>NW_027507790.1:120826706-121481183 GCF_037356315.1 Lithobates pipiens
CTTACCCTTGTACCGTGGATCAAGGAGAGTGGCCAGCCAGTAATGGTCCCTCTCCTTGATCCGAAGAATACGAGGATCCTTCCGCAGGCTTTGCAGGATCAGGGAGGCCATGCAGCGTAGGTTAGCTGAGGCATTCGGTCCGGAGTCCTCTGGGTCACTAAGAAAAACATGATCCGCAGCTACCTCCTCCCAGCCACGTACAAGTCCACGTGTTTCTTGGGACTGTAAATCATCCCTATAAGACTGCTGCTGCTGATGCTGAGTGCCAGCCTCCACCTCCATGCTGACACAATCATCCTCCTCCTCCTCTTCCTCCTCCTCACCCTCTTCCTGTGTGATGGGTGGCACAGCAGGAACACTGTCTGGATAAAGGGGGCCTTGAGAGGCAAGGAAGTCCTCCTCTTCCTGCCTCTGTTCTGCCTCAAGTGCCCTGTCCATTATTCCACGCAGCGTATGCTCCAAGAGGTGGACAAGAGGTATAGTGTCACTGATGCATGCACTGTCACTGCTCACCATCCTTGTGGCCTCCTCAAACGGTGACAGGACAGTGCATGCATCCCTGATCATGCCCCACTGGCGTGGTGAGAAAAAACCAAGCTCCCCTGACCCTGTCCTGGTGCCGTAGTCGCACAGGTACTCATTGATGGCCCTCTGCTGCGTGTGCAGCCGCTGCAGCATGGCCAATGTTGAGTTCCATCTGGTGGGCATGTCACATATAAGGCGGTTCTTGGGCAGGTTCAACTCCTTTTGGAGCTCAGCCAGCCGAGCACAGGCATTAAATGATCGGCGAAAATGCACACAGACTCTCCTGGCCTGTTTCAGGACATCCTGTAAGCCGGGGTACCTGCCCAAGAACCGCTGCACCACCAGGTTAAGGACGTGAGCTACACAGGGCACATGGGTCAGTTGTCCCTGTCGGAGGGCGGAGAGGAGGTTGGTGCCATTGTCGCAAACCACCATTCCTGGCTTAAGCTGGCGTGGCGTCAACCACCTCTCGGCCTGCCCCTGCAGAGCTGACAAAACATCCGCCCCAGTGTGGCTCCTGTCCCCCAAACAAACCAGCGCAAGCACGGCATGGCATCGTTTTGCCTGCGTACTTGCGTAGCCCCTGCAACGCTTACGGAGCACCGCTGGTTCTGAGGACAGAGCACTGGAAGAGGCCATGGAGGAAGAAGAAGAGGAGGGGGTGGAGGAGAGAGGTGTGTCACAACCAATAGTAGCATTTTGGAGGCGTGGTGGCGGAACAACCTCCAACACTACTGCACCTTGTCCTGCATCCTTCCCAGCAGCCAGGAGAGTGACCCAATGGGCCGTGAAAGACAGGTAACGTCCCTGTCCATGCCTGCTGGACCATGAGTCAGCGGTAATATGCACCTTACCGCTGACCGCCCTGTCCAGCGAGGCAAGGACATTGCCTTCCACATGCCGGTAGAGAGCCGGAATCGCCTTCCGTGAGAAAAAGTGGCGTTTGGGGACCTGCCACTGAGGAACCGCACATTGTACAAACTCACGGAAGGGGGCCGAGTCTACCAACTGAAAAGGCAGCAGTTGAAGTGCTAGCAATTTAGCCAAGCTAGCATTCAACCGCTGGGCATGTGGATGGCTGGGAGTAAATTTCTTCCGCCAGTCCAGCAGCTGGGGCAGGGACATTTGTCTGCTATAATCGGACGTGGATGTACCACTAGCAGAGTTCCCGGAAGCACTTGGCTATGACACACCTAATTCTACACCTTCATTCCTCTCAGAGCAGGTTTCAGAGAGGACTGAAGGTCTAGTGGGGTTGGAGATGCCAGCTGATGAGGAGCAAGGAGAGGTCCGCTTTGTTCTTTGGTGTGGGTCTTTGAGGTATGCTTGCCAACGAGCTGCATGGCAGGTCAACATATGTCTGGTCAAGCATGTGGTGCCCAAGCGGCTGATGTTTTGGCCACGTGAGATACGCTTGAGACATATGTTGCAAATAGCAGCGGTGCGATCTGATGCACTCGTCTCAAAAAAGGCCCACACCAAAGAACTTTTAGAATAACGCGCAGAGGAAGCGCTCTGCGCAGAGGAAGCGCTCTGCGCAGGCGGAGCTCTGCGGTGTGATTCAGTCGGTGTGCTGCCCCTAAGCTGGCCCCCGGAGGGCATCCTGCCTCGTTGGACATGTGCCTCCTCCTCCTCCCTCCTTCCAGGCACCCACGTGGAGTCAGTGCCCTCATCATCCCCTCCCTCTTCATCGCTGTAGCAAACCTGGCAGTATGCTGCAGCTTGTGGAACATGACTGCCAGATTGCTGTCCTTCTTGAGCATCCCCTCTCTCTGTGCTCACGCTACTGCCTTCCTCTAGCTGAGTGTCATCATCAGAGCCCACCAAACACTGGGCATCCTCCTGGAGCATGTACCCAACACTGTGCTCAAAGAGTTCAGGAGACTCCTCAGGAGGACGTGGTGGGTCTAGGGAAGGAGTCACTGATGATGACATTGAGAGGAGGGACGACGATGTGTTGGCAGCTGCTTTTCTACTACCCTGAGACTGGGTGAGAGAGGATGAGGAGGATGAAGAGGGCTTGGTCATCCACTCTACCAAGTCGTTGGCATGTTGCGGTTCAACATGTCCAGCTGCAGAAAAGAAGGACAAGCATGTCCCATGGCCACGTGCTGATGACAATGCACCGCGTCCACGACCAGCACTGTTGTCTCTAGACACAGAGCCTGCTTGCCCTCTTTTATCGGCTCGCGCCTGTCTGCCTCTCCTTGCTGGCCTTCCAGACATGGTAATGGCCTGAAGGGAGTTGGGTAAAACAGTAGTTGGGTAGTTTATATTGTGCTGGAGGCACACAACACCCACTAACTCCTGCAGATGCCTTTTTTATAGAACAGCAGAGTTAAAGGGGTATATACAGATGTATACTGTGCTGTGCTGGAGGCACACACAACTTCCAATAACTCCCGCAGATGCCAATCGGGCCCAAATAGAGAACAGCTATGTAGGTGGATAATAGCGGTATGTACTGGGTACAGAGCAGGCACACAGCACGCACTATCTCCTGAGTGACACTACTGACTGCAAGCTCTATTGTTAAAGATGGACCACTAGCTATATAGGTGAGGTGAATATCACGGTGTATACTGCGGTCAGGGCACGCAGACAATAACAAGAAAACAGCAGAGTTAAAGGGGTATATACAGATGTATACTGTGCTGTGCTGGAAGCACACACAACTTCCAATAACTCCCGCAGATGCCAATCGGGCCCAAATAGAGAACAGCTATGTAGGTGGATAATAGCGGTATGTACTGGGTACAGAGCAGGCACACAGCACGCACTATCTCCTGAGTGACACTACTGACTGCAAGCTCTATTGTTAAAGATGGACCACTAGCTATATAGGTGAGGTGAATATCACGGTGTATACTGCGGTCAGGGCACGCAGACAATAACCAGAAAACAGCAGAGTTAAAGGGGTATATACAGATGTATACTGTGCTGTGCTGGAGGCACACACAACTTCCAATAACTCCCGCAGATGCCAATCGGGCCCAAATAGAGAACAGCTATGTAGGTGGATAATAGCGGTATGTACTGGGTACAGAGCAGGCACACAGCACGCACTATCTCCTGAGTGACACTACTGACTGCAAGCTCTATTGTTAAAGATGGACCACTAGCTATATAGGTGAGGTGAATATCACGGTGTATACTGCGGTCAGGGCACGCAGACAATAACAAGAAAACAGCAGAGTTAAAGGGGTATATACAGATGTATACTGTGCTGTGCTGGAAGCACACACAACTTCCAATAACTCCCGCAGATGCCAATCGGGCCCAAATAGAGAACAGCTATGTAGGTGGATAATAGCGGTATGTACTGGGTACAGAGCAGGCACACAGCACGCACTATCTCCTGAGTGACACTACTGACTGCAAGCTCTATTGTTAAAGATGGACCACTAGCTATATAGGTGAGGTGAATATCACGGTGTATACTGCGGTCAGGGCACGCAGACAATAACCAGAAAACAGCAGAGTTAAAGGGGTATATACAGATGTATACTGTGCTGTGCTGGAGGCACACACAACTTCCAATAACTCCCGCAGATGCCAATCGGGCCCAAATAGAGAACAGCTATGTAGGTGGATAATAGCGGTATGTACTGGGTACAGAGCAGGCACACAGCACGCACTATCTCCTGAGTGACACTACTGACTGCAAGCTCTATTGTTAAAGATGGACCACTAGCTATATAGGTGAGGTGAATATCACGGTGTATACTGCGGTCAGGGCACGCAGACAATAACCAGAAAACAGCAGAGTTAAAGGGGTATATACAGATGTATACTGTGCTGTGCTGGAGGCACACACAACTTCCAATAACTCCAGCAAATGACAATCGGGCTCAAATAGAGAACAGCTATGTAGGTGTATATAATGGTATGTACTGGGTACAGAGCACGCAGACAGCACGCACTAACACTACTGACTGCAAGCTCTATTATTAAAGCTAGATCACTAGCTATATAGGTGAGGTGAATATAGTGGTGTATACTGCGGTCAGGGCACAGACAGTAACCACTACACAAGAGCAAAATAGTAAATCAGCCAAAAACGATTGGTGTGTAACTGTGTTGAAGGTACACAGAACACCCACTGCTTCAGATGCTAACAAACACTACACGAGGCCGCCTGAAAGGCAGCTTTATATAGTGTGGGGCGTGCACTACACAGCCTGAGCTATGATTGGCCACAGGCAGGATGCCTGTGGCCAACCATTGCTCTCCTCGCTACTGGCGCTGCGATTGGCGAAGCATGCGGGGTCACAGTGCATGCTTGGCCAATCGTGAGACAGCAATGCATTGCGCCATCGCAATGCATTGTGGGCCACACAAATTTTGCCGCGAACGGCCCAAACGTTCGGAATTCGGCGAACGCACGAAGCTCATCCCTAGTGGCTGATCACAGACCGCATATTTCAGTAAAATTACACCACTGAGCTCCCGGGGGGGGGGGGGGGGGGGTTGCTGAAGGCCTATCATATTCTTTATAGGAGATGTATTATCACTCCTCCCACTGGTTAATAAGTTTGCTGGCTAACTGTACTGGTGCAGGTTGTTGTTGGTTGTTAATAGTTTTTCCTGTTTTTGTTCTGATCTTTTAATATGACATGGGTAATGACTGTGTCTTGTCCAATCTCTTCATTGCAATATAAAGCATATAAGAGTTCTTTGCAACCCTACATGGATTTTTCATAGCGATAATGGAACTGGAATAATATGTACTTTTCTTTCTATAAATACAGAGGACTATGTTTGTTCCTTTAGAAAGGTATATATCAAATTATTGTATGTGTAGTTTTGCTTACTCTCTAATGAAAATTATTTGAAAGAAAGAAGCAAAAACCTTATTCGCTGCTTCCACCTTACAACAAAATTACAAGAAAAATAATTTGAAATAAAAGTGTATTAACCCCAACTTGAAAAGTGGTGCTATGAAGATATTTATACTGCTAAATAGGAATGGGCCGAACACCCGATCCACCCCCCCCCCCCCCCTGTTTGGTTTGCACCAGAAAATGCGAACAGGCAAAAAATTTGTTTGAACGTACGAACACTGTTAAAGTCTATGGGACATGAACATGAAAAATCAAAAGTGCTAATTTGAAAGGCTTATATGCATGGTATTGTCATAAAAAGTGTTTGGGGACCCGGCGAACAGTGAAGAATTTGGAGTGTTTGCGGCAAATTCTACAAGCCACCAAACACCCTGTACAAGTCTATGGGAGATATCTAAAGTGCTAATTTTAAAGGCTAATATGCAAGTTACTGTCCTAAAAAGTATTTGTGGACCTGGGGCCTGCCCCAGGGGACATGTATCAATGCAAAAAAAAGTTTTAAAAACAATCGTTATTTCTGGAGCAGTGATTTTAATAATGCTTAACGTGAAACAATAAAAGTGTAATATTACTTTAAATTTCATACCTGGGGGGTGTCTATAGTATGCCTGTAAAGTGGTGCATGTTTCCCGTGTTTAGAACAGTCTGACAGCAAATTGACATTTCTAAAGGTAAAAAAGTAATTTAAAACTACTCGCGGCTATAATGAATTGTAGGTCCGGCAATACACATAAAAGTTCATTCATAAAAATGGCATGGGATTTCTCCACAGGGGAACCCCGAACCAAAATTTAAAAAAAAAATGCGTGAGAGTCCCGCTAAATTCCATACCAGGCCCTTCAGGTCTGGTATGGATTTTAAGGGGAACTCTGCGCCAACATTTTTTAAAAAAATGCCGTGGGGTCCCCCCAAAAATCCATACCAGACCCTTATCCGAGCACGCAACCTGGCAGTTTAGAAACTGTCCATAAACTCATGCAAGAAAGATGTTCAGTGTTTCCTCCCAATCTTTCAACACACACCGCTTGTGCATGTGAGGTCCCTCTCCCTTCAGAAACTTACCAGAGATCAGTGCCACACATTCTCATGACTCATCCCTTGAATGGTTGCCAGCGAATCATGAGAGCTGTTGAACCAAGTCTCTGAAATTCCCACAAAATCGAAATCCACCTCATACAACAGTATCTCTAGTCGCATACTGTCCTCTTATTGGGTGTTCCGAGATTGCAAATAGGACTTGTTACTATACTTACCTTGGGTTGATGTGCTTTAGTCAACCTGCCACTAATGCTCTCAATACTACCCTCTGGAATATGCTCCGCACTGACTATCTCTATCTCTGAACCCTCACCCATGGCCTAATTTAGAAGCCATCTAACTTTCTGGCCATCTTCACTCCCAGCAGAGCCCCTCCTCATTTAGGGGCAGATGGTCCCTTTCTATAGAACTGGTGACCAACTGAGAAGTTGGCCCAGTTCTCCAGGAACCCAAACCCCTCCTTACTACACAAGCTCCTCAGCCACTTGTTTACTTCCCTAATCTCCCTCTGCCTTTCTGCTGTGGCTCGAGGTACTGGTAGTATTTCTGAGAATACTAACTTGGAGGCCCTTTTCCTCAATTTAGCTCCTAAGTCTCTAAAATCGTACTTTAGAACACTCCATCTGCCTCTGACTTTGTCATTGGTGCTAATGTGCTCCATGACAGCCGGGTCTTCCCCCTCCCAGTAATCAGTCCACCAGATCTGTGATGTGCCGAACCTTAGCACCCGGTAGACAGCATATAGTTCATATAGTTTGTCACAGATTGCCCTCTCTGTCCTTCTAAGAATAGAGTCCCCTACCATCAGAATCTGTCGTTCCTTCCCCTTCGCTTCCTCCCCAACTCTCACTGAAGGAGTTCTTCCCCTGGCAGCTAGGAGAGTCCCTCAGCTCCAGCAGTGCTGGTCTCTGACTGTTTTCACCAATTTCACTCAATGGAGCATACTTATTGGGATGTTCCAGCCCCAGATCGGCCTCCCTGGCACTTTCCCCTCTAACCTTCCTAACTGTCACCCATCTACTCATTTCTAGGGCTTGCACCTCTTTGTCTCCACCTGCCTCTGTTATGGCCCCTGCCGGCACCTGCCGGGTACATTCCCGGCTCTCCTTTAGTATGGAGAGTCTTTTCAGTGCTTCCCTAGGTTCAGAACCTAGGCTTCCAGGGAAACAATGTGCTTACATTTTGCACAGCAGTATCCGCCCTTGATCAGCTGATCAAGGAACGCGTTCATGCTGCAAGATTTACACCGAGTCGCATCTCCACACCCGCCGGCCATCATACCTACTAATTTAATGAGGATGGGGATTATACCCTGTCCAAATTAACTAACAACTAGCTTCCTAATACTAGTATCTGAGTATTGGGAGTATACTAATACTCAACAATGCACAGGTACTCAACAATACAATACACAGGTTCTCACAGCCCATGTGCACTCGCAGTCCACTTGCACTCACAGCCCATGTGTACTTGCAGTCCACGTGCACTCGCAGCCCATGTGTACTCTCAGTCCACATGCACTCACAGCTCACGTGTTCTCACAGTCCACATGCACATGCAGCCCACGTGTTCTTGCAGTACACATGTACTCACAGCCCATGTGTACTTGCAGTCCACGTGCACTTGCAGCCCACATGTACTCACAGCCCACATGTACTGACAGCCCATGTGCACTCGCAACCCATGTGCACTCACAGTCCACGTGAACTCACAGCCCACGTGTACATACAGTCCACATGCACTTGCAGCCCACGTGTACTCGCAGTCCATGTGCACTTGCAGCACTCGTGTAGTCACTGCCCATGTGCACTCATAATGCACAGGTACACACAATACTTAGGTACTCCCAATACTCAGATACTCCCAATACTCAGGTACACACAACACTTAGGTACTCACAACACTCAGATACTCCCAATACTCAGGTACTCTCAATACTCAGGTACTACCAATACACAGGTACTCACAATACGCCGGTACTCACAATACTCCAGTACTCACAATACCCAGGTACTCCCAATACTCAGGTACACACAATACTCAGGTACTCACAATACTCAGGAACTCACATACACTGTCAGTCAGGTTTTGTACTTTGTGTCTCTGTGTCACTCTGCACAGCCTCCTCTTGTAATCTGACACTAGCAGTAAGTCGCCTTCAGTCCCGCTTTACTGATCAGCCTCACACTCTCCCTCCGGTCTGCACTACACTTACCTACCGCCTCTCCCTGTCAGCCTTCCACCTCCTGGTCTTGCTGGTTGTCCTCCCCCACCTCTGTCCACATCTGTCTTGTGATTACTGTCCTCAGTTTACCCCCTCCCACAATGTCCTGCTCTGCTGACGCTGTAGGTACTCGGGTCACCTGCTGCTGCTCTCGGCTGTGAAGGGGGCTGGTGGTGGGGGGAGGTCAGGTCCGGTCTTCTTCTCCCTGCTCATATACTCATATACTCACACACTCCCTCTCACTCCACAATGACTCAGCAATGACTTCTGCACCAAAAAATCTCTGTAACAGCACCACCTACAGGCACCACCAGCCTGTAGGTGGTGCCTGTAATATATATATATATATATATATATATATATATATATATATATATATATATATATAAATTTGAATATTAACAATGCTTGATAAGAAATGTGCATGAATGTTGCAGATATTAATGTACATCTGCTATTTAATAATTATATTACATCTGCTATTTAATAATTATATTACATTATACAGTAAATGCAAGTGCTTCTTTGTATAATGAATTATTACCTAAAACACCTGGTATTCTAGTGTTCTAAGCTGTTTCTCATTATACAGAAATAAATACTTATGAATGGCCCAGAGTAATTGTGTAAACATTTGTATAGAACAGCAATGTGCAAGAACAGTAACCTGCTGAAAGTCACACCTAATTTGCTATTCTTTACAGCCAATTTAATTGCTGCAAAACATATAAAATGCACAGTATATAGGTGTATTTTTAAGCAGTTCATTTACCTATGTGCACTTTATAAAATTCTTCATTTGATGATGAAGTGACTTGGAAAAATTCAGATTTCCTGTGTTATAATAAAACTACACATTAACCAAGAAACTACTCGTTTGCAAAAGTAGTGCCTATATACTGAGAAAATGCAAACACAGAATTTTTTTTTTAATGAAATACAGTATAACTTTTTAAAAAGGAATTGTGCTACATTATTTATTTTCCTATTAAAGAAAGGATAAGTCCATTGGGCCAACGTTACATATTTTAACATGCCAGTGATTTATTGATTGAGATTTACATCACAGGAAAAACATTAACACTGTCACATACCTTGGATGGAGGCCTAGTTGACAAAAGGTTTATTTCACGGCCCTGGTCCGAGCACCTCTGAATGTGGTGACAGAAGTACAAGGCTCAAAGAAGCATGGGTGCTGGTAGCTTGGTAGAAGATGACTGCCACAGTCAGAGACATAGTCAAGGTGAGTCAGGGCCATACACGGTGGGGCAGCAGTGTGGTCAGGAAGCACGCTGATGTCAGTACCAGGGAAGCAGGCAGAGCAAGTTCCAGTAGTTGGCCAAGGTCAGTGCCAGGGAAGCAGACAGAGCAAGGTCCCGTGGCAGGCCAAGGTCAGTACCAGGGAAGCAGGCAAAGAATAGTCAAAGGTAAGCTGAGGTCAGTATCCAAAAACCACAGAGCAATTTCAGAAATGAGCAAGGTCAGCTGTATAAGATGTGTTAGCAAAAGCAAGAACACAGGAACATGCATTGCAGGAAATCTGAAGAACATACAGCGATTAGCACACACCAGAATCTCCTTTAAGATAGGCAACTTAGCGACACGATGCACAGTGGTGCACACAGATGCGCCAACATGTCAATGCATGCTGGATGCTAGCCTGAGCTTGTCTGTATGCTGGTACATGTGCAGAAGCTCAGCTTTACCTACTGCACCACAATCTACTTTATCTATACTGTTATCAGGTATGATAAAAATTGGCCATAGTTGTGCTTTGTAAACGCTTTGTTTTCAAATAGTGGGAACCTATCTAGAATCATAGAGGAAAATATATATTAGTAAATGAAATCCTACTTGGCTAAGAGGGGGGTTGGCTGATAACACCGCAATGCACAGAGCTGTAATGTCATAAAAAAAATCACTGAGAAGTTATTGGCACATATAGTTACCCATTTCCTAGAAAACTGTCTCTCAACCTATGTGCATTACACCTATTACAACCTATTACACAATATTGTTGATAAGAGTTATATTATAGCTTTATAGCTTTTATAGCTTTAATGTGTATGAGAATTTGGTTCAAACTTTATACCCCTGACATTCAAGGTCATTCTCTTCTGTTGATGTTCTTTTTTTTTCCTACCACCAGCAGTTGAGGATATACATAGGGCCATCTTTAAGGTGGAGCAAAAGGGGAAGCTTCCCTGGGCCCAGTCATTTTTGTGGAGCCCAAAGCAGCTACCCCTTGAGCATGCCATAAGCATAATATCTTCTAGCTATGGAGGCCCATGCAGCCTCCCTGTGATCAGTGTAGCTGAGCGATCTCCCCTCCCACCTCTGCACGGGCCACTCTGGTGGGTTATGATATAACAGGGAAGAGGTGCAGCTGCGGTTTGTCTGTGTTTTTGCAACCCACTCGCCCCCTCCTCCTGTGTCAGCAGCGGGCTCTGTCTAACCACTTAAGGACCTGGATGTAATTATACGTCGGCATGAATGGCATGTACGGGCACAAGCACGTACTCGTACGTGCTTGCCTTCCAGGGGGTGGGGGGTCCAATCGGACCCCCTCCCGCTGACTGCGGCGGTCCGTTTCGCTTCAGGAGCGATCCGAGATGAGGGGATGGCCGTTGGTTTCCGGCCATCCCCTCTCGATCGCTCCTGGCGAATGAGAAGCTTCCCCTGCCTGTGTAGTGTAAACACAGGCAGGAGGAAGTGATGTCACTCTCCTCGGGCGGTCTTTTTGACCTGACTGCGAGGAGAGAAGACATAGAAAGTGTGCACCAACACTACACTGACATGTAGGTACACATAGGCACACTGTCACCCCCCGATCATGCCCCCCCTCCCAGTCAAAGTGTCACTGATTGCAGTGATCATTTATTTACTGATCACTGCATTTAGTGTCAGTTGTAACTGTAAAAACTGTCAGGGCAGTTAGTATTAGGTCCAGGGTAGCACTCTACCCCCCCAATAAAGGTTTAACCCCCTGATTGCCCCTAGAGTTAACCCGTTCACCCCCTTTTGCCAGTGTCACTAAACAATAGTTTTTCTGATCGCTGCATTAGTGTCACTGGTTCCGCTAGGTAGCTAGTTATTTTTTAGGTTCACCGCCAGGTTTTTATAGTGTTAGGTACCCCCAATATATAACCTAATAAAGGTTTTAACCCCCTGATTGCCCCTAGAGTTAACCCTTTCACCAGCGATCACCGTATAAGTGTCACTGGTGACGCTGGTTAGCCATTTAGTTATTTCGTTATTTAGGTTCCCCGTCAGGTTTTTATATAGCGTCAGAGACCCCCATATACTACCTAATAAAGGTTTTAACCCCCTGATTGCCCCCAGGTAACCCTTTCACCCCCTTTTGCCAGTGTCACTAAGCAATCGTTTTTCTGATCGCTGCATTAGTGTCACTGGTGCCGCTGGGTAGCTAGTTATTTTTTAGGTTCACCGCCAGGTTTTTATAGTGTTAGGTACCCCCATATACTACCTAATAAAGATTTTAACCCCCTGATTGCCCCTAGAGTTAACCCTTTCACCAGCGATCACCGTATAAGTGTCACTGGTGACGCTGGATAGCCAGTTAGTTATTTAGTTATTTAGGTTCCCCGTCAGGTTTTTATATAGCGTCAGGGACCCCCATATACTACCTAATAAAGTTTTTAACCTCCTGATTGCCCCTAGTTAACCCTTTCACCAGTGATCACCATATAAGTGTTACGGGTGACTCTGGTTAGTTAGTTTGCTTTTTATAGCATCAGGGCACCCACCATTTATTACCCAATAAAGGTTTAACCCCCTGATCACCCGGCGGGTGATATCAATTAGGTTTTAGGGTCAGATAGGGTCTGCGTCTGTGTCGCCCCAGGCAGCACTAGGTTAGTGCCAGTACCGCTAACACCCATACGCAAAGCATACACCTCCCGTAGTGGTATAGTATCTGAACAGATCAATATCTGATCTGATCAGATCTATACTAGCGTCCCCAGCAGTTTAGGGTTCCAAAAAAACGCATTGTTAGCGGGATCAGCCCAGATACCTGCTAGCACCTGTGTTTTGCCCCTCCGCCCAGCCCACCCAAGTGCAGTATCGATCGATCACTGTCACTGACAAAACACTAAACACATAACTGCAGCGTTCACAGAGTCAGGCCTGATCCCTGCAATCGCTAACAGTTTTTTTTGGTAGCGTTTTATATTTAAATCCTGAAGGCGGTTCTTGGTTTTCGGGGTCCCGTACGTGCCTAGGCTCCCAAAAAGTCCCCCACATGTGGTATCCCTGTACTCAGGAGAAGCAGAATAATGTATTTTGGGGTATCATTTCACATATGCCCATAGCATGTGTGAGCAATAATTAAGTGACAACTTTGTGCAAAAAAATAAATACATTTAATATTCCCGCAACTTGTGGCAAAATATAAAATATATGGACTCAACATGCCTCTCAGTAAATAGCTTGGGATGTCTACTTTCCAAAATGGGGTCATTTGGGGGGGGGGGGGGTGTGCTATTTTGGCATTTTATAGCCTTCGAAACTGTGATAGGTAGTGATGAGTGAAATCAAAAATTTGCACCCTTAGAAATCCTGAAGGCAGTGATTGGTTTTTGGTTTTCAGGGTGCTGTACGTGGCTAAACTCCCAAAAAGTCCCCCACGTGTGGTATCCCCGTACTCAGGAGAAGCAGCAGAATTTATAATTTCACTTATGCCCATAGCATGTGTGAGCAATATGTCATTTAGTGACAACTTTTTGTAAACTTTCTTTTTTGTCATTATTCAATCACTTGGGACAAAAAAAAATATTCAATGGGTTCAACATGCCCCTCAGCAATTTCCGTGTCTACTTTCCAAAATGGGGTCATTTGGGGGGGGGGGGGGGTTTGTACTGCCCTGCCATTTTAGCACCTCAAGAAATGAGATAGGCAGTCATAAGTTAAAAGCTGTGTAAATTCCAGAAAATGTACTAGTTTGTAGACGCTATAACTTTTGCGCAAACCAATAAATATACACTTATTGACATTTTTTTTACTAAAGACATGTGGCTGAATACATTTTGCCCTAAATGTATGACTAAAATTGAATTTATTCGATTTTTCTTATAACAAAAAGTAGAAAATATATTTTTTTTTCAAAAATTTCAGTCTTTTTCCTTTTATATCGTTAAAAATAAAAATCGCAGAGGCAATCGAATACCATCAAAAGAAAGCTCTATTTGTGGGAAGAAAAGGACACAAATTTTGTTTGGGTACAAGATTGCATGACTGCGCAATTATCAGTTAAAGCAGTACAGTGTGAAATTGTAAAAAGACCTCTGGTCCTTAGGCTGACAATTGGTCCGGGGCTTAAGTGGCTAATCACTGCTCGCTCTTCCCAACACCAGCTAAGGAGAACAAACAGCCAATCAGATGTAAAATCTGGGGTTGCTCCTAGCCCATGCAACCTCCCTGACTTCAGTGTAGCCAAGCGATTTCCCCTACCACTACATGGGCCACTACGGGTCTCTGGCTCTGCAATAACAGGGGAGAAGCACAGCTGCGTGTTGTCTGTGTGCTCACAACCGGCTCGACCCCGAAAAATTCACCATGATAGAGCAATGTTCTGGGGGAGTTAGTGAGAGGAACTTGTGGTACAGATTCCCTCAGAGAGAGATCAACAAACAAGTACCATGTGGGGAAGACTGTGAGAGGACCATGTTGATGAACCACTGTCAGGATACAGACCTTGCTGCTCTGCCTACTGTGGTCATTACAGGCAACCCCCGCACACCTGATTAAAGGGACCACTGTTGCTATGTCGCTGAATCTGGTAAGAGGGCTTTGCAGCCACTACTTGCTACCACCAGTAGAGAATGAGCCATTGGGAACTACCTAATCAGCTACCTTATATCTGTGGTACCAGTGGTGGAACTCCCAGGTTCACAAAGTTCGCACTTGCAGCTAGGCCCTTGCATTCCATCACTTTTAGGTTCCCCAGATGGCAGGAAAGGGGCGTGCTGCAGGACATGCCAGGGACAGATCCCCCCTCCTCCCCCATTAGTGGTCAGATGGCTCTCACTGGAGTTCTGATTATACCTGAGACAGAGCCTGCTGCGAGGCTCACGGTGAATGGGCGGAATTTGGGGAGAAGGTGTGTCTGGCCTTGGAGGTGAGGTCAGCTTATGAGGCAAGCCGGTGTGCTGTTGTGAGGAGCTTAGGTCAGCCATAGACAGAGTGATTTTCTTTCCTGCCACCACACTCAGTTGCTGACTGTGTTAAGGGGGGAATCCCTCCCGAGGAACCATTCTCTTCTTCCAGAGGTTAGGTGGGGGAAGCCATCCTTGCCAGGAGAACACAGTGAACATTGCTAGTGGCTATTTAGCCTGCCTATACATGGTTAAAATCTTGTCTAGTTCCTGCTGAACTGGCTGAGATTTGAACCATCTATGGCCAGCTTTAGTCAGGCTGCAGAGCAGACTGGACAGAGGTATGTGCTGTGGCGGCTACTGAGTTGATAACCCTTTCAATGCTAGAAGATCACTGCTGGAAATATCATGCATTTCCTCTAGGGTTCTGCTTGCAAATAAATGGTTAATCATAGACATCCAGCACAGATCTGAAAAGTTTAATCATGCACTTCCAACTGGGATCTCATCTGCCAGCAATGAAAGGGTTAATTATGTCCAGTTACTCCTCCCCTCCCCAGTCCATGGTGTGCAGGCAGTGAGGAGATGATGTGCTGTAACCTTCAGCAACCAATAAGTGGGCCATAATGATGTGCTGTAAGCTCTAACAAGCAATCAGTGAGCTGGAATGATGTTCTGTAACCTCTAGCAACCAGTTAGCTGTAGTTTGAAGTGATGTGCAGTAACATCTAGTAAGCAGAAACCAATCAGTAAGCAGTAATAATGTGCAGTATCCTCTATGAACCAATCAATGAGTGGTAAGGATATGCAATATCCTCTAGCAACCAATCAGTGAGTGGTAAGCATTTGCAGTAACTTTTAGAAACCAATCAGCAAACATAAATGATGTGCTGTAACCTCTAGCAACCATTAATAATTGATGTCTGATCTTCTGTAGTAAACTAATTTTGAGTCTAGCTGCTCTCAGAGCAGGTGGAGAGTGAAATTGCATGGTGGGAGGCCCAAGCAAATGTTTGCCCAGGGTCCAATCAATATTAAAGACAACCCTGGATATACATATAGAGGATGGAGAGCAGTCACTTGAAATGTATTGGAGGGAAATAGGTCACTTAGAGAGGATCCAGTAGTGTGTAAGGGACAGATGAGTTATGTGCAATAAAATCCAACCGTCTCTTATTCTGCAGTGGAGAACTGAAGACATAAATGTAATGGTAAGGCCTCATGCCCACAAACATTTTTACAGCTGCTTTTTTTGAGCATTTTTTACTGCTTAAAAATGCCTCTCCATGTTAGCCTATGGCCTCAAGCCCACCTTGGCCTTTTTGAGCTGTAAATGGCATTGCCGTTTTTAAGCTGCAAAAAAAAACAGGACCAGTGCATTCTGAGGCTCCAGGGTTAGAGCTATAAAAACGCCAGACATCGGCAAAAGGTATTAAACGAGATTTAACGAGGCTTAATGCTGTGTTAAGTCTCATCCGGTGTTTCTGTCTCTATTCAAAATCAATGGTTCCCTATGGGAGCCCATTGATTTGAATAGTTGGATTGGATCAAGAGGATCCGACTTGTGGTGTGACTTTTGTGCTGAGAATCTTGAGGGGGGAACCCTGCGGAAATTTTAAAAACATTTTTGGGGGAGTTGGTGCTTTGGGGCAGGGGGGCCTTCACCCCCACCCCAAAGCACCTTGTCCCCATGTTGATGAGGACAAAGGCTTCTTCCTGACAACCCTGGCCATTGGTTGTCAGGGTTTGCAGGCAGGGGGCTTATCGGAATCTGAGAGCCCCCTTTAATAAGAGGGCTCCCAGATCCCAGCCCCCCACCCTATGTGAATGAGTATGGAGTACATCATACCCCTACCCATTCACCTGGGGAAAAAAGTGTCAATAAATAAACACACTACACAGGTTTTTAAAGTAATTTATTAGCCAGTTCCGGGGGTCTCTTCCAACTTTGGGGGTCTCTTCCTACTTCTCCGCGCTCTCCGGCCTCTTCTCCGGCTGTCAGGTGTCATCTGCCGGGCTCCTCCGCTATCTTCTGCTCTGTTGCCTGCTCTTTTGCTAACGGTTGTCCGGTCTTTTCTGTTGTCTTCTTCCCTCTTCTCTTCTTCTGATGTTGATTCGACGCTCTCTCCCGCTGTAATGCCATGTGTGCGGTGTGCAACGACTTATATAGGCATGGGGTGGGGTCTCTGGTTGATGTCACCCGTTGACCCTGCCCCTTATGAAGTCACAGTCTCAGTGTACCCCATACTCATTCACATAGGGTAGGGGGCTGGGATCTGGGGGCCCCCTTATGAAAGAGGGCTCCCAGGTTCTGATAAGCCCCCTTCCCGCAGCCCCAATAACCAATGGCCAGGGTTGTCAGGAAGAGGCCCTTGTCATCATCAACATGGGGACAAGGTGCTTTGGGGTGGGGGCACAGGGCCCCCCTGCCCCAAAGCACCAACCCCCCCATGTTGAGAGCATGTGGCTTGGTATGGTCCAGGAGGGGGGGCGCTCGTCGCTCGCCCCCCTTTCCTGACCTACCGGGCTGCGTGCTCGGATAAGGGCCTGGTATTGATCTTGGGGGACCCCCACGCCATTTTTTTTGGTGTGGGGGTTCCCCTTAAGATCCCTTTAAGATCCATACCAGACTTAAGGGTCCGGTATCATCTTGGGGGGGATCCACACGCTAATTTTATTTTATTTATTTTTTCACAAGGTTCCCCCATCAAGATTCTCAGCACACAAGTCGCACCGCAAGTCGGATCCTCTTCTGGTGCAACCTCTATTCAAATGAATGGGCTTCCATAGGGAACCATTGATTTTGAATAGAGACAGAGAAACACGACTGACAGCCATCACAGTGTAACCTAAGCAAACCTAGTAAATAACTCTACTGACCAAACACTACAAAACACAATTTCTACAGGAATGAGTTGAAGGCATGCAGCCATAACATGCTGAATTATTACCTTCAAGTGTAAGCTCAGCGTCACCCATGACAGATATCCACAAAGCATCTTGCATTGGGATCCTCCCCTTTTGCAGTAGCTGTTCATTTTAAACATTAATTTCAAAAGAACTCTTTCCATATCTTGCCGTGACTGCACACCTCAAACCCGGATGAAAACTAGGGCAGGAAGGACAACTGTCCACTGCAGTTGCACTTCCTGACCAGCACTGCCATCCTGCCAAGACTTTCAATATAGCTTGGCCATCAACCTCTTATCAACTTACAATTGTAGCTAAAAGCATTGGTATCTTTTAATTTTTTCCCAAAATAATAGGCCAGATGTGCCAAGGCTATTTTTTTAATTGTTTTATTATTTTTTTTAAAATAAGTACTGCCACGTACACACGGCCGGACTTTCCATCAGAATAAACGGTCTTTCCGACGGAGTTCCAACTGAACGGACTTGCCTACACACGATCACACCAAAGTCCGTTAGTTTCTAATACGATGACGTACGACGGGTCTAGAAAAGGAAGTTCAATAGCCAGTAGCCAATAGCTGCCCTTGCATCGTAGTAATGGTAGGTTATCCTCGCGCTATAGTGGTAAAGTTAGAGCAGGTTGGTGTGGTTGCAGCAAAAAACACCGACAGAGGTGCAAACCCTCCCCTCAAAGTGACAGTAAATAGTAAATAGATGGTGTTGCGCTCCACATAAAATAAATTAAGTCTAATAACACAATTAATAAATAATCTCATAAAATCTTGAAAACGCACTCATGTGATTAAAATTAAAATCACTAAATAATCGCATAAAATCTTGAAAATGTGCTCATGCGATTAAAAATTCCATTAATTCTAAAATAAATACCAAGTGAATAATACAGTGCTTGAAATAAAGCTATTTCCTACTCATATTCATAAAATGAAGAAGCTAAAATAATCTATATACTCGTGATAAGGTGACAAGAAAAAAATCGCAAATCTTAAAATTATCAAAAGAATCGTGACATCAAACAAATCTGTGTCAGTCCATGAAAGTGCATACAAGTGCCAGCATATGTGCAAAAAAGAGTATATATAAAAATATACAATAAAAATATAAAAAACGGTGTATGAAAAAATTATTATCACAAAATACAAAAGATAATAGTCCAGCAAACGTGATCAAAAATGTCTCTAAATAAGTGTACAAAGGCTAAATCATAAAGTTCATGCAGAAGATGAAATAAATCCACGCTGTGCTATGTGAAGAAATGAATCCTATGAACAACCCCGGGATGATTCCACCAGTGATTTTGCAGCTCCTTAAACGTGGGTGCTCACACACTGAGTGCAGTGGGTACCTTACCTCACTGCTGTCAGTAAGACAGCAAAATACTCCAGTGCAGCAGTTGTGTCCTCAAATGGGGTGTATATCCTCAGTAGGTGTAGGGGAACTTCAACACTTTGCGGTGTATATCCTAAATGTAGTATGGGCGCCCCCAAAACCTTTTCCTCCAGATATTCCGCAAGGGATCGCAAATCAGACCCAAGAAAGAAAGAGGGGGGCTCCAATAGTGAAGTACGTTCACACAAGTACTTTATTATAAAAAGGAACTAAGTCCTGGGTACTCACACTTATACAGTAAAAATCAAGCGGTTTTTTCACTAACAAACGTGATCAATGACGATACGCGTAGGATTGGCCTAGGAGGATACCGGAAGTGACGTCCGGGGTACGAACGAGGAAGCCGTTCGTTGTTTGTTAGTGAAAAAACCGCTTGATTTTTACTGTATAAGTGTGAGTACCCAGGACTTAGTTCCTTTTTATAATAAAGTACTTGTGTGAACGTACTTCACTATTGGAGCCCCCCTCTTTCTTTCTTGGGTCTGATTTGCGATCCCTTGCGGAATATCTGGAGGAAAAGGTTTTGGGGGCGCCCATACTACATTTAGGATATACACCGCAAAGTGTTGAAGTTCCCCTACACCTACTGAGGATATACACCCCATTTGAGGACACAACTGCTGCACTGGAGTATTTTGCTGTCTTACTGACAGCAGTGAGGTAAGGTACCCACTGCACTCAGTGTGTGAGCACCCACGTTTAAGGAGCTGCAAAATCACTGGTGGAATCATCCCCGGGTTGTTCATAGGATTCATTTCTTCACATAGCACAGCGTGGATTTATTTCATCTTCTGCATGAACTTTATGATTTAGCCTTTGTACACTTATTTAGAGACATTTTTTATCACGTTTGCTGGACTATTATCTTTTGTATTTTGTGATAATAATTTTTTCATACACCGTTTTTTATATTTTTATTGTATATTTTTATATATACTCTTTTTTGCACATATGCTGGCACTTGTATGCACTTTCATGGACTGACACAGATTTGTTTGATGTCACGATTCTTTTGATAATTTTAAGATTTGCGATTTTTTTCTTGTCACCTTATCACGAGTATATAGATTATTTTAGCTTCTTCATTTTATGAATATGAGTAGGAAATAGCTTTATTTCAAGCACTGTATTATTCACTTGGTATTTATTTTAGAATTAATGGAATTTTTAATCGCATGAGCACATTTTCAAGATTTTATGCGATTATTTAGTGATTTTAATTTTAATCACATGAGTGCGTTTTCAAGATTTTATGAGATTATTTATTAATTGTGTTATTAGACTTAATTTATTTTATGTGGAGCGCAACACCATCTATTTACTATTTACTGCCCTTGCATCGTATTTGGTCCGTCGGACTAGCATACAGATGAACGGTTTTCCCAATAGGAATTGATTCAGTCAGAAGGATTTAAAACCTGTTCTATTTCTAGGTCTGTCAGACTTTTTGAAAAAAAAAGTCCACTGAAGCCCACACACGATCGGAATATCCGATGAAATGATTCCATCTGACCTTTTCTCCCGGAAAGTCCAGTCATGTGTACGCGGCATAAGTCATAAATCAAAACCAAAAAGGCAGATTTAGGCCGGGTTCACACCGCTGCGATGCGGGAACGCCGCGAATCCGCGGCGTTTTCCCGCATCGCATTACTCCTGCCGGCAGTTCACACTGCCCTATGCGGACGGCTGGGAGTGTCAATGATATGTTAATGACACCCCCAGATCCGTCCGCATATCGCAGTGTGATCTGCCGACTCGCACAGGAATCGGATCGCATGGTGTGAACCCCCATGCGATCCGATTCTGTTGAGGACCAAAAAAAGGGTCCCGTGCGAGTTTGCTGCGGGAGCGATGCGAATTCAGCCATACTATCTGTATGGCTGTACTCGCATCGCTACGGAGATCGGATGTGATTTGCGGTGCGAATCACATCCGGATCTCCCCCCGCAGCAGTGTGAACCCAGCCTTACTAAAGAGTTTGTGACTCTTCACACAATAATTGTGTGAATATCCACTTTAATTTGCTAATCAGGTGAAAGTCAAATTTCTGTTTACTTATTTCATCTGCACTTGATTGGATAAGTGAAGACCATTTATTGTGTGAAGTTTCTAATCTCACTTAGTAAATCATCCCTAAAGTATCTGATCCTTGGACTATGGAATAGAGAATACAATTTTTACTAGGGGTGGAGGTTCCGATTCACCAGTTCCATGTTTACCAGTTCAAGGCAAATCTTGCAGGTTCAATTTTTTTAAATCATTATATACTGTATTGCCTTTGATTTATGGTCAGCAGACCTAGAAGGGCCAATAAGAGGGATTTGATAAAAGTCAGAACTCTCAATATAAAAGTGGACACAGTCATAATGTCAGTAAATTGACAACTATTGTTGTATGTAAGCTAGGTAAATTGTAAAAAAATACCAGTGTCTGAGTCTGTCCATGAAAATCATACTGTCCATTACACCACATATGGGCATGGCGTTAGGATATCCCCTAAGTATGTTATTTACAGAATTTGTGTACTTTCAATATTGTCTTTGCTAAACCTTTGGCAAGTTGAACCCAGGCAGATTCACCAATCCCCAGTTTCAATCCTTTACATGACAAACTGGGATTCTTTTGGAAAAATGGGGGGGGTATCAATATTTTTGGCTGGCCACTGTACCTTTAGCACTTTACCCCAGAGTTAAAATGCTCAAAGTAGAGTGGACAGAAGTCAAATGCCATTGAGTAGAAATGAAATAGCTAACTTTTTTGGTAATTTTCTTTTAAGCACTTCGCAGAAGTATAGCTATATGAAAAATACCATATTTGAAATTCAAAATTATGCATTTAATTATATACACAGATAATACATATAAGTCTGTTGAACCAGTCATAGCCACTAATGAATTCCATTAAAAATAATGATTACATTGATTTCCCTGCCTAAGGTGCTATTGCTCAAAATGACTACAAAGCAGACATTTAATTTTAAAGTGAAGAAGCACACTGTGAAGGTTAACAGATATTTAAAATGATTTACATATTTTATTCTCTAATTATTTAAAAAAATTGAATAAAAATTACTTTTCTGTGAGCGTAAGAGGTCAGACGGCGTTTTTTGATATATTACAGAGAAATGAGGTTTGGTTACAGAAAAGAAAAGCAATCAATATTGTATTCATATTCTAGTACACCACATTAGTTGCAAGGATTACTTTTTCACTTTACTCTGCCATGTGAAACAAAATGAAGGCAGACAACTGAAAAGCAATATATTCAGTTGCTGAGAATACTTATTGTCTGTCCTTGCACACTATCACCATTATTATACGTTAGCGCTATTATCAGCCAGCCCATACGCAAAAGAGAGACTCAGAATCCAAGAATGTGATGCTTAATTACCAGAGAAATGAATGTGAGCACAAAACTAGGATTGTTGCCCATAGTGGCCAGTCAGACAGAATACCTACAAAATGTTTCCATAAAAACAAAGAAGGAAACCTCAGTGGCTGCTGTTAGCAACAGTTTTGTGCTTCTGTTTCCTTTTAGCATTTTAAAATGTTTCAGAAATTGCAAGTGAACAAGAGAAAGCAATATACATAACTTTTTCATTCCAAGTGGATATTGAGGACCAGGATAAGTCATAGGCAGAGAAGCAATAAGCAACAGCCTTAGCTATAGCTGCCTGTTTACAAAAAGGCATTATTCTGCAATGAAAATCCCAGGATTTGGATGTGCTAATGAGAAGGAAGAGAGAAATGTTTAATGAAAAAAAAATCTGGAAACATCTCTGCCTAGTCTTGGTGTCTTATATACGTTGTCTAATCATCCATGCATAGACAGTTGTTGTTAGTTGTGTTTTTAATCATTTTATGGTGACTGAGAAGCAGGGTATAGTTCAGCCATCCTCCCTCTCAAAGTATTTTCTCTCATAGCCCAGGTCATTAATCTCAACTAGAGTTTAGTCACAGACTTTCCTTTTATAGACAAAGCAATATCTGGGTTTTCTCTAAATCTAGGCAGCATGTTGTAACTGAGAAGACAGTGGAGTTGTGTGAAAACACCCACATTCTTTGAATTTCTCTCCTGACACTGATCACCTCCTACTCAAATCCCCCTACCTTGATAATGTCCCTTTTCCCCTGGCTTTTATCTGTTCTATCTCTTTTTCCCTTCCTCAGCAATACCTATCTGTCCCTGTCCCAACCATAATTACTTTACATTATGCCTCCCCCAGTGACAATTACCCCTGCTCCGTCTTTCTAATTTCTCCCGCATTCAGCCAGTTCATACTCTATAACTTCACTCAGTGATACACTGTCAGCTGCTCCTTCTTTTTTCTCCTTTAGCCATGGTCATCTCCCAATTTGCACTCCTCATCCTGGTCCATTTTTACCTTCTTGTCTGCTTCTTTTAAACCCTCCATCTTCTCCATTCAAGAGTTCCTCCACTACTCGCCACTATTAGCCACAATCTTCCAGCCATCTCCTCTTTCCCTCTGCCCCTCTCTAATCCACAACCGGCTTCTGCACGGTGTCCTTTCCCTATGGTTTATGTACGAATAGCTACTGTTCTTCAGTAATAATCAGCTCAATCTGCTATCCCTCTTAACTTCTAATAGTTAGTTCCTTCTGTGCTCCTCCTCTCTCTAGCTACATTCATTATTCCGAGCCATGACAAAATCATTTTCTTCTCTGCCTGCCATTCTTAATCATCTGTCAGTCTACTTCCTTTCTATTTTTCCTCTTTCCCCCAGTATTTGATCAGCTGCCCATCTGCTTCCTCTCTTAATGTTCCACAATTAGCTACCTCCTTTCTCTTCTTTATACCCTTCACCTCTCCATCAACTATCATATTTCCCTCTTTTTTCTCTATGACCCTGGTACATGATAAACTGACCTTCTACCCCATCCTTCTCTTCTTCATAAGCAACTGTTGTGCTCTTCCTTCTCCCCTGATCCCAATAATCCATGGTCATCCAACAAATATCCTTCCAGCTGTCCAATAATAGCTGCTCATCATTCCCTTGGCTGTGATCAATTCCCTCTCTCAAAAAGGGACTCAAAAAGTACAGAAAGCCACTAAAGGAGCATGGCAGCCTTATAATTTGTATTTTCATAAACTAAGATAAGTAAGATGATCAGTGGTAGCTTTTAATATTTTTTTAGTTCAGCTGTCCTCAGATTTTTTTTTTTTTAAAGTATTTAAAATGAGGCATTGTTAACCCAAGGAATTTAACACAGAATCATAAATTCACACATATGAGTACTATAAATATATTTTGCAGTGTGCCTGTGAAGTTCAGAAAGGGTAATCACAAAGATTAATCAATGGATAGCAAAGCCTGGTATACCTGACAATGTTATATGAGCTCTTCAGGATTTCTTAAATCTGCAGACTATCAAGTTATAATCCAGGTGCACTGAACTAACGAACAGGAAAGTGTGATTGTGTAATTCAATCTTGTAATTTAGCAGATGTGATGACATCAGACTTGGTTTCAAATGCTAAAGATAAAAGGATCAGATGAACCCATTGTGACCTTACTGCCCTACAGGGTTAAGGTTGTCACAGATAAAGGCTATTGCCTTAATGGACTATTGAAAATAAAACCTTCTACATTTTCCACAGATGAAGTTAATGTTCCCAATTTAATAGCATGGCATGGTTAACTAAACAAAGTGACTGTGTTTAACTGTGTAGAAGACACAGCTCTATTTACTTCAGTGTGTAGTTATATCTGTCCTGGAAAAAGAAGGAATTGACTGCAGGTAATCAAAATTCCTATGATATATGTTGCCAGACAATATGCAAGTACAAATTCAAAAAACTATTTATAAGGAATTAATAAAATTAATTCCATTGCAACCTTTAAAAAAGTAACTGCAAAGTATAAATGTAGTAAAACAGGTAAATATACAGGTGGCAGTAATCAGCAATGGCAAAAATATTATAGGACCTACATTAGTGCTCCCTTATTTCCACACACTAAGCAGTGGTAGTTTGAAGTAGGCTGCTATGATGCAACCCTTGAGTGTTCCTATTTAGATCCATTAAAACGCGTGACCACTGTAATTGAGCAGTTAAACATTGTAGTCAAGCAATCTGAATTAGTCTTTCAACAATCTGCTGTCCCAGATATAGCTGCTCAAAGACTTAGCTTTCTAGTCATAAGTCTCTTCTGTGAGTATGTGCTATACAAGTGAGAGGACCTTCCCAGTCTAACAGAGCTAAGCTGGTTCAGTCATTTGAAGCAATATGACATTGATGTGAAAGACTGCAATTCACAATCCCTGAGACAGCTACTATTACAATCCCTTTTCAGAAATGAACAGGCACTTCTACCACAGGGCCCAATAGCAGCTGTATGCTTATGGCCCTAGTTACACCCCTGGAAACATATACATATGAACTGTTTTATCTGCTAAAAAATAAAAAAAAGACTTGTTAAAATATTTGGCCAGTCCGTTAATCCAGAGACCTATGATGATGTACTTTGTTCAATATCCTGACCATTTATGTTTCTCCACATCAATGAAAGCAGTGTGGATACACTTTCAATTAAGGCTGTGATTGTATGTATAGTCATTGAGTCAGCTGTAGATTCTGCATTCTGAATGCTGATGTACAGAGTGCCTCAGGGCTCTTTCAGTGGTAAAAGGATAAGGCCCATTATCTGACTCCTGTCTGGCAGAAAAAAATGACACCTAGCTACAGATGTTAATGGAAATTCAGGGAGACATCTCCCAAGATTTCCCAAGGGATCTCTCTTACCCAGCTAGAACTTGAGATTCATGGTATGAGGGAGCTGTGGTCTCTCTTTTGGGATCCCTGCACCAGAGAGGATGCCACTGGAGCATTGATGGTAAGCATTAGTAAAATAGTAACATTAAAGTGTTTTTTACGCTGTCTGTGTGTGGGTTTTTTTTTCCCGTATGTTGTATGGATTAAGTGTCCAATGGAGCCCTAAAACCAATTTACCATGGAGGAGATGGCCCATCAAGTACTGGTGCTTTGACTGGGAGGGCAACTCCTGTTTTAGTGTGAACCTTGTGAGCACCCCCTGCCAGTTCTGAAGGGCATGCACACTGAAATCAGTACTGCAGGAGGTTTTGAACTTACGTACTATGTGGTTTTTCAGCTCTTTAGCGCCACCCTTTGGGCTCTTTCCTCTTCGCGTTAGTAGAAGTTTGGTGAGTATTGATTTACGCTTTTCAGTTCATGCTTTTCATTTAGAGCTTTTCAGTTTGCACTTTTCATTTCATGCTTTTCAGTTTGTTTTTGAACGGCCGTTCACCAACCAGACATGTTCTGGAATCAGAGGCGATAACGTGTTATTTATTATTGGCCTTGGAGTTATTGCTTTGACCCAAGTCCAGTCCAGGAACAGGAGGAGGAAGAGTTATTGGATCAAAAATTGGTTGCTTTATTAATCGTGACCAAATACGTCATATACCTTTGCTGCGGGAGCTCCAGGAGAATAATGCAGATGTTTTTTGGAAATATCCCTGGATGACGGACCCCTGCTTTCACCAACTCTTCGCATTGTTGACCCCCTACATTAAGAAGCAGGACACATGCATGAGGCTTTTATTTTATTTTTTGGTTGAATAATAATGATTTGATTTGTTATATTTTCTATATTTTTGGATGCATAGAATGCACTTTTTGGTTAAAGTGGAGGTCCACCCTAAAGTGGACCTTCCGCTCCTTGGAATCCTCCCCCCCTCCGGCGCCACAATTGGCACCTTTCAGGGGGGAGGGGGGTGCAGGTACCTGTACAGTACAGGTATCTGCACCCACTTCCGGGATAGCTCTCTGCCGAAAGGGGTGTAGATTACGCCCCTTTCCGAAAGTCCCCCACTGCCTGCTGGGAAACACACAGATCCCAGAGGCAGCGGGTCCATCCTTATTGCGCAGCGCGACTCGCGCATACGCAGTAGGGAACCGGGAAATGAAGCCGAAAGGCTCCACTTCCTGATTCCCATACCCAAGATGGCGGTGGCAGCACCCGAGAGATGATCGAGAGATCGGCTTCGGGTGCCGACATCGCGGGCGCGCTGGACAGGAAAGTGTCACTATTTTAAAAGTCAGCAGCTGCAGTATTTGTAGCTGCTGGCTTTAAAAAAAAAAACGGACTCCCGGCAGACTCCCGCTTTAAGTTCTATTGGCAGATAGCATGTCTAATTTTATTTGTTTTCTTTTTTAATGCACAATAAAAAAAAATGTGGAGAATAATTCTTGGCTATGTGTTTTACTTCAAATGACAGTTTGGGAGTAGGCACTTACATTTAAAAAAAATACAATGTAAAATTGACAAGGGACGCCAACATAGTTGTATCTTTGATCTTAAAAACTATGGGACAATGGTGTTGTGGTAACTTGCCCAAAAAACAAAATAAAAACATAATAATACTAGATTCACTAGAAAAAAAGCCTTTGAAAATGAGTTTGCAATAACTCCATCAGTATCACCAGCAAAGCAGCTTCATTATTACCCCATTAAAGAAGAAGAGAATGTGCGCTGCATTTCGGGATTTCATAATTTGCAGCGTCACGAATGTTAATTCTCCATTACGAACTCTACAGAAAAAGGGTTTAATAAAAATGACTAGAAGGCTCCACCCTTGCAATTAGCATTTAGCAAGCAGTTAGCTGAGTATAATAGCAGCTGCTAAAATTATTTTCACATATGAAAAAAAGGGTAGGAGCTGAAAGAGCAGTTCCAAAAAAGCAATTCATCAGGGAGGGACAGACAATCTAACAAAGTATAAAGTGTATTATGCAAATTCATTTAGATATAAATCAGAAAAAAATTCATTTTAGAAAAATACCCCAAGCATTCCATTAAAAAAAGCTAACGTTGTCTTCATGCCCAGATTGCCACCATATACCACCATACATTCCCATATATAGGTAACTATATAAATAGTGTTCCAATATGAGTCCTGGGAAAGAAGAGAATTATTATTCATCCAGGGGACACAGGCTGAGTGGTTGCAAAGTCAAAATAGGAATAACAGCAATTTGCTGAAGTATGTGACCTCAATATTGCATGCCGACAAATGCTATTGTAAATTGTGAGGCAATAGCTATTAGATGGACAAATCATGATTGTCTTTAGACAAAGAACCGTAATGTATTGCTGAACTATAGTTGCACAGAGCTCTGTAAACTCAAAAACACCCGTGCTAGCAGACACGTGTGTATCAGAGGTACTGGCAAGTGTGTTTATATCTACAAACCTCCCGGTCGTGAGGTGTACAGTAGAAGGTATCACCACTTTCCCAGCACCGATTACCGCCGCTGCACGGATGGATGAGGAACTTCCGTGTTTTTAATTTCCTGTTCAGAAGGTAGGTAACCTGGGTCACGGACCACGAATATACTGGTTCAGTCCATTTACTTCTTTATGAAATGAAATTAAGTAGATGAAAACTATGTTTTGGTCAGAGCTGATGCAGCTGTTGAGGTATTCACGGAACTTCCGCAAACAGTCACTGCAATCACAATGATGTCCGAGATCACATTCATTGGCGTGTAGGTGGAGTCGGGAAGGCGCTACTAGAGGCGTGATGGAAGCTTACGTTATTACGTAAGCACTTCGTCTTCACTATTTAAGGCTGTCAGACTAGTGTCTGCGCATGCTCTGAAGAAACCCAGTGACGGATGAAACGCGTCAGCTAATGCGTTTCATCCGGAAACTGGGTTTCTTCAGAGCATGCGCAGATACTAGTCTGACAGCCTTAAATAATGAAGACGAAGTCCTTACGTAATAACATTGGCATCCAGCTATCAGGGTGTCTGCGCACAAGATAGACAGCCATTCATTCAAAAACAACAACAATAACCAGTCAGCGGGCCAGAATGAGAGCACGGGAATCCTCTTAATTATGAATGCTAGTTTACAAAACCCACCACTTCTGTCTCATCCTTGCTTCCGAGCATGCATGTTTGTACTTTGGACTTTTGTACACATGCTTGGAAAATCCGACAACAGACATTTGTCCTCAGAAAATTTTAAAACATGCCATCCAACATTTGTCTGATAATTGTCTGATGAAGCGTACAAACAGTTAGATTTTCCACCAACAGCCTGTCATCACACATTTACCATCGAAAAATCAGATTGTGTGTACGCGGCTTAAGAAATTACAGGGCAATGTAAAATGTGTCTCTGCCTGGGGCCTCCCCCTGGCCGAGCATGGATGGATGGCTGAGTATGGGTGGCATGGATGAGCATGGATGGATGGCAGAGTATGGATGGCATGGCAGAGCAAGGATGGTTGGCTGAGTATGGATGGCATGGCTGAGTATGGATGGCTGTGAGTATGGGTGGAGCTGAGCATGGATGGATGGATGAGTCCTGCAATGGACACAGAGCAGCGATGTGGGCACTACAGATCCAGCCCACAGCGCTGCTGAACCCAATCTCTCCCCTCTCCGCTCACACTGGAGAGAGGAACCAGACATTACGCAGGTTTCTTTACAAGTGATCGCTCCATCAGTTGATTCCGTTTAAAGGAAAAAATTTAATTCAAACTTGCCCACGGCTGTAATGTATTGCTGGCTCTCAGCAATATAGATGAAAAAATCTATGAAAAAACTGTGGGGTTCCCCCAGTCCATACCAGGCCCTTCGGGTCTCGTATGGATTTTAAGGGAAACTCCATGCCAAAATGTAAAAAAAAATAGTCGTGGACTCCCCCAAATTCCATACCAGACCATTATCTGATCATGCAGCCTGGAGGTCCGGATGGGGGGGCCAGCAAGCACCCCCCCTCCTGAACCATACTAGGTCACATGTTGATGGGGACAAGGGCATCTTCCCAACAACCCTTGCTGGTGGTTGTCAGGTCTGCAGGCAGGGGGCTTGTCAGAATCTGGAATCCCCCTTTAACAAGGGGGCCCCCAGATCTTCCACATGAGAATGGGTATCTGGTACATTGTAACTGGATGATCCCGCCCCATCTGAAGTCATATAACATCAAAAGGGGATGGGGTCACTCGGTTACATCACTGAGTGGCCCCGCCCTTGCCTACATAACAGCTGTCAAAGCCAAGAGACAGCAGTCGCTGGGAGGCCTCCCATGGAGGAAGAGCTTTTTTAATGTATCTCTATTTTTCTGGTATGTTGAGGCGCCATGATTGAAGATGGATGGAAATTGAGGGTTTCTTTTTTTTTTTAAATAAAGGAATTGTCAAGAACCGTCTGTTGTGGTTTTTACTTTTTTGATGCTTTTTTTTGGTGAATGGTATCTAATACCCATTCACATAGGGGGATCTGGAGGCCCCCTTGTTAAAGTTGTCTTGCAGATTCCGATAAGCCCCCCACCCTCAGACCCCAACAACCACTGGCCAGGGTTGTTAGGTAGAGGCCCTTATCCCCATAAACATGGGGACAAGGTGCTTTGGGGAGCACGCCAAAGCACCCTCTCCATGTTGAGGCCAAGTGGCCTGATATTGTTTAGAGGGGGGGGGCTCCCCTCCCTTTCCTCACCTGCCAGGCTGCATGCTCAGGTAAGGGTTTGGTATGGAGTTACCCTTAAAATCTATACCAGACCCAAAGGGCCTGATATGGATTTTGGGAGGGACCCCACACCATTTTTTTCCTAATTCTGACATAGGGTTCCCCTTAACCACGTCAATACACTATATGATATATACTGCACTGACTGCACTATATATTTTCTGCAATGTACTATATATACTACGCTTACTGCACTATATATTCTCTGCAATGTATTATATATACTACACTGATGGCACTTTATACTCTCCACTGTATTATATATATACTACACGGACTTCTCTATATACTCTAAACTGTATTATATATACTACACGGACTGCACTATATATTCTGAACTATATTTTTATACTACACGTACTGGAAACAGCAGACAGAGTAGCAGAGTCAGTCAGGGTGGGTTATACACAGACAGGATGGATCAGGTACAGGGCACAGGTAGATGCATGGTCAGGGTACAAGCCAAGTTTGAAATGATCAGTTAAGAAGCAGCCAATGGAGCAGACAGAATCAGAGGTCAGGAGACAAGCTGAGGTCGGTGCAGGCAGAGTTCAGAGAGCGGTCAAGACAAGCTGGGTCAGCAACTGGAATCAGGATACAGAGGAGGTTGAAGACAAAGTAGCATTGATCCTGAGCACTGGCCGAGTTCAAATAGACTGTTTTGTGCCAATATCTGTCACAGGTGCACGTGAGCGCTGGAGAGCAAGAGAAGGGCTCTTGTGCGAGCAAGAGTATGCTTATGCATTAGCCAGTGCCCAATTCTTGCAAGCATGAAAGTGAACATGTTTTAGCATGAGCATAGAAGTCTGTCCAGAGGAGTAATCTTGTCTATTGGCAAGTCTTTCCTTATAGGGTCTGGGGCCCCTTACATAGTTATTTTGCTCTTCCGGGGCAAGATGAGAGTATCTCTTCAAGTCAGGAGGGTAGTTCGATTAAAAGTTTTCTATATATATTTTTTTTCTGTGAGAATAAGCAGGGTTTTCAGCATTGAGCTAGGTAAGCATACAGCCTCTTACTATCTGTTAGACACAAGGCAACAAATTTAGTGATTGCAGTTTAGTGGTGCCAAAAGTTTCAGGAGCATGTTGACAATTTTAAGCCCAGTTCTGCACTATTGCAGAATAATTAACAGGAGAAAGCAAGCAACAGCACAACAGCACATCTATTGATATATGTATATCAGGGCACTTTGTGCACATGATCTGTGCTGGGATGACAAACAGCGCCAAGCAGGTAATGTGTGTCTTCTATTTCAGTGTAAATTCCTATTTGAATGCAGTGTACATTTACTGTATTCCAGCTTTCACTAGATTGCACCTCTATATAATAGGGACATACAGTACATTTTTATAACAAGCGTGCACATTGTCATACCCTGCAGAAACTCCTGGAATAGGATATGCCTGTGCTCCAATCCCAATAGCTTGTAAATGTATATGATCCATTAGGTGCCAAAAGGGTGTGACTATATCTTAATACTATAAATTCTGTATGAACCCTTTGCACACTGCTATGCACTGTTTATAGCAAACTTTGCAATCAAAAACAGTGATTTTTAGTTCACACAATTAGCAAAACATGGTTAAGCTAGCTAACTGCATCAACTGCATCAAAGTAATCCTTCTATGGACAGGCTCTGCAAAATGCCACTGCTACTGCAGACACACAATGCCAACATGGGATAAACAGACACCCAGTTGGCCAGCTTAAACATGTATTGCAATATATGTGAACTAAAAATACCTGTTTTTTCATTGCAAAGTCTGCTAGAAAGGGTATATAGCAGTGCGCAGAGGGTTCATTCAAAATTTCTACTGCAGAAACTCTTGTCAGTTACCGTTAAGAGAAAAAAGAAAACAATATTGTTAAAACATTCAAATTGGGTGATCATCTTTGGAGATATCAGTAGGAGTTTTAAAGATTTCCGGTCAATATTAGGGAAATCGGAGATTGCATTGGTAAAGTACTTTTACTTAATAAAATTCTATTTTGCATCTGAGTTGCACAGACTGGATTCCTGTATTCCAAATTGCAGCTTCTTATATAGAAACAAGTAAATATTTTCCACATTAGGTATATGGTAGAAAATAAGGCCCATTTCGCCTTTCTACTTTCGTATTTATCCCTTCATCAAGGCATCAGTGTATTTGCTGTGATTTTCCTTGTCCAACAAGTGCTGAGAAAGATTGTCATCATACATGTCGTGATCTCACTGTTGTCATGAAATGTGAGTCTGATTCATTGAGAGGCAAGTCTTTCATCCTTCATGATTAAAGCCTTTGCTACCACACACACCCTTTGTTCACTGTTCCTTTAACAGTGATTATAGACCACTTTATCTGTGATTCACATGAATCATATCTGTATTTTTAAATGATATGCAGCATATATGCAGGCGCTGATGTCTAATAATGTTAAGCAGTAGTGGCATTTTTATTTAAGGTATTCTCAGGACTGTAGGTGCCCATACAGTAAAACTGTGATCTTTCCATCAATGGTAAATGTTCTTTCATACAGCATGCACATCTACTAGATAAGGCGTGACAAGTAAATTCTACAAAGCTTCAGCTTACATCAACTTTACCAGCCAAAAAAATATATAGCAATTGCCTTGTGATTTTCTCAGTCTGCCCAGCCAATATCTCCATAGTTGGATTTTGTCCATTGCTATTTTTTGTGCTTACATACAGTTAGAGTGCTGCAGAGCTGCAAAAAATGTGTTTTATGTAACATTTTGGTGTGTATCCGTATCAATGGAAATGTAAAGTGGCTTTGTACAAAATGTCCTTATTTATTTAGTAGTCAGAATTAACAAAAACATGTGAAATATTTTTTTCTTTCAGTTTCAAGTAAATAAATATTAAGTCATCAAAGCAGTAATATATCCCTTATCATACAGCTCAGGAGGTTTTATTCAGAAATAGGCTACTGTATAGCAAGTTTCTGTGATGTGCTTTCTCTTGTGCTTTTTCATATTAGAACACAGATACAGTTTAAAACAAGATATAAACAAGTTAAATAAAATGTATTACACACTATTATGCCACATACACACGAGCAGATTTTCATCGAACTTTTGTGTGACCGCGTGTATGCCAGCCAAGCTTGAGCGGAATTCCGTCAGAAAAACCATCCAAGATTCTTCCAATGGAATTCCGCTCAAGCTTGGCTTGCATACACGGTCACAAAAGTTCTCTGAACTTTCGACCGTCAAGAACGTGGTGACGTACAACACTATGATGAACCGAGAAAATTAAGTTCAATGCTTCCGAGCCTGCATCTAATTGTTTCCGAGCATGTGTAGGAATTTTGCGCCTCGAAATTGGTACAGATGATCGGAATTTCCGATCGAAACTTTTTCCAACCGAAAAATTGAGAACCTGCCCTCAAGCTTTTGCTTGTGGGAATTCGGCCAGCAAAAGTCCGAGCATACACGCGATCTGGAGCATACACGCGGTCTGGGGCATACACGCAGTCTAATTTTCTGACCAAAAGCTCTCATCGGTCTTTTGCTGGCCGAATTTCCGATCGTGTGTATGTTGCATTATACTCTGTCTTTCAAATGTATATTTAGCTACTTATAAAGATAATTATGTGCTGTGCTTTACCATCAACATAAAATATGTAAATCCAAATCTATGCAAATATCCCTAAAATATCCAAAAACATTCTTTATAAAACGATAAACCAAAATAGTGAATATTCAATATAAACTCAAGTCCATACACAAAGTCCAGACATGTGTTTAGAATAAAAATTAATACAATTTGAAAAAAAAAAATATAGAAAAATATACAAAGAATATATAAAAATATATATAAGATCCCTTTCACACCACAACACCCATAGCATGGGCGGTAAAACGCCGCTATTTTTAGGCTGCTAGCGGGGCGCTTTTACCCCCGCTAGTGGCCGAGAAAGGGTTAAAACCGCCGGCAATACGCCACAATAGCGGCGTTTACCTGGCGGTATTACAGCACTGCCCCATTGATTTCAATGGGGAGCAGCAGTGGAGGAGCGGTAAACACACTGCTCCTTTACCGCTCCAAAGAAGCTGCTGGCAGGACTTTTCCCTGACGTCCTGCCAGCGCACCACTGTAGTGCGAAAGCCCTCGGGTGCAGATTTTTTAGGGCGGATTGCAGGTGCTATTTCTAACGCTATAGCGTCTGCAAAACGCCCTGGTGTGAAAGGGGTCTTAGTGTCTCCTTATCTGTGTCATTAACCACTTAGCCCCGGACCATTTGGCTGGCCAAGGACCAGAGCACTTTTTGCCATTCGGCACTGCGTCACTTTAACTGACCATTGTGTGGTTGTGTGGTGTGGCTCCCAAACAAAATTTACATCCTTTTTTACCCCACAAATAGAGCTTTCTTTTGGGGGTATTTGGTCACCTCTGTGGTTTTTATTTTTTGCGCTATAAACAAAAAAACTTTTTGCTATAATAAATATAAAAAAAATGTTTTCCTCAGTTTAGGCCGATACGTATTCTTCGACATATTTTCACTAGTTTTTACTAGTAATGGCAACGATCAGCGATTTTTATCGTGACTGCGACACTATGGCGGACACATCAGACAATTTTGACACATTTTTGGGACCATTGGCATTAATATAGTGATCAATGCTATAAAATTGCATTGATTACTGTAAAAATGTCACTGGCAGTGAAGGGGTTAACCTCTAGCGGGCGGGGGGGGGGGGGTTAAGTGTGTCCTAGGGAGTGATTCTTACTCTCTGGGGTATGGGCTAGCAGTGACACGACACTGATCACTGCTCCCGGTGACAGGGAGCAGATGATCAGTGTCCTGTAACTAGGCAGAACGGGGAGATGCTGTGTTTACATCAGCATCTCCCCATTCATCAAGCTCCATTACACAATCGTGGGCACCATGGACATGGTCAGAGAGCAAAAATTCAAAGTAACGTACAGGTATGTTACTTTGCCCAGCCGTGCCATTCTGCCGACGTATATGTACAGGAGGTGTTCGGCAAGCGGTTAATGGCTCCCGCAAGCAGTGCTCACAAACACATCCATCCCTTCACCAGATGTGCTCTTACCTGGGGAATATGACCACACTTTTACATACAGTTGTGCTCAAAAGTTTGCATATCCTGGCAGAAATTGTGAAATTGAAGCATTAATATTGAAAATATGACTGATAATGCCAAACAACTGTCTTTTATTTAAGGATATCAATCACATGAAACCATTTCTTATCACATTTTTTGGATCCTTTTTAAATCATAATGACAACAGAAATCACCCAAATGGCCCTGATAAAAAGTGTACATACCCTGGAATGTTTGTCTTTGGTACAGACACAGAAGGTGGCACCCACAGGTTAAAATGGCAATTAAAGGTTAATTTACCACATTTGTGGCTTTTTAAATCACAATTAGTGTCTGTGTATAAATAGTCAATGAGTTTATTAGCTCTCACATGGATGCACAAAGCAGGGTAGACACTGAGCCATGAGGAGGTAGAAAACAACAGTCAAAAGACCTGCGTAACAAGGTAATGGATCTTTACAAAGATGGAAAAGAATATAAAAGATATCCAAAGCCTTGAATTTGCCAGTCAGTAATGTGCAATCACTTATTAAGAAGTGGCATTTTTTTTGGCATGATCAGTCATATTTTCAATATTAATGACAACATTTCACAATTTCTGCCAGGGTATGCAAACTTTTGAGCATGACTGTATAGTCTATGTAGGCTTGTGTCCCTCTCAGAGGACTAAACATGCTCCAAAGCATAAGGTTTCACACAAAATGTCTCCATTTATCCATACATAACGAAAGGAAAACCAAAACATAGTGCTTTATCCATAAAATTAATATATTTAGCCTAAAATACAAACTTAGGCCCCTTTCACACTGACGATCCGTTCAGGCCCGCCTGTCAGTTTTTCAGGCGGACCTGAACGGATGCTCCATAGACCTCTATGGAGCGTCGGATGTCAGCGGTGACATGTCCGCTGACATCCGACCCGCTCCGATCTGAAAAAGTGTGACGGAGGAAAAAGCTATTTTTCCATCCGTCTGCGGATCGGATCGGGTGACGACGGACACTGCGGCCCGTCGTCATCCGATCTCCCATAGGGGAGAGCGGCACTGTGACAGATCTGTCCCTGCGCAGTGTGCAGAGACGGACCTGTCATCTCCCTGCTCAGCGGGGATTGACGGAGGGATCCCCGCTGAGCAAACGGAATTGTTTTGAAAGGACCCAAACAGATGTACACTCACTTGTTTAAGGTACTACCACCGCACCAAACTATGCCTCGCATGCAATGTATATAAATGGAACAAGATTGGCAGTAAAAACTCCCAGGTAAAGTGAGGATCCCCAGAGACATGTAATCTCATCAATATACACGCTCCTTTTCTCTAATCACGACATTAAAAAAGACACCCTGGTTACACAGGGTAATCAGAACACGCTGGGAATCAGAACTCAATCTAGATCTGACTGCAAAAGAATGGGAACACATATACCACCTCATGCATAAAGGATCTCTCAATGTCTCTATTCAGGAGAGTAGATACAAGATATTCTCAAGGTGGTATAGAACCCTTGAGAAGATACACAAATTCCACCCAAGTCTCCCTCCACTCTGTTGGAGATGCAACAATGCCCAAGGCACATTACTCCACATTTGGTGGGAATGCCCACTAATCCAACTGTTCTGGTTGGAAATGCACCATCTTATCTCTCGCATCACTACGTACAACATAGAACTCACTCCCGCTCAATTCTTACTACACCATCCTCCATACAAACTTACAAAAAATCGCTCACAATGCACCTAATTAACACAGCCAACCAGTGTGTTCCAGTCCATTGGAGAAGCCCCACACCTCCCACAGTAGAAGAATGGTCACAATGAGTTGATAAAGTGGAAGAGATGGAAAACCTCATACACCAGGCTAGAGACAACATGACCAATTACGAGAAAACATGGGCATGCTGGAAGCATTTCAGGAAAACTTCTCAACCTTCCTTACACTCTCTTCCCACCCCCCCCCCCTCATGATAGATCACTTTTCCCCAACAGAAGTGAACTCTTATACATTTTTACTCACAGAATTTGTACACATTTACACCAATATTCTACAACATTTGAAACCTACGAGGGTCATCATGACCTTCCCTCACTCCTTAAGTTAAACCGCTTCACAACCAAACATCTGAATACATAAGAAACTTAACTCGATCTGTCGCTTCATGATACTGACTCACTCTGTGTCCTTTTACCACAACCCAAGACCTCGCCCATTCACAGCAAGTTCCCTTCCGGGGTGAATGGGAATGGGGCACTTTCCGACCATACAAAAAAAAAAGAAAGAAAACAAAACAAACAAAAATAAAATACTTTTCCTCAACCTAAATACACACAAATGACCCTAACCGCTTGACACTAATGTCTTACGCAGATTGGCAAAATGTAAGAACCATCCACATTACTACATGTATTAACATTAACATGTATTAACCCCCCTGGCGGTATTCCCGAGTCTGGCTCGTGGTGAAAATTCTGTACCATTAGCAGTAACCCCAAGCCAGACTTGGGACCGCATCGCTGGATCCAGGATGAGTTTACTTACCTTGTCCCCTGGATCCAGCGATGTACCCCCGCTGTACAAGCGAGCCATCCTCTGGTCGATCTATCACATCGCCGGGCTCTGTTCCCTGGTAGTGTTGCGACGCACAGGGATGGAGAACTCAAAAAGTATTCAAAAAGTAAAACACACAGTATACATACAGTATAATGTAATCTTACAGATTACATTGCTGTATGTAATAATTTCACATCCCCTTTGTCCCTAGTGGTCTGCCCAGTGCCCTGCATACAGTTTTATATTATAAAAACTATTCTTTATGCCTGGAAACTGGAGATTGTCCATAGCAACCGAAACCGTCCCTTTACATCAAAAATGGTTTAAGACCAGCTAGAAAACAGAAATAATAAATTAGAATCACTCGCAGAATTTGTGGGGAGATCCGTCATCAAATACTGAAAAGTAATGACAGTGACAATTCTGCAACTGAGCAAATTTCAGTGTTTTTTATTTGATTACATTATTGAATATTTTTTTATTATTGTTATATTATTATTTGGTATAATTATTTAAAGTTATTTATTATATTATAATTTATGATTTAATTTTTCAAACTTTATCATACCCGGGATGTTTACTAGACTCTGGTTTGGACAGATTTAAGTGTGTTATTCCTAAGAATTACAGGACTACAATATAAAACGCCAAATTTTCATGCAAAATAATTGTACCACTTTCAGCAACTAAAATCTGAAATAATCGTACCGCCAGGGAGGTTAAACTACAGCCTCTGAAAGTAATAATACATATGGTATAATTACAATTATGCACAAAGGTTTACTGGTTGCTACTTGCTATTTCTGGAAATGTTCTGTTATTCTTTTTACCTTTGTTTGCATTAACAAATATGTACTATGCCATAACTACATCTTATCACAGAGATTTTTATATTGCTTGTTAAAATATCAATAAAATCTTTGAAAGAAAAAAAAAAAAACTCCCAGGTAAGAGCACATCTGGTGGAGGGAGCACAAGTCATAGATTTGTTTGTGAGCACTGCTTGCAAGAGCCATTAAGGAGTCACTTAACCACTTTCAGACCGGACCATTTTGCTGGTCTTTTTACAATTTGGCACTGCGCTGCTTTAACTGGTAATTGCGCGGTCATGCAATGTTGTACCCAAACAAAATTTGCGTCCTTTTTTTCCCACAAATAGAGCTTTCTTTTACAGGTATTTGACTGACTCTGTGATTTTTTTTTTTTGCGATATAAACGTAAAAAGACCGCAAATTTTGAAAAAAAATAATATTTTCTACTTTTTGTTATTAGAAAAATCCAATAAACTCAATTTTAGTCATACATTTAGGCCAAAATGTATTCAGCCACATGTCTTTGGTAAAAAAAAAGTCAATAACTGTATATTTATTGGTTTGCGCAAAAGTTGTCACATCTACAAACTAAGGTACATTTTCTGGAATTTACGCAGCTTTTAGTTTATGACTGCCTATCTCATTTCTTGAGGTGCTAAAATGGCAGGGCAGTATAAAACCCCCCCATTTTGGAAAGTAGACACCCTAAGGAAATTGATAAGAGGCATGTTGAGCCCATTGAATATTTAATTTTTTTTCCTCAAGCGATTGAATAATGACAAAAATTTTTTTTTTTTTTTTTTTTTTTTACACAAAGTTGTCACTAAATGATATATTGCTCACACATGCCATGGTTATATGTGGAATTGTACCCCAAAATACATTCTGCTGCTTCTCCTGAGTACGGGAATACCAAATGTGGTCGACTTTTTGGAAGCCTAGCCGCGTACGGGGCCCCGAAAGCCAAGCACCGCCTTCAGGATTTCTAAGGGCATACATTTGTAATTTCACTCCTCACTACCTATCACAGTTTTGAAGGCCATAAAATGCCAAGATGGCACAAAACACCCACAAATGACCCCATTTTAGAAAGTAGACACCCCAAGCTATTTGCTGAGAGGCATGTTGAGTCCATGGAATATTTTATATTTTGCCACAAGTTGCGGGAATATTACAAACTTTTTTTTTTTTTTTTTTTCACAAAGTTGTCACTAAATGATATATTGCTCACACATGCCATGGGCATATGTGAAATAACACCCCAAAATAAATTCTGCTGCTTCTCCTGAGTACGGGGATACCACATGTGTGGGACTTTTTGGGAGCCTAGCCACATACGGGGCCCCGAAAACCAAGCACCGCCTTCAGGCTTTCTAAGGGCGTAAATTTTTGATTTCACTCCTCACTACCTATTACAGTTTTGAAGGCCATAAAATGCCAAGATGGCACAAAACCCCCACAAATGACCCCATTTTAGAAAGTAGACACCCCAAGCTATTTACTGAGAGGCATGTTGAGTCCATGGAATATTTTATATTTTGCCACAAGTTGCGGGAAAATTACAAACTTTTTATTTATTTATTTATTTTTTTCACAAAGTTGTCACTAAATGATATATTGCTCACACATGCCATGGGCATATGTGAAATGACACCCCAGAATAAATTCTGCTGCTTCTCCTGAGTACGGGGATACCACATGTGTGTTTTGGGAGCCTAGCCGCGTACGGGGCCCCGAAATCCAAGCACCGCCTTCAGGATTTCTAAGGGTGTAAATTTTTGATTTCACTCCTCACTACCTATCGCAGTTTTAAAGGCCATAAAATGCCAAGATGGCACAAACCCCCCCAAATGACCCCATTTTGGAAAGTAGACACCCCTTAATTTAGGGGTACACTAGTGAGACTCACAGGTAAAAAAGCACCTAGGCTGTCAGCGACTGTATCAAAACGCTACAAAAAAAACTGTTAGCGATCGCAGGGATCAGGCCTGACTCTGCGAACGCTGAAGTTATGTGTGTTGTGTTTTGTAAGTGACAGTGATCAATCGATACTGCACTTGGGTGGGCTGGGCTGGGCTTGGCGGAGGGGCTAAACGCAGGTGCTAGCTAGTGATGGCCGAACGGTTCGCCCGGCGGTCGTTTCGCGGCGAATTTCCGACATTCGCGGTCCGCACGTTCGAACGCCTTTTTCCGTCGTTCGCCGCGGCGGACTTACGTGTTTAATGTATACAAGAACTTTAACCTTTGGTGACACGTTTATCATGTGATACAGGACAGCCAATTGAGACATGACAGCACATGGACACTTGTACATTCCCCCTAACCTATAAATACACCCGATCCGGTGGCCATTTTACATTCTTTCTTCTGTTAAGATAGGGACAGGTTCCTGTGTGGAGTAGGGAGAGATAAACCACTAGCTATTTGGTACACAAAAGTTCTTTTCAGGACTGGTATAGGTGTTAGGTGTTGATAGGTTTGCTGTGCTGCTGATTCTTGCAGCAGCCTGAGTGTCTTTTGTTAGTTTAGAGAAAGGGAAAGGACGGTGTATGCTACAGGGACAGCCAGATTAGTCTTTCATCATCATCATCATCATCATCATCATTAGCTGTTACTATCAAGGTCCACAAAAGAGCTGTTCCAGTAACCACTAATCGTTCTCTTTTTTTGCCAATTTGTATAGGGACAGGAAGGAAGCAGTGTTGTCAGGCAGTGAGGGTAATTTTAAAGACTTGCTGTTATTATTAGTTCCACAAAGGTTCTTTTCAGGACTGGTATCAGTGGTACAGTAATAGGCTTGTACATGTATAATATTCTTTCTTCCAAATATAGAAAGGATATTATACTTGACTGCTGCCCTTCTGCTGCAGTCTGCTAAACATTCACAACTCACTTGTTCCACAAAAGTTCTTATAAGGACTGGTAACTTGGTATAGGGTGCTACGGTACATAGGCTTGAGTGCGGTACAGTCTGCTGTTCTGTAAGGACCGCTATCGGTCCACAATAGATAGGGTTGACGTGCACCACTGCTGACCGCTGCCCTATACTGCAGCAGTCCTTCAGCGGTATAGGGACTGACGTACAGTCTGCTAATCACTAACACACAACCTGCTTGTTCCACAAAAGTTCTTATAAGGACTGGTAACTTGGTATAGGGTGCTACGGTACATAGGCTTGAGTGCGGTACAGTCTGCTGTTCTGTAAGGACCGCTATCGGTCCACAATAGATAGGGTTGACGTGCACCACTGCTGACCGCTGCCCTATACTGCAGCAGTCCTTCAGCGGTATAGGGACTGACGTACAGTCTGCTAAACACTAATACACAACCTGCTTGGTCCACAAAAGTTCTTATAAGGACTGGTAACTTGGTATAGGGTGCTACGGTACATAGGCTTGAGTGCGGTACAGTCTGCTGTTCTGTAAGGACCGCTATCGGTCCACAATAGATAGGGTTGACGTGCACCACTGCTGACCGCTGCCCTATACTGCAGCAGTCCTTCAGCGGTATAGGGACTGACGTACAGTCTGCTAAACACTAATACACAACCTGCTTGGTCCACAAAAGTTCTTATAAGGACTGGTAACTTGGTATAGGGTGCTACGGTACATAGGCTTGAGTGCGGTACAGTCTGCTGTTCTGTAAGGACCGCTATCGGTCCACAATAGATAGGGTTGACGTGCACCACTGCTGACCGCTCACCTATACTGCAGCAGTCCTTCAGCGGTATAGGGACTGACGTACAGTCTGCTAATCACTAACACACAACCTGCTTGTTCCACAAAAGTTCTTATAAGGACTGGTAACTTGGTATAGGGTGCTACGGTACATAGGCTTGAGTGCGGTACAGTCTGCTGTTCTGTAAGGACCGCTATCGGTCCACAATAGATAGGGTTGACGTGCACCACTGCTGACCGCTGCCCTATACTGCAGCAGTCCTTCAGCGGTATAGGGACTGACGTACAGTCTGCTAAACACTAACACACAACCTGCTTGGTCCACAAAAGTTCTTATAAGGACTGGTAACTTGGTATAGGGTGCTACGGTACATAGGCTTGAGTGCGGTACAGTCTGCTGTTCTGTAAGGACCGCTATCGGTCCACAATAGATAGGGTTGACGTGCACCACTGCTGACCGCTGCCCTATACTGCAGCAGTCCTTCAGCGGTATAGGGACTGACGTACAGTCTGCTAAACACTAATACACAACCTGCTTGGTCCACAAAAGTTCTTATAAGGACTGGTAACTTGGTATAGGGTGCTACGGTACATAGGCTTGAGTGCGGTACAGTCTGCTGTTCTGTAAGGACCGCTATCGGTCCACAATAGATAGGGTTGACGTGCACCACTGCTGACCGCTCACCTATACTGCAGCAGTCCTTCAGCGGTATAGGGACTGACGTACAGTCTGCTAATCACTAACACACAACCTGCTTGTTCCACAAAAGTTCTTATAAGGACTGGTAACTTGGTATAGGGTGCTACGGTACATAGGCTTGAGTGCGGTACAGTCTGCTGTTCTGTAAGGACCGCTATCGGTCCACAATAGATAGGGTTGACGTGCACCACTGCTGACCGCTGCCCTATACTGCAGCAGTCCTTCAGCGGTATAGGGACTGACGTACAGTCTGCTAAACACTAATACACAACCTGCTTGGTCCACAAAAGTTCTTATAAGGACTGGTAACTTGGTATAGGGTGCTACGGTACATAGGCTTGAGTGCGGTACAGTCTGCTGTTCTGTAAGGACCGCTATCGGTCCACAATAGATAGGGTTGACGTGCACCACTGCTGACCGCTCACCTATACTGCAGCAGTCCTTCAGCGGTATAGGGACTGACGTACAGTCTGCTAATCACTAACACACAACCTGCTTGTTCCACAAAAGTTCTTATAAGGACTGGTAACTTGGTATAGGGTGCTACGGTACATAGGCTTGAGTGCGGTACAGTCTGCTGTTCTGTAAGGACCGCTATCGGTCCACAATAGATAGGGTTGACGTGCACCACTGCTGACCGCTGCCCTATACTGCAGCAGTCCTTCAGCGGTATAGGGACTGACGTACAGTCTGCTAAACACTAATACACAACCTGCTTGGTCCACAAAAGTTCTTATAAGGACTGGTAACTTGGTATAGGGTGCTACGGTACATAGGCTTGAGTGCGGTACAGTCTGCTGTTCTGTAAGGACCGCTATCGGTCCACAATAGATAGGGTTGACGTGCACCACTGCTGACCGCTGCCCTATACTGCAGCAGTCCTTCAGCGGTATAGGGACTGACGTACAGTCTGCTAAACACTAATACACAACCTGCTTGGTCCACAAAAGTTCTTATAAGGACTGGTAACTTGGTATAGGGTGCTACGGTACATAGGCTTGAGTGCGGTACAGTCTGCTGTTCTGTAAGGACCGCTATAGGTCCACAATAGATAGGGTTGACGTGCACCACTGCTGACCGCTCACCTATACTGCAGCAGTCCTTCAGCGGTATAGGGACTAAGAGTTTTGTCACAGGGTCATTTAAAAAATGACATGCAGAGGAAGAGGCAGGCCCTTCCGCAGGGGTGGTAGGGGTAGGGCAGGAGCAACAGGCTTGAGCCAAAGTGGGAAGTTGCAGAAGGTGCGTTCAATTACTTTAAAGGATGCACCAGACTTGGTTGAGTGGCTCGCTCAGCCTTACTCTTCTGCACCCTCCTCATCCTCTCGATCTGCACCCTCTTCTTCACTCTCTGCTATGTGCACCCCCAAAGACACTACCACCAACAACACGACCACCACCACCACCACCACATACCTTCCGCTTGAGTCACTGGAATTATTTTCCGATCCATATCAAGAGGACATTTCTGATGCGCAGCCACTCTTGGTATTGGATCAGGAAGAGGAGGTAGCAACAAGCGCTACTCAGCAGTCTGACGCCAGTACCCAGATCAGCCCAAGGAGGAGGTTGGTCCCCGGTGTTGCTGCCTACTCTACTTATAGCGGTGGGGAAGGTGACGTTGATGATGACGTGTCTAGTGATGTCACGTGGGTGCCCACAAGAGAGGAAGAGGAGGGGAGTTCAGAGGGAGATATGGACCAGCAGATAGGGAGGAGAAGCAGCAATGACTTACATTGCACAGCAGGGACAAAGCAGACTGCAAATGTATCAGGAGCGAGTCATCGACCATGTACGGTCACATCTGGCGCTCCCAGGACACCGGCACATGGCTCCGCAGTGTGGGCTTTTTTTAACGTGTCCGCTGCTGACAATAGCGTTGCCATCTGCAATCTTTGCAGTCAACGCGTTAGTCGCGGTAAGCCCAATACTCACCTAGGGACGACCGCCTTAAGAAGGCACATGAGCAGCCATCACCGAGCCCAGTGGGAGCAACGGAACACACAAAGCCACACTGCAGGCTCTCACCGTCCAGCCTCGTCTTCTACTTCTCCTTCTCCTCTCTCCTCACAATTGTCCTCCACTCCACCTTCCATCACGCCAAGCTCACATTTTTCTGCAAAAAGGCAGGCTTCCGTGGGCCTAATGTTTGAGCGTAAAAAAATGATGACGCCGGATAACCCTCTTGCCCAACGGTTGGCGGCTGGCTTGTCAGAACTCATAGCCCGCCAACTACTGCCATATAAACTGGTGGACTCGGAGGCCTTTCGCAAATTTGTGGCCATTGGAACACCACAATGGAAGGTCCCAGGAAGGAAGTATTTCTCAGAGAAGGGCATCCCAGAGCTATATGGCCATGTTCAGCGGCAAGTGAATGTATCTCTGGCACACAGTGTCGGTGCCAAGATACATCTGACCACAGACACGTGGTCTAGCAAACACGGGCAGGGAAGGTATATCAGTTTTACTGCCCACTGGGTGAACCTTCTGACGGCCGTCAAGCATGTAACCCGTGGCACCCGTGTAGATTTGGTTTTACCGCCACGGATTGCATGCAGGCCTGACTCTTCTTCTCCTCCTCCTACTCCATCCTCCTCCCTCTCCTCCTCAGCTGCCTCCTCCTTTTCCGCTGCTAGCGTCTCTTCCACTGCACCGCCCAAGCTCCCCAGAACCTATTCCACATGCCAGGTGAGACGTTGCCATGCCGTGCTGCGTCTGTTGTGCCTGGAAGCAAAGAGCCACACTGGCCCGGCACTCCTTTCAGCTTTGCGTTCACAGGCAGATGAGTGGCTAACACCGCTCAATTTGACAGTTGGTAAAGTGGTGTGTGACAACGGTGCCAATCTGCTTAGCGCATTGAAACAGGGCAAAATCACGCACGTGCCGTGCATGGCACACGTCTTAAACTTGGTCGTGCAGCGATTCCTTGTCAAATACCCTGGGGTCCAGGACATCTTGCGGCAGGCAAGGAAAATCTCGGCCCATTTCAGAAGATCTTACACGGCCATGGCTCGCCTTGCTGACATTCAGCGGCGACACCATCTGCCGGTCAGACGTCTTATTTGCGATTGCCCGACGCGATGGAACTCAACCTTCTATATGCTTGATAGGCTGCTCCAGCAGAAACGTGCAGTTAACGTCTACCTGTATGAACTCTGCGAAAGAAACGGTTCTGGGGAGCTGGGTTTTTTTTCACCGCGCCAGTGGCTGCTCATGCGCGACACATGCAGACTTCTGCGGCCATTTGAGGAGATCACCAAACTGGTCAGTCGCAGCCATGGCGCCATCAGTGACATGGTACCTTATGCCTTCTTTCTGGAGCGTGCATTGCGTCGTGTCATTGATCAGGCTGTGGAGGAGCAGGAGCGGGAAGATGAGGAAGTCGCAATGCTGGATGAATTCCCAGGGGGGGCTACTCTATCTGAGACAAGTCAACAACAGGAGTCTGATGAGGAGTCAGAGGAGGATGGTGCCGGGGCGGATGAGCAGGAGCAAGAAGAGCATGCTTTAAACCTTTCTGGGATCCCTGTTGTGCGAGGATGGGGAGAGGAGAATGAAGAGGACGACATTATCCTGGATGATGAGCAGGAGCCAGGCCACCACACCGCTTCCACTTTAGTGCAAATGGGGGCCTTCATGCTCCAGTGTTTTAATAGGGACCCCCGTATAAAAAGCATGAGGGTCAAGGACCAGTACTGGGTGGCAACGTACTTAGACCCCCGGTACAAACACAAAATGGCGGAAATGTTACCGCCGTCGCAGAGGGCTGTCAGAATGCAGCACTTCCAGGCCTTGCTTCGAGAAATGCTGCATTCTGCTTTTGCGTGCGCTGGCAGAGGAGCAATTCCCACTCCCAGAGAAGGATTTGCGGGTACCAATCCAACAGCGCCTGCAAGAAGAGGCCGGTTTGAAGATGTGTTGGTGACTTCGGATATGAGGTCATTCTTTCAGCCGACCCATCGACAGGTGTCATCCGGATCCAGCATCAGGGAACGCCTAGACCGTCAGGTGTCCGACTACATTGGGTTAACGGCCGATGTGGACGCTCTGAGGAGTGATGAACCCCTAGACTACTGGGTGGGCAGGCTTGACCTCTGGCCAGAGCTTGCCCAATTTGCAATCGAACTGTTGGCTTGCCCCTCATCCAGTGTCCTGTCCGAAAGGACGTTCAGCGCAGCAGGGGGGATTGTGACCGATAAGCGTACTCGCCTAGCTCACCACAGTGTTAACTACCTCACATTTCTAAAAATGAATGAGGCATGGATCTCGGAGGAATTCAACACATGTGATCAGTAGACCATGTATATGTCTATAAACAATTTTTGGAATCAAGCACACAGACCTTCTTAATTCATTTGGCTCACTTCCCTGACCCAAAAAAGCACACCGTACTATATGCCCCTACCCTCCTCTTTGAAGAGGTTGAGCGGTGTCATATTTCTACTGGGGCTGCTTATTATGAGGGGTTCCCACCATCCCTGTGCTGTGCTGACTTCCTCCTGGGTGTTCTTATTATGAGGGGCTCCCACCATCCCTGTGCTGTGCTGACTTCCTCCTGGGGGTTCTTATTATGAGGGGATCACACCATCCCTGTGCTGTGCTGACTTCCTCCTGGGGCTGCTTACGGTGCTGCTGTCAGCGCTGTATGTCACGGAGCTGCTGTCAGCGCTGTATGTCACGGAGCTGCTGTCAGCGCTGTATGTCACGGAGCTGCTGTCAGCGCTGTATGTCACGGAGCTGCTGTCAGCGCTGTATGTCACGGAGCTGCTGTCAGCGCTGTATGTCACGGAGCTGCTGTCAGCGCTGTATGTCACGGAGCTGCTGTCAGCGCTGTATGTCACGGAGCTGCTGTCAGCGCTGTATGTCACGGAGCTGCTGTCAGCGCTGTATGTCACGGTGCTGCTGTCAGCGCTGTATGTCACGGAGCTGCTGTCAGCGCTGTATGTCACGGAGCTGCTGTCAGTGCTGTATGTCACGGAGCTGCTGTCAGCGCTGTATGTCACGGAGCTGCTGTCAGCGCTGTATGTCACGGAGCTGCTGTCAGCGCTGTATGTCACGGTGCTGCTGTCAGCGCTGTATGTCACGGAGCTGCTGTCAGCGCTGTATGTCACGGAGCTGCTGTCAGCGCTGTATGTCACGGAGCTGCTGTCAGCGCTGTATGTCACGGAGCTGCTGTCAGCGCTGTATGTCACGGAGCTGCTGTCAGCGCTGTATGTCACGGTGCTGATGTCAGTGCTCTGTATTACGGTGCTGCTGTCAGTGCTCTGTATCTCCTGCACCCTCTTGTTTGCCTACCCTGGTCCCTGACCTTCCCTCTCCTCCATTGCCTTCATTAGCTCCATAGTCCTGAATTGTCAGAACAATTTCCCAAATAAAAAAAAAATGCTTGTAGTTATCGATCCCAAATTCACCTCATACATGTATTATGCTATTGTCCAGGTGGTGGGACTACGTGCTACCCCCTAATAATTACCCCGTGGCCGCAAATTCGACCTAAAGGTTTGCGAAATTCGCCTCCCATTGAAGTCAATGGAGCCCGCGGCGAACGGTCGTTTTCGCGAACGTTTGTGTCCGTTCGCGTTTCGCGTTCGCGAAACGTCCCGTCGGAAGTTCGTCCATCACTAGTGCTAGCAGGTATCTGGGCTGATCCCGCTAACAATGCGTTTTGGGAAACCTAAACTGCTGGTGACGCTAATATAGATCTGATCAGATACTATATTACTAAGGGAGGTGTATGCTTTGTGCGTGGGTGTTAGCGGTACTGGCACTAACCTGACGCTGTCTGGGGCGACGCAGACCTTATCTGACCCTCAAACTTATATCACCCGCCGGGTGATCAGGGGGTTAAACCTTTATTAGGTAATAAATGGCGGGTGCCCTGAAACTATAAAAAAATATCTAATCAACCAGCGTCACCTGTAACAGTTATATGGTGATCACTGGTGAAAGGGTTAACTAGGGGGCAATCAGGGGGCTTTATGTGGTAGTATATGGGGGTCCCTGGCGCTATAAAAAGCTGCGGCGAACCTAAATACCTCCCTGCCTAACTAGCGTCACCTGTGACACTAAGGCCGCGTACACACGAGAGGATTGTCCGTCCAACTTAGTCCACTGAAACGTGTTTCAGCGGACAATCCGCTCGTGTGTGGGCTTCAGCGGACTTTTTCAGCGGACAGTCTGGCGGACTAAGTCTTTCGGAATTTCCGTAATATTGTCCGTCCAAACTTGGTTTCAGCGGACAGTCCGCTCGTGAGTAGGCTAGTTCGACGGACTAAGTATGGCGCATGCTCAGAAAGGATTTACACGGCCGAAGGTTGCATTGCAGTGTATTGGACGTCGAATTTCTAGTCCCGTCGTACGTGCCGTACACGTCATCGTGCAAGCTTTCAGCGGACTGTCTGTTCGTCGTGTGTGGTCAAGTCCGTTCATTCAAAACTAGGATGGACTGTCTGTCGGATTGTCTGACGGACTTAGTTGGACGGACAATCCTCTCGCGTGTACGCGGCCTAATACAGCAATCAGAAAAACGATCGCTTATTAGGCTGGGTTCACACTGGAGCGATGCGGGAACGCCGCAAATCCACGGCGGGTTCCCGCATCGCATGCCTCCCGGCAGCAGTTCACACTGCCCTATGCGAACTGCAGGGAGTGTCAGTGAAATGTTAATGACACCCCCAGATCAGTTCGCATATCGCAGTGCAATCTGCAAACTCGGACAGGAATCGGATCGCATGGTGTGAACACCCATGCGATCCGATTCTGCTGCGGACCAAAAAAAGGGTCCCGTGCGAGTTTGCGGTGGGAGCGATGCAAATTCAGCCATACTATCTGTATGGCTGAACTCGCATCGCACAGAGATCAGATGTGATTTGCACTGCAGTGCGGTGCGAATCACATCCGTTCTCATAAACCGCTGCAATGTGAACCCAGCCTTAGTGGCACTGACGACGGGGGGTGATCACGGGGTTAAACCTTTATTGGGGGGTTAGGGGGGTACCCTAGAGCTAAAGGGGGCTAACCCTAACTGCCCTAACAGTTATTGCAGTCACAAATGACACCAATGCAATGATAATAAAAAAAAAATGCAATTGGTGTCACTGTGACTGGGGGTGCAGGGGTGATTGGGGGGGGTGATCGGGGGGTGAAGGGGGGGTGAAAGTGTGCCTGGCATGTTCTACTGTATAGTGTAGTGTTGGTGCAACTCACCGATCCTCTCTCCTTGGTGCCGGAACGAAAAATACCGACACGGAGGAGAGATTACATCACTTCCTCTGCCTGTGTTTACATTACAGGAGAGGAAGTGATGCAATGCTGCAATTCCATTCGTCAGGAGCGATTGTGAGGGGGTGGCCATGAATGAATGGCCGCCCCCTCATCCCGGATCGCTCCTGCACGGAATCCGACCGCTGCTGGCACCGGGGGGGGGGGCCCGTTCGGGCCCCCCACCTGCGGGAAGGCAGGGATGTACATGTGCCTGCCCGTGCCATTCTGTCGACGTACATCGTCGTGCGGCGGTCGGCAAGTGGTTAAAGAGACACATATATATTTTTATATACAGTATCTCACAAAAGTTAGTATACCCCTCACATTTTTGTAAATATTTTATTATACCTTTTCATGTGACAACACTGAAGAAATTAAACTGCTACAATTTAAAGTAGTGAGTGTACAGCTTGTATAACAGTATAAATTAGCTGTCCCCTCAAAATAACTCAACACACAGCCATTATTGTCTAAACTGCTGGCAACAAAGGTGAAAATGTCCAAACTGGGCCTAAAGTATCAATATTTCGTGTGGCCACCATTATTTTCCAGCACTGCCTTAACCCTCTTGGGCATGGAGTTCACCAGAGCTTCACAGGTTGCCACTGGAGTCCTCTTCCACTCCTCCATGACAACATCATGAAGCTGGTGGCTGTTAGAGACCGTGCTCTCCTTCACTTTCCGTTAGAGGATGCCCCACAGATTCTCAATGGGGTTTAGATCTGGAGACAAGCTTGGCCAGTCCATCATCTTTACCCTCAGCTACTTTAGCAAGGCAGTGGTCATCTTGGGGTCATGGGGTCATTATCATGTTGGAATACTGCCCTGCGGCCCAGTCTTTGAAGAGAGGGGATCAAGCTCTGCTTCAGTATGTCACAGTACATGTTGGCATTCATGGTTCTGTCAATGAACTGTAGCTTCCCAGTGCTGACAGCATTCATGCAGCCCCAGACCATGACACTCCCACAACCATGTTTGACTGTAGGCAAGACACACTTGTCTTTCTACACCTCACCTGATTGCTGCCATACACGCTTGACACCATCTGAACCAAAAAAGTTTATCTTGGTCTCATCAGACCACATAACATGGTTCCAGTAATCCATGTCCTTAATCTGATTGTCTTAAGCAAACTGTTTGCTGGATTTCTTGGGCATCAAGGGTTCCTTCTGGGACAGCAATGCAGACCAATTTGATGCAGTGTGCAGCATATTGTCTGAGCACTGACATGCTGCAACCTCTGCAGCAATGCTGGCAGCACTCATACCTCTATTTCCCAAAAACAACCTCTGGGTATGATGCTGAGCACCTGTCCTGTTAACCTCCCTGGCGGTACGATTATTTTGGATTTTACATGTTAAAAGCGGTACAATTATTTTGCATGAAAATTTGGTGTTTTATATTTAATTCTGTAATTCTTAGGGCTAACTCACTTAAATCTGTCCAAACCAGAGTCTAGCAGACATCCCGGGTATGATAAAGTTTGAAAAATGAAACGATAAACTATAATATAATAAATACCTATAAATAATTATACCAAATAATAATATAACAATAATAAAAATTATTCACTAATGTAATCAAATCAAAAACACTGAAATTTGCTCAGTTGCAGAATTGTCACTGTCATTACTTTTCAATATTTGATGATGGATCTCCCCACAAATCACTATCGCTCAATTCTGTGAGTGATTACAATTTATTATCGCTGTTTTCTAGCTGGTGTAAAATAATTTTTGATGTAAAGGGACAGTTTTGGTTGCTATGGACAATCTCCAGTTTCCAGGCATAAAGAACAGTTTTTATCATATAAAACTGCACGCAGGACACTGGGCAGACCACTAGGGACAAAGGGGATGTGAAATAATTACATACAGCAATGTAATCTGTAAGATTACATTACACTGTATGTATACTGTGTGTTTCACTTTTTGAATTTGGCGTCGATCTCCGTCCCCGTGCGTCGCAACCCTCTCAGGGAACGGAGATCGACTCCGTGATGAATCAAGTGGAGGACGAGCCGTTCGTACAGCGGGGGGACATCGCTGGATCCAAGGGAGAAGGTAAGTAAACCTCCTCCTGGATTCAGCTATGCGGTCCCGAGTCTGGCTCGGGGTTACCGCTTTTGGTGTAAAACTTCCACCCCAAGCCAGACTCGGGAATACCTCCAGGGGGGTTAAACCACCGTATGGTCTTGGCCACCATGCTGCAGCTCAGTTTCAGGGTCTTGGCAATTTTCTTAAAGCCTAAGCCATCTTTATGTAGAGCAACAATTCTTTTTTTCAGATCCTCAGAGAGTACTTTGCCATGGGGTGCCATGTTTAACTTCTGGTGACCAGTATGAGAGAGTGAGAGCGATAACACCAAATTTAACATACCTGCTCCCCATTCACACATGAGACCTTGTAACACTAATGAGTCACATGACACCAGGGAGGGAAAATGGCTAATTGGGCCCAATTTGGACATTTTCACTTAGGTGTGTACTCACTTTTGTTGGCAGCCATTTAGACATTAATGGCTGTGTGGTGAATTATTTTGAGGGGACAGCAAATTTACACTGTTATACAAGTTGTACACTCACTACTTTACATTGTAGCAAAGTATAATTTCTTCAGTGTTGTCACATGAAAAGGTATAATAAAATATTTACAAAAATGTGAGGGGTTGTTAGGGGCACTTTTGTGAGATACTGTGTTATTTATATAATTTTCTATTTATTATTTTATTATTATTTTTTGTATTACTTTTTATTCTTAACACATGTATGGACTTTGTATATGGACTTGAGTTTCTATTGAATATTCACTATTTTGGTTTATAATTTTATAGAGAATATTTTTAGATATCTTAGGGATATTTTCATACATTTGGACTTACATATTTTATGTTGATGGTGAGGAGCGGCACGTATGTATCTTTTTAATTGTACATAGCACATGTATATGAGATGTGGGGTGCGAGCGATATTTAATTAACCAACTGGATATTTTTGATATATTCACCATAGCTGCTCAGAAGGATTTATTCCACCTTGTATTTAGCTACTTGCCTGGAGTTCAAATTTAAAGAGAATCAGTCACAAATGTATTTATACAGGAATATTATACTTCAATCATAAAGCAAATCTATAGCCAACATTTTTATTTTGGAAAGCATAGGGTATAATTAAACGCTCCAAGCTTGATTATTCGGCATATACAGTATAACTGTTCTATATTCCTCCTATTTATATTTTTTAGAATGTTGTGTAAGACAAGGGAAATTCAGATGCAGTAAACAGAGAAACTCAAACATTGTGAGTCAGATTTTTGAGTAACATTTATTATTGTATATGGTCAATTAACAATAAAAACCCAGCAGCAATTTTCACCATTCATTGCATTAGCTTAACATACTCTGTCTCAGGATGAATTTAAAATTTGAGATGAGAGGTTAATCTTACAGTTGCTGCTCTGTAAATTGCTCATAACACAGTCTGTCTCTTGAGTGTGTGTGACAGCATCACATACCACAGCTCTGTATTTACTGTAGGTGGAAGGCCACAAATTAGAGTGCTCTCTGTTGATACTGTTATTGTATGGGGTTGATTTACTAAAGGCATATAGGCTGTTAAATTTGTAAGGGAATTATCACTTTGCAAGGATTTTTAAAAGAGTGAATGTGGTGTAAATTTGCTTCACAAGAAATAATCAATCCTGGGCAGAGGAAATACACAGGACTTTTGCTTCCACATGATTGGATGATGGAAGTCATTAGAGCTTCATCTCACATTGCAAGAAAATAAAGGACTATTCTCTTGAAATGTGAACAGCCTATTTGCCTTAAGTAAATCTACCCCAGTAAAACAATTGTATAACATAGAGTAAGCACCATATGGTGGGTAGCTATAGAAAAGTCCAGATGGATGCAGTAGTCCAAGTATGTTTATTTTGGTAATAAGCTTGGAGTGTGTACTATTGATCTTATGGAGATTATTTTATCGATATTGAATAATAATAGGATTGTTTTGTATATGAATAATTTAACTTAGGATTAGGTTTGCTTGAGAAGTTCAGTAGACAGCAGCAATGCTTGGAGTTTGGAGCCATGGAATCTTACAAGCTATGTAGACTGTAGCAGTAAATATATATTTTTTTTTGTTTTCAAAAAAGGTTTTATTAAAGCTATTAACAGAAATACAAAGTCAGCAAAAAGATTCATATTCCAAAATTGGCATAAGAAGTTGGATGACAAGGTTACAAAAAGGTGATAAACAAATAGCAGAACCCTGCAGGACAAACCACTGATAACTGATTAATTGTATGGGTCTTACATCCAACAACAGGTCATAAAAATAAAGAGAATGACATGTTAAATGAGCTGACCATCATAACCAAAATACAAAAGAAAGATCATGACAGAGAGAGAGGGAAAAGAAAACAGAGAGAAACAAAGGAAAAAGAGGAAAGAATGCAAACAGAAAAGAGAAGCAAAATGAAAAACCTAAGGTGCGATCACTTCAGTAAACGAAATAGGAACCATGGGTTCCACTAAGGCCGCGTACACACGGGCGGACTGTTCGCCCAACTTTGTCCGCTGAACAGTGTTTCAGCGGACAGTCCGCCCGTGTGTGGGCTTTCAGCGGACAGTTTCAGCGGACAGTTTGACGGACAAAGTCTTTCGGAAATTCCGAAAAACTGTCCGCTGAAACTTTGTTTGAGCGAACAGTCCGCCCGTGTGTAGGCTACTTTCGAAATGAGCAAACTGTTCCCGCTCGGAGGAAAGTCTGCTCATTTCGAGCGCGTGTGAAGGTAGGCGGGGCCCGCGACGGAGACGTCGCGGGCTCCGCCGCCTGGAATGGACTTAAAGGGGAACCCCAACGCCGAAAAAAATCGGCGTGGGGGTCCCCCCAAAGTCCACAACAGACCCTTGTCCGAGCACGCTACCCGGCCGGCCAGGAAAGGGGGGCGAGCGAGCGCGCCCCCCCCTCCTGAGCCGTACCAGGCCGCGTGCCCTCAACATGGGGGGCGCCTTGGGGAAGGGGGGCCGCGCGCCCCCCCCAAACCAAAGCACCTTGTCCCCATGTTGATGAGGACAAGGGCCTCTTCCCGACAACCCTGGCCATTGGTTGTCGGGGTCTGCGGGCGAGGGGCTTATCGGAATCCGGGAGCCCCCTTTAAGAAGGGGGCCCCCGGATACCGGCCCCCCACCCTATGTGAATGAGTATGGGGAACAATGTACCCCTACCCATTCACCTGTAAAATAAAAGTACCCAAAAAAAAAAACACAACACACGAGAAAAAATATTTTATTGCACAGCTCCGGGGGTCTTCCGTCTTCGGGGGTCTTCTCGCCGGACTCTTCCGCTATCTTCGTGTAGCTCTTTTGCTAGCGGAGGAGTCCGGCTTTCTTCCTCCCCGCCGCCGGCCTCTTCTCCCGACTTCGGGGGTCTTGTCCCCCTCTTCGGTTCTTCTGCCGGGCCACCGCGCCTTCTTGTAGCTCTTTTGCAGGCGGTGGCCCGGTCTTCTGTCGCCGCCACCTTCCGTTCTTCTGCCGGGCCACCGCGCCTTCTTATAGCTCTTTTGCAGGCGGTGGCCCGGTCTTCTGTCGCCGCTGTCGCCGTCGCCGCCTTCCGTTCTTCTTCTTCTTCTTCTTCTCCAGGAGATGTTGACACGACGCTCTCTCCGGCCGGAATGCCAGAGCCGCCCTGCGCTGCCACTTATATAGTGCCAATGGGGCGGTGTCACATGGTATATGTCACATGGGTTGGTCACATGGATTGATGTCACATGGTGACCCCGCCCCCTTACGATGTCATAGTCCCCATGTGACATCAACCCATGTGACCAACCCATGTGACATATACCATGTGACACCGCCCCATTGGCACTATATAAGTGGCAGCGCAGGGCGGCTCTGGCATTCCGGCCGGAGAGAGCGTCGTGTCAACATCTCCTGGAGAAGAAGAAGAACAACAAGAAGAAGAAGAAGAACGGAAGGCGGCGACGGCGACAGCGGCGACAGAAGACCGGGCCACCGCCTGCAAAAGAGCTATAAGAAGGCGCGGTGGCCCGGCAGAAGAACGGAAGGCGGCGGCGACAGAAGACCGGGCCACCGCCTGCAAAAGAGCTACAAGAAGGCGCAGTGGCCCGGCAGAAGAACCGAAGAGGGGGACAAGACCCCCGAAGTCGGGAGAAAAGGGCGGCGGCGGGGAGGAAGAAAGCCGGACTCCTCAGCTAGCAAAAGAGCTACACGAAGACAGCGGAGGAGTCCGGCGAGAAGACCCCCGAAGACGGAAGACCCCCGGAGCTGTGCAATAAAATATTTTTTCTCGTGTGTTGTGTTTTTTTTTGGGTACTTTTATTTTACAGGTGAATGGGTAGGGGTACATTGTACCCCATACTCATTCACATAGGGTGGGGGGCCGGTATCCGGGGGTCCCCTTCTTAAAGGGGGCTCCCGGATTCCGATAAGCCCCCCGCCCGCAGACCCCGACAACCAACGGCCAGGGTTGTCGGGAAGAGGCCCTTGTCCTCATCAACATGGGGACAAGGTGCTTTGGGGTGGGGGGGCTGCGCGGCCCCCCCTTCCCCAAGGCACCCCCCATGTTGAGGGCACGCGGCCTGGTACGGCTCAGGAGGGGGGCGCGCTCGCTCGCCCCCCCTTTCCTGGCCGGCCGGGTAGCGTGCTCGGACAAGGGTCTGTTGTGGACTTTGGGGGAACCCCCACGCCGATTTTTTTCGGCGTTGGGGTTCCCCTTTAAGTCCATTCCAGGCGGCGGTGCCCGCGACGTCTCCTTCGCGGGCCCCGCCTACCTGTACACGCGCTCGAAATGGGCGGACTTGCCTCCGCCTTACGTGGGCGAGTCCGTTCATTTCAAAAGTTGAGCGAACTGTTTGGCAAACAGTTCGCTGAAACAGTCCGCTCGTGTGTGGACAAGTCCGCTCATGCAAATTTTGAGCGGACTGTTGCGGCAACTGTTTGACGAACAAAGTTTCAGCGAACAGTCCCCGCGTGTGTACGCGGCCTTAAGGTCATAAATGTGTTCAGTGTCATGCAGAGTGTGAAAGATCTTTTCAGACAGCATTACCTGGTCAATACGTGAGAGAACCTGTGCTAATGGTATAGACGGGGACTTCCAATGAAGTGCAATAGTCCACAGTACAGCGACACAAATAGAGTGCACTAACCTTACAAAGTGTTTAGGAGTATCAGGGGGGGTCTGGAAGAGAAGACAGTGGTGATAAGAGAGGGACAGTGTTCGGCCAGCGAACCCATCCATCAGTCTCAAGACCTCCTGCCAGACAGGGCGAATTAAATCACAGTCCCAAAAAATGTGAACAAAGGTGCCAGGGTGATTGCATCCTCTAAAACAGTTGGGGGATGTAAGGGGATAAATCTGGTGCAAACGTACCGGGGTGTAGTACCACCTGGTGAGAACTTTGATGGCCGTCTCTCTAACAGTTAGGGATCTGGTGCATTTGCGCATATTGTTCCAACCCTCCTCCCAATCCACCACTCCCGTCTCCAGGGCCAACTCCTCCTCCCAACGCGCTCTGTATCGCAGGGACTGACACTCCGAATGTCCCTCCAGGGCCCTATATATCAGAGAGATCAGTCCTTTTTGGCGTGGGAAATTAAAACAAACGTCTTCAAAGATAGTGAGCTGTGCCTGGGGGCGGAGTCCATACCGGGAGAGAAAGAAGTGGCGGATCTGCAGGTATCTATAACGTTCAGAGTCCGGGAGTTGGTGCTGGGTCTCCAGAGTCGAAAAAGGAACAAAGCCAGAGCCCGTCACAAAGTCCTTCAACTGGGTAAGCCCACAACGGACCCACATACCAAAAGATTCAGGATGGAGATAAGCTAGGGTGAACCTAGGGTCACCCAGGAAGGAAGCACCCATAGAGCGACCCAGGGTGAGGTCGTATTTCTGCTTAAAGCGGTGCCACAGTAGGAGGCTATCCGCCACTATAGTATTACGGGTGGTTAAAGTCAAGAAGGGACGATTAGTTGACCACATAAGGCCGGGGAGATAGAATGGAGTGATCGAGTCACTCTCAAACCTCACCCAGGGGACTCTAGAATTAGGGATCGACCACTGTGCTTGCTGAGTGAATCTGCAGGAAAGGTAGTACAACCAAACTTGAGGTACCCCCAAACCACCACTTTTCATAGATCTGTAGAGTACCCCCCTCGCAAACCTGGGAGATCTATTGTTCCAAATGAACCTATTGAAATGGGACTGAAGGTCAAGGAGAAAACACTTGGAGAGCCTAACCGGTAGAGAGCGAAATAAATATAGCAACCTGGGAAGGATGACCATTTTGAGGGCAGTGATTCGTCCTATAAAGGGGATACGTAAAGAGAGCCAGCTTTTTAGGGTGTTTTTAAGTTTGCTAATCAATGGGGGATAATTGACCCCAAAGAGGTCCCCGAAAATTCCCGGGCAGTCCAACACCCAAGTAAGGAATGTGGGAGGCAGCCCAAGTAAATGAGTAGTTTTGTTTAATAAGGGCCAAATCATTGGGGGTAAAGCCTATAGGGAGGGCTACAGATTTAGAAACATTAATGGAAAGGCCAGAGACTTTCGCAAAGTGAGACAGTGTCAAAAAAAGATTGGGAAGGGAGACATGAGGGTTAGTAATAAACATCAAAACATCATCGGCGTACATGCAAAATTTGTACATTTCGGTTCCCTTAGTGTAACCAGTAATATCAGGATGTCTCAGGAGGGCAATAGCAAGGGGTTCTAGGGCTAAAGCAAAGATTAAAGGGGAAAGGGGGCACCCCTGTCTAGTGCCTTTACCTATGGGGAAGAATTCTGAGCTACAGCCAGGCAACTTAATGCGAGTCATAGGATTGTTGTAGAGGGCCTGGAATCCTGCCAGAAAGCTACCCCGAAAGCCCATAAGAGGCAAAAGTGTGTCTAAGTAGTTCCATGTAACACTGTCAAACGCCTTCTGTATGTCTAAACTCAACAGGAGGAGCCTACGGGAGAACAGGTTGGCATCTTGAATAACGTTTGAGGCTAGGCGGATATTGTCTGTGATAAAGCGATGTGGAATAAACCCAGATTGGAAGGGAGAAATCAGGGAAGGGATAAATTGTGCCAGTCTGTCAGCTAAGATTCTGCTAAAAACTTTGATATCGTTATTTATAACCGAGATTGGCCTAAAATTTTGAGGTAGATTATGATTTTTATTGGGTTTAGGGATCAGTGACATGTTAGCTAACAGCATTTCCTCCGGGAAGCTATCTCCTAATAGAATCGAGTTGAAGAGTTGCATCATTCTGGGGGCTAAAATCGTGGAGAATTTTTTGTAATAGAGAGCCGAAAAGCCGTCCGGACCCGGGGCCGAACCCAATTTTAGTGACTTGAGAACCCCTAAGAGTTCTGGGACCGTAATGGGGGCATTCAGCGCCTCCATTTGTGAGGGGGAGAGCGTCGGAAGAGGGATGTCCTGTAACCAGGACAGGTCATCGAGAGAAGGAAAGGTGCGGGGGGCTTCTAGGAGTTTAGAATAGAATTGCTCAAAGATCTTGAGAACCTCCTTGGGATGTGACGATACAAAACCCTCACTATTAGATAGCCGGTAGACATGAGGCGGGCGAAGTGTGTTAGACAACTTCCTAGCAAACGAGGTCGATGCGGAGTTGTTGAATAACAAACTGCGAGCCTTGGCCCAGCGTAGCATCTTCTCAACCTTGGAGGACAACAAGGAGTCAAGTTCCAGGCGCTTCTGGTCTATGGAACGCCTGGTAGAGTCCAAGTGCAATGAGGATGAGTCTTTGTATAAGTGATCTAATTCCCTGGTTAATTCCACTATCCTAAGTCTATTGGATCTATTTCGGGCTGCGGAAAGACTGATAAGTCGTCCTCTGATGACGGCTTTATGCGCCATCCAGAGAGTAGAGGGCTGCATATCCGGGCGAGCATTCAAGGAAAAATACTCTTCCAGAGACTGAGCTACCTGGGCTTCCACCCCTGAGTCCGAGAGAAGGGATTCATTCAATCTCCAGGAGTGAGGCGTGGGAGCGAGCCTAATGAACCCCGTAGTAAAGGAAATAGCCTGATGATCGGACCAAACACAGGGGTGGATGGAGGCATCTACAGAGTTAGCAAGAATAATTGGGGTGGAGTATATGTAGTCCAACCTCGCATAACTGTTATGCGGGTGGGAGAAGAAAGTGTATTCCCTGCAACCTATGTTGTGGGCTCTCCAGGTGTCAGTGAGTTGCAGGTCACGTAGGCCTCTAGAGAGCGACTTCGGGAAAGCTCTAGAAGTGGTTGGTGTCGACGAACGGTCTAGAGTGGCGTTGGCAACTGAATTAAAATCGCCACCTATGATCAAGTGGGGAGAGTGGTATTGAGCAATTTTCTCAAAAAATGACCTAAAGAAAGTAGCCGAGCCCTCATTGGGTGCGTAAATACTGGCAATAGTAAGTTCTCTGTTGTGGACAATACCCTGAACAATAACATAGCGACTCTCGGGGTCTCTAAATATATGCTTAACCTCCATCGGGAGGGAGGAGTGGAGGAGTATGGCGGCCCCCCTGGTCTTGGACGAGTGGAGCGAGTAGAAGGCTTGAGGAAAGTCCTTATGGAAAAATTTAGGGTGAGAGGAGCGGGAGAAATGTGTTTCTTGGAGTAGAAGGATTTTAGCTCCAAGGCTTTTATAAAAGGAGAAGGCTTTACGCCTTTTGGAAGGTGAATTAAATCCCTTGACATTGTGGGAGACACATGTTATTGCCATGGAAAATAAAAAATAACAACTATAGTGAAGAGATCAAATATGGTGGCAAGGGGGGAAAGGGAAACTCTCAGGGAATACTCGTCCAACAGGTGCCAGAAAAACAGGGGGACCCTCATATCATCAGCAGGGTAACAGAAAAATAAGATAAGGTGCAATAACAACAAGTGTAGCATGAGAACACTAATCCTGAGCATAAAAGGAGCCTGAGTGATTGAAAGAGCATAGAACAAGGACAATGATCGACCTAGAAGGGAGAAAACCAAAAAACATAAAAAAAGAAAGTAAACATCAGAGAGAAAAGGCCCAGAGCCTGATAAAGGCCTGGGGCACCACATTAATGCTAAGCGTGGTAGCGTGTGGGAAAACATAGCCACACCAAAATAACCATCAAATACCGAGACAACAAGGTCTCGTGACCAGTAGGGTTGCGCAATGGTAGGGGGCACCCACCAGAGAAGCAACCGCAGTAAATATATTTTGACACTGATGACATATTTTAGTTTAAGATATTTAAGCTGGCCATAGATGATTTTTTTTTTTTATCAGCCAGCCAGCTGATCAAAATAAATAAACAGAATAGATTTCTCCATCCCCACAATCAAGGTGGATGGAGGAATCCTCCCCACTGCACTATACATTTTGACAGTGGGACTCAGAATACAGTGATCAGTGCTGCAGAGCTGATAGAACAAGAGTTATATTCCTGTTCAAGAGAAGCTGAGATTGACTATGACTCCCTGCTGAACCAGCCAAACTTTGATCCATCTGTGTCCAGCTTTAGTATTTGGTGAAGATCATCCCGGTGAAGGAAAGGTGTGTATACAAATAAGGGGTTTACATTAGGGAGATTTAGTGTGAGAGTTAATTGGTACAGAGTTATGGGGTGTATTAAAGTTAGGGTTAGAATTACAGGGTAGGTTTGGAGATAAATGTACTATTTGGTGGAGGCTTAGGGGACTACCACCTAGATCTCACAGGCATCCCCAGCTGGCCCAAGAATCATCAGAAAGTAAATTGTATCTGACAAATAGTATCCTTTTGGCTGGTGCCACTCATGCCAGTGCAAAAACATGCACGCTTATCAATAATATTTATGCTAGTTTAGGTCAAGATCAGTCCACTGAACTCTGACACACCAGTTGTTTATTCAGATGACTATATCTATGAGCATTATGAGGATTTTTATAGATTCCTAAGAGGTTTAATTCAGTACTGCTATGGATATAAAGCATTATTTACACCATAATTGCCGATTGACACAAATTCTTTAGTTGTTTTCTAGTATATACAATATTACAAAGACTTATTGCATGATCACATAAAAGTATAACATTTGTAGGTTGTAAAGATCTAAGTTGTTCCGCAGTATTTTAGTGTTAAAAGTAAACACCAGTCTGATTGTAAAAAAGGATAATAAAATAATTCTGAGAAACACAGATAGGTTCCTTCTTAAAATATCCTTTAGGAGTCGAGATAACAAATAAGGTGCTTGCTTGTAAGATACAAGACATATAGGCACTTCCACCACCTTCCCCAATCTAGTCAATAGACAAATAACAGAAAAAATATTATTACCGCTTTCAACCAGTAATGTGACAGTTTATATATAAAACTCAACAGAAAAGTCTTGAGGTTTGGGCTTTTCCTGCTATTCCCTGCTAACACTACAGAGAAAAGCCTGTGATATGGTTTGAGGCCTGCAGAGAATTAATTTAACATGCTTTGAAATTATATGTATGTCAGCTGATGATCATGGGGTATTTTGATTAAAATTATTTTTCTTGAGTATCTTAATTTGATAATTTTATGTAGAGGACTAGAATGCAATGGACATTTGTATAAACAAGTCATTTTATATTATCCTAGCAATATAACATTTTTCATCATATAATTAATTATACCTGGGCCTTCTTTTTGTCTTCAGGGTATTCCATCAAGCTCCTACTTCCATGGGATTTTGTTCTATCTTGTCTTACTTTGTATGGCATTCTATCTCTTCTCATTGTGTACATTGTTTAGTGTTCTCAATAACTGTAGTCACTATACATGCTTTCATGTGACTTAGATGAATTAGGGATGACGTTGTGTCTTCTTATCTTTTTACCCATCCAATATCAGATTACATTGTAATATTGTATGACTTCACCGGGATACTATTGAATAGATTATCCCTGGCGGGTACTGCCAAAGACTTTCATTTATTAGATGCTGAATATAAATGTGAGGTCATGATCCGGCCTGACTGAGGTCACAAACCACTAGATGACAACATATCCTTTCAACTGAATTACACGTAAAGGAAAAAGGTTTCTTACACTGTATGCTTTGAAGTATTAATCAGTCTTGTCCCAGTAAGTATCAATGGAGAAAAACACTTTCCCAGTTTATACCATCAGCTGAGCCATAGATGAGATTATATTTCCTTACTTCTGCAATGAGATCAAGAGCATAAACACTTCTTACTGGCTGTCATTTTTCCATTTATAGCCAAGCCTATTCAAAATAATCATGATGAGTAAAAGTAATAAATTGTACAAACCAGTAGTTAGAAATCATCTCTGCATTTAATAAAAAAAAAGGAGTATGGCCAGGTTTATGTGGTTTTATGTAAACAATTACATTATATTACCAAAAGTATTGAGAGGCCTGTCTTTACACGCACAACCCAGTCTTATTCCATATGGTTCAATATTGAGTTGGCCAACCCTTTACAGCTATAACAGCTTCAACTTTTCTGGGAAGGCTGTCCACAAGGTTTAGGAGTGTGTCTATGGGTATGTTTGACCATATTTCCAGAAGCACATATGTGAGGTCAGGCACTGACGAGAAGGCCTGGCTCGCAGTTTCCGCTCTAATTCATCCCAAAGGTGTTCTATCAGGTTGAGGTCAAGACTTTGTGTGGACCAGTCAAGTTCCTCCACCTCAAACTCACTTATCAATGTCTTTATGGACCTAATTTGTGCACTGTTGTGCAGTCATGTTGGAACAGGAAGGGGCCATCCCCAAACTGTTCCCACAAAGTTGAGAGCATGAAATTGACCATAATGTCTTGGTATGTTAACGCCTTTAGAGTTCCCTTCACTGGAACTAAAGGGCCAAGCCCAATCTCTGAAAAACAACCCCACACCCTAATCCCCCTCCACCAAATGATTTGGACCGGTGCACAAAGCAAAGACCTTAAAGACATGTATGAGTGAATTTGGGGTGGAGGAACTTGACTGGCCTGCACCTCAACCCGATAGAACACCTTTGGGATGAATTAGAGCAGAGACTGTGAGCCAGGCCTTCTCGTCTAACATCAGTACCTGACCTCATAAATGCACTTCTGGAAGAATGGTCAAACAGTCCCATAGAAATACTCCTAAACCTTGTGGACAGCCTTCACAGAAGTGTTTAAGCTGTTAAAGCTGCGGGTGGGAGTAGTGGTGCGAACAACTCATTTACATTTCATATATGAGCACACACTGGCACTCAGAAAAAGAAACAGGGAACACATCTCTCAAATGTGGCTCCCATGGTTGGCATGGTTCAATGAAAACTCTTTGATTGAGACATAAGTGTATTATCACTCTTGTACTTTGATGTTCAAGAAGACTCGTTAACAATACGATTGATTGGACTATATTTAAGGATGGGTGGGCTGGCTCAAGTCCTAGAAACAGTCTTGATCCTATAAGGGCTGTCTGGGATGGAAATCAGCTCCTCCACTCACTACTTTAATGTACTACAAGATAATACATATACTGTTGCTCAGTGAACTAAACTTAATGTTGTTTCTGTACGGTTACCTTCCTCAAAACTAGCACAAGGCGTTGTTTTACCGCCTTTCGACGAACAAATGTTTTCTTACTCTTTTACTCTTGCCTTAACCTTGTATGCATGTGTTAAATGTAAAAACACAATAAAAATGTATTGACGGAAGCTGCAAAGGGTGGGCCAACTCAATAATGAACCCTACAAACTAAGACTGGGATGCCATTAAATATTGTGTGTGTAAAGGCAGGTGTCCCAATACTTTTGGTAATATAGTGTATATAGCCAGATGTAAAAGGAGAGCTCTAGAACCCAGTTATACTACTTTTTTCTGTCTATGTCTCTGTCATGAGATTCCCCTATACTTCCTGTTCTGGAGACAGTATAAAGTGAGAGGAATTTTTTTAAATCTTTGGATTTTTCCCCATTTCCTGTCTCAGCTGCATTGGTCACCAAGGTGAAATGTTGAATCACTTAGAAGGCACTCAGGTAGTAATAAAAACTTGGCAGGGGTTCATATCCTTCTATACTCCAAAATGGAAAAAAAAATACTTTAATTTACATATTTTACTGAGTAGTGTGTGCAATCTTGACAAAAGAAATAGGCTTGTTTACTTTCTATTGCATTTTGAAGCATGATTTTTTTACTTTATCTTGATAGGTTTATCAACATGGACTGGAAGAACAAAACTTAAAAACATGTTCTCAAAACTAAGTTAAAAGCATATTGCTCTATAGCCAGAACAAGATGGAGTCACTCTGGTTCAGCCATATCACAACAATATGCAACAACATGAACCTGGTATGTCATAACAACATATATTTAAATAGCTTTTTACCTGTTATATATTGTATGGTATACGGTTATATGAAAAAGTAAGTACACCTAATGGAAATTGTTGACTTTGTTAGCATATTTGAACAAACGGTAAATGTTTATCCAAACAATGTCTACAGATTAAGATGATATACTTGAATAAAAGACACATTAAAGCAACGTAGTGTTTTTATTCTCATAATCTAATACAAAGAAAATGCATACTTTTTACTCTGAAAAAATAAGTACACCCTTACATTTACCATCACTTTAAACCCATAAATTTAGAATCAGGTGTACCGGACTATGTACAAATAATTAGAACCCCCTTAAGGAGTATGTAGGCGAAACCCATATTATTTAACCTCAGATATCTAAGTTCTCATATTCTCGTTGGTATTGACCTATTGATGTGTATGGTGTCATCATGTCAAGATGAAAAGAACTATCTAAGGCCCTCAGAAAGAAGGACTTGGGTGCTTATAAGTCTGACAAGGGATTTGAAAAAAATCCAAATTTGTTTTTTTTTTTTTAAATAATCATTTCACAGTAAGGCAAATAATCTACAAGTGGCATAGATTTCAGATGATTCATTTTTACAGAACTAGCCTGCCTAGCATATTCAGGCTAAGAGCTGATCATTTGATGCTAAAAGAAGTCAGAATTTAATTGTGGGATCTGCAGGTGACGCTTTCAACAATTTATGTCCAATGTAGAAATGAGTTGAACTGCCCTGGATTTTTTGAGCAAGGTTTGGCGAACTTCAAAAAGTTTGGATGATTAACCCAAACCCGATTGAAATCAGTGGGAAACAAATATGTAAAATTAACAATGCCACATTTTCTGGACTAATAGGCAAGCAGTGTAAAACATAGGATGGGGGATGGGGTGGGCACTGCCCAGGGGAACATATGCTAATGCAAAAAATAAAAAAAATAAAAGCACTGATATTTAAAAAGGAAAAAAGAGTTTTAGGTTGCCAGCAAATGGCAACTCCCTCCTGGCTCCTTTATTTAAAAGAAAAAAATAATGACACACAGTCCATAAAGTTCCCAAAAATGCATAGCAGACACATAAGGGGGCACTCCACACACACAAAAATAAATTTGTGCGGTCCCCCCAAAATGTTTTACCAGACCCCTAAACCAAGTATGCAGCCTAGCTGACAAGGAAAGGGGGAGGCAAGCATGTACCCCCTCTTAAATCATAATAGGCCACATTTCTGGAGATATTTGGCCGCAGTAACACTGTAGACATCTTTGGTGCAAACCAAAAACAACATTCCAGGAGATGGACCTCATACCAACTGGATGGTATGAGGCATGGTGGTAAAAATGAGGGGGCAAGTGTTGGGTGTTGGCGCCAAAATACAAAAAAATAATTAGTTGATTATGTACCAATGCTGCACCTAAAATTTGTGGAAAACTAATAACAAAGCAAAAATGTAGATATATAAAGGGTGCAAACAATATAAGAATCAAATATCAAATTAATAATATACACTGTGTATCTGATTAATAAAGTGCACAATGCGGGCAGCACAGTGGGGTAGTGGGTAGCATTCTCGCCTAGCAGTAAAAAGGGTCACTGGTTTGAATCCCAACCACGACACTACCTGCCTGAAGTTTGCATGTTCTATAGACAAAAACTCACCCAAGCTCTACCGCATATTTATAGGATGATGAGCTGAATAACAGTGCTCAGGCCATTGTGTCCCATACATCAAAATTGCAAAAAAGGTTGCATGTTCTGCCTGTGTGGGTTTCCTCCCACACCCCAAAGACATGCTGGTAGGTTAATTGGCTTCTGTCAAAATTGGCCCTAGTATATGAATGTATCACAATCCACTTTGCAGGTATACAAATGTAGACACAGGTTTCTGCTTCCCCTTGAGCGGATTGTTTGTAATTTCATGCTGGACTATGTAAGTGCTCTTTTTAAGCAATAAAACATAAAGCAGTATTACACTATATCCTGCCTTCTGTGGCTCTTTATTGGGGAGCCATTTCACGGACCTACTTGATGCAAGTTGATATATGCAGTGGATGCAAGTTGATATATGCAGTGGAGAGATGTTATAAGGTGAAGACATCTACATTTGTATACCTGCAAAGTGGATTGGGATCCAGCTTCCTCCATATATGATTGCTTGATTGGAATGGGATGCATAAAGGAGCTACAGCATTGAACCAAGGAGTCCTTTCCATTAGTCATGCAGACTCTAACAGGTTTTCTTCTAAGATCGTCCTGTATTTGGCTCCATCCATCTTTCCATCAACTCTGATCAGCTTTGCTGTCCCTGCTGAAGAAAACCATCCCTGCAATATGCTGCTGTCATGATTTTTCTTTTAGGCCAAAAAGTTCAATTTTGGTCTCATCTGACCAGAGCACCTTCACCTTCTTCCACTTGTTTGTTGTGTCCCCCACATGGCTTCTCTCAAACTGAAAATGGGACATCTTATGGCTTTCTTTCAACAATTGCTTTCTTCTTTGCCACTCTTCCATAAAGCCCAGATCTGAGTGCAGTACTAATAGTTGTCCTGTGGACAGATTCTCCCACTTGAGCTGTGGATCTCTGCAACTCCTCCATATTTACCACGGACCTCTTAGCTGCTTCTTTGATTAATGTTCTCCTTGCCCGGCCTGTCAGTTTAGATGGACAGCCATGTCTTGGTAGGTTTGCAGTTGTGCCATACTCTTTCCATTTTAGGATGATGGATTGAACAGTGCTCAGTGAGATGTTCAAAGCTTGAGATATTTTTTAAAAACTAACCCTGCTTTAAAGTTCTCCACAATTTTATCCCTGACCTCTCTGGTGTGTTCCTTGGCCTTCATTATGCTGCTTGTTTACTAAGGTTCTCTAACAAACCTCTGAAGGCTTCACAGAACATTTGTATTTATACTGAGATTAAATTACACACAGGTGGACTCTATTTACTAATTAGGTGACTTCTGAAGGCAATTGGTCCCACTAGATTTTAGTTAGGAGTATCAGAGTAAAGGGGGCTGAGTAAAAATGCATGCCACGCTTTTCACATATTTATTTGTAAACAATTTTGAAGACCATTTATCATTTTCCCTCCACTTCACAATTATGTGCCACTTTGTGTTGGTCTATCACATAAAATCCCAATAAAATGCATTTCCGTTTTTGGTTGTAACATGACAAAATGTAGAAAATTTCAAGGGGTATGAATACTTTTTCAAGGCACTGTATCTGTATTCAATATGTGAATACAGATTTTTTGTTTATTTGCTCAAATATATTAAACAATTCTCCTATTTCTTTGGTACATAATGATTAAACAACCAGAAAGGTATTTTGAAAGGTTAATATACAGTTGTGTTTATAAGTTTACATACCCAGGCAGAATTTATGATTTCTTGGCCATTTTCCAGAGAATATGAATGATAACACAAAAACATTCCTTTTCACTCATGGTTAGTGTTTGGCTGAAGCCCTTTATTATCTGTCAACTGTGTTTACTCTTGTTAAATCATAATGGCAACAGAAACTACCCAAACGACCCTGATAAAAAGTTGGCATACCCTGTGTGAAGGTTCTGGAGTGGCCATCTCCCTCTCCTGACCTCAATATCATTGAGCCACTGGGGAGATCTCAAATGTGCAGTTCATGCAAGACAGCCCAATAATTTACAGGAACTGCAGGCTTTTTTTTCAAGAGGAATGGGCAGCTTTACCATCTGAAAAGATAAAGAGCCTCATCCACAAATACCACAAAAAAACTTTAAGCTGCTATTGATGTTAAGGGGGGTGGGGGAATACACAGTATTCAGAACTGGGGTATGTAAACTTTTGATCAGGGTCATTTGGGTAGTTTCTGTTTGCCATTATGATTTAAAACGCGTAAACACAGTTTATTGATAATAAATGGCTTCAGCCAAACACTAACCACTTGTAAAAAAAAAAAAATTGTGTTATCATTCATATTCTCTGGAAAATGCCCAAGAAATCATAAATTCTGCCAGGATATGTAAACTTATGAATACAATTTATTGTAACTTATTGTAAAGAGGCAGACATAACAATTTGTTTTAATAGCAAATGTTTAATCCTGTTCTTTGATTGGGCTATGATTTTAAATCGTATTCACCTTTGGAAAACACAGTTTTATTTTAAATGACCATCTGCCAACTACTATATAAGAAATGTATAAACATGGACCAGAATACAAAAAAAACAGTAAACTTTTTTGCTGTAGTAAAAGCATACATTTTATTTATGAACTGCATTGTTAGGCCTCATTAACATGGGGCGTAACAATGTGTACACCCATGCAATGGCCAACGTTAGTCAAACAGGATGCACAGGTGTTTTGTGCATCCCTGTGGTTTGCGTCCCTGAATGCAGACAGTGGCACTCAGGGATATGCACCTGCACCTACATGGATGTCAAATTGGGACTAGTGGCAGTTCATGTGTCCCAGTTAACATGAATGGGACTGCTTGCATGGAACACCTGTGCATCACATGAAGGCAATATCCCCCTGCATGGGTGTATGCATTGATTTGCCCCATGTGAATGATGCCTTAAAAAAAACTAACAGTGTAAAATTGATAGAAGCCAATGATAATTTATTCTTTAGTGTTTTGGTTACAATGACCTGGGGTCTTAATCAATACTTACTATTATACTTTGCATATCATCATTCTAGTTTGCTATGGCTAATAATTTAAGGCAGGTCTATATATTGGTAATGCTCCCAGTGCCAGATTTATTATTTTACCACTACTGTTGTTTGATTATAAGAATTTAATATTTTTATAGCTTCTTGGCTACAGAATGATGTTACAATTTCAGTGGCTCTTAAGGAATTATAAGTTTTATAAATGTATATCAGTGTGAGATTACTTGCCATTCTGCAAAACATAAGACCAGTGTTTGCTTTTATTTTATCCCTTGCTTAAACAGTTTGTACATACTGGCCTCAACATATTTGTTTTAGCACGTTTTTCATCAATGCAAAATGATATAATGGACAAAATAACCAGTGCCCCAGTGGAGAAGAATTTGTTTTTAATTAGTTCTACAGCATATGGCCAGGCTGAGTGTTCCTTCTTGGAATATGGTTTTTATAATAAATGTTCATTATCGGCTATACATTGCAGTTGTAAAGTGGCAGATGGGTAGATTTTTCCCACCTGGACATGCATTATAGCTATATGTTTAGCAGCCTTAAATGTTTTTTTACTTCAGTCTAAGCCCTTGTACACACGGTCGGTGTGTCCGAAACTGTTGCATACACACGGTCGGACCAAGTTGTCGGAAAATCCGATCGTTCAGAACGTGATGACGTTATTTTGTTACGACGGGACTACGTTCACGCTAGTAGCCAATAGCTTTGGTGTAGGAATTTGATCTGAGCATGCGTGGCACTTTGTCTGATCAAAATTCTCTACACATGATCGGAGTATGTCCGATCGGACCAGTTTGTCGGAAAATATTTCCAACAAGTTGGAAAATTGGGTCCGACGGATATTCCGACGGAAACAGTCCGATGCATACCACACACAGTCGGATTATCCGACAAAACGGTCCGAAACTTGCGTCCTTTTTTCCACACAAATAGAGCTTTCTTTTAGTGGTACTTAATCACTAGTGGGTTTTTTTTATTTTTTGTGCTATAAATAAAAAAAAACTTAAATTTTGTGAAAAAAATGCATTTTTATTTGTTTCTGTCATATAATTTTGCTAGTTAGTAATTTTTCTTCATAAATTTTGGCCAAACTTTATACTGCTACATATTTTTGGTAAAAATAATCCACATTAGTGTATATTATTTTGTCTTTGTGAAAGTTATAGAGTCTACAAACTATGGTGCCAATCACTGAAAATTGATCACATCTGATCAGGCCTTTAGTACATCAGGTGTATCTCATTTCTTGAGGCACTAACAAGTCAGGAAAGTACAAATACCCCCCAAATTACCCCTTTTTAGAAATTAGACATTCCAAGGTATTAAGTAAGTAGCATGTGAGTTTTTTTAAGTTGTCATTTTTTCCAACAATTCTTTGCAAAATTAAGATTTTTTTTTTATTTATTTATTTTTTATTTTTTTGTTTTTTTACAAAATTGTCATATTATCAGGTTATTTCACACACACAGCATATGCATACAACAAATTACACCCCAAAATACATTCTGCTAATCTTCTCGAGTACGGCGATACCACATGTGTGAGACTTTTACACAGCCTGGCCACATACAGAGCACCAACATTGAAGTAGCACCTTCAGGCGTTCTATGAGCATAAATGACACATCTCATTTCTCAACCACCTATTACACTTTTGAAGGCCCTGGAGCACCAGGACAATGGAATTGCCCACAAATTACCCCATTTTGTAAAGCAAACACCCCACCGTATAATCTCTGAGGCAGAATGAGTCTTTTGAACGGTTCATTTTTTTTTTTACACAAAGTTGTCCATTTATAAGATATTTCTAACACATAGCATGTATATAGCAAAAATGACACCCCAAACCACATTCTGCTACTCTTCCCGAGCATGGTGATACTACATGTGTGATACTTTTACACAGCCTGGCCACATAGGGAGGCCAAACATTGAAGTAGAACCTTCAGGCATTCTAGGAGCATAAATTACACATCTCATTTCATTCCTACCCATCATGCTTTTGAAGGTCCTGGAGCACCAGGACAGTGGAATTACCCACAAAATGAACCCATTTTGGAAAGAAAACACCCCAACATATATTCTGTGAGGCATGGGTTGCAAATAGGTACTCGGGTACTCTTATGGGCTGGTGACAGGTACTCGGGTACTCTGATGGACTGTGACAGGTACTCGGGTACTCTGATGGGCTGGTGACAGGTACTCAGGTACTCTGATGGCCTTGTGACAGGTACTCAGGTACTCTAATGGGCTTGTGACAGGTACTCGGGTACTCTGATGGCCTGGTGACAGGTAACCGGGTACTCTGATGGACTGGTGACACGTACTCGGGTACTCTGATGGACTGTGACAGGTACTCTGGTGCTCTGATGGCCTGGTGACAGGTACTCGGGTACTCTGATGGCCTGTTGACAGGTACTCTGATGGCCTGGTGACTGGTATTCGGGTACTCTGAAGGGCAGTGATAGGTACTCAGGTACTCATATGGACTGTGACAGGTACTCGGGTACTCAGATGAACTGTCACAGGTACTCAGGTACTCATATGGATCATGACAGGTACTCAGGTACTCAGATGGACTGGAACAGGTACTCAGATGGACTGGGGCAGGTATTCGGGTACTCAGATGGACTGTGACAGGTACTCGGGTACTCTGATGGACTGTGACAGGTACTCGGGTACGCTGATGAACTGTGGCAGGTACTCACATGGAGTGTGACAGGTACTCAGATGGACTGTGACAGGTACTCGGGTACTTGGGTACTCTGATGGACTGTGACAGGTACTCTGATAGACTGTGACAGGTACTCGGGTACGCTGATGGACTGTGACGGGTACTCAGGTACTCTGATGGACTGTGACAGGTACTCAGGTACTCTGATGGACTGTTACAGGTACTCAGATAGACTGACAGATACTCGGGTACTCAGATGGACTGTGACAGGTACTCTGATGGACTGTGAGTGACAGGTACTATGATGGGTGGTGACAGGTCCTCTTTATTGGGGGGCAATCAGTGTGATTGGGGTGTACAGTAGGCTGTAACGAGATGTTACCGCAATCTCCTTCTTGCACACGATCGGTGTGTGAGGAGGAGAAGCCGGTAACATCTCGTTACCGTGGTTTGTTTACATTTAGTGAGCGCTGTGTAAGGATCACAGCCGATCACATGGGTAAACACCCGGCCGATGGCTGTTTAACACTGTTGGTGATGAGCAGTGTTCCTGGGAACACGCCACCACCGGCGTGCACGCACAGCGAGCTCGCGATCACGCGCATGCGCTGTACACAGTGGGGGTGGAACTATCTGTGATCGGCCGTGATGAAGTCACGGCCAATCACGTGGAAACAGCCATACCCAATGGCTGTTCACCCCCCTCGGTGGCGAGCGGTGTCTCCGTGACACGCTGCCACCGAAGGAACAGGGATGCGTGCACACAATCGCGCGCATTCCCTGTTTAAATGGGAGGACGTCATATGGCACCCTACTGCCACAAGAGCCGCGCCGCCTGGCCGTAATTTGACAGCCGGCGGTCGGCAACTAGTTAAAGTCTATGGGACTCGAACGTTCGAAATCAAAAGTGCTCATTTTAAAGGCTAATATGCAAGTTAATGTCCTAAAAAGGGTTTGGGGGCCCAGCTCCTGCCCCAGGGGACATGGATCAATGGCAAAAATATTTTTAAAAACTGATGTTTTTTTGGGAGCTCTCATTTTAATGACGCTTAAAGTGAAAAAAAGTGAAATATTCCTTTAAATATCGTGCCTGGGGAGTGTCTACAGTAGGCCTGTGAAGTGGCATGTGTTTCCCGTGTTTAGAAAAGTCCCTGCACAAAATTACATTTAACGGAAAAAAGTAATTTAAAACTGCTTTTAATGTAATGTCTGGTTTCGCCAATATCTATGAAAATCAGTGAGAAAAATGGCATGGGTAGCCCCCCCTGCCCTTTACCAGCCCCTTTCGGTCTTGTACCGATAACCGTGGGACCCTCAGGCCCTATATACTCAGAACAGCAGTATACGGGCGGTGCAAACAAGACAGGGGCTGTGTAGGTTTGTTGTGTTAAGTAGAATCTGTTTGTAATTTTGAACTGGTACATTTTTAAAGTGTAGCTCCCGTCAAAAAATCTATTTTTAAGCTTTTTGGAAAACATAGGGAAGAGTTATCACTCCTGTATAATTTTTTTGGCCGTCCATCTTTTTTCATCTCACTTCCTGTTGCCTCCTTCCGTTTTCAAGTAGGAGACGTTTGTAAGTTGGATGTTTGAAAGTAGGGGCCTGCCCTATATGCTCTGCAGAAATTTGGCCCTAAGGTGTTGGTGTTGCCACAAGTTAACACTGCAAGCCCTCAAAGTGACTCTTGGTGGGCGCTGTTGAACAGTGGTAAAAAATTGGGCCTTTGGTGGTTGTGGTGGTGCTGGTGCCACAACACTGTAACTCCTCACAGTTACTCTTGGTGGGAGCTGGAACGGGCCCTGCTGTGAAATATTATATCAAGAATTGTAATTACATGCACTTGTTAAACAGGGGCTGAAAAATTGGGCCTTAGGCACTGGTGCCACAACACTGTAACACCTCACAGAAACTCTAGTTGGAGAGCAGAAATGAGCCCTGCTGCAAAGTATTGCATCAAAAATTTTTATTACATGCCCCTGTTAAACAGGGGCAGAAAAATTGGGCCTTAGGTACTGGTGCTGGTGCCACGACACTGCAACCTCTCCCAGATACTCTAGTTGGAGTGCAGGAATGAGCCCTGCTGCAAAGCATTGCATCAAATATTGTAATTACATGCCCTGTTAAACAAGGGCTGAAAAATGTGGCCTTAGTCATTGGTGCTGGTGCCACAACACTGCAACCCCTTACAGATACTCTAGTTGGAGTGCAGGAATGAGCCCTGCCGCAAAGTATTGCATCAAAAATTGTAATTACATGCCCATGTTAAACAGGGACTGAAAAATTGGGCCTTAGCCACTCCTGGCGGTGCCCAGAACCAAAAATGTTCTTCCAAGCTATCAGAAGGATCATTGAGTAGGAAGAGGATAGTCAGTCAACATAACAGGATAGTCACTCAGCATCAGCATAGGCAGTCTTGAAGGGATGTGACATTTCAAAAAAAATTATTCAGTTACATCAGCTTCAGGTGCTTGGTAGCTGGTGGTGATCCAAGACTGATTCATCTTTATGAAGGTCAGTCGATTAACCGAGTCGGTGGACAGGCACACCCTGTGATCGGTTACAAAGCCTCCAGCAGCACTGAATGTGCGTTCCGAAAGAACTCTGGATGCAGGACAGGCCAGTAGCTCAATTGCATACTGTGTAAGCTCTCGCCAGTGATCCATCCCCAAGACCCAGTAAGCCAGAGGATTTTCGTGGGATAGGTGTCCAAGTCTGACCTTGCCCCTAGGTATTCCTGCACCATGTAAATTAGACGCTGGCGATGGTTGCTAGAACCAAACATACCTTGGGGCTGCGGACTAAAAAATTGTCTAAACGCATCGGTCAGACAGCCACCTTCTCCTCCACTCCTTCTGTGACTGACCGAAGCCTCAGCAACACGTTGTCCAGGACCAGGAGTTTGTAAACTCCCAGTCTCTGGGAACATGTTGCACAGACCTTTCTGCGAGGCCTCACAGTCCGCAACCTTACCCTTGTACCATGGATCAAGGAGAGTTGCCAGCCAGTAATGATCCCTCTCCTTGATCCGAAAAATACAAGGATCCTTCCGCAGGCTTTGCAGGATCAGGGAGGCCATGCAGCCTAGGTTAGCTGAGGCATTCAGTCCAGAGTCCTCTGGGTTACTAAGGACGACATGATCCGCAGCCACCTCCTCCCAGCCATGTACAAGTCCACGGGTTTCTTGGGACTGTATATCATCCCTAAAAGACTGCTGCTGATGATGATGAGTGCCAGGCTCCACCTCCAATCCTCCTCCTCTTCTTCCTGTGGGATCGGTGGGACAGCAGGAACACTGTGGATAAAGGGGGCCTTGAGAGGCAAGGAAGTCCTCCTCTTCCTGCCTCTGTTCTGCCTCAAGTGCCCTGTCCATTATTTCACGCAGTGTATGCTCCAACAGATGGACAAGAGGTACAGTGTTACTGATGCATGCACTGTCACTGCTCCCCATCCTCGTGGCCTCCTCAAATGGTGACAGGACAGTGTATGCATCCCTGATCAAGCTCCTCTGACCCTGTCCTGGTGCCGTAGTCACACAGGTAATCATTGATGGCCCTCTGCTGCATGTGCAGCCGCTGCAGCATGGCCAATGTTGAGTTCCACCTGGTGGGCATGTCACAAATAAGGCGGTTAGTGGGCAGGTTCAACTCCTTTTGGAGGTCAGCTAGCTGAGCACTGGCATTATATAATCGGCGAAAATGCACACAGACTTTCCTGGCCTGCCTCAGGGCATCCTGTAATCCGGGTACCTGCCCAAGAACCACTGCACCACCAAGTTGAGGACATGAGCCACACAGGGCACATGGGTCAGTTGTCCCTGTCGGAGGGCGGAGAGAGGAGGTTGGTGCCATTGTCGCAAACCTCCATTCCTGGCTTAAGCTGGCGTGGCGTCAACCACCTCTCAGCCTGCCCCTGCAGAGCTGACAAAATATCTGCCCCAGTGTGGCTCCTGTCCCCCAAGCACACCAGCACAAGCACGGCATGGCATCTTTTTGCCTGCGCACTTGCGTAGCCCCTTGAACACCTACAGAGCACTCCTGGTTTCCGAGGACAAAGCACAGGAAGAGGCCATGGAGGAAGAAGAAGAGGAGTGGGTGGAGGAGAGAGGTTTGTCAAAACCAGTAGTAGCATTTTGGAGGCGTGGTGGCGGAACAACCTCCAATACTACTGCACCTTGTCCTGCATCCTTCCCAGCTGCCAGAAGAGTGACCCAATGCACCGTGAAAGATAGGTAACGCCCCTGTCCATGCCCGCTGGACCATGAGTCAGCGGTAATATGCACCTTACCGCTGACCGCCCTGTCCAGCGAGGCATGGACATTGCCTTCCACATGCCGGTAGAGAGCCAGAATCGCCTTCCGGGAGAAAAAGTAGCATTTAGGAACCTGCCACTGAGGAACCGCACATTGCACAAACTCATGGAAGGGGGCCGAGTCTACCAACTGAAAAGGCAGCAGTGAGAAGTGCTAGCAATTTAGCCAAGCAAGCATTCAACTGCTGGGCATGGGGATGGCTAGGAGTGAACTTATTTTGACGGTTCAGCAGCTGGGGCAGGGAAATGTGCCTGGTACAATTGGACGTCAGTGCCCGCAAGTACTTGGCTGTGACACAACTAATTGTACACCTTCATTCCTCTCAGTGCAGGTTTCAGTGAGGACTGAAGGTATAGTGGGGTTGAAGATCCCAGCTGATGACAAGGAGAGGTCCCCTTTATTCTTTGGTGTGGGTCTTTAAGGTACACTTGCCAACAAGCTGCATGGCAGGTCAACATATGTCTGGTCAAGCATGTGGTGCCCAAGCGGCTGATGTTTTGGCCACGCGAGATATGCTTGAGACATATGTTGCAAATAGATCTAATGCACTCATCTCAAAAAAGGCCCACAACAAAGAACTTTTGGAATAACGCGCAGAGGCAGCGCCCTGCACAGGCGGAGCTCTGCGGTGTGATTCAGTCGGTGTGCTGCCCTTAAGCTGGCCCCCGGAGGGCATCCTGCCTCCTCCTCCTCCTCTCCCCTATCAGACACCCACGTAGAGTCAGTGACCTCATCATCTCTCCCTCTTCATCACTGGAGAAAACCTGGCAGTATGCTGCAGCTGGTGGAATATGACTGCCAGATTGCTGTCCTTCTTGAGCATCCCCTCTCTCTGGCCTCACGCTACTGCCTTCCTCTAGATGGGTATCATCATCAGAGCCTTCAAAACGCTGGGCATCCTCCTGGAGCATGTACCCAACACTGTGCTCAAACAGTTTGGGGGACTTCTCAGGAGGACATGGTGGGTCTAGGGAAGGAGTGACTGATGACATTGAGACGAGGGAAGAGGATGTGTTGGCAGCTGCTTTGCCAGTACCCTGAGCCTGGATAAGAGAGGATGAGGAGGATGAGGAGGGCATGGTCATCCACTCTACCAAGTCTTCGGTATGTTATGATTCAACACGTCCAGCTGCTGAAAATAAGGACAAGCGTGTAACATAGCCACATGCTGATAAGGATGCACCACGTCCAAAGACCAGCACTGTTGCCTCTAGACACAGAGCCTGCTTGCCTTCTTTAATTGGCTCATGACTGTCTTCCTCTCCTTGTTGGCCTTCCAGACATACTAATGGCCTGCAGGGAGATGAGAACACCAGCAATTGGGGTAGCTTTAGGTGCAAATTGAGCAGATGACACAGTACACCCACTGTAATTACTGCAGCTGCCTACCTGTGGTATAGGATCTGAAGAACATGAGCTATTGGGGTAGCTTCAGGTGTATACTGTGCAGGAGGCACAATACACCAACTCTAATTGCTGCAGCTGCCTGTGGCATAGGAACAGAGCAACACCAGCAATTGGGGTAGCTTCAGGTGTATACTGTGCAGGAGGCCCAATACACCCACTGTAACTTCTGCAGCTGCCTGTGGTATAGGAACAGAACAACACCAGCAATTGAGGGTAGCTTCAGGTGTTTACTGTGCAGGTGGCACAATACACTGACTGTAACTGCTGCAGCTGCCTGTTGTATAGGAACAGAACAACACCAGCAATTGGGGGTAGCTTCAGGTGTATACTGTGCAGGAGGCACAATACACCAACTCTAACTGATGCAGCTGCCTGTGGTATAGTAACAGAACAACATCAGCAATTGGGGGTAGCTTCGGGTGTATACTGTTCAGGTGGCACAATACACCGACTGTAACTGCTGCAAATTTCTTCTGTGGTATAGAAACAGAACAATACCAGCAATTGAGCGTTGCTTCAGGTGTATACTGTGCAGGTGGCACAATACACCGACTGTAACTGCTGCAGCTGCCTGTGGTATAGGAACAGAACAACACCAGCAATTGGGGGTATCTTCAGGTGTATACTGTGCAGGAGGCACAATACACCAACTCTAACTGCGCTAGGTTCAATCACTAGAAAAGAAGGCACTGTCACTGCCTATCCTTCTCTCTCTCTGAATGCCGCAGCACACTACACAAGGCCATTGCGCAGGTGGCTTTATATATTGTGGGGCATGTACTAAACCCCCTAAACTATAATTGGCCACATGCATCCTGCCTGTGGCCAATTATGGCTCTCCTCGCTGCCGGCACTGTGATTGGCCAAGCATGTGGGTCACAGTGCATGCTTGGCCAATCATCAGCCAGCAATGCACGTCGATGGTGCTGTGCATTGTGGGCCGTGAGCACCACACAAATATGGTGCAAACGGCCCACAAAGTTCTGGCTTCGCCGAACGGCAAACAGCCGGTGTTCGAGTCCAACATGCGTTCAACTCGAACTCCCAGCTCATCCCTATTCCTGACATTACACAAGGGCTATGAATTCAGAAGATGCAGGTAATCCACCTAGTTGTAATATTTTCTACAGATTGGATGAGCAGGACCACTGCATGGATCAGTTTACCATAGCGTTACAAATGCTCCTGATTCTAACTGCTCATCTGAATCCTCCTAATTTGGCTGCTCCAGTACAACCAGTGTTGCAAGCCATCCCTGTTGCTGCTGCTCCTATCTCTGTTCAGGCAGTCACCTCTAACACTACCAATGTAACAGGTATGACTGGTCCTGGTCAGCTTCCCCAGCATTTTGGGGGGCAATTCAGCTCACTGCAGAGGGTTTCTCAACCAGGTTGGAATATGGGCAGAAGCAAAGTAGGCTTCATTATTTCTTTGCTTTGTGGCAAAGCCTTGGCTTGGGCAAACCCTATATTGAGAAACACAAAAACCTGTTGCCCAGAGTTTGTTGCCTCCTTTAAAAATATCTGCTGCCAAAAGTCTATTAAACAGAGCACGTGAACTGCTGCCAACTACGCTACTGAATTCCATACTCTGGCAACAGAGCTTGGTTGGAACAATGAGGTTCTTGTGGCTGCTTTTCCCATGCCCATGGCCTCTCTGATAACAATAAAGATGAGATTGCAGCTTGAGATATACCTAGGAATCTTGAGCAGTTGATCTTGTTTGCCATTCTCATTGATTCCAGACTCTGAGAGAGACCTTCCTTTAAGGAGCACTTGCAAAAGTCAGAGCAGAGCAGTTCCTACATTGCTATATTTCTGACCACCATAACAACTGGTCAGACCTGTTACCTTGAGTATAGTTTGCTCACAATAGCACTATGAATTATCTCAGTGTATGGCAAGCTATGGGTTCCAGACATCCATTGTGCTTGACACATTTATTCTGCAGGGAATTCCTGCATTAGAGAAACATCATTCCACTTGGATGCAGGTACAAGAATTATTGCAATGCATCAGAGAGAGTTACAGACTCCATGCTTATCACTGACACCTACCTGTGCCCTCCTACCAAATTGGGGAGAGGGTCTGGCTTTCTTCCCATAACCTCTGACTCTGTGTTCCCTCACTAAAACAGGCACCTTGATATATTGGGCCTTTCTGCATACTCCATTAGTTTAACCCAGTGGCCTACGCATTAGATCTCCCTTCCAACATGTGTATTTCCAACGTATTCCATGTTTCCTTATTAAAACCTTTGATGTGCAACTGCTATATCACCTCTGTACCACTCCCTCACCCAGTTCAGGTTGACAACCATGAGGAGTATGAGATACAGTCTATCATTGACTCCCATAGGTTTCATGGATGCATACAATATCTTGTTCACTTGAAGGGTTATGGTCCAGAGGAACGCTCTTGGGTCTCATCCTCGGACGTACATGCACCTGTCCTCCTCCATGCATTCTATAGATGTTTTCTCCTCAAGCCTGGTGCCCTACCGAGTGGGAGGGATCATTGGGGAAGGTGTACTGTCAGGGCTGGGCTTCTGCTATTTGCAAGCAGCGTCTTTCTTTTAGTGCACAGAGACTGCTTAGCTGTTGGCTGTTTACCCATTGTTTCCAAAGTGACTTACCTGGTTACCATTTCCTGCCTCATTAGTCCAGCCTACAGCCAACCCTTTTGACTTTTTTTATTTTTTTTATTGTATTTTTATTAAAGTGCAAGGAACAAACATAACGGTAAAAATCGTATGGTAATTTAGGTACAGCGATTGAGACTACATACAATGGGAAATGGTACATCATAAATCATAAATTCAGAAAGAATAATATGAAAATAAGAAAAAAAAAGAAAAGAAAAAACCCATGAAATGATAAAAAATCAACAAAAATCAGTAGACAGATATATAACTGTAAAGGGGGTGATCATCCAACACAAAACCGCTTCCTTATAACGAAAATCTGTCTCCATAGCCAAGGGAGTGGAAAAAAGGGAGGGGGGTAGGGGTGGAGGCCCCAGATGAGTTTCGAGGGGATAATGATAAGGAGTCTGTATTCCAATGGTAAGAGGGGATTACAAAACATCTAGGGTATTATCACTGAGAGGAACCATGGATTGAACTATCCCAGAGATCCCGTATCTTATCAAACCTATCAATGGCATCTTCCGTCAAGGCTGACATATGCTCCATTCTGCGGATATCACTAATACCTTGTATCAGCTGGGTCTGGGATGAGGGGGAGGTGGAAAGCCAACATGCAGGGATAGCTCGTTTGGCTGCTAGTAGAATGAAAGAGGCCAATTTATTTGAGGCTTTTCCCAAACCGGGGACTGGAAGACCTAGAAGAAGATGCATCGGGTCCAGCGGAATGGAGATACTGAAGACCTGTTGGAGCAAAGACACCACCCTGGACCAACAAGGAGCCATCAATTCACATTGCCAGAAGATATGATAAAGAGTACCCTTAAGTTTACCACATCTCCAACAGAGAGGGGAAAGGGAGGAATCGTACCGATGGAGGACCTCAGGTGTCCTATACCAAAAAAATAATACCTTGTATGCTGTCTCTTTTTGCGCCACACATCGGGAAATCTTAGAGGTGGATGTACAAATTTTGGCCCATTGGGAGGGGGATATTTGTTGTTGTGTAGCGTGAGACCATTTGACCATGTATGAATGGGTTTCTATGGATAAAGGAAGATTGTCTTGCAATACGCTGTATATTTCGGAAATTAGTCGCGTTTGATAGGGTCCCTGAGAACAGATAATCTCAAAACGTGTAGGTTTAGTTAGGGTGAGTGATGGAGAGAGGGACGCTAGGTAGTGGGATATTTGGAGGTAAAATTTGAAAACTTGGTACTACAGGATCGCCACACTTTAAGTGTAAACAACATGGGGCCCAGGCAGAGGTCACAGAGTCCCCTTTGGCTTTTTAAACAGCTTTGCTCATTCCCTCCGTGCCCTTGCATGGCCTATGACTTCTGGCTTCCTGACCCTGGCTCATCTGATTACCTGCTCTGTCATTCAAACACTGGCTTCAGTTTTTGATTACATTCCTGAACTGTGTTATTTTTTTCGTGTTTCACTAGAGTCTGATTTTAACTGCATCTTTTGTCCCCGCCTGGTTTATGGTTCCTGACAGGAGAAAGTTAGATGGAATGAACCACATGCATATGATAAACATAAACTTGCGGACCTGTAAGGAAATTTCAGTTGTTTCAACTCACCTAAATTCTCAGTCTTGTCCAGTTATTTAGAAACCCAAAACCCATTATGATAGGTAGGGATTGGTGTGAAAAATTAACAGTAAAAGCAAAACCTGGTCCAAAAAAAGTCCTTCACACAGATTAGAATGGCATACATTAAATGGTAGTTATCAGCCCAATAAAGTTATTAAGGAGAGTGTTAAGGTCAAAATGTAGTCACATATACTAAAGAATAAAAATATACAATGCTTAGGTACTAAATGTTTAGTTTCTAAGTATTCCTGGGAAATATTATTTGCACATTTTTTGTATGCCTTTAATTTGCAACCAAGAAACGAGTATTGGCAAATATAAAAAGTTTACTTATAACTTGTGTCATAAGTATATACTATGGTGGCTATATAACATACTCCTAAGTTTCTTATGCCTATTTTATAATACAGAGATAAGAATTAACTTCAGCTTCTTAAATTATAAATGTGAATCTCATTTAATTAGTACTTTACAGCCCTTCTTTGAAATACCTTCTGCCATACAAGAATTTTAGGGTAATTATTTGCTAACATATGATTAAGCTAAATTACCTTGACAGACTTCAATGACTCCTGAAAAATGAAAGCTTTTATGTGTGTTTAAATCCTTGGATCTGAAAAACAATTATATGCACCTCAAAAGTACAATCTAATGAATAGTATAGCATAGTGATTAACTGATCTCTGTGTTTTGTCATGTGTACTTGATATAGAGATGTAGGTGGCCTATGGATATTTTGGAGGAGGTGATGCAACCCCCATATAATTACAGTGTGTCCAGTGGTCCTCACATCCAAAAAGTTAATGTTTTAACTTACTACTTCCAGGTGCTATTGCTTCTTGGCAGCTGTTGGTGTAAGTTGCCTAGTTCTTTTCACCTGAGGGAAACCAGACTGTTCTCCAGCATACCATATCTGTTACTTATCAATGCAAAAGTGCTACCACTGCAAGTGTGATCTGTAGCTCCTAATCAGTAGAGTGTTTGCAAATTCAGGCATTGGGTTCTGGAAGATGTAGATGAAGATGGTGTAAAACAGCAATGCTGCTGTTTCCACGTAAGTGAAATCAAGACCTTTACGTCTAAAGATGTTATCCACAGCAAGGGGCAAGTCTTACTTTGCAAAACAAAGTGGACAAAGTGAGCAAAACAAGACAGCATTGCAGTCATATAATAGCTGTCTAAATTTAAACATAACTACCTTGAAATAGTAATGTAGCGGTGTACCTATTTATTTATACTCATATGTGGGTACAGGTTCCTTTAACTTTTTTTCTCCTTTCCCTCCTTTTCCTGAACATGTTCAGGGAAGATAAGTTTCCGACTCCCTTCCCTCAGCAGCTCAGAGAGGCCACACCTATTGAGACAGTGGTAGCTGGGCAAATGATCTGCAGCCAGGTTACAGGCCCTCCACTGTAAAAAGCAGTATGCAGGCAACCAGGCCAGAGCCTAGTTTTTAACTTTTACAAAACAACCATCTATTTTGGGGAGCCCCTCTCTTATTGCTTCCAGAGTACTCCAGTTCCAGTGGGGTGACACTTCTGGGCTTTGGATCCCCCTAGCTTTTCACCTGTGATACCAGAGCTATTCTGGACTTCACTGTGAGGCATACTGTCTATGAAGATTTTCAAAAGTAGTTGCATTCTGTAGTGTTTTACTAGTCGTGATTATCAGCCTGACTCTCTGTTGTTATTAGTCTTAGGGCACTTTCACACTGGGGCGGGGGGTGTCGGGGGTAAAGCGCTGCAATTTTTAGTGGTGCTTTACCGTCTCTTTAGTGGCACTTTTCAGACGCTAGCGGGGCACTTTTCAACCCTGCTAGCAGCCGAAGAAGGGTTAAAAGCACAGCTGTGCTGGCCATTGATTTCAGTGGCAGGGGCCTCTTAGGAGCGGTGTATTCACAACTCCTGCAACACCCCAGAGATGCTACTTGCAGGACTTTTTTTCCTGTCCTGCAAGCGCACCGCTCCAGTATCAAAGCACTCAGGCTTTCACACAGGGGAGGCATTTTTCAGGCAGTTTACATGCACTTTTTTTAGCCCTTTAGCACCTGATAAATGCCTCAGTGTGAAAGTAGCCTTATAGAGGCTATGCTATGCAGCTAAATGTTACTCCGAATGAGTCACAGAAATATTGCTGTAAAGAGTCCCTGCCTATGCAGCTTTCATTATTATGCAGCATATACATGTTTTTGCCATCCTGAACAGGTTTTTTTATTATAACGTCATACTATTCACTTGTTTAGAAAATTGCAAATTATAGTTACTGTACATATGTCTGAATATTTCCAAATTACTCATCCTATTAAAGCAAAACTTAAGCCTCAAATATTAACATCTGCAAGGTTCCTCAATGGCATCTTCTCTGCAGCTCCTAGGTTCTGGGTCTTTGTCCATCTTAATTGGCCTGCATGAGATGCACATAGGTTCATTTATCCAAGCATACAGACATTGTGAGGAGAATGTACCCTGAGCTGGGCAAGAGCAACTCAGAGTCTATTATACAGAAGACTGTTAGCAAGAAGGTAACTTAATTTTATTGTACAAGGGGCAAAGCATGTCTCTTCTGTAATAGCTTGCCTGCTCACATTTACATTTTTTTTTTACACTTTCGATCCACTTTAAAGCACTATACAGTAGTGCCACTTATTGTGTAAAGGTATTGAAGATCAGGATTGTGGTTCAGTATTGTTTGTTCATATGTGTTTTTGAATGCCTGAAGCTTCTGCTGTTCTTCAAGCAAACACAACTTCAATTCTAAATTTGTATTTTATTTTTTAGCTCAATGTTATTTAGAATTTAATATTTTATTCTATGCTTTTTAATGGGTTTTTAAATGCAAACTACAGTTCTCTTTGTAGTTTTTAAAACTGTCAGGAACCATGAATCAGACTGAGACAGAGGTGCTGTAAAAATCACACTTTAATAATATGGTAAAATGGTACAAACAGTGCAAACGTAGTCAAAACATAGCCAGGTAACCAGAGCAGTTAGTCAGAACAAGCCAGTAAAACAGGAATCCAGATATCAGCTTAGTCAGAGGCAGCAAACAGGATCAGGAACCAGAAGGGAAGTGAGCCGGGCAAAAGTCTTTAACAGGAAAACACAGCAGAGAGTATCTGGATATGTTGACCAAGGCGAAGGCACAGGAGATCTGATACAAGCAGCTTAAATAGCCAGCAGGCTGATTGACGAGCAGGATATGGTCATCAGTTGAGTCATTGTGGAATGAAGAGTATTGGCAATTAACCAACAGCTAAGCAACCTGAGCCTAGCCCCGACAAAACATAATATTTGACCAATTCTTAAAGATGTTTAATGTGATAAACACAGTCTTGTGCATACAGTATACTGTGTAATCTGAATATTAAAAAACTTTAAAATCTGAAATGTATCTGTAATATCTGTTTTGTTGATGTGTGATAAACATAAAGACTGGCCTAATTACCTTATGTATAAGTAAGCAGGCTTGTAGTTATGCTTCATACCCGCCTCTTCAGTCTTACATAGTGAGCTGAAGCTGACCTCTTCCTTTTCTCTTCCTGCATCCTTTTTGGAGAAGATAAACTGCCCCACTTTTGGGGAATGACCCAGTGCATTGGATGGGTACTGCAAAAATGCATTATACCAATAGTTGCATCTAAGCTTGCTTGTGCATTGGGCCAAAGAATGCTGGGAAATCTCTAGTCAATGTCAGGCTTACCCCTAATGTAGGTGGTCAGAGACTGTAGCTACCTTCTGTGTTTTTCACCTTTAGCAGCTCCCTTTCTAATAAGGCAAGCAGGCCTACTGCTACTCGGCTGCCCCCAAGACTTTTACATTATGCTATAGTGACTGTCCACCAGGGCAGGCGTGAACTGAGCAAAGCAGACAGGCACTTGTGGTTGGCAGACAGGCAGAGTGGTTCAATGACTGTCCAGGTACAAGGCAGGTAAGGTTCAGAATAGTCAGGGTCAAATCCGTAGTCATAAGGTAGGCAGGGTTCAGAGAGTAGTTGATATCCGATTTGAGGTTGTCAGCGATGGAATCCAAACAGCAGAGCAGGACAGAAAAACAGAAAGTTTGGAACACATGTTACATACACAATATCATAAGCATAAAACTGCAGGCTTGGCTGGCTTAAATCAGGTTTAGTCTCCACCCATAGACTGGCCACATCAATCACCTTGCAGGTGGACAGACAGACAGGGATGCATCATAGCCAAAACCAGGTTGCTGGAATGAGACCAACAGCTGTAAAAGAATGTTTAAATGCTCCTGACAGCCAGAAATTTTTGTTTTACTAAAATAGTGAAGGAATTTTGCATGCGCTATGATAGAAGAATGCAATGCAATGTAAAAAGGATTTTACTGTATAAGAATTCCAGTTGGCAATCCTTGAGTTCAAGACTGACAGACAGTTGAGTAAGAGAATTGATAGGCAGAGGCAGCTCTAGGCTTTGTGAGGCCTTAGGCAAAACTTAGACATGAGGCCCCACTCACTCCCATAATGGGAAAAATAATTAAAGCGATAAAATAATAACTTAACCCTTTCTCTGTGTCAAAAGTTGGACTTCAGGGGTCTGTTTAGACCCCTGATATCTCACCAAAGAAACCAAAAAAACTCTCACCAAAAAACAAATTTTTTGTTTTTAAAAAAATTGTAAAAAAATAAATAAAACCAGACTAAAATGTCTAATCCGACCAAAAAAGCCATGCCCAATATGTAGCATAATTTAGAAACACTAACTGTTTTTTTGTGGTGCGCTATGTATGCCACAGGTCACCATCTCCCTAGTAGGGGCCCCAGTGCATTACTTTGTCCATCATGCTATTATGATGGCACTGTACAATGGTGGTAATAGGGGGGTAGCATGTACATGAGAAGAGTGCAGAGTGTATGTGGGGGGTAGTATGTATATGAAAGGAGTACGGAGAATATGTGGGGGTAGTATGTATATAAGAGGGGTGTAGAGTGTATGCCGGTGTGTAGTATGTACATGAGAGGGGTGTGGAGTGTATGTGGGGGTAGTATGTACATGAGAGGAATGCAGAGTTTATATGGGGGGTAGTATGTATATGAGAGGGGTGCGGAGTATATGTGGGGGTAGTATGCACATGAGAGGAGTGCAGAGTGTATAGCGGTGGGTAGTATGTACATGATACGGGTGCGGAGTGTATGTGGGGGGGTAGTATGTACATGAGAGGAATGTGGAGTGTATGTGGGGGTAGTATGTATATGAGAGGAGTTCAGAGTGTATGTGGTGGTAGTATGTACATGAGAGTGGTGCGGAGTGTATGTGGGGGGTAGTATGTATATGAGAGGAGTGCAGAGTGTATGTGGGGGTAGTATGTACATGTGTTTTTCTCCCTCTGACACCAATGTTAGGGTTAATATATTACATGCTTTTGATTTGTGCATTGTAAGTTTTGCAAGTTTTGCGCCACAAAATTACAGCTGCTCCATTTCATATGTTATGTTTTACATTACATAAACCAGATTGCTGCACTCTGTAAGCCATGCAGTATGGGACATATTCCTGTCCAATAAAATACTTTTCTCAACAGTTGCTTGTTGCTGAGAAGTCTCCAGTTGCTGATTTCATGGTTTCCCACTGCTAAACAGCTAGTCACATAGCATTTCCTTCCTGCATTAATCACAGAAATCAGTTCTTTGACTTCTGCCTCTCTGGTTAGGGTCACTCCAACTGCCTCCTGTGGTGGGATCCTTCCAAGCCAGCCTCCCGAGTAAAAGCCAGAGGTAAAGTCCCTCAAGGGCCACCAACAGACTCCCTCAGCACTGCCTCTCCATGTTCCACCCAACTTCCCAGGGCAAGGTTCATGTCTATTAAAGGGCTCCTTAGTCCCCTAAATATTTAAGGCAACCCCTTCTAGCTTCCGCCCACTATCTTCCAGAATGTTCTCCAACATTCTAGAAACAGGGGGAGGCACCAGAAAGCTGCCAGGATGAGTCATCCAGACCTGGCCTCTAATAAACCTTACTCAGATTCAGTGACTCAGGTTTATCCCGGGCCCGGCTATAGTTTGCCTACTCTAATTCTAGTAGCACACAGTAAAGGGTGCTACACATAAGTAATGTAGGTGGTTTATTTAAAAAAAATCTTGTCTGTGAGACTGTCACATATCTTCTGTTTACAAAGATTCCATTAAATGTGTGCAGTGTACACAGTTAATATGTATACATTCTATTTTACAAACCTTGTTTATGCCACTTCCACAGTGTTGTGCAATTCTGCTAAGCCCTCTGTTCGCACTGCAGAATTTATCTCCTTGTGTCTGTAAATACCCCAGGTATTTAGCAAAGAAAGCAACATCCCTGCTGTTAACAATACAGACTCCTGCCATCCCTGTTTAGGCCAGCAGATGGTAAAGTAGCTTAAGATCAGCATGCTTGACCTGAAAGAAAGTTAATTGTATGAAAACCAGTGACTGGAAGAAAAGACCAAAAGTTGCCCAAGGCAGATGAATGGGATTAACTGGTTTCTTAAAACTATCAGCACAGTAGGCAAAATTTCCCTGTCTTTCCAAATGGCTTGATTATGTTGAACTGAAGAAAAATCCAAAAAATTTAAGCCCATGGGAAGTTTATTCTATGGCAGTGGTTCTCAACTCCTGTCCTCAGGACCTACTAAGGCTGGCCATAAATTATAAAATGTTCTTGTTCGATTACCTTTAGATTTACTTTCAACTATGTAGTGCAAGGGTCTTAATGACTACATACAGATTGAAAGTGTTTGGATATGACCTCATATTAGATGGTTTTGGTAAATCCAAATGAAAATTGTAGCAGAAAGTTGTATAATGTATGGCCAGCCTAACAGGCCAGGTTTGTAAAATAACTGAACTACATCACAGGTGATATCATTTGCTGCAGTGTTCTAGTCTGCATCTCCCCAAGATAATACTTAAAAATTATACTTAGTGAGTCCTGAGGACAGAAGTTGAGAACCATTGTTCTATGTCCTGAGAAAATGTCAATCAAACATTTACAAATTATCTGGCTACATTTTCATAACAGATGTACCTTTACCCTGTTATCAGACATGCCTGTGTGCATTGCTTAGTCTCTGTGTGCATTGCTAGCCTGGTGGTACAACAATTAATTGGCTGTTCTGGGCCTATAACTAGAGGTCCTTATCACTGTCCTATTTCGATGAAAGTAGCAAGATTGGAAAGTGATGTTCTAAAGTCCAATGGTACCTTAAAAATCTTTTGGTGCTTCAACAACAAAAACAAGGAATGCATCTTTGTATAATTGGTTTTACAACTATTGACCTGAAAACGTGACAGGTATTTAACACTTATTTTTACCACAGGTGATCATTGGCTGACAGAGTATAACTTGTAAATCTTTAACATTTAGAACAAGTGACTACTTTGTTGAAACACATAAATGATTTACGGACTGATAAAAGTATATGTCGCTTCAAAGAAACAGTACAGTTTTATCAGTCCTTGAAGATCTGTTGGTATTTTAGTGCTTTAATTTGAGATCATCCTTCTCTGAGTAGTGAAACACGCATTGCATTACCCCACAAAGGTCATTGCTTTTCACAGACCGTATCAGTGACACATAATGAAAAACCTCCTGGGTGTTATCTTACCATTCTCATTCTGCTTTTTTGTGATAGCCAAGTGTTTAAGAAAACAGTTAATGATTAAGTTAAAGGGTCTCAATCAAAACAGGTGAATCAGTAACCTGTGCAAATGTTGACTCTTGCTCTTCCTTTACCTTGTGAAACGACTATTTGTTAATGTCTGTAGTGTCTCCCAATGAGGTTAGATGACTAAGTGGTAATAAGATAAGGCCCTGTGTAGAGTTCACTGTTGTCTTCAGCCTACATGGAACACTGTGCAAAAATGAGTCATTGCTTTACTGACAATATAGCAAATCTGAGGCAACAGATTGTTATCTAAAAGAACAGAACCTTTATTTGTTTCTTTTTAGTTACCGAAGAGCTGTTTCAATAAACACTTAAGGAGCCTCTATAACTAATGTGCAGCTTTCATTACACATTTATGTTAAAGTAGCAAACCTTAACTGAATTCCATTAGGATTGCTAAATCACTGTTTATTTAAAACAACTGGCATAGTGTTTTCTTTTTAATAAAATGCTAATATTCACCTTTAATCATATGTTGTTGCATCTCAGTGTTGTTGATTTCCTGCAGTTTCTTGCACCCAGTTCCTTTCTACAACCATGTACTCCATCTATGGCTATGTAATGGGGTTTGTGATTGGCTGATTGTTGGCACCAAACAGCTCAAGTTCCCACTCTGCTTCTTCTTGGATAGGACTTATTCATATTATGTTAAATTCCTGCCGTTAGGCCGCTCACAACATAGAATAAAGGAATGTCCACACAAGTAATGCATTTTCCACACTTTACTGTAGCTTTACTGTAGATGTTGTAGCACTGGTTCCTGACAAGCAGGCGCTATGGTTTTTTGAAAAGTTAATTTGCCTGAAACCACAGTTGGGTTTCGGGACTATTTCTCAAAATTTCTGGTTTCAGTACCAGTCCAGCTGGGTTAGACTGGGTTATCCTTGACCGCAGGTTTTACTGTCACCGCCGGCAAAACTAGAAACACAGTCTAGGTGGGTGCATTGAATGCCATTATATTCTCGGAACCAGCCCAGTGGGAGTGTTTTCCTGCTGTGCATGCTGGGAGGTGGTATTTAAGGTACTGACACCACGTGGTTCGGGGTTCCAACTTGTCATTTTCTGTCTGTTCGGTTCCGGTGGTCCTCCTGACCCAGCCCCATAGTCCTCCTGGCCTGGAGTGCGGAACCATGGATCCCGAGGCTTGGGGCCGGCTGGCCCAAGCGACGCAACTGCAGGGACAGGCCCGAGTGAAATTTTGGGGCCTACTGATCCAAAGGTGGTCCGGTGCCATCTCATCTGAATAGAGAGGCCCAGCAACTGAAGAACCCCAGGGGAAGACTCCTCAGCAGAAGGCCGTGTGCAAGCCTAGCTTCTCTGAAGGAGCCTGGAGGCTTAGTTGAAGGACGCAGCCTGGATCAACACTCATACGGTATCGCTGAGAGAACCTGGTACCCTATGTTAGCTCCTTAAATTTAGCTACGTCCCTCAGTAACGCTCAAGTGTATATCACAAGTCTGTGGCAGAGACTTTGTCGAGCACCCTACCAGCTGCTAGGCCTACTGAGAGGAGGTCTATCCGGGGTTTTTAAATCCAGTTGTAAAACGGTTGCCATTCTCTGGATTTTTCTCTAAAGACTTCCATTTTTGCAATACAAGTACCTGAACTCACTCCTAACCCTCTACCCTTTATTGAAAGACTCTGTTTCTGTTCTAAATAAATAACCCAAAAGAAGATTCAGTGTCAGTTTCCACATTCTTTGGCCCATCTACCACGGGAACCCCTAGACTGAGAAGAAAACAAGGAGGTAACGGTAAGCCCAAATAAAACCAGAAGCTCCTTCGGGGGTCAGTGCTACAAAGGCCTTGACTTTTAACATCACATTGACATACAGACAGAACTCTTCAGTGCAGAGCAGCAGAAGCAAAAATTCTGTTGTCATTTGGGCAAGGAATGCTAGTACATAATTTTGTAAGCCATTGTTCCTTTTCATCTCCTTTCTCATTGGGACCACTTCCCTCTGTTATACCAAGTCCACAACTATCAGCTCCTGTCACTGAGTCTAATCAAAATGCTTTTATTTAGTAAACCAGTTGCTCTCTTCAAGTCACATTCTATAGCTCTGCCCAGCCTGGCACAATTCTTTTTTACACACTCATACCCAGGTGTACTAGTACTCACTTCAGAGGACACTTAACCTGGTCTAAAATGTCAGACCATAAAAGAGTCAGGGGACTACAGCTGGTCCTTAAACTACCTCACATGGAGTTTTGGCCCTGTTAAGAGTTCTTGGCAGTAGCTGAACACATCCAAATAGTTCTGGGAGCTTGGCTCCTATGCGCCAACTCACTAAGGCTCTTCCCATTCTGGCAGTTATATGGACACTACTCCCTCATTGTCATGGTTATGCAGTGATCTTCCTGTGTTTGCTTACCTTCCCTCATGTCTTCAGACTAAGAAGCCAGCTACTTCCACCTGGTGGTTTTTATAACCTCTCCTCTAAGCATGGCCCCACCCCAGGCCCTATCAGGGAGCCTATATAAACCTGTGCACTGCAGGGCTCAGTGCTGATCAACCATTGTGTATTCCTTTGTGTATTAGCTTCCTGTTTCCTGTCGTGTGCTCTGCTACTGATTTCCGTTACCGACCTTGGCGTGTTCTGACTATCCCTGCTTGCCTGTGACCCTGACCTATTGGCGTGTACCCGACTATTCTGTTCTGCTTGTGGCCCCGACCTTGGCTTTGTCCCTCACCATCCCTATCCTCCTGTTGCCTACTGTGGGTGTGAGCTGGGGGACCCTGGGGGTCGCGATCTGGAGCCAGTTGCAGCCAAGACCATCTTCACCACTCGAAGCTCTGGTGAACACCAGCTGGCTCTTAGACTCCGCGCCCCAGGGAATCTCACGCTCTATCCCCAGTGGGATCTGTCCCCGTCTGCAGCAGTCAGCCGTAGGGTCCACAACCTCGCAGCGCACTCCGCATCCCTACGGTGTGCACCTGTCACCTCGCCTCAAGGTGACCTGACACTCATACATACATCGATTGAGGCAGGTTTGCTCTCAAAAAGGCCTTGACACCACAATACATTGTTTCCTTTTACCTTACTAGTTTGGGACAGAGCCACCTAGTGGTAGACTAGGTGGTTCTGCCCCTGCTAACAGCTGTATGGCTTCTTAGGGTGAGTAGTATCCTGATGGTAACAACAGTGGACCATAGCTGAATAATGTGTGTTTAAATGTCCACTTTCAGTCTCCATCAGATGCCTATTTGACATAACAATGTAGCAGCACAATTAGCACAATTATGAGACAGGGACTCTTCATGGGTACAGAAAAGTATTAAAAACAAGATTATCATAGCCATATTAGCTTATATTTGTCACTAAGGTACAAAAGAAGAAAGCTGAAGCACTAAGTAAACAGAAAATTTGTATCAGCTTAATTATTTTCATATTCAACTAAAGCTAGCTATACACTGTATGGAGCTGGGTTGGTTCCTGATGAACTGGCAAAAATGTGATCAGTTGGTGATTCTGTTAACACTCTTCTGCCCAATAGCCTTCAAAAAATAGAAGGAGCAGGGCAGACATTTGTGAGACAAAAACAGTGGCTGTATGACAGTAGTTGTGGTGTTAGGATCAAGATCACCTGCTGGTAGCACTGTGGAGCTCTGGGCCAAATGCTGTAGTTCCAGTTTTAACCAGCAGGTGTCTCCCAGCAGTCGGCAGGTTCCAGCAATCAGCTCCACCTGGCCACACCTGCTGGGAGATTACTTAAATTCCACTTTTGCTATGGCTCCTTGCTTCTGTGTTTTGGCTGCCCCGGCCTTGTTCCCTGTTTGCTGTGTTGCTGCCAGACTCTGTTGCCATTTACCCTTGATCTTTCCCTGTATCCAGTACCCTGTTGCCTTGTTCTTTTCTCAATCTTGTTTCCCTTCCCATCAGCTCCTCCAGTTTTCTCCCTGCCGTGTATATTTCCTGTTATATATTCAGACATCCCAACTTGACATCCCAACTTGCAAAAACAAATTTCAGGGAGGTGGTAAACTCATCTCAGGGAGGTTGCACTCCGCATCCCCCATGGCAAAAACTTGGGATGTCTGATATATTTGTATATTTAATTAGTTGTTAGGTTTCTGCATTTTGGTTGTTCAGTTTTAACTTTCATGCATTCTCATGTTAATTGAACAACAAATGCAAAGAAAGGGGATTTTAGAAGTGCAAAAACACATAGAAATATATATATGAAATAATTTTATTTTATAAAAGTTAAAATCAACAGGATATAACCCATCAAATATAGAACAGTTACAAAATGTGCATAATGACAAAATTCTCTACATGTTTCACCACTGATAGTAGCTTCCTCAGGAGATTTACATTTGTCAGGCACTGTCTTCTACAAGAGAAAACACAGATAACTACAATAAGTGATCTATAATAAACAAAAATTCATAAAATTGTACACAATTATAGATCACTTACTGCAGGGGTGCTCAACCAGTGGCCCGGGGGCCACATATGGACCGCGGAGCCCTTTGATGTGGCCTGCAAACTCCTGCTCTGGGATGGCTGGTTGTGAATGAAGCCGGTGGTAGAAGAAGCAAGTGGTTGCGTAGCAGAGCCACATAAGATGATGCTTCCTGTATAGTGCCACCTCCTGTCACAGGCAGAGTGACACTCTGCCTGAAACAGCAACAGCTGGCGATACCCGAATTGAAGACTGTTATTAAAGATATGTTTAATACTGTAATCACAGTGTATATATGGGCACATCTGTTCTGCAGTGGTTGCCGGTCTGCTTTCAAACTGCCATAGACCTCTGTTATTACCTACGGATTTGGTGCGCTTTCAGAAAGTGCACAACACCTGCAGGATATAATAGAATTCTATGGCAAAGTGCAGATTTTATCTATTATGAGATTTTTTTTAGTTTTGATTTTAACTTTTATAAAATAAAATAATTTTATATATATTTTCCTATGTGTCATTGCACCTCTAAAGTCCCTTTCTTTGCATTTCTTGTTCATTTAATATAGAGGGATGTGGTACAAATGACTTCTAGATGACAGGCAATCAAAATGTTTCTCATGTTCATTGCTGTTGGTCTGTGGTTATTGTTCATTGTAAATACATCTCACTTTAACCACTTGGGACCCGCGCTATAGCCGAATGACGACTACAGCGCGGATCTCCTTTTTCGGGACTACGTCTATTGACGTAGTCCCGTGCACGAGCGGCCTGCGCCCCCTGAGGGGCGTGCGCGGCGCGCTCTGTGATCGGCGAGTCTATGAGACTCGCCTGATCACCGATCAGAGCAAGGGGTCGATCCCGACCCCTTATCACGTGATCAGCTGTCAGCCAATGACAGCTGATCATGTGATATAACGGAGCCGGTAATCGGCTATTATTCCTCCTCGCGCTGACAGCGCGAGGAGAAAAAAAAAAGCCGATCACCGGCGGCCGTGATCGGGACATCAGTCCCGATCACGGCCAGCCCTGCCAGTGCCCACCTGCCCCCTCATCAATAAAGATGATAAAAAAATAAGTGCCCCCCGTCAGTGCCACCCAGTAGTGCCCATAGTGCCACCCAGCAGTGCCCACAGTGCCACCCAGCAATGCCCACAGTGCCACCCAGCAGTGCCACCCAGCAGTGCCCACAGTGCCACCCAGCAGTGCCCACAATCTGCCTCAACAAAGGTGCTGCACCCCAGTGCCACATATCCGTGCCCATCAGTGTCATCTATCAGTGCCCAGCAGTGCCGCCCATCAGTGCCCAGCAGTGCCACCTATCAGAGCCACCTATCAGTGCCACCTATCAGTGCCCATCAGTCCCATCTATCAGTGGTACCTATCAGTGCCCCTTAGTGCCACCCATCCGTGCCACCCATCTGTGCCACCCATCCGTGCCATCTTATCTGTGCCCATCTTTTCCCACCAGTGCCGCCTTATCTGTGCCCATTGGTGCTGCCTTATCTGTGCCTATTAGTGCCGCCTTAACTATGCCTATCAGTGCCCACCAGTGCAGCCTATCAGTGCCCACCAATGCAGCCTATCAGTGCCCACCAGTGCAGCCTATCAGTGCCGCCTCATCAGCGCACTTCAATGAAGGAGAAAAATGACCTGTTTGCAAAATTTTATAACAAACTATTAAACATGATTTTTTTTTTTAATGAATGAATGAAATACTTATATAGCGCACAATGCGAACTGAATCGCCTCTAGGCGCTGTGGCGAGCCCCGATCATCTGCTAAAAGAGGAAGGTCTTGAGTTTTTTCCTAAAAGCCAGGTGATTTTCTTCCAGGCGGATGTTGATTGGTAGAGCATTCCATAGCCGAGGCCCTTGGACAGCGAATCTCCGATCACCCTTGGATTTATACCGGGCTTTGGGCACGAGGAGGAGGTTTTTGTTGGCTGATCGAAGACTGCGGTTTGGTGTGTAATGATTTATTTTCTCCATTAGGTATTGCGGAGCTTCTCTATGCACGCATTTGTGGGTGAGGCAAAGGGTCTTGAACGTGATCCGATTTTTTACGGTTAGCCAATGTAAGCTCCTCAGTGAAGGAGAAATGGATTCCCAGGGTTTTTTTTCCTGTTATCAGCCTTGCCGCCGTGTTTTGGATCAGTTGTAATCGCGCAAGTTGATATTGTGGTAATCCTATGTAAAGCGAGTTTGCGTAGTCCAGTCGTGAATTAATGATTGTTCCAACTACCACTGCTTTGTCATTCTTTGGGATAAAAGGGATGAGTCTGCGAAGCATGCGCAGCAGATGGTGAGATCGACTGACTACAGATCCTATTTGCGCATCCATTGACATTTGTGCGTCTAAAATAACCCCGAGACTCTTCGCTTTGGTCTTTGGGGAGATAGTCTGCCCAAAGACGGTTGGTGGAGACCAGGAGGTTTTGGTTGCGGGCTTACGATTTGGGTGTAAGATAAGAAGCTCTGTCTTTGATTGGTTCAGCTGGAGGGAGTTGGTGGTCATCCAGTCCTCTATTGATTTGAGGCAGTTTTCAAGTTGTTGTTGGTGATCTTTTTTTCCATTGATCCGGAAATAAAGTTGCGTGTCGTCAGCGTAAGAGTGGAAGCAGAGATCTGAACATCTGATGATTTGAAGGAGTGGGCGAATGTAAATGTTGAAGAGAACGGGTGACAACGGAGAGCCTTGAGGGACTTTTTTTGCATCTTTTTTTGTTTGTTTAGCAAAAAATAAAACTCCCAGCTGTAATTAAATACCACCAAAAGAAAGCTCTATTTGTGGGAAAAAAATGATAAAAATTTCATTTGGGTACAGTGTTGTATGCCCGTGCAATTGTCATTCAAAGTGCATCAGCGCTGAAAGCTGAAAATTGGTCTGGGACTGAGGGGGGTTTAAGTGCCCAGTAAGCAAGTGGTTAAAGATATACTTACATCATGGTCTGGTCCCAGTTTCTGTGTGTGGCTACATATATCTGGTCTTCCAGCTGCTTATTCCTGACATGCAGCTGCTGTTCAGGTATACTAACAGCAGTGTGGCCGGCTTTCAAAATACAATAAGCACAGTGGGAAATTCGTCAATCCACACTGTAGAGTATTGAGGGGGAATCTGTTTTCAGTTTTCAGGCTGAACAGAAAATATTATAGGACTATGGTCATCTTTAGAGTTCCAGTAGCTCTAATACCTTTTAGAACTATTTTAGAGGGAATTCTAATGTCATTACAGTGAATCCAAATAGGCTGTTGCTTATACCATTTGATGGGATTAATAATGGGATTATTAATGGCTTTAGCCAGGACCAAAATTACCGCTAAGGGTTTTTGAGCATATGCCTATAGGCAGCAGAGACAAAGTGGCAGCATTTCTCTGTATCCTTATTTCTCATACCTGTAGTATTTTTTCCTATCATTGGTAGAAATATTAATTTCAGGTGTGGCTAGCCATATATATAAAGATTTCTACATTTTTATCTTTCAGCCCATAAGATGCAGTCACTACTTGGCCAACAGATTTTCTCCTGGCTTCTTCAACAAATGGATTGAAAAATCAACTTTTGTTTAGCTGGGTGGTGCCAACAGTGGGAATCATCCAAAATTCAAGGCATGAATGGCAGGTCTAAAACGCATTTCCACTTTTGTAGCCAATTTGAGATAACACTTACTTTATATTTGGTACATGTCTCCATTCACATAACATAACTAGCTAACAAAGGGTTAAATGTTTGAATGATAGGATTCTTTAACTGCATGTTAATGAGGACAGACTTCGGACAGACTCATTCAAACACTATAAACAAAAACCTTAAAAAAGTCAGAAATGACAGCTTCTTCTTCAGAGAAACATCTAAAAGGTAAGACATCGTTTTTAAAAAAAAGTTTTTTAGGCATGCTGTGTGAATGGTAACATATAACAAATATATAGTGTGGGGTTTTCTTACATTTGATGGTAAAAATGGAAATACACTTGACAGACACAACTGACAGCATGGGTCCGGTGCTTCCTTATTCGCCATACAGGGACAACTAAGGCTCGAATTTTTTTGCCTAAATTCGGACCTGAAACAGAGCCAAAGACATACAGGACTCCTGTGCAATCTGCTCCTCAGCTGCCCTGAGGATGTGCCTTAAAGTGGTTGTAAAGTCAGAAGATTTTTTATCTCAGTGTCCATCTTGGTCCAGCGATGTTGCAGGGGAGTCTCGGCTGCCCTGGACTCTCCCTCCTCATTGGCTGAAACAGCATCATGTCCACACAGAGCAGGTAAATATAACATGTTTGTTATTTTTAAAGAAAGAAAAACTGAGACTTTAGTATCACTTTAAGATTATTATTGTTATCATGAAAAAAAAATTCTGTGTAAGTGAGGCTTCAGTAATGGAAAATTGGCCCTGGTTTTCCCCATGAATATCTAAATACAGACTTTTAAAATGTGATTTTAAATAAACAAGAAATGGTGACACAATAATATAATATAATAATTATTCAAGTGAATAATCACCTACCAAACAATTAAAATATATATAAAAAGGATTTGGCGCTAACTCAAATAACCTGAAAACAAATCAGTGCATAGTAAATAACCACAACATGAAATACCGATCATAACAAATTGTCAGAAAGTCCTCAAAAAAGAAGAAAATCCAAGCACCAAAATGAAAAACTATAGTGACAGGTAATTTTATAATTGTCCATGCTCCACCATCACTCGTGTAGGAGAGATGTAGACTCACCAGAAGACTAGGTGTAAGAGAATTTGTTTACTTAGATCATTTAGAAGGTATAATGCATCAGGGAGAAATGATATATCACTTGGACACCAACCCTTGACGTATCCTTATACTTGTGTGGCAGTACCGCTCGGAAAAAGCAAAGTGAATCACATAGCGCAATATGTTTTTGTATATTCAGATGTCAATAGTAGTAAAATGAACACTTACATTCTGAGGTGCTAATGAGCTAGCACCAAGATTTTTAAAACACTGTATTATGTACATGCTACTAATTTTATGGATCATTATGTTATTGCATATATTGACATTGAAAATAATTTGGAAGAAAACCTTTCATAATCTTTCCAATCTCAATTCACATTTCCCGGCACCAGCAGTGAATGTTTCTAGTTTCCCCTGTGTGGTCAACAGCAGCAGCAGCTATTTTGGCAAGTATCAAACAAAGTTTAGCTGAATGTGCATTTAATAATGAGCTCTTAGCCTTTAGCAAAGCATGCCAGTGCTTCTAATTCCACCTACGGTAGCTTTTAAGATATGTGACAGGTCACGGTCTTATAATAGATTGTTTAACCCAAAATGCTGCCACAAAACTCATCTACGGAGAGAAAATGCAAATGATTGTTTATTTCTTTATTTATTTATTGCTAGGCTTCAACAGCTCTGATCGCCAGTCACCTTCTCGCATATTTCAGTCAGTAGCTGATAAATAATAAATGCACTTGCGACTCTCCAGAAGTGATTAAACATGGGTAATTCAAGGACAGACTTTGCCAGGTGTCTGCTGGAAAAAAATGTCCTTTTTTTTTTGTATTTATATTATACAACCAACATCATCCTTGCTTGCTGTAGCACATCAAATCTGCTTCCAGCTTGCAGACAATGTTTGCAATGTTTCTGTACTGAATGACTGCTTGCCAGACACTATAAAAGCTTACTTCTTAAGTTCCACATAACCAGGAAATGTATTACAACCTTCCTCTACAAGTAACACAAATCAATAATAATTGACATTGGTTTACAAAACTGCACTTACATCCTTTGTAACCAATTACCCTATTGCCAAGAAAAAGGGCAAAACACTGCAATCGGTAGGATTTATTAAACCAATTAAATCCCCTTGCCTCTCCTGCTTGTTTTATCCTTTCTGTAGATCAGAGGCACTGATGCAGAGTCGTCTAAAAGGACAAAAGACTTTAAATCCCCAAGCCCCAATTAAATGGCTCTTTTCCCCCCCTTTCTGTTTCGCAAAGAAAGTTTTGTGAAGAAATGATTTCCAGCATTTTTTTTAACATGCAATGAGAAGCAACATACAGTAATGATTGGTAATTTTGGAAAGGCTGATTAAATAGAAGGTGGGGAGAGAACAATCACCTTATTGTGGAATTATTTAATCTTAACTCTGGGAATTCCATGGACACACATGCAAATACTTTGTACATGCTTCTAATTTTATGAATAATTTCGTTATTGCGTATAATATAATCTATTGTAATATTACTTGTTTTATTCCTTTAATGCATTCCATATTCTTAGCAAAAATATGCTTATTAGTGTATCAGTTGTTATGTTCTGTTTTTAGTTATGATTAGGGATCAGCACACCAAATTATGGGGGTCAGGGTTCACTGAGGTGCAGGCTGTATTGCTGGAGGCAGATGCTAAGAGTTAATGAGTGACCCGCACCACTGTTGTTTGTGACCCTTCATAGACATAATTTCCTTACTTACCAAATATTCCAGATTTACTAGGACAGGCAGGGCCAGATTTTCCAATGGGCGCTGTAGGTATGTGACTAAAGGTGCCCTTTCTAGAGGGGTGCCCGTCTGTACATGGCTGGATCTAGGGGGGGTGCTAAGGTGGGTTGTGCCCCCCAGATTTCAGTTGGGCCTCCAGGCTGCCCCCCCATGAACATTGTACTCATGTCCACTGCAAGTCCGGACAGGAGAATTATCAGCAAGAATAGAGCTGGGAGGAGGTGTGGGCTTTCTGTGCTCTCCCCTCTCTTGTCAGTGAAGCGCTCCTCACTACTTCTGTAAGATAGGAGGGGGGTCTGTTTGTACTGGGAAGGGAATGGTAATGGGGGGAATTTGTGCTAGAAGCAAGAATGGGAGAGAATTGTATGTATTAGGGGTGGAATCGGGGAAAATGTGTGCTAGAAAGGAGGAATTGAGAGGGGGCGGGGATTTGTGTTGGAAAGAGTACTTTAGCGGGGGTTGTGCTAGAATGAAGGATTTGTGCAGGGAGGGGGGATTTGTGGGGAGAAGATTTGTACTGGGAGGGGGGATTTGGGGGGGGTTTGTACTAGGAAAGGGGATTTGGGGGAGTGGATTTGTGTTGGGAGGGGGGATTTGGGAGAGAGAATTTGTACTAGGAAGAGGGATTTGGGAGAGATGATTTGTGCTGGGAGGGGGAATGGGGAATGAGGCTAAGAGGGGAGTTTGGAAAAGAGGATTTCTGCTAGTAGGGGGATTGGGGGATTTAAACTAGTAGGGGGGCTTGGCAGAGAGGATTTATGCTAAAAGAGGGGATTTGGGGGGTTATGCTTGGAGTGGGGATTTGGGGGGCGGGATTTAAGCTAGGAGGGGGTATTTGGGGAAAACGATTTGTGCTGGGGAGGGGGGATTTGAGGGAGAAGATTTGTGCTAGGAGGGGGAATTTGGGGGAGAGGATTTGTACTAGAAGGGGGGATTGAGGGACCAGATTTTTACTAGGAGGGGGGATTTGGGGGGAGAACTTACACTAGGAAGGGGGATTTGGGGGGAGGATATAGAATTTGCAAGGAGGATATCCTCCTCAGTGACCAATAAGATCGCTTCCCCTCTCGGCCAATCGGGTGATGGGCCGCTTCCTGATTGGCCCGGAGGAGAATCAGAAAGACAATAGTGAATATTAATTCCCTAATAATTAAATGAAAAACCCCACTGGAATCCATGTAGTTCCACCTCCAGGATTCCTACAATCCCAATTTTCTGATCTTTTTATGATCCCCAGTCCCCTTCTGTAAAAGACTGTAAAATCTGTAGGCAAATACAGTGGGTGCCGCTGATATTGTGTCAATCTCGACACTGTTAGCGAGATTGACACCCGCGAGCCCCGTCGCGGAAGCCAGCGCTAAGCTATGTCGCTCCTTCCGCGAGCCGCCCCCAATAAATTCCTATGGATGCGCGGCATCTCATGGGGGAGTACGAGAAGTACAGCTCGCAGCGGTGATTTCCAGCGCAATCCCATCGGTGTCACCTACTGTACACACTTCTTTGCAGATTGCTGTAAGGAACTAATATCTATTGAATCTGTATGGATTTTAAGGGGGATCCTCACTCAAATCCATACCCGACCCTTAATCTGAGCCATACCAGGCATCATGCCCTCAACATCTGGAAGGTGTCTTGCCAGGGGGGACTTTTTTCCCCTACAGAAGCTTGTAAAGAAATTGCTCATTTGCTGGCAATTTTAACATTATTTTGCTTTGCTTTTGCTGTAGCACATTGTACAGCAGGAATGAAAAATAAGTATCCCTTTTGTATCCCTTGAGCCCCAGTGGAGTTGATTTACTAAAACTGGAGTGGTCAAATTCTGGTGCAGCTGTGCAAAACCAATCAGCTTAATTGAACACACTGAAGTTAGAGCTCACTTTCAGCCGAACTCGCACAATTTCAAACCAGCATTTCAGTCTGACTTTGCGGGCAATTTTACAGACATCTGTGCGGGTTCATGTACAGATGTCTATTCAAATCACCCACGAAGTCACCAAAAGTAGTGCAGGAACTACTTTTGGGAACTTTGCGGCACCGCACAGATTTAGATCGTGCCATTGCCGACAATAGACGGCGATTTGACATGTCAAATCGCATGTCAATACAGCCAGATGGGAACATGGTCAGAGGATTATTGGCTACCATGCAGTGCTGCACCAAATTTTGCACTCTCCGATTTTAGTAAACCATCCCCTTTGATTTTTCCTATAGCTTTTAGATCTGCTGTGCCCGCTACTTTCACCATTCCATTCAGGACTATAACCTTAAAGTGATTGTAAAGTCTAGTTAAAAAAAATAACAAACAGGTTATACTTACCTGCTATGTTGCAGTGATTTTGCACAGAACAGCCTGGATCTTCCTTATGTCGGGTCCCTCTTCGCTGCACCTGGCCCCTCCCTCCTGTCGAGGGGCCCCCCACAGCAAGCAGCTTGCTATGGGGGCACCCAAACTGAGCTGCAGCTCCATGTGTCCATTCAGAGATGGAGCTGCTATTTGACCCCACCCCCTCTCTTCCCTGATTGCCTAACTGACTTTGATTGACAGCCACAAGAGCCAATGGCTCCACTGCTGTGTCTCAGCCAATCAGGTGGAAGAGTCCCAGATGACCGAGGGACTCGTGGGAATCGCTGGAGAGAGAGGGGGCTCAGGAAAGTAATTAGGGGGTGCCGGGGAGGCTGCTACACACAGAAGGCTTTTTATTTTAATAAATAGAATGCATTAAGATAAAAGAAAACCTTCTGCCTTTACAACACCTTTTATAAGACATTAAGGTGTGACAGCCAAAATGAGCTAAAATTTTTTTTTACCTAATTGTAGTGAATCAGTCAAGCTAAACTAAACTAAAAATGAAAAAAATCAATTATACAACCAAATGGCAGAATGAAGATGTTGCTCTGGTCAAGAAAATATTATTGTTCCATAACATTTTGAGAAATGAACTGTTCCATGACACCACATACAACTTAGAAGAATCTCCCATGTAACTTAAATTATTGGGTTTTTCCCATGATGCCCTCCGAGTCACCTTAAAAGGAAACCTTCTCTTCGCTGTTTGATATTTTGGCAATCTGTTTTATTTGTTTTTATTTTTTTTATGTATCGGTAAAGTGCCCAGCTCCCCATGGTCATTTTTGACAATATGTTCCCTTTTTGCCTTGAAAATGGCCAGAATAGATTGTAAAGAATAATTCATTTATTTTTATTTTAAGTTCCGATTTGTGACACATCTCCCAGGATACAATGAATAAAACATGTGGAAAAGTACATATACCGCAGAGATGTATTGCATATATATATATTTTCAACTTACAGTGCCTTGCAAAAGTATTCACCCCCCCCCCCCCCCCGGCTTTTTACCTATTTTACATTACAGCCTTTAGTTCAATGTTTTTTTTTTTTTATATGAATTATATGTGATGGATCAGAACACAATAGTCTAAGTTGGTGAAGTAAAATGAGAAAAATATATACATAAAACTATTTTTCAGAAATAAAAAAATGATAATTGGCATGTGCGTATGTATTCACCCCTTTGTTGTAAAGCCCATAAAAAGCTCTGGTGCAACTAATTACCTTCAGAAGTGACATAATTACTGAAATGATGTCCACCTGCGTTCAATCTAAGTGTCACATGATCTCATTACATATACACACCTTTTTCAAAGGCCCCAGAAGCTGCAACACCTAAGCAAGAAGCACCACTAACCGAACACTGCCATGAAGACCGAGGAACTATCCAAATAAGTAAGAGACAATGTTGTCGAGAAGTACAAGTCAGGGTTAGGTTGTAAAAAAAATCCAAATCTTTGATGATCTCTACGAGCACCATAACATCTATCATAACCAAATGGAAAGAACACGGCACAACAGCAAACCTGTCAAGAGACGGCCGCACACCAAAACTCACGGACCAAGCAAGGAGGGCATTAATAAGAGAGGCAGAGACCTAAGGTAACCCTGGAGGAGCTGCAGAGTTCCACAGCAGAGACTGGAGTATCTGTACATAGGACAACAATAAGCCGTACACTCCATCGAGTTGGGCTTTATGGTAGAGTAGCCAGAAGAAAGCCATTACTTTCAGCAAAAAACAAAATGGCACATTTTGAGTTTGAGAAAAAGACATGTGGGAGACTTCCAAAATGTATAGAGGGAGGTGCTCTGGTCTGATGAGACTAAAATTGAACTTTTTAACTTTTTGCCCATCAAAGAAAACGCTGTCTGGTGCAAACCCAACACATCACATCACCCAAAGAACACCATCCCAGCAGTGAGACATGGTGGTGGCAGCATCATGCTGTGGGGATGTTTCCAGCAGTTGGGAATGGGAAACTGAGTTGAGGGAAAGATGGATGGTGCTAAATACAGGGATATTCTTTAGCAAAGCCTGTACCACTCTGTGTGTGATTTGAGACTAGGACAGAGGTTCACCTTCCAGCAGGACAATGACCTCAAACACACTGCTAAAGCAACACTTGAGTAGTTTAAAGGAAAACATGTAAATGTGTTGGAATGGCCTATCCAAAGCTCAGACCTCAATCCAATAGAAAATCTGTGGTCAGACTTAAAGATTGCTGTTCACAAGCTCAACCCATCCAACTTGAAGGAGCTGAATCAATTTTGCAAGGAGAAATGGGCAAAAATCCCAGGGGTAAGATGTGGCAAGCTCATCGCGACTTATCCAAAGCGACTTGGAGCTGTGATAGCCACAAAAGTTGGCTCTACAAAGTATTGACTTTGTGTGAATAGTCATGCTCATTGACTTTTTCTGTTATTTTGTCCTATTTGTTGTTTGCTTCACAATAAAAATAACAAAAATCTTCAAAAATTGGGGTCTGTAAATTAAATTATGCAAATTCTCAAACAATCCATGTTTCAGGTTGTGAGGCAACAATACATGAAAAATGCCAAGGGGGTGAATACTTTAGCAAGGCACTGTATATACAGCTTAGGTTTAGGGTAAGGCTGCAATTCTTCCATATTGCAAAAATTAAAAATAGGGAAAATCGTGTTAGAAGGATCTAAAAAAAAAAACAGCAGCTAGCAAGATCCACATGGTTAATCATACTAGTGTCTCGTCCAACCAGAGAGGACATCCCACAGCTACACAGAAAAAGAGCCAAGGAAAACCACATAATGTAAAACACTATTTATTAAAAGTGCTAACCACATAAAAAGATAAAGCACTTATCGTAAGAAAAACTCCAGTCCCGGGGATGTGGTTCAAACACTTACTAGTCAATAAGAGTGTGCCAGCATCATAAGTGATGACTCCATTCTACGCATTTCATCAGAACTGACGTCATCAGGAGGCATGGAAAGTGCTTTATATTTTTATTCATGTGAGTGGCTATCGCTTTTAACCACTTGCGGTCCGTAGAACATCCATGGACCTCTTTGGTTTACAGTGGTTATACCTGGTAGAAAATTTCAGCCAGCGATTAACTGTACTACAGAAGGGATTCAAGCGGCTGAACAGCCAAGGAATCACTTCTGCAGGTGGTGAAAGGGGATCCCCCTCCCACCACTGCCACCTTTCCCAGGCTCTGCCACCTGATCGCGGAGCCCTGGAGTAATGCGACCAGCCGAAGAAACTGCTCAGCATAGAAAGAGAGGAACTGATATTGTTCATCCCTCTCTGTGACCCTGGAAACCGCAGTCAATGAGTATGTTGTCACTTCTGGTTCTGCCTCTCTGTTTACCTGGCCATTTCATATTAACGAATGTCAGAGCAATAATTATAGCACCAGACCTTCTGTGTATCTCTAAACTGGTAACCTGTAAAGGCATTTAAAGCGTTGCCTATGGAGGATTTTAGGTACCATAGTTTGCTGCCATTCCACAGAGGGACGCAATTTTAAAGTGTTGCATTTAGGTATCTATTTACTTAGCGTAACATCATCTTTTATATTTTATAAAAAACAATAGGTAATATATTGTGTTTGTGTGCAATAAAATTAATTGAAATGTATTTTCTCCAAAATGATTGCGTTTAAATAATTGAGCTGGTTGGCAAGAAGTTAATACATTGGGGGTTATTTACAAAAGGCAACTCCACTTTGCACTGCAAGTGCATTTGGAAATGCAGTCACTCTAAATTTAAGGGGTAGATCTGAAATGAGTGGAAGCTCTGCTGTTTTTATCATCCAATCATGTGCAAGCTAAAATGCTTTTTTTTATTTTCCTTGCATGTCTACAGCGACTTTACTTCCAAGTTCCCTTTCAGTGCAGTTTCAAATGCACTTGCAGTGCAAAGTGTATTTTCCTTTAGTAAATAACCCTCATAGTGTTTTAAACGGTTTCATGGTTTTATGTACCTATGGTATGTTCTTTCTGATCAGATGAGACACAATGTGGATCTGCAGATTTTGGACAGCCACCACATGAATGTAGACACCTTGTAATACAAGCACATGTGACTCTTTTAATAATAAGAGTCCATTCACTCTGGTACGAGTCTCTTTTTTACCTGAGGTGGTGGTACAACACTGATGTTTGGAACGGATGATGTAAAGTCACAATCCCTAATAACTTCCACATTGATCACCTTGGAATTTTTATGATTTTTTTATCATTTAAACTATATGTTTTGATCAACATGTTAGCGCAGCAATTTTATTCACTGAGCCACTCTTCCATATAATCACTGCTCTTTGCACTGCCCATCAAATAGTTTTAGTTATCCTAAGTATTATGAATGCAGTCTTGTAAAATTCTCAAACGCAAAAAAAATACAAAACAATGAATATTATGCTACATATTAGGCAATAATATTGAATATATATTAAAGCCAAGCTAATAGGGCAAAGCAGGTATAGAATTGGCAACTGTGATCCGTCTTTGAGAATTTGATTTTAATATTTCCCAAATAACAATGATAAGTCTTATACAATTCAAATAATCAAAATAATTGTTAATACAAATAAATGAAGGGCAAACAAATAAAGCACAGGGTAAGTGTAAAAACAATAAATGATAGATGTGCTGAAAATGTTCATATAATAAGTCTGCCAAAAGAAAATGCAGCAGTATTGTAAAATAATAAAATAATACAATGAAGATTTTATTTCAAATGACTGCGATATTGCATGGCTAATTATATATAAGGAAGTAAGATTTAATTTATTAAAAAACTGCTTGAAAAGAATCTTGCTTTGGAATAAAATAATTTACTAATTGTTATTCTGAACATGGAGAGAGATTTTGGTATGACCAAAAACAAATCTTTTTAAGAAGAGGTGATTATCAGTGCATAGTTTCTCAGACAATCCGCTACTTACCTATTCCTAATGAATATTGGCTGCCATCCAGTCTATGTTCTTAATCCCACCATGTCAACTACAGATCAGCTTCACTAAACTTCTCAAGAATTCTGTATCTAACATCCATCAGGCGAGTTTCATTTGGTACATCCATCCTTTCCACATATACAATACAAGACATTGCAATAAGCTGCACGTATGTTGGTCAGAAAAAGGGACATCTCAATGCCTTCTGCAAAAACAAACAATGGACATTTTACAGGGGAAAATCTCCATGTTTGCTATATGGTTGCTGATTGTTCTCTGCTATTTAAGGAACAGCTCCGATAAACGTAAACTGTGTTGGTTACATAACACTCATCTTATTGTAGATATATTTGTAATTTGTAGACAAAAGATGGAGGGCAACAAGGCTCCAAGCCTCCAGATCCAAGCTGACACCACCTTTAGTGTGTGAGAAGAGTCTACAGTGTTCTCTAGGAGAAAACTTCACAATGGCATGATAATAGCTCATCCTAGAACACCCTGTTCCTTTGCAGAATATCCTTCAATGGGAGCAACTGGTACACTATATTGGATAAACCAGTTCTTGAGGCACATAGGGGGTTATTGAAAGTGCACTTGGAAGTAAAGTCGCTGTAGATCCGAGGGGGACATGCAAGAAAAACAAAGAAATTAATAAATACACTTTTTTGGAAAAAAAACACAATATTTATTTCTTTTTGCTATAATAAACATCCCATTAAAAGAAAAATGTTTTTCCTCAGTTTAGGCCTATATATACTCTTCTACATATTTTTGGTGAAAAAAATCGCAATAAGCGTATATTGATTCGTTTGCGCAAAAGTTAAAGCGTCTACAAAATAGGGAATAGATTTGTTCATTTTTATTATTTTTATTTTTTTACTATTAATGTTGGCGATCTGCGATTTTTATCCTGACTGTGACATTGCGGCGGACAGATCAGACACTTTTGACACTATTTTGGGACCATTCACATCTATAAAGCAATTGTTGCTATAAAAATTATAAAAAATGCACTTATTACTGTATAAAGTGAACTGTCAGGGAACGGGTTAACACTAGGGGCACTTTCCTGTGTTTAGAACAGTCCCTGCACAAAATTACATTTCTAAAGGAAAAAAAGTCATTTAAAACTGATTGTGGCTGTAATGAATTGTCGGGTCTTGGCAATATAGACAAAACTCATTGAGATATTAAGGGCAATCCTGCACCAAATTTGAAAAAATTTTAAAAAGGAAAAAAAGAAATGGCATAGGGGTCCCCCCTTCAGGTCTGGCATGAGTTTTAAGGGGAACCCTGCCCAAATATTTTTTTTTAAATAGAGTAGGGGTCCTCCCAAAATCCATACTAGACCCTTATTCAAGCATGCAACCTGGCAGGTTGCAGGAAAAGAGGGGGCACGAGAGAGCCCCCCCTACTGAACTGTATCAGGCCACATGCCCTCAACATGGCGAGGGTGCTTTGGAGTTGCCCCCTCATCCCAACAACCCTTATTCGGAAGGTGAGGGCGGGGCCATACATGAGGACGGGGCCACCCGGTGGCGTAAACGGATGACCCCACCCCCACTGACGACGCGTGACATCAGAGGAAGGGGGTGGTCACCTGTTTACGTCACTGAGTGGCCCCACCATCAGCTATATAATAGCTCTCACCAAGAAGAAGTGTGACCAGGCGGGAACCTCCCATGGAGGCGGAGCTGTTGTGGCTTTTCTTTTCCTGCTCATCGGCGGCGTGAGATTGATTTACATCACGGGACAATTTTGTTTTTTTATCTTTTAATGAAGGACTTGACCCAAAGTGTCTCCTGTCTTTTTAACTATGTTTGTAAAAATGGCTTTATAACTGCCCATTGGCACCTAAAAGCCACACACATGGGGCACACATCTGTCCCTCCTCCTTATCCACCAAAGTCTGCCCCTGTGATACAGAGTAATTACCTCTCAGCAACCTCCACTGACAGGGATGATGGTACAGCACAGGATTGTCCCAGGTCCTAGCAGCACATCTACCAGCAGCACACTACCAACTGTAGACTGTAGCTGGCAAATTTCTCTGCCCCATCTGCTGCAGCGGGAAAAAAAAATACAGTCCCTGCCACTCACATGCCCAGCGTCTGAATGCAAGCTTGTCAAAGCTGTTGGCTCTCCAACATCTGCCTTTCATCCCCCTTCCGTGAATTCACACAATGTGCTGTACCACAATGGCAGGTTCCCAGTCTTTACTACTTTTCATGTAAGGCCGTTCCATCTCCCTACCATCACGTGGAAGGGAATGTTCTTGCATCATTGGGCATGGCAGTAAGCTGTAAAATCCACCTTACTGCTGACATGTGGTCCAGCAAGCAAGGGCAGGGATGATATATTTCATTCACAGCACACTGGGTAACAATGTTGCAACTTGAAAGGATGCAGGACTGGGCTCGGTGCTGCAGCTTGTTGTGCCTCCATGTCTCCATATAGCTGGTGGTGATGATGCCAGACCTGTGAGCTCTACCCCCTCCTTCTCTTTCTCTGTCACCTCCATGTCCTCCTCTGCAGAATTGTCCTATGAAGATCAGGTACCCCCTAAGCGTTCATAGGGCTATTCCCAGAGTCATGCTAAAAGGTGCCATGCAGTGCTTCAGCTGGTGTGTTTAGGGGACAGGAACCACATTGGAGCAGAGATTCTTGCAGCGCTGCAGGGACAGGCCCAGAGGTGGTTCACACCCCGCCAGGTGGAGCCAGTAATGGTGGTGTCCGATAATGGCTCAAACTTCCTGTCTGCCCTTAGACAGGGAAAGTTGACACATGTGCCATGCCTGGCACATGTCCTCAATTTGGCGGTGCAGCATTTCCTAAGTATGTGCCCAGGGTTGCAAGATGTGCTAAAGCAGGCCAGAAGAGTCTGTAGCCATTTCAGGTGGTCATACACAGCCGGTGCTCGGTTGGCTGGAATACAGTGGGAATTCCACCAGCCCGTAAACTGCCTGATTTGTGACATGCCCACCAGGTGGACTTTGGGAATGATGCAGCAGCTATACATGCAGCAGAGGGCCGGCAATGAATACCTGTGCCAGTACGGCACAACGACAGGCTCAGGCTGCCTCAGCTTTTTTCCCCCACACCAATGGCTGATCATTAAGGATACATGCACTGTATTGTCAGAGAGCAGAGGAGGATGAGGAGGAGGATCTGGCACTATCATAGGCTTCGAAGAAGAGGAAGACATGCATCAATCTGTAAGCTTTCCAACTCCAAGACCCTTGGTAGTAGTACGTGGCTGAGAGGAGGAAATTCCAGATGCTATCATTCTGAGATACCCCAAGGAGTCTGCTTCTCAAGCCTCTGCAAATTTAAGGCACATGGGCAACCTCCTCTTTCAAAGCCTGTGAAAGGACCCAAGAATATGTGGGATAAAGGAGAAGGATGATTACTGGTTGGCAACCCTCCTTGACCACCGTCATAAAGGGAAGGTCTCAGAACTCATCCCGTCCCCACATAGAGTGCAGAAGATAAAAGAACACAATAAAAAGGATGTGTCAAAAGTCTTTGATGTGTCCGCAATAATGTCGCAGTCATGATAAAAATCACAGATCGCCGTCATTGCTAATAAAAAAAAAGAATAATAAAAATTCCATAAAACTGTCCCCTCAGTTGTAGACACTACAACTTTTGCGCAAACCAATCAATATACGCGTATAGCAATTTTGTTTACCAAAAATATGTAGAAGAATACATATCTGCCTAAACTGAGGAAAAAATATATTTTTGGGGGATATTTATTATAGCAAAAAGTAAAAAATATAGCTTTTTTTAAAATTGTCATTGGCAAAAAAAAATCGCAGAGGTGATCAAATACCACCAAAAAAAGCTCTACTTGTAGGGAAAAAAGGACATCAATTTTGTTTGGTTGCAATGTTGCACGCCCGCACAATTGTCAGGTAGAGCGACGCAGTGCCAAATCACAAAAAGTGCTCTGGTCAGGAAGGGGGTCAAATCTTCCGGGGCTGAAGCGGTTAAACATTTGTTTTAACATTTTTAAAAATTATACAGTAAACATTTTACTGACCAAAACTATTATAGTTTCCCATTGAATGACTGCATTACTTGTTTTAAAATCTTATGCTTCAAACTTAGAAGCAAGTTATTTCTTTAATATATATTGGATCACTGACGCACTGTGAAGCGCAGTATGGATTGAGCTTGCTGTATAACCCCCCCTGTTCATAAGTATTGTAGGGAGTTATGGTGGAAATTAGAAACAGACTAGCCTATTATATGTATTATAATTTGACAGGAGTTCTTCTTTGGAAAATACAGCTTTGTAGGCTTCACCAAAAGCTTTCAATTTAAGTGAAAACTGACTCTGCTCACATGCTCAATTGTTTTGATTTAAGATATGTTTTTTCAAAGAAAAGCATCTAGCAGAGTATGGAATACATTATTGATTTGAGACCATGCTGTTGCTGACATTTGTTAATTCTTAAACAAGTGAAGAGAATTGATGTTGAAACGAGTCAGATCTAATTTTAAACCAAACAAAAACATATAATTTGAAGTGCTGCAGCTTATTACTTGTGGTGCTTTGCTGTTAAAGAGCAATGCCACCTATGCTGCTTTCCCAAGAACTACAGTGACAAAATACCCCCAGCCCAAGCCACAATGTTACACTGATAAAATATTCATAAAAGAAAAGTAAAATCTTAATCTCTTTTTTTTTTAACCTCTTGCCTACTGGGCACTATGCCTTCCTGACACACTTTGAATGACAATTACACGGTCATGTCCATATGGCATTTCTATCTTTTTTTTTTTATATGATCACCACTAGGCTTTTTATTTTTTACTAAATGAATGAAAAAAGACTGAACATTTTGAAAAAAATGTTTTCTCATACTTTGTTATAAAATTTTTCAAACAGGTAATTTTTCTCCTGCTGTGTGCGCTGATGAAGCTGCACTGATGGGCACTGATAGGCTGCATTGATGGGCACTGATAGGTGGCACTGATGGGCACTGATAGGTGGCACTGATGGGCGCTGATAGGAGTACTGAAGAGCGCTTATAGGTGGCTCTGATACGCAGCAGTGGTAGGTAGCACTGATGGGCAATGATAGGTGGCACTGATGAGTGCTAATAAGAGCACTGAAGAGCACTTATAGGTGGCTCTGATAGGCAGCATTGATAGGTGGCACTGATGGGCCCTTGTAGGTGGGGAATGCTGTGGATCGTGCTCTAAGGGGGAACCTGCAGACTTTGGTATAAAGGAGAACTCTAATGTAAGGGAGGGGGAGCTCTGGTGACCAAAGATTACCTTTATATCAGAGTCCACTGCATTCCCCTTTACATCACAGAGTACCAACTTGCATTTAAAATGGAAATGCTAACGTGGAGGGGGCTCTGGAGTACCTTCCGCAGAGTGAGAGAGTGATTGAGTCGTAGACATTATACAGTAGATCATCAGAGACTGTAGACATGATACTAGAGATGATCAGAGACTGCAGACATGATACAGGAGATGATCAGAGACTACAGACATGGTACAAGAGATGGTCAGAGACTGCAGACATGATACAAGAGATGGTCAGAGACTGCAGACATGATACAAGAGATGGCCAGAGACTGCAGACATGGTACAAGAGATGATCAGAGACTGCAGACATGATACAGGAGATGATCAGAGACTGCAGTCATAGTACAAGAGATAATCAGAGACTGCAGACATAGTACAAGAGATGATCAGAGACTGCAGATGTGATACAGGAGATGGTCAGAGTCAGAGATGCAGAGATGATACAAGAGATCAGTGGCGGCTGGTGCTCACAGTTCCCCTCAATAGCAGCCACTGTGCCCATCAAATGCAGCCACTGTGACCATCAAATGCAACCACTGTGCCCTCAAATGCAGCTACTGTACCCATCAAGTGCAGCCATTGTGCCCACCAAGTGCAGCCACTGTGCCCATAAAGTGCAGCCACTGTGCCCATCAAATTGATGCCACCCCTTTGTGGCAGACAGCATCTGCTTGATTGGGGGGAAGATATGTGCTAGGGGGGCTTTAGGAGGGGAGAATACATGTGCTGGGGGTGTGCATTTCATATCCAAGCCCCCTTGTAGCACAAGTCCTACTGTGCCCCATAGCACACAGTGGCATCACTAGAATTGGTGTCACCTTGTGCAGTAGAACATGGTGTCACCCCCTGCACTTAGCAGGCTAGTGTGTTGGTGTGGCTCTCCCCCCTTAACCTGCCACAATGGATGGAGCTGGGATGGGAAGGGGGGTGGATGGAGCTGGGATAGGAAGGGGGTGGATGGAGCTGGGATAGTATGGGGGGGGTGGATGGATATTCTCTCCCCTAAATCACTCCAAGTGAACTCTTTGCTTGTCTCCCCTCGTTTGCCCTCTTCTTCATGCCCCCTTCCCTCCAAGGCTCACTTTTAGATTACACAGACCTCAGACCAGCGCACTCGCAGTACAAGTGGTGTAACCCCTTCCCTCCTCCTCTGACCTCTGTGCACAGGAAAACATCACAGCACAGGAATAGGAGGGGCAAGTTCAGTTCGCTCCGCTCCTCAGTGCACTGTGTGTGTCAGGCAGTTGGGGAGAGATGCCAGCTAGGCTGCAATGCACATTGGAGTGGCACTTGCCGTGTGTGGGAACGCAGACACCCCGCACAAGCTGCGGGCATTGCGAGACTCTGATTCGAGAAAGGATGATATTGCAGAGCGCGTTCCCGGCTAATCACCGAGGTTGTGGTATGGGAAAAGGGCACTGCTCCATTTAGTAGACACTATAGCTTTCACACAAAAAAAGAAGAAGGGTGGAGCCTTGTGATGTCATTTCTGGTGGCGTTTTGCATAAGTGCGGTGAGGAGGCAAGTGTGTCACTACTCCCATTGATTCTTACTGTGATTTTTATTCTTACTTTATGTAAGCAGCTTCTTTTACTTAATAAATGTACTTTTTATGTGGCAATATTGCACTGTGGCTGTTCTTTGTTTCCTTTGAGCACCATTTATACAAGAAGTGCCATTTCTTGGAGCGAGCTGTTTCCTCTACATATGGAGTTTCCCAAGATGTTTTGATGCCAAGATCTGGAGGTAGTTCCTGGTCTTCGCTTGGGACCTGGAGGTCTCTACAGATCCCTCAGCAGGATTTCTTATCTGACTATCTGATGAGCCTTGTTTGACCTTTGGGTAATTTTTAGAGGTGAGCCATCAATTCATAAATATAACAATCAATGTTTGGATTGATGTGCTGTCTGTTTTTTCTTCCATCAAGTTACCCCTATGAGATTTTTATCTTTATATGAGCTGACTCCTACCATTGGGCTTTAGTTGGACTTTTATTCACATTTATTTATTTATTTTTGGATACTTATGTTCATTCTTCAAGTATATTAATTTATGTCACATTACTGAATAAGCGCACCCTCTTATTTCTTCTTTTTACATTTGATTATGCAGTGTTTTTTGGGTACTCTACAAAGTGGTTGCAGATAATTCATGGTCACTATACATTTATTATATATATATTTTTTATTTTCTGAGTTTATTTTGGCTTTATTCACTGTAGGTTGATGGTTTAAATTTTCTTTAAAATTATACATAGTAGCGTGCAAGCTTATTCCATTATAACACATAGCTTTTACACAAACCACTTAAACACTTTTCTTTTTTTTAACAAAAACTTGTAGCAGAATACATTTTGGCCTAAATTTATGAAGAAATTGTTAATTTTTTTACATTTTTTTTTTATTGGATATGTTTTATAGCAGAAAGTTAAAAATAGTTATTTTTTTTCCATTTATACGATAAAAAATAAAAAAAACATAGTGGTGTGCAAATAAATTTAGTATGTTTACCGCATTGCATGACCGCGCTATTACCAGTTAAAGGATAGTAGTTATAAAATGGACTGGTCATAAAGGGGGTAAAATCTGGGCAGTAGCAGGTCTGTATACATATCTGAATGAATGCATGTTTTCTTTTACAGCAAAGAATTTAGCTTTAGTTAATATTTATGTGTGCCTCTTATTTTATTTAAAGCCAGATTTTTAACACTTAAACTATTTTAAGTCCTAATGAAAACGAAAATGATAAATGTAATGCTACCATTTTAGAAAACATAATATAGTGCTTGTAAATAATAAACTTGTGTCGTTACATGTTCATGCTTTATAAAAAAAAATTACGGTACAGATATGGTAGTTTTTTGGTAAGGTGTTTCTTTGTATTAGGAATACAATACAGAGGTGTACTCTTTCTGTTGATTTTTCATTTACATCACAAGGAAACAACTAGGAAGAGTAAGGCCGCGTACACACGGGCGGACTGTTCGCTCAACTTTGTCCGCTGAACAGTGTTTCAGCGGACAGTCCGCTCGTGTGTGGGCTTCAGCGGACAGTTTCAGCGGACAGTCTGACGAACAAAGTTTTTCGGAATTTCCGTAAAACTGTCCGCTGAAACTTGGTTTGAGCGGACAGTCCGCTCGTGTGTAGGCTTGTTCGTCAAACTAAGTCTCGCGCATGCTCAGAAAGAATTTACACGCCGAAGGTTGCATTGCAGTGTATAGGACGTCGTTTTTCTAGTCCCGTCGTACGTGCCGTTCACGTCATCGCGCACGGTTTCAGCGGACTGTTCGTTCATCGTGTGTGGTCAAGTCCGCTCATGCTAATTTTGAGCGGACTGTTTGTCAAACTGTTTGACGAACAAAGTTGAGCGAACAGTCCGCCCGTGTGTACGCGGCCTTAGGCTGGGTTCACAGGGGGTAAAATCTTCCAGAGCTCAAGAATTTAATCAACCCCCCTAAATAGTTAACCACTCCAGCCAGTTCAAATGGTGATCACAGACATTGCCATCAATGCTGGGGGTAATTACATAAGATAGCACTATTGCTGGGGATTATTGTTGCAGAAACGTACACGAATGCTGTGGGTTATTATTGCGTAAATTGGCTGCTGATTCTTAAACTGGCACCAATGCTGGGGATCGAATTGTAGAAACTGGCACTGATGCTGGGAGCTATTATTGCTGTTGCTGACACCAATGCTTGAATTGTTATTTTCTAAACTGGCACTGATGCTGGGGGATATAATTGAAGAAACTGGGACTGATGCTGGAGGCCATCATTATCGCCTTTCCGACTGTATCACATGTATGGCAGCTCTGCTGCACTGGATCACATACCAGGTATGTAACCCAGCACTCCCAGGTAGGGGGCACACACGTGCACTATCAGTGACCCGGCTGTGCTGTGATGATACACACCAGATGCTGATCAGTGGGTGCTGGTCAATGGATGACCACCGGCAACCACCAATTGTGGGGAAGAGCTCCGTCCTGTTGGCAGGGAAGCTAAGCTGTCTTATTATTTCAAAGCACTTTAAGTACCTCTAATAAAATACATATATTTCTTGATTGTAAGCTCTAACAAACAGGGCCCCCTGACCCCTAATGTATTGATTTGTATTTTAAGTGTACTGTCTGCACTCTTGTTGTAAGGCACTGAGCAAACTGTTGGCGCTATATAAATCCTGTATAACAATAATATTTAAAATGTGGGAGTGAACTCTGGTTCTATTGAATTAAACCTAATTGATTTGTATTGTTTTAAGTATTTTCCTGTTATGAAATGACACTGACTCGTTCTTTATACCTGTGGGAGGGGTACAGTTTGCCATCTTCGCCCTGGGGACCGGATGATCTTGTCCCAGCACTGCTTGTCCTTAGTGTAAAATTTCTCTTGCTTCCTGTCTGGGGAAACCATTGTCACAATGGCATGAAGTGTGGGAAAGCAAGAAAATCTTGAGAGGGGCTCTAATCCTTCCCCATTCTTTTCAAAACTTAAAAAAACTGTTCTGCTGAAAATAAACTTTGTGCGTTATGTTGAGTGGTATATTTGTCTTATGTAATTCGTTAGATCCCGCCATCACCTCAAGGCTAATGAAAAGACATCTTTCATCATTTAGAAGCACACCAGCTATAAACACCAAGAAATATTTTTCACTACAGAAAGAAGTGCCAAATTCTTTTGAAACTCATCAGTGCTTTAATAATTGCAGCAGAATTAAATGAATGGGGCAGGCAATGATTGTCAGCAGAGTGTGCTTTATCAGTCTGGTGATTGTCATTAGGCTTGGTGGGAATGACATCATTTTCTCTAAAAGGCAGTCAGCTTGCAAATGTCAACTAACTGAAAATTAAAGTCTGCAGCTGTTTAATGTTTGTCTCTGCAGTTTACTAATAGAAACCCTCTACTTTTAGGATCTGTTACTCATTCTGCTATTTACAACTTTTCACTGCGGAACATCTGCAAAATTGTTCAAATGTCCTTATTAGAATACAGAGTAGATTGATCAAAGATTACCAATCACTGGATGACTGTTGCTGCCTGATTATTACATTGGTATGCAAGAAATGCAGTGTTTTGTAGTGATTCATTACTACACAAACAGCTACACTCAGGAGACAATAAATGTATAGTAAACAAAAAGTTCTATTTAAATAATATAAAAGCTTGTAACACCCTTTCTCAAAATATTCATATGATTAATTTCAGAAAAAAAAAAAAAAAAATTAAGAACTGAAGAATAAAGTTTGCATTGTTGGAAACAATTTCCTTTATGCCTTATGCCGCGTACACACATCCGGACTTTCCGGCAGATTAGGTCCGACGGTCTTCCCGACGGACTTTCGGCGGAGTTCTGACGGACTTTCCAAATGAACGGACTAAGTCCATTCGAAAGTCTGTTAGTTTTGAACGTGATGACATAAATGGGACTAAACATGGAAGTTCAATAGCCAGTAGCCAATATCTTCCCTTGCATCGTATTTGGCCTGTCTGATCAGCACACAGACAAGCGTTTTTCCAGATTTTTAGACCATCGGAAATGAGTCAGTCGGATAGATTTGAAATATGTTCTATTTCTAGATCTGTCTAAATTTTTTATTTTTTTTTAAACACTATCGGACTAGCCCACACACGATTGTATTGTCCGACGGACTCACCCCGTCTGACCTAGTCTGCCGGAAAGTCCGGTCGTGTGTACGCAGCATAAGATGATCTACTGAGTAACAGCCCATTGGGATTGTTTTACACTTTAATTTACACTTTGCAAGGGAATTTTCACTTAGCTTAACAAATGAGGTGAAGCTATGCTGACATCCATCATCCAATCATGGGCAAGCAAAACATGTTTTTTTTATTCTTCCATGGGATTAGGTATTCCTTGCAAAGATTGTTGTTGAAATGAATGGTCTGGTGACAGGGTCTCTTTAAAGCTGAAGTTTAGGTTAGTAGAGTCATTTTGTAAAACATTATATAAAATATTAGCCACATTTTTTTGTAGGTATCAGTACTGTTTTTAAGTGTTTTTGTGGGTTCAGGATTGCATTATACTGTATGATTTTTGTTTCAGCAAATTGTACTGTATTGAACATTACTACATTTGGAACCAATTTCTACCACTGCAATTGAACATTACTAAATTTGGAACCAATTTCTACCACTGCAGCTATTATGTTTTTCTTGAGACGGAATTTTGATTGTATTCTTCAATAGCTAATGTTATGTTTGACACAAGAACGGATTCAGGAAGGATGTGCTGCAACTGGAGAGAGCTCAGAGAAGGGCAACATAGCTAATAAGTGGACCTCAGTTGCAAGAAGCAACTGCAATCATTAAAAGTATTCTCCCAACACATGAGTGTTAAAGTGTTGTACTAGTGATACATTTTCACTTTAATTTGTAGTAAGAGATTTATTAAACAAGTTTTGTGTAATGTTTGATCTGGTGATAATTTTAGTGTACAACTTACATGAAAAGTAGATGACATATCTGTATAACAGCATAGAGGACCCATTATTTATATCTGCATTTATGGATGCACAGGGGACAGTTGTTGTTATGGTACATAAACTTATAGGTACACTATAATAACCTGATTAGGAATATTCTATACTACATCTTAGTGGAACAGATCCTTTTAGAAGTTCACTTTTAATTCCAGTAAATAAAGTAACTGATACTTTGAAACATCACTGAGATATAGAGTATATACTAGATATATTGATGTATGAGTAATGGATCACTGATAGAATTACTCATTGCTATTAAAGAGGAAGTAAACCCTCTCGAGCTAGTATGCATAGCATGCTAATTGGATGCGGGTTTCCCAGCACCCAATTCGCATTGCTGGAGACTGTGACTGTCTCTCAATGGAGCCAACACATTTCCGATTCAGGTCCCGAATTCAGCCAAAAATTCAGACCTGAAATGGTGAACGGGGACACACTGGCCCCCTGCTGTGAGCCGTGCCGCATATAGTGTGAACCCAGCCTTACTCTTCCTCGTTGTTTCCTTGTGATGTAACTGAAAAGTCAACAGAAAGAGTACACCTCTGTATTGTATTCCTAATACAAAGAAACACCTTACCAAAAAACTACCATATTCGTACCGTAATTTTTTTTTATAAAGTATGAACATGTAATGACACAAGTTTGTTATTTACAAGCACTATATTATGTTTTCTAAAAGGGTAGCATTAAATTTATCATTTTCATTTTCATTAGGACTTAAAATAGTTTAAGTGTTAAAAATCTGTCTCTAAATAAAATAAGAGGCACACATAAATATTAACTAAAGCTAAATTCCATGCTGTAAAAGAAAACATGAGTTCATTCAGATATGTATACAGAACTGCTACAGTTCTCACATGCTAACAGGGTACATGCTAATAGAACGAGAAAGCAGAGTGAGAGACATGAGCTTATCTGTATACTGCTTCTCTTTTACTTTCACAAAACTTGTTAACTTAGGCCAGCCATAGATGGTTTGAATCTCGGCCGGTTCAGCAGGAACCAGCTGGGCTCTGTTCATCATGAGCACCCATGCAACAGTCATCCATTCCTATGGAAAGGCTGTTTCTTCCCTCAAAACTATCGTCAGCATTTTCTCTAAACCACAGCCAACATATGATAACATGCAAAAGACTTGTACTGTAAAAATTGCTCTCTTTTTCATGTGTTTCTAATGGAATGCTTAATATCAGCTTTTACTCTAAAACTAGAACAATCTGCATGAAAATTAGAGCAGAAAAAAGGAAAAGAATCAATAATGAATGAAGTATCTGGTGTCTCATCTTAAACCAGAAGGTCCATTGGCATTGAAAAATATATATCTAATAAAAGTTATATGCCTAACTATATCAGCAATGCTGTAGGTGGTCTAACTTTTTTAGACTTTTACATAAAATATTTATTTACAGTTCATTTTTAAATGTACTGCTGCAAAGATGCAGAAGCATAATTATAATCCTTCAAGCTTTGAGACCTAGAAAAATGCCAATGCACTACCTTGCGTTACATCAGAGGGGGCGAGGTCATCCGTACATCACTGGATAAGCCCGGCTTTCCTCTTGAGTCAGAGGGGGCGGGGTCAGGTGACGGGTGGCCCCGTTCTCCTCAGCTAAGACGTGTCAGGCTGCCGGGATTCCTGCAGGGTCTCCAGTGGAGACAGGATGGATGCGATGCGCTGGACCGGGAGAGATCACCCATCGCTGGACCCCGGAGAAGAGATCAGATCACCCATCGTTGGCCCTCGGAGAAGAGATCAGCCATTGCTGGATAGCAAGAGTGGATTACCACCACTGGAATCTTTAAAAGAAAATAATATTTTTAATAAAGGACTTTTCCCAATGGTGTGTGTGTGTTTTTTAACAATTATTTACACTTTCTTTGTGAAATGGTAGGGGTACTTTTGTACCCCCTTACCATTTTAAACAGGGGGGGCGGGATCTGGGGGTCCCCTTGTTAAAGGAGCTTCCAGATTCTGATAAGCCCCCTGCCCACAGACCCCCACAACCACCGGCCATGGTTGTGGGGATGAGGCCCTTGTCCCCATCAACATGGGAACATGGTGCTTTGAGAGGTCACAGACCCCCAAAGCATCCTTCCAATGTTGAAAGCATGTGGCCTGGTATGGTTCAGGAGGGGGGCACTCTCTCATTCCCCCATTTTTCCAGTGGCCTGCCAGGTTGCATGCTCGGATAAAGGGCCTGGTATGGATTTTTGGGGGGAATTCCACACATTTTTATTTGGCGTGGAGTTCCCCTTAATATCCATACCAGACCTGAATGGCCTGGTAATTGTAAATTGGGGGAACCCCTCGCATTTTTTTTTTATCAATGACTTTCAATGACTGTTCTCTGTATTATGGGGAGCCGACAATTCATTATAGCCGCGAGTGCTTTTAAATTACTTTTTTTTCCTGCAGAAATGACACTTTGTGCAGGGACAGTTCTAAGCACGGGAAACATGCACCCCTTTACAGGCATACAATAGACACCCCCCAGGTACGAAATTTAAAGGAATATTATACTTTTATTGTTTCACTTTAAGCATTATTAAAATCACTGCTCTTGAAAAAACTGCCGTTTTTAAAACTTTTTTTTGCATTGATACATGTTCCCTGGGGCAGGACCCAGGTCCCCAAACACTTTTTAGGACAATAACTTGCATATTAGCCTTTAAAATTAGCACTTTTGATTTTGAACATTTGAGTCCCATAGACTTAATAGGGTTCTAAAGTTCACGCGAATTTTAGGTCTGTTCGCAGGTTCTGGTGCGAACCGAACCGGGGGGGGGGGGGGGTGTTCGGATCATCCTTAATCACCAGGTAAAAATTTAGGTTGTAAGCTCCTCCTTAGGTTGTAAGCTCCTTGACAGGGACTGATGTGAATGTTCAATGTATATCTAAAGCGCTGCGTAAATTGATGGCGCTATATAAGTACCTGAAAGTAAATAAATAGGAAAACATGTAATGAAAAAAAACGAATGAAGCCACCACATCTAAGGATTCGTATGCTGCAATATAATAAATGTTTATTTTTGGGTTTATCACTGCTTTAAAATAATAGGTGTAGCAACACAAAAAGTTATGATTATGCATTACAGCAAGTGCTAGTTTGCATATAGAAACAAAGTCCACTTTATCAAGGATTCATGTGCAATTCAAATAACAGACATAATTTTTGTGGAAACAAAACAAATACGGTACATCAAGTAAGTGTCATATGTTACAATGTAAAGCAGACCTGCACATGATATGTTCCTAAATTCGTAAATACAGGCTTAGTAGTTACCATTTTTGCCTTGTGATCCCTTGCTTGAACACTGGTCGGGACACTGTCTGTATGGAGTTTTCGTGTGTCTCCCTGTGTTTGTGTGAGTTTTCGTTGGGAATTCTAGTCTCCTAGCACACTCCAGAGGTATGCAGGTAGGTTAACTGGCTACTTTTCCAAAGTGGCCCTAATATGTACAGCATATATGGATGTTAGATAGAGACCCTATATTTTAGGTTCTTTGAGGGCAAGGATTGATGTGAATGTACAGTATTTATAGAGTGCTATAAAACAAAACCCTAATAAAAGAAAAAATATGATAATTAAGGAATATACAGCATCTCACAAAAGTGAGTACACCCCTCACACTTTTGTAAATATTTTATTATACTTATTATTACATGTCACATTGATACAATGTAAATCACTGAGTGTACAGCTTGTATAACAGTGTAAATTTCCTGTCCCCTCAAAATAACTCAACGCACAGCCGTTAATGTCTAAACTGCTGGCAACAAAAGTGAGTACACCTCTAAAAAAGTGAGCAGGTGTGTTAAATTTGGTGTTATCGCTCTCACTCTCTCATAATTTTTTACATCATTTTTGTTCTACATAAAGATGGCATAGGCTATAAGAAGATTGCCAAGACCCTGAAACTGAACTGCAGCATGGTGGCCAAGACCATACAGCGGTTTAACAGGACAGGTTCCACTCAGAACAGGCCTCACCATGGTCGACCATGTACTGTGACATATTGAAGCAGAGCATGATCCCCTCCCTTCAGAGACTGGACCGCAGGGCAGTATTCCAAGCATGTCTGCAGATCTAAACACTATTTAGCATCTGTGGGGCATCCTCAAATGGAAGATGGAGGAGCGCAAGGTCTCTAACATCCACCAGCTCTGTGATGTCGTCATGGATGAGTGGAAGAGGATTCCATCGGCAATCTGTGAAGCTCTGGTGAACTCCATGCTCAAGAGGGTTAAGGCAGTGCTGGAAAATAATGGTGGCCACACAAAATATTGACATTTTGGGCCCAATTTGGATGTTTTCACTTAGGGGGTGTACTCAGTTTACTTACTCAATATTTACAAAAATATGAGGGGTGTATTTACTTTTGAAAGGCACTGTACATACTATCATCCTTACTCAGTGGAAATATCCAAGGACCCATCAGGTAGGACCTAGCATTGCATATCTATTGGTAAGCCTAAAGGATTAACATGAAAGGAAAAATACAGCCAAAGTTATTTTGGCTGTACTTCTCTTGTAGGTCACAGGAGTTCTGCATTCCAGTGACATGTTTTCAGCTGACAGAGGGCTAAAGTCCATGGGCTAAATGAAGAAAAAAACTGACAGCTTGGAGCCGCTATACTAACAACCTGATGTTAGTACAATATTCTCCCCTGATGTTCTATCGTGTTCTGACAGGGGACAGCCCCCTGCCAGAACTCTTCACTCAACGCTCTCAGCCAATATTGGGAGTCGATCGGCAGACCTTTTTCAGTCATGTCCCTTCTGTTGGACCAACTGCAGTACACATGTGAATGTCAGATGGTTTTCATTGCTAGTGTTGGGTGAACGGTTCAGGCGAGGCAAAAGTTCAGCCTGAGCATCACCTGCATCGCCTGCTTGCCCACTCTGGCGAACACCCAAACTTGCGGGGCGCTCGGTGGGATGTTTGCCCGCAGAGAGCCTCACAATGGACTGCAGCTACTTCTGTGGACTAAGAGAAATCAGGATCAGCATGATGCAAGGATGCATCTGCTGAATTATTTGAACACAGCGTCAGCCATTTGCTTTTTGAGGATGCAAAGGCAATGCTTGATTCTGATGTTGGCTCTGAGGTGGAGGAAGGGAGTAACATGAGCCTACAGAGAGGGGAGAACACTGATAAACAACAAATTGGCAGTCATGTTCCCCCAGCCACAGCATATTGGCTTCAGTAATGATGAGAATGGAGGGGATGATGATGATGAGGTCACTGACACAACTTGCTTGCAGGATAAAGCAGAGGAGGAAAGTGAGGGGGAGGCACAATCCAAACTGGGCAGGATGTCCTCCAGAGGAAGCCATCATGGAAGAGTAGAGAGCAGCCACCCTATTCCATTTGATTGTAGAGCTGTTATCTCCCGGACCACTTTCCAAAGCTCAGCTGTGTGGGCTTTTTTTTTAGCACATGTGCAGCCCATCGCACACTGTTGCAATTCGCAATATCTGCCGCAAGCAGATCAAGCGTGGCAAAAAACACCAGCAATTTGGGTACCACATACTTGACAAGGCATTTAACCTCCCACCACTCAGCCCATTGGTAAGAGCACCTGAAAGTCACACACAAGAGAAACAATTCTTCTCCTTCCCACTCCTCACCTTTCATGTCACCCCCGCTATACCTCATGACCTCTCAGCAGCCTCCACAGATAGCGATGATGTCATAGCAAGGGGGGTCACAGGTCCTTGCAATATGTCTGCCAGGAGCACACCACCAGCTGTAGAGTATAATAGGCAAATTTCTCTGCCCCAGCTGCTGCAGCAAAAAAAAAAATGCAGTCCCTGCCACCTACATGTCCAGTATCTAAGTTCCAGCTTGTCCAAATTGCTGGCTTTAAAACTCCCACCTTTCTATCGGGTGGATTCTGCCCTCTCCTGTGAATTTGCAGAATGTGCTGTATCACAACGGCAGGTTCCTATTGCTATTTCTTTGCACGTAAGGACATTCCAGCTCTGTACCATCACATGGAAGGCAATGTTTTGGCATAGCTTGGCAAGGCAGTCAGCCGCAAGGTCCACATTATTGCTAACACGTGGTCTAGCAAGCATGGTCAGGGACGATATATTTCATTCACAGCACACTGGGCACCTATGCTTGCAACTAGGAAGGATGCAGGGCAGGGCTCAGTGTTGTTTTGCCATCATGCTCCAGAGGTGGTTCATGCCAGGTAAGCTTGAGTAAGGAATGGTGGTGTGCGATAATGGCACTAACATTCTGCCCTTCGACAGATAAAGTTGACACATGTGCCACGCCTAGCACATGTCTTCAATTTGGTGGTGCAGCATTTCTTAAATGGGTACCCAGGTTTGCAAGATCTTTTAAGGCATGCCAAAAGAGTCTGTAGCCATTTCAGGAGGTCATACATAGCTAGTTTTAGGTTGGCTGAAATTCCGTGAAAATTCCACCTACCTACCTGTCCCGAATTCTGGCCGTCATTTTTCCATGAGTTCTACATCCTTAATCCTGGTGTACAGGGCCTCTTGGGATGGGGGGTGCATTTTTTTTTCAATTAAGGGCTATCAGGCATCGGGCTGCTGTGAGTATATGTCTGAGCAATTTCTTGCACGGTTTGGCTATTTTTGATTGAGAGAGGCTAAATATGAAAAATGTAGGTGTAAAGGGTATAGGGGCCTCAAAGAGGTGGGTCAGTAATTGTTGGGTGTAACTCCAGAATGGGTCTATAAGGGGGCATGACCAATAGATGTAAAAGAGAGAGCCTCTGTCTCACTGGCATCGCCAGCACCGATCAGAGGTGGAGGGGTACATTTTATGGAGTACTGCTGGGGTTTGGTACCAAAAGTAGAGGATCTTATATGAGTTTTATTTATAGAGAGTACATAGGGAACTTTTGGCTGCCTGCTTCCAGATTGCCTGCCATGCCTCCACTGTGCGTTCCTCTCCCAACGCTCTCTCCCATCTTATCATGTATGTGTGTTTACCTTTTGTAGTTATCGGGTGTGCATTTAGGATCTGATATATGTCTGATATCAGTCCCCTGCGATTTCATCCCTCCAGTATGATCCACTCAAATTGAGAGGGTGGAGAGAATTGTAGGTGTGGGGCTATAGTTTCGGCAAAGTGTCTAATCTGCAGGTAGCTGTAGAACGTCTGTCGTGGCAGATCGTGTTTGATTTGGAGCTCCGACAATGCCAACAATCCACGGGTTCTGGGGTTCACCAGATGACCAAAATGGAATAAATTCCGTGAGGCCCACGGCCAGGACATCTGGTGGGTAAAGCTAGTTGGTATTTTGGGGTTGCAAAGAAAGGAGTTCATCACTGAGCATTCAGATTGAAGCTCGTCTGCATGGGATAGTTTGCGCCAAAGCTGCTGGAGCTGAGACATCGGTCCCAACATACGGTCCGGATCCACCTCCACATTCGTGTTCCAGAGAAGGCTATTTGGGTGCACTGGGGCTAGCCGTATTTTTTCTATCTCTGTCCATTTATTATAGGACCTCTGGTGAAACCATGAGACTATTGCCCGTAGTTGGGTCGCTTGGTAGTACTTTACAAAATTGGGGAATGCCAGACCCCCGTCTGTACACGACACGGTCATGACGGATCTTGGTATCCTGTGTTTTTTATAGTTCCAGACATATCTCAGCATGTCGCTTTGAGGTCTACATAGATAGGCATACGGAATTGGGATGGGCAATGTCTGGAACAGGTAAAGGAGCTTCGGGAGGATAACCATCTTGATGGACGTGATTCGTCTCAGGAGGGAGATCTGGTGGGACTTCCAATTTTGGATAAGCTCTCTAGTTGATTTGTACAAGGGGGGGAAGTTGGCTTGATATAGGGTGCCGAAAGAGGGGGTGATGGAGACCCCCAGGTATTTAAGGGAGGTACGTTCCAAAACCTGTAGGGGAAGGTGGACTGCAGATTGCAGATTGCAGAGGTTGACCTCTGCCTCTGGGGTGTTTAGTGGGAGGGCCATAGTTTTTTTGCATTTGTTTTATACCCCGAGAGCGTCCCGTAGCTATCTAATTTGGCATGAAGGTTGGGTAGGAAGATCCTAGGCCGGGGCAGAGTGAAAATTATGTCATCTGCGAACAGGGATATTTTGAATTCTTACCCCTAACCGGAAACTCCCTAATGTCCGGATTACCCCTAATGGCCACCGCCAGGGGCTCCACACAGTGCAAATAGCAGGGGGGAGAAAGGACATCCCTGGTGGGTGCCATTAGTGATCCGAAAGGTGGGTGAAGTGGCAAATGGGGTTTTTACTTGGGAGGTGGGGTTGGTGTAGAGGTTTTGTGCTGCCTGTAGGAAGGGACCCCTCAAATCCATATGGCGCAATGTGGCCATCATGGAGGGCCAACTTAGGCGGTCAAACGCCTTTTCTGCTTCTAGGCTTAGAATCACCAATTCCGCTGCTGTCTAGAACTTTCCTAGTGTTGTGTCCTGCCTGACGTAGGGGGACTAAGCCCACTTGGTCCTTATGTATCAAGACGGGGAGGAGTACATTCAGTCTAATCGAAAAGGATTTTTGTAAATATTTTTAGATCAGAGTTGAGCAAGGCTATCGGTCAGTAGCTGGCACATAGGGCCGGGTCTTTATCCGGTTTCAGAATCAGGGATAAGAAAGAGCCTTGCATGTCACTTGGGACAGGTGTCTGATGGAGGAAGGCGTTGTACAATTTGGTCATGTGTGGGCTCAGTAGGGGGAGGAAGGATTATAATATTCATACGGCAGCCCATCCGGTCCGGGGGATTTGTGAGCAGGGAGATATTTTATAGTTGCTGCCAGTTCTTCTGCAGAGATGGGGCTTTCAGTTCTTGCAGGTCATTATCCCTAAGTCGGGGCAATCCTGCCCGCTTGAGATATTGGGTCATACGGTCAACTAAGTCGGACGGTGGGGGATTATGTGGTATCTCCGCTTTGTTGTAAATGTCCTTATAGAAGTCATCGAAGGTGTTTGCAATATCTTGTGGGTGGGTCAATGTATCGCCTGGCTGCACCATCTTTAATGTGTGCAATGCATGCATCAGTGACACAATCCCTCTTGTGTTCCTGCTGGAGCATACTCTGCATGGCATTATGGACAGGACATTCGAGACAGAGCAGCAGGAGGAAGAGGAGGACTTCCTTTCCTCTCAAGGCACGCATTATGCAGACACCATTCTTGCAAATCCACAGAAAATAGAGGAGAGGGAGGAGGAAGAGGATTCTGGCAGTTTTAGAGCCATAGAAGCAGAGGATGACATATGTCAAACCTTGAGAGATGGTTTTCAGTCCCCAGAAACCTTGGGAATAGTATGTGGTTGGGAGGAGGCAGTTCCAGTTATTGTAATCCTGTGACTCTGAGTACTCTGCTTTTCATGCTCCCTTCTTCTTCAAAGCCTTGGAAAGGACCCAAGAATTTGTGGCATCAAGGTTAGGGATCATTATTGGTTGGCAACCTTCCTTGACCACCATTACAAAGGGAAAGTTTCAGAACTCATCCTGCAGACACCTTAAAGAGAAGTTCATGTAATGCCTTTCTAGACTCTGGCAGGCTCAGTCTCATGGAAAAGCTAGTTTTGAGGCTTCTGTTGGTCAAAGGAAGAGTGGTGGAGAATATGGCCGCCTCAGTGATGCATTTAAAAAAATTTTAGTTCTCAGCACCCAGGGCTGTCAGCCTTAAGATCCCATCAGCAGCGTGTGCATCATATGGTGGAAGATTATCTAGGGGCCAAAACAGACATGGAGAGCTTTCCAGTAGACGATCCACTGGGTTTCTGGGTCATGAGGATACACCACTGGCCAGAACTTGAGCAGTATGCAATTGAGCTGCTGGGTTGCCCTGTATCCAACTTGCTTTCCAAAAGGCCATTCAGTGCTGCTGGAGGTTTTGTGACAGATAAAAGGACATATCTGTCCACAGACTCCATTTACCGGCTGACATTTGTTAAAATAAATCAGTTCTGGATTAGCAGCATCTATCAAGCCCCTGATGCCAACTTCGCTGATTAAGTGTTATCGGGATCTCAAATCTGCAAGCTTTGTGGGTATTGATTTTATCTTGAAGTCATTTTTTGGTATACAGTGGTGTGAAAAAGTGTTTGCCCCCTTCCTCATTTCCTGTTCCTTTGCATGTTTGTCACACTTAAGTGTTTCGGAACATCAAACCAATTTAAACAATAGTCAAGGACAACACAAGTAAACACAAAATGCAATTTGTAAATGAAGGTGTTTATTATTAAAGGTGAAAAAAAATCCAAACCATCATGGCCCTGTGTGAAAAAGTGATTGCCCCCCTAAACCTAATAACTGGTTGGGCCACCCTTAGCAGCAACAACTGCAACCAAGCGTTTGCGATAACGTGCAATGAGGCTTTTACAGCGTCCTGGAGGAATTTTGGCCCACTCATCTTTGCAGAATTGTCCTAATTCAGTTACATTAGAGGGTTTTCGAGCATGAACGGCCTTTTTAAGGTCATACCACAACATCTCAATAGGATTCAGGTCAGGACTTTGGCTAGGCCACTCCAAAGTCTTCATTTTGTTTTTCTTCAGCCATTCGGTGGTGGACTTGCTGGTGTGTTTAGGATCATTGTCCTGCTGCAGAACCCAAGTTCGTTTCAGCTTGAGTACACGAACAGATGGTCAGACATTCTCCTTCAGGATCTCTTGGTAGACAGCAGAATTCATAGTTCCTTTTATCACGGCAAGTCTTCCAGGTCCTGAAGCAGCAAAACAGCCCCAGACCATCACACTACCACCACCATATTTTACTGTTGGTATAATGTTCTTTTTCTGAAATGCAGTGTTCCTTCTACGCCAGATATACTTGGACACACACCTTCCAAAGAGTTCCACTTTTGTCTCATCGGTCCACAGAATGTTGTCCCAAAAGTCTTGGGGATCATCAAGATGTGTTGTGGAGAAATTGAGACGAGCTTTGATGTTCTTTTTGCTCAGCAGTGGTTTTCTCCTTGGAACTCTGCCATGCAGGCCATTTTTGCCCAGTCTTTTCCTGATGGTGGAGGCATGAACGCTGACCTTAACTGAGGCAAGTGAGGCCTGCAGTTCCTTGGACGTTGTTGTGGGGTCTTTTGTGACCTCTTGGATGAGTCGTCGCTGCGCTCTTGGGGTAATTTTGGGCGGCCGGCCACTCCTGGGAAGGTTCACCACTGTTCCATGTCTTCGCCATTTGTGGATAATGGCTCTCACTGTGGTTCGCTGGATTCCCAAAGCTTTGGAAATGGCTTTATAACCCTTTCCAGACTGATAGATCTCAATTACTTTCTTTCTCAATTGTTCCTGAATTTCTTTGGGTCTCGGCATGATGTGTAGCTTTTAAGGATCTTCTGGTGGACCTTACTGTGTCAAGCAGCTCCTATTTAAGTGATGCCTTGATTGTGAACAGGTGTGGCAATAATCAGGCCTGGGTGTGGCTAGAGAAATTGAACTCAGGTGTGGACAACCACAGTTATAGTATGTTTTAACAAGGGGGGCAATCACTTTTTCACACAGGGCCATGATGGTTTGGATTTTTTTTCACCTTTAATAATAAACACCTTCATTTACAAATTGCATTTTGTGTTTACTTGTGTTGTCCTTGACTATTGTTTAAATTGGTTTGATGTTCCGAAACACTTCAGTGTGACAAACATGCAAAGGAACAGGAAATGAGGAAGGGGGCAAACACTTTTTCACACCACTGTATGTTTCATGGGCACAATTAACACCTAAGGACCAATTTTTTCACACCTGTTTTGAAAAGTGCACCAAATTTAAATTTCTTACAGCAAGATACCTCTGTAGGATTATGATGTGGAGGCATCACCAACACCCAAAGCCCAATTTGACAGGGGCATCAAATTTACATTTTTTTACAGCAAGGCCAACTCTTGCTTTCAACAGGAGTACCTTTAGAAGGTTATGGGGTAGAGCACCACCAACACCCAAAGACCATTATTTCTGCAACTGAGAGACAGGGGCGTCACATGTATTTTTTTTTATAGCAAGGCCAATTTTTTCCTTTCATCAGGAGTACCTCTAGAAGGTTACAGGGTGAAGGCACCACCAACACAAAGCCCAATTTATCCGCACCTGTTACTTCTCTCCAAAGTCTGCGAAAGAGACACCAGACATCTTAAAAAAATTGCTAATGTTGGCCTGAATATACTATAATTTGCTTCTTCACATAAGGCTTGCTCACAGAATTGTGGCCTAATCATACAGACTGGCTCCCCAAGCCATTGCTTACAAAATAAAGAAAGTTTACAGGGAAAATTGATGTCATTTTTTTTTCTTTTTTTTCTTTATAAATGTCAGATTTGCAAGTCCTATACAGGGTACAGATGTACAACTTTACAGGCAGACTTAGGGGACCCTCCAGGCACTATATTTAAAGGAACTTTCGACATGCCCCCATGGCAGTAGCCGGGTCCCTATACCCTTTTTGTGGCCAATAACTTGCCTTCAAAATGGGGGCTTTTGATTTTTCATGTTTGGGTCCCATAGATTACAATGGGGTTCACTGTTTGGGTCCGAATTTTTGCAATGTTTGAGATTTCTGGTGCGAACTGAACCAGGGGTTTTTGACCCATTTCTATCTATTGAATTGGTCAATGCAGCCCGACATGTGTCCTGTGTGTAGGGGGCTTTACTTCTGTTTTGTCAATATTTCAGATCTACAAAATATCTCTCATAATTAACCACTTCAATACCAGGCACTTAAACACCTTCCTGCCCAGACCAATTTTGAGCTTTCAGCGCTGTCGCACTTTGAATGACAATTGCGCGGTCATGCTACACTGTACCCAAATGAAATTTTTATAATTTTTTTCCCACAAATAGAGCTTTCTGTTGGTGGTATTTGATCACCTCTGCAGTTTTTATTTTTTGCTAAACAAATAAAAATATACCGAAAATTTAGAAAAAAAAATGTTTTTTTTGTTTCAGTTTCAAAACTTTGCAAATAAGTAAGTTTTCTCCTTCACTGATGGACACTGATGGGGTTACACTGATGGGCAATGATAAGGCGGCACTGATGGGCACCAATGAAGTGCCACTGATGAAGTGGCATTGATGAATACCGATATGTGGCACTGATAGGCGGCACTGATGGGTGGCACTGATGGGCGACACGGATGGGCACAGATAGGTGGCACAAATTGGCACTTATAGCTGGCACGGATTGGCATGGATGGGCATGGATAGGTGGCACAGGTGGGCATGCGTTAGTCGGCACAGGTGGGCATGGGTAGGCGGCACAGGTGGGCATGGATGGGCACTGATAGGTGGCATGGATGGGCACTGATAGGCGGCACAGATAGGAACTGATAGGCAGCATTGTATTATAATATATTGTACTAATGGATGCCAATCAGTGCCAAACAATAATGCATGCCAATCAGTGATGCCCATTGTGGGCACTGATTGGCATCCATTGTGGCACTGACTGGAATCCCTGGTGGTCTAGGGTGGCATATCTTGTCCTGGGCATCCCTGGTGGTCTGGTGGCGTCCCTGGTGGTCCAGTGTGGGCATCCTCGGGGGGGCTGTGCTGATAATCGATCAGCACAGACCCCCCCTGTCAGAGGAGCAGCCGATCGGCTCTCCTCTACTCGCGTCTGACAGACGCGAGTGAGGAAAAGCCGATCACCGGCTTTTCCTATTTATACTGTGATCAGCCGTGATTGGACACGGCTGATCACATGGTAAAGAGTCTCCGTCGGAGACTCTTTACCAAGATCGTAGTTGCCGGGTGTCAGACTGACACCCCGCAACAACGATCGCCGCGATGCGCATCCCCGGGGGGGGGCGCAGCGGCTCATAATCCTGATCACGTCATATGATGTCCGATCAGGATTATGCAACCACTTTGCCACCGTCAATTTGTTATAGGGCGGGTGGCAAGTGGTTAAACAAAGAAGAATATTTACTGTAAATGCAAACAGAAGATAAAAGGACTTTATTTATGTACACACAGTTCCCAAGTTACATACATCCAATGTAAATACAACTCACACTTACAAATGGAGGGAGACAACATGAAGTGAGAGAAAATCTACTCCTAGGAAGGGAAATTCACTTGTGTGTATGGGGCATAAGAGTTATCATGAGAAAAAGGTGTCTCCACTGAAGTGTTATCACCAATCCTTGTTTCAATGACAACCCAACATTTTCAAAATACAATTGTCACAGGGACAAAAATCTTCTGAACAGGGGCACAGGCATCAAAACAAATGTTACAGGGGTTTTAACCCTTCCCTAGCAATCCAAAAAACTTAAAAGTGTATTTTTTTCCTGGAGTTAAACTTGAAAAATGTAGCTGTTTCAACTTACATACAAAATCAACTTAAGCAGAAACCACAGAACTTATCTTGTTTGTAACCTGGGGACTGCCTGTAATGCAAGCAATGTATCACTCACACATAAATAAAAATATCTCAGCATTTATTTCTGCATATAAAAAATTTGAATTTGCTGAATATTCGTATATCCCCCAGGTTAAAACTGAGGTACGTGCCATATGGCATAGATCATATTGTATATGATGGATGTCCTCTAGCGCATTTCCTGAAACAAAGTCCAATTTTTAAAGGATGCAAATGCAGTTCAAATAACAAAGGTAATCTTTGTGAAAAGGAAACAAATACATCAAGCGAGTGTCACATATACAGTATATAGGATATATGCACATGATATATTCCAAAATTCCTCAATGCAGACCTTATGCAATGGATCCTGAATAAGGTATTTGATAGTATGTCTCTAAACATTGACAGAATATCAGAGATATACCTTCTACAGAAAAAACACTGGAACACAGGACCAGTATAAGAACAAACAAGGATGGAACATACTCCCCACACTATCACTGATAAAATAACTCAACACACAACCATTAATGTCTAAACCACTGGCAACAAAAGTGAGAACACCCCTAAGTGAAAATGTCCAAATTGGGACCAATCAGCCATTTTCCCTCCCCAGTGTCTTGGGACCCTCTAGTGTTACAAGGTCTCAGGTTTGAATGGGGAGCAGGTGTGTTAAATTTGGTGGTGTCACTCTCACTCTCTCATACTGGTCACTGAAAGTTCAACATGGCACCTCATGGCAAAGAACTCTCTGAGGATCTGAAAAAAGAATTGTTCCTCTGCATAAAGATGGCCTAGGCTATAAGAAGATTGCCAAGACCCTGAAACTGAGCTGCAGCACGGTAGCCAAGACCATACTGCGGTTTAACAGGACTGGTTCCACGCATAACAGGCCTCGCCATGGTAGACCAAAGAAGTTGAGTGCACATGCTCAGCGTCATTTCCAGAGGTTGTCTTTGGGAAATAGACGTATGAGTGCTGCCAGCATTGCCACAGAGGTTGAAGGGCTGGAGAGTCAGCCTGTCAATGCTCAGACCATCCTTGTGCAATTATCTTTAGAAGAGACTTCCTTCTGGGACAACATCCATGCAGACCAATTTGATGCAGTGTGCCATGTATGGTCTGATCACTGACAGGCTGACCCCCCCACCCCTTGAACCTCTGCATGAATGCTGGCAGCACGCATGAGTTATAGAAGCTGTCATTGTAGCAAAGTGTAATTTCTTCTGTGCTGTCACATGAAAAGAATTAATAAAATATTTACAAAAATGTGAGGGGTGTACTCACTTTTGTGAGATACTGTATGTACTCCAAAATGATACTAACTAGCTTTACATACATGTGCCACACAATGAGTGAAACACTCAGGTCTTCTGGAAGGACCTGATTTCAGCCACCCTCTGCTATGGAACAAAGAGAGTAAAAATGCATACTGCATCTCTCTCTTTTAACCTCCCACTAAATGTTCAAATGAAAGTAAGCCTATATGACATCATCATCCAGGTGGACCATATGTGCACTGCACTTTGGAGCACCATGTGTCCATTCTCGAATTGCCACCAGCCCCAGCCAGTGTTACCAACTGTCAGTATTTTTACTGACAGCCAGGAAAAAACAGGCATAACATTTTCTCCTACCAGTGACAGGAAAAAGTTGCCAGTAAAAAATATGGGTGTGACACTTGGCTTGGAATTTCACATGCACAGTTTGGGGCCGGAGCCGGCCAAGATCATTCCGAGTGCCTGCCAAAGTGTGTTCATGCATTGCCAGTCGGGGGGTTGGCGGAGGCAGTACCTGAGCGTGTCGCGTGATGTCATGCAAGGGAGTCTCGTAAGCGGGTCTGTGGAATGGAAGCAAGGCAAGCTGGGATCGGAGCTGACAGTGCTGTTTGGACTGGAATGGACTGAAGGGACCGCCTGGAATGGAGAGAGAGTTTCACTCTGACTCAGCAGGGGACGTATCAGTGGTGTCATCATCATCTGTGCTGCTGCACACTGCAGTCAATGTCACTGTGAAAGTCAAATTCATGTGTGTGTGTGCCTGCCCATTCTAATTTCTTGTCCTCTGGAGTCCTGTCTCTGAGCTACTTACTTACTATATTGAAAATAAAATGAGAAATATGTTTTTTTCCCTCATATCTATCTTAAATCACATTTCTAATTGCATATACTTGTTTGTAGCCGAAATACTAAAATCTGCACTTAAAACAATACATTTTGGGTATCATATCAGTAAATTTCAATCTGGTAGGTTGGCAACACTGGTCCCAGGGTCTTCCTCTAAAGGAGCACTATACTGCAGAGGCACCAAAATCATAACCCATCTAGAGAAGGGAAGAGAACAAAAAGGGGGCACAATTAGAGAGAGAGAAGCTGAAAGCTAGAATTACCAGCCAGGAAAACAAGGGTTAGCTATGAGACATGCCTTTCTTACAGGGGAACCCCCCTTTTCTGCTGTCCTCTGCAAAAAAAAAATTTAACACACCAGAAATTAGTCTGAACAAAAGTGTAAATACATAATATTTTTCCTGCCAAATAGATGTGTCAACCAGTGGCATCACTAGGGGGTGGCTATTGAGGCTGGAGCCCTGAATCTGGGGTCCCGCACAGCCATGGCACTCTCACTGAATACAAAGATAGGAGGCACATAATGGGATTTTTAGGGTGCCATGAATAAATCAGGAATAAACCGATATATAAAAATATCAAATTTATTTATACATAAAAACATCAGGATATCACCAATGTACAACCATATTTTAGATGAACAGCATTATTTTCTTGCTCTACATGTTTTACCATACAATGACTTCCTCAAGAGATAAGTACTGCATGTATGGTCACTATGAATTGAAAACAATATATTAGAGACATACACAATTGATGTATATTTAATAGCATTTCAATACAAACAATGAACACATGAAAAACTCTCAAAAAGCATGGAACCAGAAGGCCAACTCCAGCATATACCTACTCAACGTAATAGATATCCTGTCAATACAAAATTTGTAGCTCAATTGTCTAGAGGACAATGATAATTCGGAGATATCTGGTATACCACAGAAGGGGACATAGGGACACCAATAGGGACGCCAATGGCAATAGACCTGTGGATATGGAAAGATATTAAAGGGGAGGGCCAGCTAAAAAAAAAAATCTTAAAGTTAGCAGCTACAAACACTGTAGCTGCTGACTTTTAATAAGAGCACTTACCTGTCCAATGTCGGCCGTCCGAGGCCGACCCGTCCCTCGGCTCTCGGGTCTGGGTGCCGCCTTTCTATCTAAGGGAAATAGGCAGTGGAGCCTTGCAGCTTCACTGCCCGTTTTCTACTGCGCATGCACGAGTTACTTAGCACTTTGTGAATGGGTTACGCTGTGTTCTGGGACACATACAGTTCCCAGAACACACCGCGCCCCATTCCCCAGAAGTCAACGTGAGGAGGAGAAGACTGAAGATCACCACGGAGTAGGAAGAGGCAGATTAGGACGATCTGCCTAGCAACAGGCATTTCTGGTAAGTTTAAAAAAAAAATCATTTTTTATTTTTTCATATTTTTTGGAACATTTTAATGCAATTTAGTTTTTTAGGGTGGCCCTCCACTCTAATTTAAAGACCATCACGGTGTAGATATTAGGAACAAATTGGCAAACATACAGTATGTCACAAAAATGAGTACCACCCTCACATTTTTGTAAATATTTTATTATATCTTTTCCTGTGACAACACTGAAGAAATGCCACTTTGCTTCAATGTAAAGTAGTGAGTGTACAGCTTGTATAACAGTGTACGTTTCCTGTCCCCTCAAAATAACTCAACACACAGCCTAATGTCTAAACCGCTGGCAACAAAAGTGAGTACACCCTTAAGTGAAAATGTACAAACTGTCAATATTTTGTGTGGCCACCATTATTTTCCAGCATTGCCTTAACCCTCTTGGGCATAGAGTTCACCAGAGCTCAACAGGTTACCACTGGAGTCCTCTTCCACTCCTCTATAATGACATCATGGAGCTGGTGGATGATAAAGACCTTGTTCTTCCCCACCTTCTGTTTGAGGAGTCCCCGCAGTTTCTTAGTCTTATAAGAGATTCATTGTTTGGGGATAGGTGACCATATGGACGCTCAGGGCGTAACCGTCATTCCCCTCATAAAGTTTCCTTTGTGGGTGGTTTGGCGCTGGCACCATTATCCACTTGCTCAGTATGCCCCCACAGCTGGATTCTGTCCCTTACCCTAATTTTCCTAGGGGCTTGGGCGTTTTTGAGTGGCTGAGGGTTGTCCAGCCTGAAGTCACTCCCAGCTCTGAGCAGATTTCCAACATGTCGTTGATGTTTTCATTGTGCTTAGACTCAACGTCACTTCTGGCGTGGCCTGCGCATGCACAGTGGACATTTTAAGTGTCCGCTCTTCCCTCTACACCATTGGATGCCAGAAGAAGTGAAGGAGGCATACAAAATCCCTTTAGTCTGCTTTTTTTTTGCAGTGGCCTGAACTGGAAGGAAGAGATATGTGTGGTACCACATTGTGAAGGTAGAAGAAAAGGTCTGGTATTGTTTTGATCCTTTCTCTTTCTGATTGAGGGTGGAGTGGATTGTATACTGCTGAACTGCTCTCTTTCTTTATAGGATTATTACCAGCTTTTGAATTTTACTTTGGAAGTCTCAATCCTTCAACACGAGACAACTGGGAGTTTATCCCTCTTTGGAATGAATATGTTATAACATTGAGTTATTGACTCTGGATTTTCTGGTGGGTTCAACTTATTGGTTGCATTATGTGTATGTGCATACATGCATTTGTATATATGTTTGCCAACATATTCCTAATATCTATATAGTGATGGCCTTTCAATTAATATATTCCCATATCCACAGGCTATTGCCATTGGAGTCCTTATGTACCCCTCTGTGGTATACCATATATTGCCTAATTATCATTGTCCTCTAGACAATTGACAGGATATCTATCACATTGAATAGGTATATGCTGAAGTTGGCCTTCTGGTTCCATGCTTTTTGAGGGTTCTTCATGTGTTCATTGTTTGTATTGAGATGTTATTTAATATACATCAATTGTGTATGTCTCTAATATATTGTTTTCAATTCATAGTAACCATACATGCTGTACTTATCTCCTGAGGAAGCCATTGTATGGCAAAACATGTAGAGCAAGAAAATCCTGCTGTTCATCTACAATATGGTTTCTGTATGGTGATATCCTAATGTTTTTATGTATGAATAAATTCGATTTTTTTAATATATTGGTTTATTCCTGATTTATTCTTGGCACCCTAAAATACCTTTAGGTCCCTCCTATCTTTGTACTTCAATTTAGGGATGTGGTGCCGTTGACTATCCAACATCCAGCAATATTATTTAAAAACTCTCACTGAGTACTTTGCACTCCATGCTTCACTGACAATGACAGCCAGAGCCAGGAGATCAGTGTGAGTGAGAGTAAGTCTCCTCCCTTGCTCCGCCCATATCATAGAGTTTGAGGAACTTTCTCACACAATCTCCTGAGCAGGTGAGTGTAGACCATGGGGGAGGGGGAAACTGTACTACCAAGCCTCTCTGTATATACCCCAGTCTCTCTGTATATACACCAGCCTCCCTGTATACCAGGCCTCTTTGTATATACACCACCCTCTCTGTATATACACCAGCCTCTTTGTATATACCCAATCTCCCTGAATACACCAGCCTCTCTATATATATACCAGCTTTTCTGTGTATACACCAGCCTCTCTGTATATTCACCAGCCTCTCTGTATACCCAGCCGCTTTGTATATACACCAGTCTCTCTGTATATACACCAGCCTCCTTGTATATAAACCAACCTCTCTATATCCACATCAGCATCTCTGTATACCCAGCCTCTCTGTATATACACCAGCCTCTCTGTATACCCAGCCCCTCTGTATATACACCAACATCTCTGTATATACATCAGCCTCTCTGTATACACCATCCTCTCTGTATACCCAGCCTCTCTGTATGTACACCAGCCTCTCTGTATATACACAAGCCTCCCTGTATATACACCAGCCTCTCGGTATATACACCAGCCTCTCTGTATACCCAGCCTCTCTATATATACACCAGCCTCTCTGTATACACTAGCCTCGCTGTATATACACCAGCCTCCCTGGATACCCAGCCTCTCTGTATACACACCAGCCTCTCGTTATACCCCAGCCTCTCTGTATATACCCCAGCCTCTCTGTATACCCAGCCTCTCTGTATATACACCAGTCTCTCTATACACCAGCAATCTTTGTATACCTAGCTTCTCTGTATATGCACCAGCCTCTCTGTATATACACCAGCCTCTCTGTATACCCAGCCTCTCTGTATATACACCAACCTCTCTGTATATACATCAGCCTCTCTGTATACACCATCCTCTCTGTATACCCAGCCTCTCTGTATGTACACCAGCCTCTCTGTATATACACAAGCCTCCCTGAATATACACCAGCCTCTTGGTATATACACCAGCCTCTCTGTATACCCAGCCTCTCTATATATACACCAGCCTCTCTGTATACACCAGCCTCGCTGTATATACACCAGCCTCCCTGGATACCCAGCCTCTCTGTATACACACCAGCCTCTCGTTATACCCCAGCCTCTCTGTATATACCCCAGCCTCTCTGTATACCCAGCATCTCTGTATATACACCAGTCTCTCTATACAACAGCAATCTTTGTATACCCAGCTTCTCTGTATATGCACCAGCCTCTCTGTATATACACCAGCCTCTCTGTATACCTAGCCTCTCTGTATATACACCAACCTCTCTGTATATAAATCAGCCTCTCTGTATACATCACCCTCTCTGTATACCCAGCCTCTCTGTATATACACCAGTCTCTCTATACAACAGCAATCTTTGTATACCCAGCTTCTCTGTATATGCACCAGCCTCTCTGTATATACACCAGCCTCTCTGTATACCTAGCCTCTCTGTATATACACCAACCTCTCTGTATATACATCAGCCTCTCTGTATACACCACCCTCTCTGTATACCCAGCCTCTCTGTATGTACACCAGCCTCTCTGTATATTTCCCCCATCCTCCCTGTATATACACCAGCCTCTCGGTATATACACCAGCCTCTCTGTATACCCAGCCTCTCTGTATATACACCAGCCTCTCTGTATACACCAGCCTCGCTGTATATACACCAGCCTCCCTGGATACCCAGCCTCACTGTATACACACCAGCCTCTCGTTATACCCCAGCCTCTCTGTATATACCCCAGCCTCTCTGTATACCCAGCCTCTCTGTATATACACCAGTCTCTCTATACACCAGCCATCTTTGTATACCCAGCTTCTCTGTATATGCACCAGCCTCTCTGTATATACACCAGCCTCTTTGTATACCCAGTCTCTCTGTATATATAACAGCCTCTCTGTATACCAAGCCTCTCTGTGTATACACCAGCCTCTCTGTATATACATCAGCCTCTCTGTATTCCTTGTCTCTCTGTATATACACCAGCCTCTCTGTATACCCAGCCTCTCTGTAAATACATCAGCCTTTCTGTATACACCAGCATCTCTGTATACCCAACCTCTTTGTATATATACACCAGCCTCTCTGTATACCCAGCCTCTCTGTAGATACACCAGCCTTTCTGTATACCCAGCCTCTCTGTATACACACCAGTTTGTCTGTATATACACCAGCCTCTCTGTATATACACCAGCCTCCCTGTATATACACCAGCCTCTCTGTATACCCCAGCCTCTCTGTATATACACCAGCCTATCTGTATACCCCAGCCTCTCTGTATATACACCAGCCTCTCTGTATACCCAGCCTCTCTGTATATACACCAGCCTCTGTATACACCAGCCTCTCTGTATACCCAGCTTCTCTGTATATACACCAGCTTCTCTGTATACCCAGGCTCTCTGTATATACACCAGCCTCCCTGTATACCCAGCCTCTCTGTATATATACCAGCCTCTCTGTATACCCAGCCTCTCTGTATATGCACCAGCCTCTCTGTATACCCAGCCTCGCTGCATATACACCAGCCTCTCTGTATATACACCAGCCTCTCTTTATACCCCAGCTTCTCTGTATATACCCCAGCCTATCTGTATGCCCAGCCTCTCTGTATACACTAGCTTCTCTGTATACCCTAGCCTGTCTAATATATACCCTAGCTTCTCTGTACGTAACAATCTGCATCTGGTGGCATGTGACGTGGCAAGCTCTCTGGGGACCCTGATGTAATGATACTATATAATGTTTTATATATATATATATATATATATATATATATATATATATATATATATATATATATATATATATATATACATACACACATATATATTATATACATGTGTATGCCCGCCCAGGCGTATAACTTGCTTTACTTCGCTGCTATGGGCTCTAGCCCCAGATCATGAGAACATGAGTTACAGAATTGGAACAAAACTATTTTGTTCAGTAAGGCCTGAATGTTCAGTGGCCTTTGATGTATATATCCACTTACATGCAGATTGCAATAATAATCTAATCCCAGCCTTTTTTGGAATATTATTATGATCTAATGCAAGGAATTATGCTTTACTGGGGTTATATTCAACATGTTTTGTTATTGTGGAAAATTATCACATATTTCTCTCCATAATTCGCTCTTGCTTTTTCTACTTTTTAAGCATCACATTTATAAAGCATTAAAAAAACAACCCTTTTCTAGAACAGTTAATAGAGTTTTTCAGTATATATAGATCCTCATTAGTAAGTCTAATTTGTTTTGATGTATGTATGGATGTAACTATTTTGATTATTTGTGCCACATTTAAAAGTGTCTTTAATTGGGTACCAGTCACATCTTTTTTATTCTTTTTCATAATTATTGAGCACTAATGAGTCCTGTAGGGAGCTAGCCCTCTTAATAGTTACATTAGTGGATCTATTCAAAAACTGTCACAAAGGATCTATTTTTAAAAGATGCCAATATTGTGACATAATTTGTCTAATCTTTGGATGTTGATTATTATATTTAGTAATTTTTATAACAATTGAGTTCCCTGTTTTTTGCTTGTTTGTAGATCACATCATCCTAGAATTATCTTTGGATAAGCTATTTTCATATTCTTATTACTATAACATCTCTGTCCTAACATTGCACACAATTTAGCCACTTTCACTTTTAAAATCTAATTCAGATGGCTATAAGGAATGGACTTCATCAAAAAAATATGATGAACACTTAGGGCATGTAATATAATATTTGTTGCCATTTCTTTTTGGTAAATAATGGTTCCTATAGTGTTTTTATCCATATCAATATATACTGTTTACAGTCAGTTTCAAAAAGACAATTTGACACATGCTCTCACATCATGATGTCAATGTTTAGCAGGTATTATAAGGAGAAATTGCTAAAAATAGACATTGAAGAAATCGATAAATTAAAGGAGAAGTATGGTCTAGAACTCCAACTGCACTGACTTTAGCTTGTCTCCTGACATCTGCTACTGCCGGCTCCAATTACTTCTGTCTCGTTAATCTGCTACTGACCCTGGCCTGCATCCTAACTTCTCTCTTGCCTACACATCTGTACCTGATCGGCCTGATTGTGTATGATCCAGCTTGCCTGACTCTGCTACTTTCTGCTTGCTACCAGCCTACGCCTCATCATTTCAGGCTCTTTAACCACTTTAAGACCGGACCATTTTGCTGGTAAATGACCAGAGGTCTTTTTACACTTTGGCACTGCGCTGCTTTAACTGGTAATTGCGCGGTCATGCAATGTTGTACCCAAACAAAATTTGCGTCCTTTTCTTCCCACAAATAGAGCTTTCTTTTGATGGTATTTGATTGCCTCTGCGATTTTTATTTTTTGCGATATAAACGTAAAAAGACCGCAAATTTTGAAAAAAAATGATATTTTCTACTTTTTGTTATTAGAAAAATCCAATAAACTCAATTTTAGTCATACATTTAGGCCAAAATGTATTCAGCCACATGTCTTTGGTAAAAAAAAAGTCAATAATTGTATATTTATTGGTTTGCGCAAAAGTTGTCACATCTACAAACTAAGGTACGTTTTCTGGAATTTACGCAGCTTTTAGTTTACGACTGCCTATCTCATTTCTTGAGGTGCTAAAATGGCAGGGCAGTACAAAACCCCCCCAAATGACCCCATTTTGGAAAGTAGACCCCCTAAGGAAATTGATAAGAGGCATGTTGAGCCCATTGAATATTTTATTTTTTTGCCTCAAGCGATTGAATAATGACAAAAAAAAAATTTTTTTTTTTTTTTTACACAAAGTTGTCACTAAATGATATATTGCTCACACATGCTATGGGCGTATGTGAAATGACACCCCAAAATAAATTCTGCTGCTTCTCCTGAGTACGGGGATACCACATATGTGGGACTTTTTGGGAGCCTAGCCGCGTACGGGGCCCCGAAAACCAAGCACCGCCTTCAGGCTTTCTAAGGGCGTAAATTTTTGAGTTCACTTCTCACTACCTATTACAGTTTTGAAGGCCATAAAATGCCAAGATGGCACAAAACCCCCACAAATGACCCCATTTTAGAAAGTAGACACCCCAAGCTATTTGCTGAGAGGCATGTTGAGTTCATGGAATATTTTATATTTTGCCACAAGTTGCGGGAAAATTACAAACTTTTTTTTTTTTTTTTTTTTTTTCACAAAGTTGTCACTAAATGATATATTGCTCACACATGCCATGGGCATATGTGAAATGACACCCCAAAATAAATTCTGCTGCTTCTCCTGAGTACGGGGATACCACATATGTGGGACTTTTTGGGAGCCTAGCCGCGTACGGGGCCCCGAAAACCAAGCACCGCCTTCAGGCTTTCTAAGGGCGTAAATATTTGACTTCACTCCTCACTACCTATTACAGTTTTGAAGGCCATAAAATGCCAAGATGGCACAAAACCCCCACAAATGACCCCATTTTAGAAAGTAGACACCCCAAGCTATTTGCTGAGAGGCATGTTGAGTCCATGGAATATTTTATATTTTGCCACAAGTTGCGGGAAAATTACAAACTTTTTTTTTTTTTTTTTTTTTTCACAAAGTTGTCACTAAATGATATATTGCTCACGCATGCCATGGGCATATGTGAAATGACACCCCAAAATAAATTCTGCTGCTTCTCCTGAGTACGGGGATACCACATATGTGGGACTTTTTGGGAGCCTAGCCGCGTACGGGGCCCCGAAAACCAAGCACCGCCTTCAGGCTTTCTAAGGGCGTTACAGTTTTGAAGGCCATAAAATGCCAAGATGGCACAAACCCCCCCCAAATGACCCCATTTTGGAAAGTAGACACCCCTAAATTTAGGGGTACACTAGTGAGACTAGGTAATAAATGGCGGGTGCCCTGAAACTATAAAAAAATAACTAACCAACCAGCGTCACCTGTAACAGTTATATGGTGATCACTGGTGAAAGGGTTAACTAGGGGGCAATCAGGGGGCTTTATGCGGTAGTATATGGGGGTCCCTGGCGCTATAAAAAGCTGCGGCGAACCTAAATACCTACTTGCCTAACTAGCGTCACCTGTGACACTAATACAGCGATCAGAAAAACGATCGCTTATTAGGCTGGGTTCACACTGGAGCGATGCGGGAACGCCACGAATGCGCGGCGGGTTCCCGCATCGCATGCCTCCCGGCGGCAGTTCACACTGCCCTATGCGAACTGCTGGGAGTGTCAGTGAAATGTTACTGACACCCCCAGATCAGTTCGCATATCGCAGTGCGATCTGAAAACTCGGATCGCATGGTGTGAACACCCATGCGATCCGATTCTGCTGCGGGCCAAAAAAAGGGTCCCGTGCGAATTTGCGGCGGGTGCGGCGGGTGTGGCGGGTGCGGCGAATGGCTGAACTCGAATCGCACAGAGATCGGATGTGATTTGCACTGCAGTGCGGTGCGAATCACATCCGTTCTCAAACCGCTGCAATCTGAACCCAGCCTTAGTGACACTGGCGACGGGGGGTGATCACGGGGTTAAACCTTTATTGGGGGGGTTAGGGGGGTACCTTAGAACTAAAGGGGGCTAACCCTAACTGCCCTAACAGTTATTAGTCACAAATGACACCCGCCGGGTGATCAGGGGGTTAAACCTTTATTAGGTAATAAATGGCGGGTGCCCTGAAACTATAAAAAAATAACTAACCAACCAGCGTCACCTGTAACAGTTATATGGTGATCACTGGTGAAAGGGTTAACTAGGGGGCAATCAGGGGGCTTTATGCGGTAGTATATGGGGGTCCCTGGCGCTATAAAAAGCTGCGGCGAACCTAAATACCTACCTGCCTAACTAGCGTCACCTGTGACACTAATACGGCGATCAGAAAAATGATCGCTTATTAGGCTGGGTTCACACTGGAGCGATGCGGAAACGCCGCGAATCCGCGGCGGGTTCCCGCATCGCATGCCTCCCGGCGGCAGTTCACACTGCCCTATGCGAACTGCTGGGAGTGTCAGTGAAATGTTACTGACACCCCCAGATCAGTTCGCATATCGCAGTGCGATCTGCAAACTCGGATCGCATGGTGTGAACACCCATGCGATCCGATTCTGCTGCGGGCCAAAAAAAGGGTCCCGTGCGAATTTGCGGCGGGTGCGGCGGGTGTGGCGGGTGCGGCGGGTGCGGCGAATGGCTGAACTCGAATCGCACAGAGATCGGATGTGATTTGCACTGCAGTGCGGTGCGAATCACATTCGTTCTCATAAACCGCTGCAATGTGAACCCAGCCTTAGTGACACTGGCGACGGGGGGTGATCACGGGGTTAAACCTTTATTGGGGGGGTTAGGGGGGTACATTAGAACTAAAGGGGGCTAACTCTAACTGCCCTAACAGTTATTACAGTCACAAATGACACCAATGCAAAAAAAAAAAAAAAAAAAAAAAATGACATTGGTGTCACTGTGACTGGGGGGCAGGGGTAATTGGGGGGGTGATCGGGGGGTAAAGGGGGGGTGTGAGTGTGCCTGGCATGTTCTACTGTGTGTGTAGAGTGTTGGTGCAACTCACCGATCCGCTCTCCTCCGTGTCGGAACGGAAAATACCGACACGGAGGAGAGAATACATCACTTCCTCTCCTGTGTTTACATTACAGGAGAGGAAGTGATGTCACGGGGGATTTCCATTCGTCGAGAGCGATCGCGAGGGGGTGGCCATGAATGAATGGCCGTCCCCTCATCCCTGATCTCTCCCGAACGAATGCCGACCGCCGCAGGCACCGGGGGGGGGGCCCGATCGGGCCCCCCACCCGCGGGCAGGCATGGACTTATATATACGCCAATATGCCTGCCCGTGCCATTCTGCCGACGTATATCGTCGTGCGGCGGTCGGCAAGTGGTTAAACTAGGTATGTGACAAGAGTACTTACATTTTCAGGGACATAGAGCTAGCTGACAGTGGCTATTGCCTGCTATCAGCTGACATGGCAGCTTCTGCAGGCTCTGGAGGGACCTCGAGATAGTTGTCATGATCAACCCAGCTGTTAGCTAACAGCTGGCCCCACCTTTCACTATGATGTTGGGAGCCAGAACAAGCTGAGTCTGTCCTCTCCCCAGCCCAGTACTACAGTGAGCGCTAGAGTAGGAGAGCAGAAAGCAGTGACTGACAGTCACTGCTCTTAATTCTGAGCAAACTGAGTATTGAGCAATCAGCAGTCAAGTGATCACTCAGTTTTAGAGCCAACATGGGATACCAATACCATACCATTGCTGCAACATAGAGTGAAGCATGTTTGTTTTTTTAAGGATTTAGTTGTTATCCAAACAAAGAAACAGAGTGTAAGGTATTAATTATTAAGGTTCAAGGCATTATGAAAAAATAACTGAATCAAGCAATCAATAAATCAAGGTCTATGAATTTTATAAACCTATTTTCTCCAATACCACAGGGTTCAACAAACAACCTAATTGAGAATTACACACAGTTAATATGTCCAATACCTCCTCATGGTCTACTTCCTTTTTGTTTCACAGCAGCAAGATCCCAAACAACTGAGTTCATGTGAAAACGAATTTGACCCTTTACACAGACTGTTAAAAGTGGTGGCATACATAGTGGTCAATTATGCAGCAACCAAAGGGGAAGAGTTTTCTCCTAATAAACCTTTAGGCACATAAACTGAGATTAAATAATAAAAAAACTCACTTCCAACATAAATGTGATGGGTGGTTGTCATAGGAATTCACCTCTTTGGAAGGAAAATTTAATTTAAAGTATCTACATGATAAAAACAGCTGTCGAGTCCCTTAGTTACATAGTAGGTGAATTTGAAAAAAGACACACGTCCATCAAGTTCAACCTATGACCTCTAGATGCAGGAAGGCAATGGGGACTATGTGTGCCCCATCATATGCCAACCTCTGCCTGGGGGGGAAGGAGCAAACAATTTTTAGTGATGAGACTTGCCAAATGGTTACTAATGCTTAGTTACATAGAGATCATTCTTATCACATATACACAGATGTGATGGGTGATTGTCATAGGAATTCACCTCTTTGAAAGGAAAATTCAATATAAAAACAGCTGTCGAGTCTCAAAATTAATTTGAAGACTGCAATGAACGATCACCGAGACAGGAGTACAGAGCCTTGTGGGATCTAGCTCACCTTGGTGAGGAAGGTAACATTGCAATGGGATAAGATTGGATAGAGGATGACATTGCTATGGGGAAAACGAATTTAGGTTTACTTTCAAATTATGAAAATGTAAAATGTTTCCCTCTTTACAGACAATATACCATTTCTCATGTTTTGTTCAAGGGGTATTAAGTGATGGAAATTGTGTTGGAAATTATAAAAACAGCCAAGGATACCTTGGAATTGCTGTTAATAGCAATCCAGAAGTTGATTAAATATCAGAATCGGGGGTTTTATTCAGAGCGGGGGTTTTATAGTAACATTGCAGGATCAGCAATATGAAGAAATGTATCAGAAGATTCTTAGTAACGAGAAATGGTATAGACTGATAACTAGAAATCAAGTTAAAGTATTTTAGAATTTTGGTAATAATGGATGAAGGAGTGGGGAGAACAAAAAGCACAGATGCCTTGTTCCACAGAACCTACATTTTATGCACTTACTAAGATCCACTCCTCCAGGGTGGCCTATTATTTCAGGCCTTGGCTCCTATACAGGGAAAGCAAGTACGTTAATCAACAGCAACATATGCCCCACATGTTTAAAGATTATTTTCATATACACAGGATACTTTACTTTACTAAACTTTACTTTACTAGCAGCTATAATTGTGGAGGCACTTTAATGGCTCTTTACTTTAATATTCCCAATGATAGCGTTTCTTTCTGTGGTTACATAATGTATGGAAAAAATAGTAGTACTTATTTGTGATCCATTAACTGGAGTTAATTTTTTAGTAATTATACATATATATTTTGGAGGTCCCTTAAGCCCTATACACACTATCAGATTGTCTGCTGATTTTTTCCATCAGATTTACCAAAACCATATAATATGAGGTCAAACCTTAGGGGTTTCAATGTGTATGCAATCAGACAGGCCCTTGTACTACATGGTTTTGGTAAACCTGAAGGAAAAAATCAGCAGACAATCTGATAGTGTGTATGGGGCTTTAGTTACATAGTAGGTGAGGTTTAAAAAAGACACAAGTCCATCAAGTTCAACCTATGACCTCCAGGTGCAGGAAATGGCAATGGGGACTATGTATGCCCCATCATATGCCAACCTCTGCCTGGGGGGGGGGGGGGGGGGAGGAGCAAACAATTTTTAGTGATGAGACTTGCCAAATGGTTACCAATGCTTAGTTACATAGAGATCATTCTTATCACATGGACCAGTACAGAACAGTTATTGAGCAGGTTAAATGTAAATGACAATAATTTGTTATTTAATATAAGCTTTGATAAAGAAAAAATTGCCTTTTCTCGATCTTACCATACATTGTATATTGAGTGGGATAAAGAACGCTATAGGAACCTATAAAATATTGAAAAAAAAAACAGCGGCAAATAGCATAATATATGCATAATATATGCCTCAGGTGCCTATTTTTTTAACCACTTCAGCCCCAGCATATTTGGCTGCTCAATGACCAGGCCATTTTTTTTGCGATACAGCACTGTGTTGCTTTAACTGACAATTGCGCAGTCATGCGACATTGTACCCAAACAAATTTGAGGTTCTTGGAGCATGGTATCGCGCAGAGCTGTAATTACTTATTTGGCAGGGGGAAAGCTAACCCCCCCCCCTTTGCTCCCTAAGGTATATGCACACTACAGGAATAGCGATGGAAACCATACAGGAAGACGGACGGACTCCCCACCTTATTTGCCCGCTACAGCACAGTTAGTGGTGACTCTCTAAAGCTGAAGTTGTGCCTATGGGTACCTAATATTATAGCTTCCCCCCCCCCTTTTTTTTTTTTTATATATACACGTGGGCACAATGAGACTGTTTGTGCCTCCGTGAACTTTATAAGCTCGAGTGATATGCAGTGACCTAATATGGTTGTTGATTGTAATACCTTAATGGTTACTTGTTTTTGCGGATATGGAAACGCTCCTGAACAGGGAGTTATCAGACCAACACCCATGATTTACAAAAGGTCGTGAAGGGAACTTGGTGGGGTACCTCCAGAATCCCCGGGCTATGACATATTAGTTGTGGCGGGGGGGGGGGGGCTGGGGGTATCTGGCAAGTACATAAACAGGTCTAGCCCTGTCAGCGACAAAACTCAAACGGTGTCATCCTCTTACAATTTTACTATTGTATTGTTTTCCAAGCTAGATTGGGAATATGTGGCCAAACCATAAGGTTGGATACTGTAGATTAGTAAAGTTTATTTTGTTCATGGTTAATGACAGTTTTCCTACTTTACACGGGCCAGAGTCGCAGTTAGGCCTGAAGGTTGCACACCTCCTTAGAGCACAACCCACCGTGTCAGATTCGGTCATATGTTTGCCTGCGAGACAGAGCCCGTGCCTCCCGGTTCCACTTGACAGAGTGGGTTACCGGGACGCAGGGGACAGGGAGCTGGTTCACTTTATAGACGGATAGGACCCCCCCTCTATTTTGGGGGAACAATCTTTCAGCAATTGTGCAAAAGTTTTCCTGATCTGCTGATGGACAGGGGGTGGGTGGCGGGGGGTGTGCTGACGGGGCCCGCACGCTTCAGGCGCTGTGGATTATCCCTTTAAGGTTATTGCTAAAGTCTGGACACAACGGACAGTAGCGGAGGCCAGACTGTTTTGATCCCAGTTTACGCTCCAACCCCAAGGAGGCTGGTTCCCCCCTTGAAACCCCCGGTATAGATTTCTGAACTAATTATTAGCACGATTCAGTTTTGCTTAGGTAGTTTAGCAGGTCTACAACTGCCTCCGGTATCTTACTTTCCAGTTCCTATAGGGGGTGCACTCACACCTTCGGTGAAATATAACATCAGTGCTCCTGTAGGAGTGTGAGGAGCTCCCCCCCACGGAGTGGGAGACTCAGACTACTCTGTTCCCAGTCATCTCTCCCACTCCACGTATCTCTTTCTTACTCACCTCAATCTTTACTCTTCCTTCTTGCTCCTTTTCTTGCTCCCTCTCTCCCTCTATCCCTTCCCTTCACCCTCTTCCCTTCCCACGCGGACTTTCCCCATCTGCTCCTCAGGGTTGCAGAGAGACGAATCACTTAGACATTGCTAACGCCTCCCAAGATAATGGCTTCGGTCCCTTTGTCTCTCAAGGTATATTCGTTAAATGCGAAGGGACTTAACGTCCCGGAAAAGCGTAGTAACTTGCTTACGGAAGCACACAGGCAGAAGGCCCAAATTATTTTTGTCCAAGAGACCCATTTTAAATCCAGCTCCATAGCTCGTTTATCTAACCATCATTTCCCAGTAGTATACCATTCAACTTGTGCCGAGGCCAGAGTCAAAGGGGTCGCGATACTGACTGCCAAGTCGTTTGCTCTAAATGTGACAGACCAGCTGGTGGATCCATAAGGCAGGTACATATTCCTGAAGGGCTACTGGAAGAATAAACCGATGACCTTGGCGAATATTTATTCTCCGAATACGAGACAGGTATCTTTCCTAAAAGAGACCCTATTGAAATTATCAACTTTCAAGATGGGTCTTGTTATTATGGGCGGAGACCTCAACTTGGCCCTTAACCCGCTCCTAGACACATCCACAGGTTCCTCATCCATCCCGTTCTCCTCTTTGAGGCAGGCAAAACTCGAACTAGCCTCACTCACCTTACATGACACCTGGCGCACTCTGAACCCGCGAGAGAAGGACTTCACGTTTTTTTCGGCTCCGCACAATTGCTACTCTAGACTTGATTACCTGTTCATCCCCCAAAAGGATCTGGCCTACCTGCATAAAGCAACAATAGAAAACATGGTTCTCTCGGATCACCACCCGATTACCCTGACCCTTGGATTCCCTCAGAAGGAGACCTTCACGAAGATTTGGAGATTGGATTTGTCCCTTCTCACGGATCTAAGTGACTTCACTGATATCCAGCAGGCCCTTAGTGACTACTTTGACCGCAATGACACCCCGGACGTATCCCCTATGACTCAGTGGGAAGCACATAAATGTGTGGTGAGGGGACAGCTGATAGCCTTAGCGGCCAAGAAAAAGAAACAACATCAAGCCTTGGTTCGGGAGCTGGCGTCCAAAATTTCTAAACTGGAAGCACAACATAAATGCTCTCTGGCCATCGGAGTAGCATCTGAGCTAGCAGAGACTAGGACCCTCCTCTTAGAGGAACTGTTCAAAAGAGCAAGGAAACGACAGCTACTGTCCCAAAAGTTCTTTTATGAACATAGCAACAAACCCGGGAGATTATTGGCCAGATTCACGCAAAATGGTACCCTTGCTCACACGGTCCACCACATAACAGATTCCTCGGGAGTGTCCCATTCTAATAATGAAGAGATAGATCGCCAGTTCCACACCTATTATAGCCGACTGTACAACATCAAATCGAGTGAACATGACCCCACAACTGCCAATTCGAGAGCTACTCTAATAAGAGATTTTCTGCATAAGTATAGCCCTAGTTCCTTAGCGACCGAAGAACAACAAGCTCTTGAAGCCCCACTCTCATCCGAGGAATGGGATAATGCATTGAAAAACATGAAACCAGGTAAAAGCCCAGGGCCAGATGGCTTTACGGCACAATACTACAAGAGCTTGGCTGACATCCTTAGACCGAGATTTCTTAAGGCTTTTAATTCTCTGTCATCCTCCCAGGATTCTCCCAGTAGCTTACTTGAAGCGTATATCTCTGTGATACCAAAGGAAAACAAGGACCCAGCCCAGGAAGTGAACTACAGACCGATTTCACTACTAAACGTGGATGTAAAACTTTTTTCTAAAATAATAGCGACCAGGCTGTCGTTTCACGTCCCTACCTGGGTGGGTCTTGACCAAGTGGGTTTTGTCCCTGGCAGGGAGGCCAGGGATAACACCATTAAAGCCCTAAACCTACACCATTGGCTTACATCCACGCAGAGCAGGGGGTTCTTTTTATCTATGGATGCTGAGAAGGCCTTCGACCGTGTGGCATGGGACTATATGGACGCTGTTCTCCAGGCACTGGGACTGGGGACAAATTTACGTAGCTTCATCAGTGCTCTATATGCGAACCCTTGTGCACGAGTCAGGGTCAATGGTCACTTGTCGAAGGCCTTCTCAGTCCGGAATATTTATATATTTATCCGGAACAAGACAGGGCTGCCCTCTCTCCCCTCTACTGTACATCCTCACATTAGAACCTCTCCTGCGTAGTATAAGGGATAACCCAAATATTAAAGGCATTGATGTCCGTGGCAATGAGTATAAAATCGCAGCTTTTGCAGATGATGTATTGCTTTTTCTCTCATCCCCATTGACATCTTTGCTGAACCTGATGCAGACCCTACAGCGATTCTCCTTGATCTCTAACCTAAAAATTAATCTTGCAAAATCCTTTGCGTTGAATGTGACCTTACCCCCTGAACTAGTGCAGCAATGCCGAATGAACTTCCCTTTCACCTGGAAGGATGACGCCATTACCTATCTGGGCATTCAATTACCCAACAAATTAGCAGACCTGTACTTGGTAAATTTTATAGCAGAATTAAAAAAGTTACAACAAGAACTACTTAGATGGAACACACCCACCATATCCTGGTTTGGACGAGCTTCAATTCTCAAGATGACATTACTCCCCCGTATTTTATATAAAATGCAGACGATTCCAATTAGCCTGCCACAAACCTTTTTTGCGGCCTATAAAAAAATGTGCAGGTCCTTTCTGTGGGGATCTAGAGGGGCACGGATTAAATGGGCAAAATTGGTCCTCCCGAAATCAGTAGACGGTATAGGCCTCTCGGACCTTCAAAGATACTATTGGGCCTCCCAGCTGGCTCGGATAGTGGATTGGAAGATACATGCTAGGTGTAAGGGATGGGTAGCCTTGGAACAAATAATTGCAGGACTTGACCTGGGTTCAGCGCCTTGGACCTCTAGAAAACATATTACTTCAGAAGTCCACTCCCACCCCCTTATGAGTGCAACATTACAGGTGTTTGATAGGGCCTGTAGGGCCCATGCGGTCTCTGCGAAGGAATATGCCCTGACCCCTATTAGGGGAAACCCTGACTTTGCTCCAGGGTTATCCAAGACGTACTTAGTGGCGGAATGGCCCTATGAAGAGATGCAGGCCAGACACTTTTTCTTTAGGGGCAGGTTCCTCCGCCAGAGAGAGCTGGCAGAATTATCGCGGACCAAATCCTTCCCCTTCTGGGCTTATTTGCAACTTAAACACTACTTGGATAAACCAACGACCAGGCCAAGCTTTGCAAAAACCCCCACCGTCTTCGAATCCCTATGCGCGGGACCCTCCCCACAACGTCACGTAATCTGAACACTCTATGCCTCCATGTTCCAAGACTCAGGTAGCATGCTACAAACAGAACGGGACCTCTGTGAAGCCCAGTTGAACACAGTTTTGCCAGATTCTAGCTGGGATTGTATCCACTTTCATATTCATAAAGGTTCACTGAATAAGCACATTCAGGAGAACGGATACAAAATTAAATCACGCTGGTATAAAACACCAGAGGTGCTCCACAAGTTCTTGCCCACAGTCTCAGACCGCTGCTGGAGGTGTGGGCAAGACCTGGGTACCTTCTTCCATATATGGTGGGAATGCCAAAAGATTCAGCCATACTGGCAGAAGGTGCATGAGGTGACGACTGCGGTCTCTTCGCTTCGCCATGTATCTGATAAACGCGGCTAGGTTGTGCCTGCCGGTTCATTGGAAAGCTAGGTCGCCTCCTTCAATTAAGGAATGGGGAGCACGTATTAATCATTAGGCAGAGATAGAGGAGCTGATACACATCACCCAAGATAGGGCTTCCATCTTTACTATGATCTGGGACCCTTGGCTTAAATACCGCAACACCCAAGCATACCAAATTTTAGTGCGAGAAGCTGACTAGGAGAGCCCATTGTTCAAGGTCTGACGTAGTGACATTCTAACTACGTCTTTGAGTAAACACCTTAGATGCTGGGCTATGAGGAGCAAATGGGGAGGGCAGTTGGTGGCCTAAAATAACTGTTTACCTTTCACGTATCCCCTCCCCCCCCAGCTTCCCTTTGTTTCACTCATCCCCCATTTCTCTTCTCATTCCTGCTCTCTCCCCCGTCCCCCCCCCCCCCTTCTTTTTTATTTTATTTTATACTATTTCTATCCCCTTTATTTTCTCTCTTCCCACTCTTACATTAACCAATAAGGGTCGGGGGCATGGGCTGGGGGTAGAACCTTGGGGTCGGCTCCCTTAGTGCATGCCACCTTCCAAATTCAACACGCGGAAGATATATTCTACTTTTGAGCAGAGACCCATCCTGGGGGTGCAGTAGATAATTGGGTAGGAAGAACTGTGATCATACACCATCCTCAGGCTGGGAACGTTTTATTTTTTTTATTTATTTTTTTGAAGACGCCACGTAAATGTAACTCTTGGAGGATGTTCTTGACTGTATAGATCTGGAGGCTTATGAATCTGCATGTTAAAGTGTACTCTGTACTGGTTCTCCGATTGGAGCTGTTTTGTATTGTAAAGGCGTATCTGTATTGTTTTGCATTTTCAGAAATAAAAGAAAATTCTTTACGAAAAAAAAAAAAAAAAGTCGAAGGTAACGTTGTTTTGCCCAGCCGTGCCATTCTGCCGCAGTGAAGCTACGGCGGCTGGTCGGTAAGCAGTTAAATAACTTCATACTGTATAGCCAATACTTAAGACTGAATAGAAAATGCTAGAAAATCTGATAATGCAGATTTTAAATTAGAGTGGCTAATTTGTACATAAGTTAAGACAGGTTAAAAAGAAGAATCTGAAAAGGGCTTATCAGAAGGCAAAGGATAAATCTAGGAATGAATTGGTCTACAAACAACATACCAAGCAAGCAAAATAGGGGAACTCAATTGTTGGAAAAATATAGTTGCCAAAATTTAACTAAATAACTAAATAAAGTTGACATACTTTTTAGAAGTGCTAGATCCCTAAAGTACTCATTTGTGCACATTCATTATGTAAAAGCAAACAATTGTGATTGGTTCCCGATTAACCACTTGACCTCTGGATGGTTTTACCCACTTCCTGACCAGGCCATTTTTTGCTATTCAGCGCTGGACTACCTAACTGGAATTTATATATTTTTTTCACAAAAGCAGAGCTTTCTTTTGGTGGTATTTGGTCTGGGTTTTTTATTTCTTGCTATTTATAAGAAAAAAGACCAAACATTCTGAAAAAAAACAGTATTTTCTACTTTCTGTTAAAAAACATATCCAATGAAATCAAATTTCTTCATAAATTTAGGCCAAAAATGTACTCTGCTACATGTCTTGGAAAGTTATAGTGTCTACAAACTATGCTATATAGATTTTAAAGTCCATCAATCCTAATGTACTGAATGTCAGGATGGTACAAATACCCCCAAGTGTCATCTAGAGAGAATGATGTACTAAGTCCAAGCAAGTAATAACACAGGTGGGACAACAGGCATCTTAGTGTCAATAGGTAGAGAGTCTCCCAAGCAAATGAACAAAAATGATATCTGGGGACCCTCCATTATGGACATGTCAGCTCCCCGGCATCCTACCAGGACTCATTAAATGTAAAAGACAATTACAGCAAGTATCAGCAGCCAGAAAACCACATATAATACGGCTCAATGTGGGAGTTGTGAGATACCACATTAAACAGGAACAGCAACCAAGCCAAATAAAAAAGAGCCCAGCAGTTGCCCCCAGGCTAGGGTTAAACCCTGTAAATAAAATTAATATCAGTTTTATCCCTTCTGGGTTCAGCCCAGGTCTAAGCATGGGGGGTTGGACATTAAAAGAATGAAGGGAAGGGAGCATTTATGGCCCACAGCTTTCTCCCATAGGTGGCCCAAGTGTCCAGGAGAGGGTTGAAAGTTGGAGGGTCTGACTGGACTATTGTCTCTGTCTCCTGCTGGCAGAAGGTGCAACAATTTGAAGGAGATCTTGGATTATTCTGGGTAACTCACCAAGTGACTTTGCCCCTGATAAGTAAAGATCAGTTAAAAGGGGGTGCTCCTCGTACTTGATTTGCTCTTGCAGGACAGCTGTTGTGAAAGGTTTCATCTGTCTGCGTTTCTGCATAGTTGTCGAGGGTAAATCTGTGAACAGTTGACAATGTGGCAATGGCCTTGGTAGCTGAAATCTGCTTTATTATGTGCAACCACCAGAAAGATTTATTTGGAATGATAAAAAGTTAAATTGATAATAATGCCCCTGGGTGGGCTGTCTGTTCTGCTTAATCCCTATGCAGTGTGTATATGGTCAAACTCCAACTGCTCAATTCGTTGACACCAGTTCCTGCAAAGGTGAGGTCAATAATGGTTTCTGGGATACCTCTCAAAGGCACAAATTGCCCCTGTGAAATCTATTTTCAAAGTCCTTGAGACATAACAGGGCTGCTTCCAGCTCTTTTTTAATGTCTGCCAGGTCCTATTCATTTGATTTCCATTGTTGTGGCATATATTTTATCTTTCAGGCCATTGATTCGATTACCCAGTTCTCTCATATCCTTGGTCAGGTTTGCAGAAAGCTTGCTTTGTAGCATGACTTTAAAGTGGCCCGGCAGCTTAGCATCTCTTAATGTCAGAGGTTGCTACTCTGGAGGGGCCTTTGTGATGCACTCTGCATCAGAGAATGGGTCTGGGTTACCCAACAGCAGTGACAGAGAGGGCTCCAATATCAAGGCAAGGGCTTCTGGTGTGATGACTGGTGGGTAAGCCTTGCTGTTGGAATAATTGGCTGCTTAAAGTGTTACTAACCTCAAATATGTTTATTTTATTAGAATAACAAACATGTTATATTTACCTGCTCTGTGCAGTGGTTTTGCACAGAGTGGCCCCAATCCTCCTCTTCTGGGGTCCCCGGCAGCGATATTGGCTCCTCCTCTTCTTTTGAGGAACTACCATAGCCGGGAAAGGGTAGTCCCCAAACTCCTAACCTGTGTATCTGCAGAGCCGCCCTCCATAGACTTACACAGCAGGAGTTAGGCCCATCCGCCACTTCCTCCTCACTGCATCTGATTGGCAGCAGATGGCTCCTTCTGCTGCTCCAATGCTATGTAAAGAGGAAGGGGAGAAAAGATGCAGCCCTGCACAGTGCTGATCTGTTTTCCCCTCTGTCCTCCTCCCCTTTTCTCTGGTTTTAACTAGAACAATAGATAACTGTTCAAGAAGTTTTCCTTTTATATATGCAGAGATATAAACCTATAACGTTTTATAAATGTGCAAGTGATACTTTTTTGTATATCTAAAATATCCTAATTTTTGTACTGTTTGAATTATGTAATCCTTTATTGAGGGGATACAGTTATGCTAACAATATATGGTTTTCTTTGGATCCCCAAGCATTTTATATACAGGTAGTTTAAATTTACTGTATTAAATACAATAAAAATATATAAAAAAAAACAACAATAAAATGCTGCAAGCATCCTGTTTCAAAGCTCAAAATAAAATCAATAGTCTGCACATCTATAGCTAGGAATGGATATGGCATTTCTTACTTTTTTGAGCATTTTTGACCTTTATGAATTCACCTATTGCTTAACCTTTCTCGTTCATGTATGAGTTTATCAGGTTATCAACTGTTTACAGATAAATTATGCATTCTCCACCAACAGTGCCCGTATTTATGCTCCATTTGAATTTTACATCATGTGGCCTTTCTTTTAAAGGTTCCATTAACGTGGAATCACAAACTGAATCAACACTCCAACAATATTTCAGCTGAAGCTTTTCTTTTCGTCTTCAATTCACTAGTCATGAAATTTTGATAGACATCGGCCTTCACTTGGCATTTGTATGTCAAAGAAATAAAGCTTTTCTTTCTCTGAATAAAATTATTTAAACGAGCAACCTTTTGGTCTGCGCCTTCAATTTAGTGCCATCACGCTGGCTGGCAACAAGAACAGAATGGAGTTTATCCAAATTGTTTTGTAGCGAGTTTCTGTTAGACTTTTACTGTACAAGATTTTTATTGTGCTTATTTATTTTTCTTTCAGTATGTTTTAATTTTGTGGTTTGTATTTCTGTAATTCCAGTTTATGCATGGAAGTTTTAGGGACTTGATCAAACTTTTTGAATATCAGTTATCCAGTTCCATGTGTGCTTTACTGTAAAGCTTGTTGTACATATAGTGATAGCTAATTTTGCTATTAGCATCATTACCAAGAACTGTACATGGCAAATTATTATGTGTACCTGTAGTAAACACACTAGTTAACAAATGCTGTAATCCTAAAACAGAACTGGGTGGATAAAATCTTTTACTCAATATTTAAGTTTTATTTCGCACATATTCTACTTGCTATACTCCTAGTGTTCTCATTAACACCTTCTCATCCAGTCCCTGTCAACTCTTCTCTACCTTTAACTCTCTATTCCGTCCTCAGCTGCCTCCACCCACTAACTCACTCACTGTCCATGAGATAACCAATCACTTATAAAAGTGATACAATTTGGGAGGAGATCTCCCCCATTTAAAACCCCACCTAAAGGCCCATCTAATCACCTGCCCCCTGGATCCTGATCCATCGCAAATGCTATTCTCACCATCTGGCTCTATTCTATACTCTCTAACTCTAACTCACATCTTCCCCAACATTCCCCAACTCTAAAACAAGCACTAGTCACTCCCATTCTTAAAAAGCCCTCACTGGACCCCACCAATCTTAACAACCTATGCCCTATCTTCTTACTCCCCTTTTTCTCCAAACTCCTTGAACATCTGGTCTACAACTGACTGAGTGGCCATCTGACTGAGAACTTCTTGATCCCCTTCAGTCTGGATTTTTCCCTCAACACTCCACGGAAATTGCTCTCCTTAAACTCACAAATGACCTTCTAATGGCTGAAATTAATGGACTCTATTCTGTACTACTCCTCATAGACTTCTCAGCTGCCTTTGACATAGTGGACTACCCCCTCCTCCTCAAAAAATGTCACTCCTTTGGCCTCCGCGACTATACTCTTAGCTTACTTTTATTGAATTTCAAGAGAAAAAAAAGGGAAGTTTACAGATCATAACGAGCATCATATCATGAGTATCGTAAATTAACAATATAGTTATAATCAGGTATTGATCACATAGATTAGGTATGTTATAAGTGAAAGTATAAGTAACATAGAGATTGTATACTATAATATTATGAGTACTGAACTAAATTAGGAACGAACTATATGAGAGAATTAATGAAATATGCCTCCAGACCACCTGTCCACCCCAAATGGGTTCAAGCTGTGAACAGGTGAGGGCAGATATAATTAAAAAGTAAAACTCTTTTCCTGGTTAACTTTAGCTAAGCACAACCAGTATTTAAAGAAAGTTTTGAAGAATAGACCCTCTAAAAGAGAGATTGATTCTCTATGTTGATGAGAAATAAACCAACTTTTGAAATATAAAACATAAATAAAATAAAAAAAGAAAAAAAGAAGAAGAGGGATAGAAAAGGAGGAAAAGAGAGAGGAAAAGGGATGAGATGAAAACTCTCGAGGTAGTGACCTGGAACATGACATAAATCAATAGCACAACAGCGATACACAAGGATTTTATTATGGGAACAGCAATGACTGGTCAAAATCAGAAGGAAAGAAATGTTTAATCCATGGTTGCCAAATCATGTGAAATTTACTAATATTATTGTTTTCAATAGCTGTCATTTTATCGAAAATTAGAGCTTTGTTCAGTCTGTGTTTGGCTTCCGCCACAATTAAATTTTTGGTTTTCCATGCCTTAGCTATGGTTTGTTTAGCTGCCGTATTAATATAAACAAGTAGTTTGAATTGTGTCCGTGTGAGTGAATCTGGTTTGAGATTTAAAAGTGCAATAGCTGGGTCTGGGGCAATATAGATATCTAAAGCTTTAGAGGCCATTGCAAATATGTTATTCCAAAATTCTTGCGCCACCGGACAATCCCACCATATATGAAAATGAGTACCAGGAGAGGAGCAACCTCTAAAACAATGATTAGGGTAAGATGGAGAAAATTTTGCAATCCTTGCTGGTACTAGGTACCATCGTGCCGGAACTTTAAAGTTAGTTTCCAATGCATAACAGTTGGGAGATGATGATTTAGTAGCTAACCAAATGTTGGACCAGTCAGTGTTGTTAAATATTCGACCCAAATCCTGTGCCCATTTAACAGAATATGATGGAAGTACCTCATTGGGGGTAGTAATAAGGGTTTGGTACACATATGAAATTAAACCTTTAACATCTGGGTCACTTATACAAATATGTTCAAATTTAGACATCTGACTAAGTGCTAAACCTGACCCAATAAGAGGCATATAGAAATTTTTAATTTGTAGATATCGAAATATCTCATTGTTTGAGAGCCCATAGTTCGCACATAGCATAGGGAATGTTTGAAAGGTATTTGAGGATAATAGCTTATAGAATCTAGTCAGATTAGTAGAAGACCATGCTGAAAAAGATTTCGGAAATGTCCATGCAGGATAAAAAGCTGGATTCCCTAGAAAGGAAAGAAGTGGATTATGTACTGATTGTAATTTACATGAACTACCAAATCTATCCCAGATAACCAATTCATGTTTTGTGATAGGATTAGTCAGATGCGATCTGTCCTTTGGCTGAATCCATTGTAGATTGGCCACTGATATGGGGTCACAGTCAATGGCTTCAATAGATACCCATAAAGGTATGTCTTCTGTTGAATGATATTTAGGGAGTATCGATAGTTGAGCTGCAGAGTAGTAAGAAGCGAAGTTAGGTAGCCCCAAGCCTCCACTGGTTTTACTAAGATATAAAGTGGATTTAGGTATACAGGGTTTAATATTCTTCCAAATAAAAGACATAATTCTACGCTGTGTGGGTCGTAAAAAATATGAAGGTATGGAAATGGGAAGTACCCTATATAAATATAAAAACTTTGGCAGTATTGACATTTTTATTGCGTTAATCCGACCCATCCATGATAGTGGTAGTGCGGACCATTGCTTTAATAAGCCTGTAACTTGCTTCAGCAGCGGTAAATAATTAGCTGCAAAAAGAACAGAAAGTGAGGATGTAAGGTGTACACCTAAATATGGTAATTGGCGATCAACCCAATTGAAAGGTGGAGAGGATTGAGCCTGTAATAGGTCAGAGTGTTTTATAGAAATATTCAATGCATTTAATTTGGTGGGGTTTACAAAGAGACCGGAAATATGTGAAAATGTATCCAATATTCGCAGAAGAATTGGGGCAGAAATGTGGGGATGAGATAGATAAATAAGTATGTCATCCGCATAAAGACACAGTTTATGGTGATGCCCACCTAGTTCAATACCTTTGATATCTGGGTTAGATATAATTAATTGTGCCAAAGGTTCCATAAGTAGGGCAAAAAATAGTGGGGATAAGGGACAACCCTGTCTTGTGCCTCTTCTGATGTCTATTATTGCTGATTTATAACCTGCATATTTAATATACGCCCTGGGATTGTTATAGAGGGAAGAGATCCAAGTCAGGAAATGATTACCAAAACCCAATTTGTTGAGAGTAAATTGCATATAAGGCCAGGTGACTGAGTCAAAAGCCTTACTGATATCCAAAGATAGAAGGCAAGTTGGGATACGTCTGTTTTTTAGCGGCTTGAATAAGTAATAGTGTTCTTCTAATATTGTCTCCTGCCTGTCTGTTGGGTATAAAACTCGTTTGGTCTTGATGAATTAGGTGACCTATAAAATTATTCAAACGAGACGCAAGGACCTTAGCTAATATTTTAATGTCTAAGTTAAGGAGAGAAATGGGACGATAATTAGACCAGATAGTTAAATCTGGTCGTGGTTTAGGTAACATAACTATAATAGAAGATAATGACTCAGGCTGAAATAAATGACCTGACAGAAGGGATTTTAAGGCTCTGGTTAAGACTGGTGTTAAAATATGCTCAAAGTTTAAGGCGCATGCGCGGAAGCGTCCAAGATGGCCGCATAGACCGGGAGCTCCGCGCCACCCTGGACTAACGTTCGCCGCCACGACTTTCTGAGCCCTCGGTTTTACCGGTAAACGGTCACATCGGATTGGGGAAAACGCAGGCTTCACACGAATGCCCGGTTCTAAGTCCCGACGGAACCCCAAACCCGCGCTTTCCACAGCGTTAGAGAGGTCAGGCCGATCCAAGATGGCCGCCGTTACCTCACAAAACACATCCTGCAATGAGGAATCCATAGCGGACCAAGACTACACAGTTAAGCACCTCTCTTCAACTTCAACTTCAACTTCAAACGGCACAGTGAGTGAAATTCAACCCGGGACCCCATCCCCAGCATCCACGGACCCCCTTCTGAGTCATATTAGGGGGGAAAGTAACCCATCCATACAGCATATATTACCTATCAGCTTTGCCCCATGGGACATAGTTCCTAGAGATGCGCCCTCACCTCCCACAGACTTTGCCTCCATGATGAACGCATTCTCCCAAATGTTGTCCAGAGGTTTATCTCAGACTGCCACACAGATCACAGCTTCCATCCATGCTGATTTGCAACAATTAGGAACCAGGATTGATGCAATAGAGCAACAATCAGATCAGTCATGCCTACGCATTAACCAAAACACAGCCAGGATTCAAGAACTCCAGGATCATTTAGAAACAGCCACAGCCAAAATTGACGACCTCGAAAATAGGTCGAGGAGATATAATTTCCGTGTTAGAGGCATTCCTGAATCTATTAAGGACATTCATCACGCTATCCAAGACCTCATCAAAAGTTTAATTCCCACAATTTCACAGGATCGTCTAGAAATAGACAGGGCTCATAGGGCTCTGCAACCTCTTCGCACAGATGGTCTTCCTAGAGACATTATAGTGAAACCTCACTACTATTCAGTGAAAGAAGAGATAATGAAAGTTTCCAGAACCTCAGATTCTCTGTCATTTCAGGATCATTCCATACAAATTTTTTCCGATCTATCACCATACACAGTCCAAAAACGAAGAGCTCTTAAACCACTACTTCAAGTTCTGACGAGCAAAGAAATCCCTTACAGGTGGGCCTTTCCTTTACGCCTGAATTTTTCATATCACAATAAATCATACCACTTCTCGACGTTCCAAGATGGAGAACGACTTCTGCTTCAGTTGGGATTGATTAATCAGGAACTTCCACAGACTCCTACACCGAAAGGATCCTCTTCATCCAAACGCCCCTCACCGACAAGCCCCTTGACGCAAATATGGCAGAAACAGATGCCCAAGAGGTCGAGGGAATCTCCACCAACCTGAATATACACCTGAACTGTCAAATTTTTTGTTTGAAAAATTGACTTCCTTACGGTTTGTCCTCAGGGCCGAACCTTTACCCGGGCCGGGTTGATAATAGGTCCTGTTTTTCCTTGGAAAATCTCCAGGTTTTTTTTTTGTTTTTTTTCCTCAAGAAGAAATTATTTTTATTTTTTATTCTTTATTTTTTTTTGCTTCCAATGTTGAAAATTTAAAAATATCTTTTCTTTTTTTTGACATATAATTTTACTGTGGTGCCTGTATTACCCTCCTCTTCCTCTATAATTGTATTATATATTTCTCGCTCCAATTGACCTTTTGGCTTTATATTTGATGTTTTTTTTTTTTTTTTTTTTCTTATAATGGCTCTTTCTGCCATTAATTCATGGTCACCCACTTTATAAAGGAAGAGGAGGGCAGCTGCTCATTATTTATTTATCCCCTATGCTTATTTTAGTAGGGGCTCAGATTTATTTTTATTTTTTTCTGGTTTCAGTACCTTTGAGATAATCAACCTCGGCGGCGGGGTTGTCCAGGGTGGGTACAATGCGCCCCCCTCTTTACTTCGATAGGAGAACTAAATCTCCTACCGGGGTTTGACTGCAGCGCCCCTTTAGGGCCGCTCTGGGATTTTTTCCCTTCCTATTTTATTTATTGTATACATTACTAATTTTTTTTCTGTCTTGAATTGCTATTTTATATAATGCATATTCTGATGTTCTTTTATTTTTTTTCTCTTTTTCTAGCTTTATTCTCTCTTTACCTTCTTCTTCCCCCCTTTTCATCCTCTCTTTCTTACCCTTCCCATTCTACCCACATCCTCCTTCCTATCTCCCTTGTACAGGATCAGGGCCTGGTTGGATTCTCCTCGTTTTCTTTCCACAAGCATTTCTTCAGAAGAACGGGTGTCATCTCCTATCTGCCAGGGATCACCTCAAAGACAGGTACTCCTTTCGCACATAGCATAAACTCTTCCATGCTCTTCCTTTGATCTCTACTTCACCGGTACAATCTAATCTCCGTATAATGTCCAATAATGTTCAAGGCCTTAATTCCCCAGTGAAAAGGCGTAAAATTATGCAATAATTTCATGCCCTCAAAGCTGATGTTATCTTGATGCAGGAGACGCACTTCCCCATTTCTTATAACCCCATTTTCCTACACAAAAACTTTTCACAATTTTATTTAGCTAATGCTCCCAATAAAACAAGAGGGGTTGCGATTTGCTTTGCCAACAAAGTTCATTTTCATCATTCCAAAACGATTAGAGACCCAGAAGGCCGATACATCCTGGTCTCTGGGACAATTAATACAGTGACTTACACGTTTGTTTCCTACTATGCTCCAAACTCCCGCCAGGACCATTTTTTTGAAAAGACTCTCTTGATGCTGAAATCCCATTTGAAGGGATTTATTATACTGGCGGGAGATTCGAACATTCCATTTGACCTTTCCTCAGAAAGATCTAATCCTACAAAGCCAATGCCCAAAAGACCTCCTAAAAGCAGTCTTAGGGTTGCACATTCCATACAATCAGCAGGCCTAATAGACATTTGGAGAGAAATGAATCCCCGATCCAAAGACTATACTCACTTTTCTATCCCTCATAATACATTAACCAGAATAGACCATATCTTTATTCCTCCACATTTCATCTATTTGGTCGAATCCTCCAAAATTTATGATTCCTCTCTCTCTGACCATTCCATCGTTTCTTTAATTATTCGTGGGGGAGGAGGAGATAAACGACCATTCCAGTGGCGGCTTAATGAGTCTCTACTAAACAATCAAGCTCACTGTGAGGTATTAAACTCAGCCCTCTCTGACTACTTTACAGATAACAATTCAGACTCAATTTCGCCAGGCTCCCTGTGGGCGGCACACAAGGCGGTTATGCGGGGTAAAATAATTCAACTCTCAGCCCGCCTCAAAAAGGAACACTCTGCAGAGCTTATAAGACTCAAATAGGAATTCCAAACACTTAGCAAAAGTCACAAACGACATCCTACCCCAGAGAGCCTGGCTGAACTTGATAGGGCACGCATCGCACTTAATCTTTTACTCACTACCTCAGCAGAAAAACATCTGCGATGGACAGGAGCTCGCTTCTATTACCAAAAGGATAAAATAGGTGCCAAACTTGCGAGTAAATTGTGTCCTCGAACTCGTACCTCAGTCTTCCCTAAAATTAGACAATCTTCGGGTACCCTCACTCAAAATCCGGTAGAAATTTTGAAATCATTTCATGATTATTATAAAAACCTCTACACTAAGACAACTCATACACATTCCAAAGCTAGGAATCAGTTCCTCGATCACCTCGATCTACCTTACATACATCAATCTCATAAAGAACTAATGGATGAATCCTTTACCCCTGCCGAAATACTTGACGTCATTAAAACCCTTAAATCTGAATCAGCACCGGGCCCCGACGGTTTCTCCGTCAGATATTACAAAACTTTTGGATCAAAATTAGCTCGCTACATGGCCCGGTTCTTTAATTCTCTCCGGGATGGAGCCCCCCTCCCGAATGATTCTAATACCGCATTTATCTCTGTTATACCGAAACCTGGTAAAGATACTAGTGAAGTGGGAAATTACAGACCCATCTCGCTGATCAATAATGATCTTAAAATTATGACTAAGATATTAGCTAACAGAATGTCCAGTTTTATATCTAACTATATTCATAAGGATCAGGTGGGCTTCATCCCGGGGAGACAGGGAACGGATCAGGTGAGAAGGGCAATTGACTTAATATCACTATTGAATTCGCAATGGGACGGGGGCCCAACACAAGAAGGCCTTCTGCTGTCTTTGGACTTACAGAAGGCATTTGATTCAGTTTCATGGCCATATCTTTTTGAAATTCTCACCAAATGGGGTTTTGGGGCAAATTTTATGAACATTCTAAAATCCCTATATTCAACCCCCTCTGCTCAAGTACGTCTATTAGGCCACCTTTCTCAACCATTAGATATCTGTAGAGGTACTAGACAGGGTTGTCCCTTGTCACCGTTAATCTTTATTATAGCTATAGAAACTCTAGCCATCGCCATTAGAGCAGATACAAATATTAAAGGTGTTCGCTGTGGTTTTGAAGAGCATAAATGTGCTCTCTTTGCCGATGATATGCTTATATTTCTGACCTCACCCCTAATCTCCACCCCCAACTTACTTCATCTCCTCCGGGACTTTGGAACTATCTCAGGTCTCCAAGTTAACACTTCCAAGTCAGTTGCTCTTAATATTTCAGTTCCCTCATTAACCATCTCCCGACTTGCGCCCTTCTTTCCCTTCTCCTGGGCTACAGATAGGATTCCCTATTTGGGTATTTCTCTCACCAAATGTTTCAGTAATTTATACAATGCTAATTACCCACCCGCCTTCAGATCTTTAGAAGCAGATTTAACTAAATGGTCTAAAGAAGGATTGTCTTGGCTGGGCAGGCTCAATGCAGTCAAGATGAACTTATTTCCTCGAATTTTGTACTTATTTAGAGCCCTTCCCATACCTATTAAAAAGTTGACCCTCAACAAATTCCAATCAAAAGTGGTTGGATTTGTCTGGGGAAAACAGGGTCATAGACTGACGCGTGACATCCTGTTCCGCCGGACAACCCAAGGTGGTTTAGGACTTCCTAACCTCTTTTTATATTATCAAGCAGCACAACTAGCACAATTTTCAGCAATATATACTAAAACTAATAGCCCAGACTGGGTTTCTATTGAGAACCAGGCAGTACCTGACTACACATTAGATCACCTATTATGGAGACCAACAAAACAAAGACCTGCCATATTGTCCCCCACACTTTCTCAATCCCTAGCACTATGTGACAGACTATATAAAAACGAACACCTAATTTCCCCACTGAAACCTCTCGTACATTTATTCCATAACCCTGATTTCCCTCCTGGCCTGAATACCCAAGATTTTCAATGGTGGTTGAACAAGGGCCTTTTCAGAATTGGACATTTCATTACACCAAATGGACCCATTTCAATGGGACACTGCTACTCCAAACTGGAGATGCCCGATTCAGAACAATTGAGACTTTCACAGATTAAACGTTTTATACATTCTCTTGAACTTGACAAATCAAATAGCTACAATGCTACGATTTACGAGCAATGGTGCTTAAAACAAGGTCACCGCAAAGGAGGTATTTCCCTCATCTACTCGTCCCTGGCAGATAGGAGTGACAAACCGACATATGCTCGTTCTTGGGAGGAAGACTTGGACATCCAACTAGATACGGAAATGTGGTTTCGAATTTTTAGACGTTCTTCCAAAGGTATTTTGAATATTTCCTTAATCGAAGCTAATGTCAAAATTCTAACGAAATGGTATTATGTTCCTGTGAGACTTTCAAAGATGTATTCAGAGATTTCACAGCTTTGTTTCAGAGGAGGTGGTCTTTTAGGTACAATGTTACATATATGGTGGACATGTCCCCGCATACGAAATTTTTGGAATAACTTTATACATCTAGTGAGGAAGGTCTCGAAAGCCCCAATCCCACAAGATCCTTCATATATCCTTCTGAACCGCAGGCTACACAATACCCCTAAACATACTCAACAACTAATCTTTTTTATGTGCTTGGGAGCCAAGATCACTTTAGCAAAAGCTTGGAAAACTTCTAGGGTTTCCCTTGTGGCTACCAGGCACAAAATCTCCTGGATTATGGTTCAAGAACAAATAGTAGCTAAATTACGGAATACCATTCAACAATTTGAATTGACATGGGATCCATGGGCCCAACACATCAAAGTACAATTGTTTCCAGGACACCTTCTGTCTTAAATTTCACATTGATGGAGCCAGGACCCTGAATCCTGTACATCTCTCCCTTCCTTACCCTCCCTCTTTCTCCTGAATTCATGTTCTACTTCTCTTTTTTTTCTCTTTGCTTTTCTTTTAGCAGGATTTTCATATTTAGTTATGGATTTGATGTTGCCTTATTCTACTACATTCTTCCTCAGTTAACCTTTGTGGTTCTAACTGGAGTTTACTAGTTCTAAAGAGTTCATTTGGAATTGAATTGGGAATTTTGAAGTTTGGCAGTCCGCTTCCCTCCGGGGAGCACAATTTCTGGGTGCTGTCCGGGGGTTTGAAGGGACGTAGATGGGGGGTTCTTCGGCGGGAGTCCCCCGAGCTATCCCACTCCACAGTGTGAGCCCATTGGGGTGGAGTGGTGACCTTGGGGGTCTCCTTAGAAGTTGCCGCTATGTTTATGACTTAAATCTTCTACACCTCCCATTTAAACCTTAATCAAATCCCTTTTTTTTTTCTTTTCCTATTTCCCTTTTACCTATGTGTATGTATGTATTTATATATATATATATATATATATATATATATATATATATATATATATGTATATATATATTTATATATATTTTTTTTAATTTTTGTGTCCCTTTTTTTTATATATATCATTATTATAAATTTTAAATGAAGTGGATCTTTACACTCCAAGTCTTTCATGACATATAATAGCCCCAAATATATCTGTATAAGATACCTTGTATAACTTGTCTTTTTCTGATTGATGCATCCTGCCTTATTTGAATTCTCTGTTTTTTTATGTTATGTTTTTGCTTTATTTCTATTTTCTGATTATACATGATGTATTTACCGAAGAGTTAAATTCAATAAAAATTATTGAAAGAGAAATATGCTCAAAGTTTTTATAATATGATGCCGAGTAGCCATCGGGCCGGGCCTTTTATGTAATTTTAGTCCCTTTATAGCAGTCTGAACCTCATTAGTAGTAATAGGGCTTTCTAGTCTCTCTCTTTGTTCAATATCAAGAGTAGGGAGATTAATATTAGAAAACCGCACTGGCCTGATTGAAATCAGTAGCAGGGGAGTAAATTTTAGCTAATTTGGAATGAAACACCTCTAAAATTTTCACTGGATTACTGGTATATGAATCACGGGACGTTTTCAATCTTATGGAGGATCTGATTTGATTTATTGATCTTAAACTTCTGGCCATAAGGGAGTCTGGTTTATTAGCTTTGAGGTATTGTGTATGTTGGCTTTTACGGAGGAGTTTATCTGCCAAATCCGTTAAAAATAGATCTAAATCTAAACGGGCTTTATCTAATTTAGCATTATTAATGGCATTTGGGGAAGATTGAAACGTATCATGACAGGAAGTGAAGTTAGCTTCCAGCTTTGTAAACATGAGTTTACGTTCTTTTTTAAGCTTTGCAGCTAGTTGTATCAACTTACCCCGAACAATGGTTTTATGGGCTTCCCACAATGTCAAGTCGGAAGTGTCACCAGTATCATTAAATGAAAGATAGTCATTAATCTCTTTTTCTATCGTCTGTCGATGTAGAGGGTTAGCTAATGTAGAGTCGTTTATGCACCAGGTGGTATCATGTGATCTGGGTATTATAGAAGCAATAGTTGTGAATACGGCACAATGGTCGGACCATGTGAACGGGATAATATTAGATGATAGAATTTCAGGTAGCATACTAGAAGGGACCAGAATATGATCAATACCGGAGAAAGATTTATGTGGGTAGGAGTAATATGTAAAACGTCTACTAGTCGGATTGGTTTCACGCCATGTATCAACCAGATTATGTTTGGCAAGTAAATGTTGAAGATTAAGCTTATTAGAGCTAGGGATAGGGGCTGGGGGAGACTTATCTAGAAAAGGAAATACCATCGTATGCGAGTCACCACATAGGACTACAGTACCAAAGTTATGTGTCTCAACCACTTGAAAAAGATGGGATAAAAAAGATTCTGTTTTTTTATTTGGAGCATAATATGAAACAATTGTAATAGCTATATCTGCTATATATCTAAGGAGTAGATATCTACCTCCAGGATCATTTAGTTGTGTTAAGAGGGTGAATGGCATGGAACGGTGAAATCCAATAAGAGTTCCGCGTTGTTTAACCGTGGTAGAAGCGGTAAAAATTGCGGGTATGAGGAGGAAAGAAATTTAGGGGCAGCTTTGTCAATAAAATGGGTTTCCTGCAAACAGATTATATGTGCCTTCTTGGCCGAGAAAGATCTCATTGCTTTTGTTCGTTTGTGTGGGATATTAAATCCTTGTACATTAAGAGATAAAATATTTATGGGGGCCATAAAAAGTCTAAGTAAACTAGCTCATAATAAGAACAATGACTTGAACTTAGAATACAGGTCACCATCTCGAGAGAAAAAAGAAGAGAAGAAAGAATAGAATAAAGAAGAACATAGCTTGGAAGAATAACCCTAATATGAAAAAACTGTGAGTTAATGCAATAAGAAATCACTAGGGTATGAGAGCAACTCCTGGGAGTGAACAAAGGACTCACAGGGGCTCCACAGCCATCATCAGAGTCTCGCATAATAAAAGAAAGGGTCTGAGGATGGTGAAAGGGCAGCAAGTAGTTCCTAAAGTGACGAACCACGCCGGAGAACCACAGGAACTATACAAAAAGCATCTATACTATCATAATAATAACTGCATATATATTATCCAGAAGAAAAAAAAAGGGGGGGGGGGGGGTTGGAAGACTATCAAGACCATAACCTCAGGAAATGACCACATAAGTATCTTTGACTGATATGAGAGAGGGAGACAAAAAAAAAAGATAAGAAAAAAAAAGGGGGGGGGGAGATTTAAGTAAATAAGCAGTAAAAAAAAAAAAAAAAAAAGTTTTAGATAGAAGAGGGCCAGCAAAGAATTGTAAGCCACCGGGCCATAATGTTGCAAAAATTAGTAACTTAAAAATTAAGTTGTTTCAGAAAAAGTGGAATCATGCAGTTCTGAAAAAGAGGAAATGTATCAAAGAGGAGAAAAAAATATATTTATTTTAAATTCAGTCCATAGATTCTTCAGTATTAGGAGGCTGATGTTCAAATCGACCACGTTTATGCTGATTATGGCGAGAAGGAGCAGATGACTTAGAGCTGGTTGCAGTGTTTTGTTGAGGGGACCTGGAGGCTGATCCTCTGCGGAATTGGTCTTTAATTGTGGTTTGATCTGCAAGACCTAATTCGACCAAGGCTGACTGTAAGTCCTCTGAAGAGCGACATACATATCTGGTTTCCAGATGTGTGAATTTGAGGGAGAAAGGAAACCCCCAATGATAAGTGATCTGGTGCTGTTGAAGTATTTGTAGCTGTGGTTTAAGAGCTTGCCTTTTAGCCACTGTAATAGGAGATAAATCTGAGAAGAGTTGGTATACTTGTCCTTGGAACATTAGGGAACCCTTTTCTCTCGCTGCTGCCAACAATTGTTCTTTTGTACGAAAATAGTGCATTTTGGCAATTATGTCCCTGGGAGGGCCGTTAGGTTTACGTGGCGCTAACGCTCTATGCACTCTGTCAATTTCTAATCTCTCCACAGAGATACCAGGGTGCAATTCCTGAAATAAAGCAATCATAGTGGCATTCACATCCATGACAGTCTCTGGAATTCCTCTGATCCTCAAGTTGGCCCTTCTCTCTCTATTCTCCTGGTCCTCTAAACGTGACTGAAATATGACAGTCTCTTCTTTGAGACTATTAAATTCAGAAATGTAGTGCTGAGTTTGACTTTCAATATCATCTACTCGTATCTCCAATTCAGCTGTTCTCTGACCCAGCTCTCTAATTTCTCTTGTCAGTTTGTCAGTAATATAATCTGATGTCTGTTTCAAAGCCTTCTGTAAAATATGCTCAAATTTTTTAAATATTACAGATTGAAACTCTGATTCTAATACCGAAGCACCACAATCAGAGTCCTCTGTATTTTCTGTGGTGTTTATATTGGATTTAGGAGGTTTAGCCAGCTGTGAAGAATGAGGCTGTGAGGAGACTGCTGCAGCCATCTTGGAAGACGGCTGAGGTCATTTCTCTTTGCTTGTTCCACTTTTAAATTTACCTTTTATACCCTTTAAAACCATACTTATATGTGCCTGAGTCTTAGTAGTAGGTTTTTCTCTCGTTTTGTGTAGAATTAGGGACTTCTGTGACCTGTAGTCCTCCGGCGTGTTCTTAAGAGGAGCAGAGCTCTAAGCCAACATTACCGTCCTCCTAGGCATCCGCACATGCTCCATCTTAGCTGGTTCTCATCCTACCTTTCCCACCGCACATTCAGTGTCACTTACAATTCTACTTCCACCTCTTCCTTCTATGTCTGGGTCCCCCAAGGTTCTGTTCTGGTACTTCTCATATTCTCAATCAACACCTCCTCCCTGGGTCAGTTGATTGCCTCCCATGGCTTTCAATACCACTTCTATGCCAATAACACCCAAATACTGTATATATATCTCTACCCCTCCGCTCACTCCATCAGTCTCCTCAAGCATTACCAACTTATTACTCACACCACTTCCTCATACTCAATCTATCCAAAACTAAGCACATAACTTTTCCTCCCCCATGTGTCCCTTTCCCTGATTTCTCTGTCAAAATCAACAGTTCAACTTTGAACCCACCCCCCCAAGCCAAGGTCCTAGGTGTGGTCCTGGACTCTGAACTCTCCTTTTGGGCCCAAATCCAATCACTGTCCATTGCTTTCCACCTCAACCTTTCCAACATCTCCAGGATATGCCCATTCCTAAGCAATGACACCACAAAGCTTCTAATTCCCTCCCTGGTCATCTCTCACCTCAACTACTATAACTCCTCCTCATTAGCTTACTTTTAAATATCTTATCCGCCCCTTCAGTCCATTATAAATACTGCTGCCAAGCTAATCCACCTTAAAAAAAACTCTGTAAATCCTTCCACTGGTTCCAACCAAATCATTCTTTTCATTCCTTCCAAGACCCCCTGCTCTCTAGTTCCCTTGTCACCCCATTCCACGCACATCTCCAAGACTTCTCCAGAGCCTCTCCCATCCTCTGAAACTCTCTACCTTAATTTGTCTCATTATCTCCTACTCTACGCCTTACTCCACTTTCAGACGATCTTAGAAAACTCATCTCTTCAAAGAAGCCTATCTGGCCCCCAGCTAAGAACTGCACATGTATTTCCCAATGGCCCATCCCCCACAGGTATTACCTCTTGTATCTCTTGACCCTCCCTCCTAGATTGTAAGCTTAAACAAGCAGGGCTCTCTAATTCCTAATGAATTCAATTATATTATAATTGTACTGTCTGCCCTTATGTTGTAAAGCCCTGCGTAAACTGTCGGTGCTATATATATCCTGTATAATATTATTATTAATAATAATAATAGGGGCGTTCTTGTCATCGCCTCTGACATCCATACCTAACCTCCTGCCTATCCTCGAACAATTTAAGTTTATTTCGAACCTGAAAATAAACTACTCAAAATCATTTGCCCTAAATATTTCCCTACCAGACAAAGTAGTGAAATTGTGTCAGTTGAACTTTCCCTTTAAATGGCAAACAGATGCGATCACTTACTTGGGCATTCAGCTCCCGAAAAAACTGGACACTCTCTATGAGAAAAATTTTGCCTCAGAGCTCAAGCGCTTGCAACAGGATCTGAAAAAATGGGATACCCCGACTTTATCCTGGTTTGGAAGAGCCTCTGCTCTGAAAATGACAGTTCTCCCCCGAATACTGTACAAAATGCAAACGGTACCAATACGCTTGCCGCCAATATTTTTTGCAACATACAAGAGAATGTGCAGAAATTTTCTTTGGGGGTCAAAACCGGCGCGTATTAGTTGGCCGAAGTTGGTTCTGCCTAAAGCCAAGGGAGGGATCGGACTCCCGGACATATTGAGGTACTATTGGGCAGTACAGATGGCCAGAGTTGTTGACTGGAGGATACATGAACGCTTTAAAGACTGGGTCAGTCTTGAAAGGCGTCTGGCGGATCGGGACCTTCGCTCCCTCCCTTGGCTTTCCAAATTACCATCTAGTTCCCCCCTTCACTCACACCCGCTTATCGGGGCGACTCTCCATGAATTCCAGAGGGTATGTAAATCGCATGCGCTCTCTAACGCGGTCTCCCCGATCACGCCTATAAGAGGCAACCCTGATTTCCCTCCCGGACTGGATAAGTCCTATTTGGCGCAGGAATGGCCATATGAGGAGATGCTGGCTAAGCACTTTTTCCATAGGGGTAAGTTTGCACGGCAACAAGACTTAGCGGCAATTTTTAGCACTAAAGCCTTCCCCCTCTGGCCTTACATTCAACTAAAACACTTTTTAGATCACCCGGAGAGAAGAAGGGGCTTCACAAACGCACCCACGGTGTTTGAATCTTTATGTTCGGGCTCAGCCCCACAGGATCATGTCATTTCTGCACTCTATGCGTCCCTGTTTAAGGATACTCACTCTGCTCTGCGCTCAGACCAAGAGTTCTGGGAAGCGGCACTGGGTAGGGAAATAGGTGAAACTGAATGGGACCGCATTCACTTATCTATCCACAAAGGGTCCCTCAATGTAAACGCTCAGGAAAATGGGTACAAAATTAAAACTAGATGGTACAAAACCCCAGAATTGTTGCATAGGATCTTCCCGACTGTGTCGGATAGGTGTTGGAGATGTGAACAAGAAGTCGGGACGTTCCTCCATGTGTGGTGGACATGCCCCTTGATTCAGCCTTATTGGAACAGGGTGCACGAGGTGGTCTTGAAAGTGTCCTCCTTGCCCCTGCAATTTGTCCCAGAGCAATACCTCCTCCACCTATCCGAGATATCCCCAAAAAAATATTTTAAGTCAGTAGACATGCATATGATTAATGCTGCCAGGATGTGCATCCCGGCCTTATGGAAATCTAGAGCCCCACCTTTGATTAGAACCTGGATTCACCGTATCAATCGCATTGAGACGATGGAGGAGCTGATCCATTCATCGCATGACAATATCTCTAAATTTTCTGCAATCTGGGAACCTTGGCTCACCTTTAAGAAATCACAGCACTACCAGACACTGCTACAGAGCAACGATTGAAATCGGACGGGGTACTGTTAATGCTGTGATCATCATCTAGCAGCTGAGCAAATGCCAGGGAGAACTAGGCACTTCGCCTGGCCCTCCCCCCCCTTTTTGTATTTTCTAACCTGAGTCGCTGTCAGTCGCAAACGGAGAGGGTAGCTGGTGGTACCCCCCACCCCCTCTCTGCTCCGTAGCTTTATTCTTGGCAATTTCGCTTCAATTTTTAAGTCTGGGCTTCTCTTCCCCCCCCCCCCTTTTTTTTTTTTTCTTCTCTCTCCCTCTCCTTTTTTTCCTCTCCCCCTCTTCCCCTCTCTCCCTTCCCCTCCCGTTGATATCCCCTATAGGGCTACTACTCCCTTCGGGGATGATTAGGCATTATGGCAAAGTGGTGGGGATTAACAAACTCACAGTAGCAATTGTTGTGATTGTGACCCCTGCAGCTTCCATACTTATGCTAGTCCACACATCCCAGTGTAGCTGGGAGCCTGGTCAGACCCTTAATTCGATCTTAATTTTAGAGGGAATTACAAGGGGGTCTACCCCTTCGGAGAGGAACCTGAGGCGGAAGCACAGGTGAATCTCGGGGGAGCCCTATATTCATTAGGAGATGTTAAAGTTACATTGGGGTTTTGTAATTCCTTTACTTGTTGGGTATGTGTATCTCAGTGGTCTCTGTATCACCGCTTGTTTAATCTGTTACATGTTGCACTTTTGGTTACACAATGTTTTTATATTGTTCTTACTCAATGTGATTTTGTATGATGCTCACTACATAATAATAATAATAAAATATTTTGGAAAAAAAAAAATAATAATAATAGGGGCGGAACCGGCAGCCGGAGCGCATGGTGGTGTGAGGAGAGAGCTCCGTATCAGCGGACCTTAATCAGCGGCTCACAGCAACCTTTTCTGCCCACATTCGGTATCCTCCGGCAGGGGAATACCTCAGGCACACGCTGAGCATCATGTCCAAGCGAAAGGAGAGAGAGGGGCCACGTAGGCTGACCGACTTCTTCCCGCCGGCGGCGAGCAGAGAGGCCCAAGATGGCGCCCGTGAAGCACACAGTGCAGCGGCCTCCCCGGGACGCGCTGCCCATACAGAACGACCGGACCTGGGTGAGTCTCATCCCTCACACTCTCCGCCACCCTCCTCGCCATTCACAAGCCCAGCCAAACAAAAAAGAAAGCTAGGAGAGAAGGGGGACACCCAGGCAGACACTGAAGTTGAAGGGGAGGAGATGGAGGAATCATCCCTGGCTACACAGCAGTTAGATGCCTTCCCCACATCAGGGCAGCCCATCCTGGACACCACTATGAAAGAGATGTTGCAGATGCTGAGGGGGGCTTTGCAACAGGACATGGCTTCGTTTGTGCGCTCCACTAAAACAGAACTGTCAGCAGTTAAAGAAAGAGTAGCTTATGTGGAAAACAAGATGGAGGAATTCACATTAGCTCACAATGAACTAGTTGATGCTCACTTTGATGTTGAGAGTGAAATTAAAACTATGCGTCTCAAAATGGCGGACATTGAGGACAGGGCACGCAGAAACAACGTGAAATTCAGAGGAGTCCCTGAGTCTGTGAAACCATCTGATCTTACTGCCTATCTCCAAAAGCTTATGATTACTGCTCTGCCAGAATTAGCGCCGGCTGATCTTATTATTGATAGAGCGCACAGGCTACCCAAGCCTTCTTTTCTATCTGAGCAGGTCCCCAGAGATGTGATTGCACGCATCCACTTCTTCCATGTAAAAGATAAATTAATGCGTTTTGCTAGACAACACCCGTCTCTCCCGGACCCCTTTACAGGGATTGCTCTATACGCAGACCTGTCACAAGCTACACTCGCGGCTAGGCACAACCTAGTCCCCATCACCAAGATTTTGCGTAACCATAAGGTTCTGTACAAATGGGGGTTTCCAGCTAAACTGGTTTTGGAAATGCATAATGAAACACATGTGATTGCTTCCATAGAGAAAGGTATGGAGCTCCTCAGAAAATGGCGCCTACTCCCTACCAATGGAGAAACGGCGGATCCGGACCCCCTTCATGACAGAAGGAGTTATCATCGACTCAACAGAAGAAACAGATAAGTACAAGCTTGATACCATTGTGGTTTGCTATTGAGTCTCCGGATTACACCATTCTATTACCCCTCATACTGGCCATCGCCCAAGTGCCTTAGTTGATGTAGTTGACTACTCGGGCATAGGTTCAATTGAGCACCCGCTGAACGGCCACTGTTATACGTTTCTTTCCCCCAAGAAGTTTTGCAGGATGAATCCTGCACACAGTTCATTGGACCTTCCTATGACTATTCTCCCCAAGTTCAATGTTGGCCATTGGAGGCCCATCCCCCTGTTTCTAACTTCCCAACCACGTATATCGGTGTCATTGACACGTAACACCCTCTTAAGCGTTACGATCACGTCCTTGGCTCTACTCCTACCATTTACATTTGGATGGCAACGGACAGCTGTACTGTTTCAGAATGAACATTAAAGTTATGTCTCACAATGTGAGAGGCCTTAACAGCCCCTACAAGCGTAGAACACTCTGGAAGTCTGCTATCGATATGCACTGTGACATTCTATGTATACAAGAAACTCACTTCCCCAGTGCTAATCCACCTAGATGCACACATGGAAAATTCCCCCATATATTTACTGCCAACGATCTGAAGAAAAAGAATGGGGTATTAATAGCTGTAAAAGACACTGTCACCTTTTCTTTGTTGCAAGATTACATTGACCCTCGTGGTCGGTATATTATACTGATTGCTGAAATTAATCACTCCATATATACGTTAGTGAATTTATATGCCCCAAATATTAGACCTGCACGCTTTGTCCGCAAAGTTGTACACAAAGCGAAATCTATGCAAAAGGGTAGCCTAATTTTGTGTGGTGATTTTAATATAGTACTGAATGCTGATCTTGATTCCTCCTCTGTAGCCCTCAGGCAGCGCCCCTGTCTAGACAGCTTCTGCCATGAAGAAAGGCTTTTTGATCCTTGGCGCTGCACCAGGGCTACGGAGAGGGACTATACGTATTACTCTGCAATGCATAACAGTTACTCGAGGATTGATTATTTCCTCACAGATTTGCATGTACTACAAAATGTGATTAAATCGGAGGTCCACAGCATCACTTGGTCAGATCATGCGCCTATAACACTGGAAATTGTGGACTTTAACAAGGCTAATAGTAGGCCACTTTGGCGCAACAATACCTTCCTTCTGTCTCGCCCCACCATTAGGGACGAAATAGAAGCGAAGGTCAAGGAATTTTTCCGATTAAATGATAATGGAGAGTCCTCCCCTGCAATGGTATGGTGCGCTCACAAGGCCTTCACTCGAGGTGTCCTCATACAGATAGCTTCGAGGGAACGCAAAAATAAAACCCGCCGCATAACACAGCTCCAAAATAAAACTATTGAATTGGAGGGACTGCATAAAAACCCGACCCTCACTTCTCCCACCATACTCCAACAGCTCACTCAATGTCGAGAAGACCTACGACACGAGATCAAAACTGACCATGACCTGTACTTCAAAAGACTGAAACTATCCTACTACTCACAAAGCAATAAGGCTAGTAAGCTGCTAGCTTCCCAGCTTAAAAAAAGACAGGCTAAAGCTAACCTACCTTTCATCAAGCACCATCATTCACATCAGACTTTTCATAATCCTAAAGACATAGTGAACACCTTTAAAGATTACTACCACTCCTTGTATAACCTTAACCAGGACCCTGACACTCTGACACGGAAATTGATCGTTTCCTGGGCAATTTGAAGCTACCTAAAATAGATATCCCTACACTGACTGCTTTAAACTCCCCCATCACTTGTGAGGAAGTGACCGCAGTAATTAAGACGTTGCCCATGCATAAATCCCCAGGGGCGGATGGCTTCTCGGCTGAATACTATAAAGCACTTACGACTATCCTGACCCCTAAACTTGCGACTGTCTTCAATAATGCTATATCCACAGGCTCCTTTCCCAAAGAAATGCTACAAGCTATCATAGTCACAATCCCAAAACCAGGAAAAGACAACTCCCTCCCCCAGAACTTTAGGCCGATCTCACTCTTGAACTCCGATTTAAAAATATATGCTAAAGTACTAGCAAATAGATTGATGAATATTACCCCTACCTTGCTAGGTTTAGATCAAGTAGGCTTTGTTAAAGGTAGGCAAGCACCCGATGGAACAAGACGCATGATCAATCTCCTACGATATTCTGAAATTAACAAACTTCCTAGCGTATGTTTAGCCTTAGATGCAGAAAAGGCCTTTGATAGGGTACACTGGCCATACCTATCTAAGACCCTTCAAAAATTCGGACTGTCGGGCCAAATTCATACAGCTATCATGTCCTTGTACTCTCATCCATCAGCAAGTGTCTATAATTCAGGCCTTCTCTCCGACCCCTTTAATCTAACTAATGGCACAAGACAAGGGTGCCCACTGTCTCCCATAATTTTCTCACTTGTCATAGAACCACTAGCAGAAAGTATCAGGGAAGCGACAGATGTGAAAGGTATTCAGATAGGTGCAGAAACCCATAAAATAGGGCTATTTGCTGATGACGTCATTCTCACAGTTACTGACCCTGTCACATCCCTTACTAAAATTCAAGAGCTGATTAGTAGCTTTGGGAGGGTATCCTTTTATAAGGTTAATACTAATAAATGCTATGCTCTGGGGTTGCACTTGTCATCGGGTACCCTAAGCACACTAAAAAATGTCTTCCAGTGTAACTGGAATCCTCCCTCGATCACATACTTAGGAGTACAACTTTCCCCCTCCGCTTCTGACACATACTTGCACAACTATCCTCCCTTGTTGGATAAACTGGCTGAAGAAATGAACCACATAGCTAAACTACATCTCTCCTGGGTGGGAAGAATAGCGGCTTATCAAATGCAAATACTGCCTAAACTACTGTACCATTTTAGGACGTTACCAATCCCTATACCCTGCAAGTTCTTTGCTCAACTATCCACACATCTAAACAAATTCATATGGGCAGGAAAAAAACCTAGACTAGCCTTAGCGAAACTCTATAAGCCAAAGTACCTTGGCGGAATGGGTCTCCCTAACGCCCAGGCTTACTATCATGCAGCCATATTGGACCAAATGAAATACTGGTTCTCCTGTCAATCCGACAATAAATGGTCAAACATAGAACGTACTGTTACCCCTGGGCATGATCTCCCTGCTCTAGCTATGGCGGCTAGCATTCACCACAAACCAACTGTCCCCAACTACCCTACTATACAAGCCACGATTAAGACATGGTCGGGCCTGACTCAAAGTAAAATTACTGACGTACCGATAAGTAGACTACAAATTCCATTAGCAACCTACCAATACCTAATACCCAACTTCTGCACACAGAGATGGAAACAATCAGGCAATCATTTTTTTGCGCCCCTTGACGAACAAAGAGACTTAGCTGACCGATATAGGCTATACCAAATTCAGCACCACAATGTGTCCAACACTCCTAATCCAGTAGAAATCCCACAAGCACTATGGGACTTCCTTCTAAACAAAAGCTCTAACTGTAGAAAGGGGATCTCACTTTTCTATAGACTAGCAAACCCTCTGTATCTAAACTCTAAACTGCCCTGCATGTTACACTGGGAAAGAGAAATGAGGAAGGAATACTCACTCTCACAGTGGCATACGGCACTAAAATATAGTGGGAAATCCTCTGCTTGTATAGATCACTGGGACAATGCCCAGAAAATACTACACCGATGGTACCTAACTCCGCTACGCATCCACAAAATGCATACAGATACAGCCCCTCTGTGCTGGAGGAACTGCCAGCACATGGGGAATCTTTTTCATATATTATGGAGTTGTGAAATTATCACCCCATATTGGAAGAAAGTAGAGTCCCTGATCAGAGACATCACAAAGTCTAAGTGTAAACTAGACCCAGGTTTGGCTCTTCTTAGCCTCTCGATAGAGCAATTCCCTCCAGTAATGCAAAAAATAGTGATTATTATCCTCTTTGCTGCCAGAATTTCGTTGACAAGACATTGGAAGACCCCCATACCCCCTTCTCTAGAGGAGGTTATTACCAGAGTAAACAACATATACCTTATGGAAAAGATGTTAGCTTACAAAGAAGGGGTAATCCCGGGTTTCCATAAATGCTGGGGGACCTGGGATTCCTCCAAATACGCCTCTCCACATCTGTGATCTAATTCATGGATTTTCTTGTTGAATTATATCTTGAAATTAAGTTGCCTGAACTCAAAAGGCGTTTCATCCAACTACAGTGTAAGTAGAGGTAATATTATCCATTTTAACCCAGGAGTAGTGCCCAAGGAGGACTATATATCTTTGTTTGTGTTGAAGTTTCTTGGTTACCGTTTTCCCTATGCCTATGGACAAGTTTTGCTGTCCTACGTATTAAAACAAATGAGCCGCGTACTTACCTGTACCATCGCCCTTCACCCTCGGTAAGGTCAAAGGATACTAATACTCAGGTAATCCTACTCCAGCGCTAAGCCTGCTCACAGTGTGTACCCGTATGGGGTGACAGGCTAGGCCTACTAGTAGGCCATTTGAGGTTCTCAAACTATAATAGTTCTAATAGGATACTATTGTTTATATTTTCTTTTCTATGTGAGTATGTGGAACACTGCCTTCAATATGTATGATAATGCTACATATTTCTTTGTCAAATGATGTATACTTGTTTCATTCAAAATCTAATAAAAATCTTTGGTTAAAAAAAAATAATAATAATAGTGTTCACTACAATTCATAATGCTCATCCCAAATTGAGCTAGTGGTGCAAACTCATCCACAACCTGATATTTGGACAATGAGAGACCCACAGCAAAGTATTGCAGTCTTTTTTGTGTTCTTCCCATCCATAAGTGAGTTCCCATTGGAACACTGTAAGCCCACGTACACACTGTCGGAGATTTTGCCAACGAAATCCGTCGGATTTCGTCTGTCGGATTTAGTCCGACGGATTGTGTCCGAAACTGTTGCATACACACGGTCGGGCCAAGTTGTCTGATTTAGCGGTTGCCAAGAACGCGGTGACGTAATTTCGTTACGATGGGACTACATTCAGGCTAGTAGCCAATAGCTTTGATGTAGGAATTTGATCTGAGCATGCGCGGCACTTGGTCCGATCAAAATTCGTTTTCACTTAGGTCCGACCGGCCCAGTTGATCGGGAAATATTTCCAACATGTTGGAAAATTGGGTCCGACGGAGATTCGGATGGAATCAGTCCGATGCATACCACACACAGTCGGATTATCTGACGATGCGGTCCGATAAGACGCATTCCGACGGATTCTCCGACCGTGTGTACACGGCATAAGACTGAAAGCACTGTTCAATAAGATAGAGCCAGATGGGTTGACTTTACTAGCCCTTCCACTTTCAGCCTAGTGTGAAGAAGATTATGAGAAGCTAATATAAAGACAGATTTCAGGTTCTTATGCTAACAACATTTATACATGTTTTATGTTTTCTATTTATACATGAATAGATCCATTGGCATATTTTACATTTGCCTGGACTTCTATGTGAATAAAAAATGACAAGTCAAGTAAGAAAACTACATCAACTGGCTTGTATCAAATCATGTGCTTGCTAAAAATATATATATATTTTTAAATTTCCATTGCACATGATTAGTTATTCACAAGAAACACAGGTTTACTTTATTTACCAATATTTACTTTGCGAAATAATAATTTGCTTTGCTAGATGAACAGCCGCTACCCTCCTTTTTATTTTACCTTTTTTGCTCATGATTACATTCCAGCTAACCTCCTCCTCTATTCAGCCCTGTGCCAGAATGAAGTTCTGAACTCCAAGGCCCTCCTGGGATATATAGGATGCATATCCCAAGAGGAATTGGCTTGCATTCATTAAGGAAGCAGTGGCAAGTCTGGCAGTGCGTCATCGGGAGGTGGTTGTCTAAACTAGAAAAGGCAGCCCTCTTGTGATGATGTCAAGAAGAAGGATTAACAATAAGGACAACCCAGTATCAGGTAAGGTGTGTGTGTGTGTGTGTGTGTGTGTGTGGGGGGTAGAGTGAATAAAGATGTCTTCTGTGTCATTTGTAAGGACATTCCAATATTTATCAATGCCCCTAATTTTAATAAAGGGATTCCTATTCCAGTAAAAGTTTGATATTTGAAGAAGAGCGCTAGGAATGGGAAAGGTTTTACACTTACCTCCATGCTTTTGTCTGGATGATGCTTGTGCTGGAGGTTATCAGGGAAATCCCTTAAGCCATCTATTCGGTAGTTATTTTAGCAGTACCATAAAGCTGGCTCAGAAACATGTAAAGTAAGTATTGCTAGTTCAGTTCATGCAGGTAAATAAAATGTACACCATTCATGTCATTACACTTGTGCCACAATCTAAGGATTTAGCATACTTACCCAATTTTCAAATTCTTTTTTAGGGCAGCAAATTCTGAAACAACTTAAAAGGAATATGCTTTAACCTGAATTTGATTTGCTTTGGCATTAAGGTGTTAACCTAAGCTGATTTGTGGTTGCAGCTCCGCAATTACATCAGGCGGCTTTGAATAGTTGTTGCATTTACTTTGACATGTACAGGGAGAATTAGTAATCTGGATAAAAACAAGTTAGATAAATAGATAGATAGATCGATAGATAGATAGATAGATAGATAGATAGATAGATAGATAGATAGATAGATAGATAGATAGATAGATAGATAGATAGATAGACTTCTGTGCAAATACTAGTCAATCAAATATGTGCATGAATACATATCTATACGTTTACCAAATGTCTTTGCTTGCTAAGTATGTGAGCAGTGCTTTGAATTTTCTCCCTTCCTTATATCTGTGTTATAGGTAAGAAGGGCTGACCACTTAAAAAGTTATCTTGAGTTGTCTCTGCTTTGTACTCTGCTATCAGCATAGTCATTATCATCTAATAATTATTTATTTATTTCTGTACTTCAAAACTATGACTAGTACTGCTTGTCTTCTTATACATGTTTTATATGTTTGAAACTGTTTTGTTTACATTCCCCTTATACATCCTTATCATTTGTGAATATTTTGTTTCTTTGAACAAGATGCATTTACTTATATAATAATTACTGTTTAGAATTCACGGCACATTGTTTTATTCATCAGACTGAACAAAATATATCACTGTGATAGGTAATAAACGCTTTATTCAAATAGCTAGATTTTAGTTTCCTTTGCATTATGGCTTTCTGTCTATAAAATTCATTGACTTATTTTCTTCATTAGGGCTTGCTGAGTCAGGTTGTATTCTGCAAAGCATCTAATTAGTTTCTGGAGCCCCTGGTTATAAATAGCATCTACTAACAGTCACCATTGCCAATCCTGATCCCTATTTCACAATTGTCAGAAAACATGAAATCAAACAGAGACAGAAGTACAGTTAAATCACACTTGTTTAATAATAAAAGTAAAAAGAACAAACGTAGACAAAACATAGCCAAAGTTCAGTAACTGGAACGGATAGTCAGCCAAGCCAGAAGTCAGGGATCAATGTAGTGGAACAGCAAGCAGGACCTGGAGCCAGAAGGGATGTCAGCAAAGCAAACAGGAACGCAGGAGATAGTCTCTGTGATGTTGATCAAGGCAAATGCAGAGATCCTTTGGGCCAGACGGCTTAAGTAGACAGAACTGATGAGCAGGATATCACCAACAGCTGTGTAACTGTGAAGAGATAGGAGCTGGCAATTAGCCGACAGGTGAGCGGCCAGCTCAGAGAAGGAAGGGCTGAGCCCAGCCCTGACAGTACCCCTTCCTCGATGACCCCTCCCCCCCCCCCCCGGAGGACCATCAGGCTTGAGGGGAAAACGTCTATGAAAATCATGAAGGAGGACAGGACCGTACCCCTTCCAATGCACCAGGTACTGTATACGCCCATGGAACCTACGGGAGTCAACAATGGACTGTACTTTATACTCCTCATGGTTCTCAACCTGTACAGGGTGAGGGCGTGGCACCGAGGTGGTAAAGCGGTTGCAGACCAAAGGTTTTAATAAGGGGACATGAAATACATTTGAAAATCGTATGTTAGAAGGAAGGTCTAATGCGTAAGCCACTGGGTTAATCCTGCGAAGCATATGGAAAGGCCTAATAAACCGAGGTGCGAACTTCATTGAGAGAACACAAAGTCATAGGTTGTGAGATGACAGCCAGACCCTGTCCCCAACCTGGTAGGAAGGCACGGGCAGGCGCCTGTGGTCAGCAGGGAGTCTGTACCTATCATTAGCATGTCACAACGCCTCCTGGATTTGTGTCCAAGTGGAACGAAGACCACGGACATGCTCTGATGCAGGAATACTCTGTGGAACAAATGAGTCAGGCAACATGGAAGGTTGCAAACCATAGTTCACCATAAACCTGGACAATAGGGAAGCAGAATTCAAGGCATTATTGTGAGCAAACTCTGACCATGGCAATAGGTCTGACTTGTTGTTATGATGGTCAGAAATATAGCAACGTAGGAATTGCTCCAAGGACTGGTTGGCTTGTTCTGCAGCCCCATTAGACTGCGGATGATACACAGAGGAAAAAGCAAGCTGAATTCCCAACTGTACACAAAAGGCTTGCCAGAACCGGGACATAAACTGACTACCCCTGTCTGAGACAATCACCTTTGGTAGCCCATGTAAGCAGAACATCTCTTGAGCAAAACGGAAGCCAGTTCCGTAGAAGTGGGCAACTTCTTAAGTGAAATACAATGAGACATTTTTGAGAACTGGTCAATCACTATAAGGATAACTGTGTTGCCCTGGGAGCTGGGTAACTCCACAATAAATTCAATAGACAGGTGGGTCCAGGGCCTCTCTCCATTGAGTATGAGTTGTAGGAGGCCCACTGGAAGATGTTGTGTAGTCTTACTCTGAGCACACACAGAACAGGCAGCTATGAAGGCGGTTAAAAAAGCATGTAGACTAGGACACCAGAATTGTTGGGAAATGGCCCAACAGAGTTGATTCTTCCCAGGGTGGCCAGCAGCCTTGGGAAAATGGTAAGTCTGGAGCACGGCAGTATGGAGACTCTTTGCGACAATGCAGCAAGAATTTTGTCACCCAAAGGAGAAGTGTGACTGGTGTGAACTGTAGCCAGAATACGATCAGGAGGGATCTCAGGATACAGAACCGACTCCATCTTGGAAGTGGAGGAAAATTGTCATGACAAGGTGTCAGCCCTTACATTACATAGTTACATAGTTACATAGTTAGTTACATAGTTACATAGTTAGTCATTTTGAAAAAAGACACAAGTCCATCCAGTTCAACCTTAAAAAAAAATAAAATAAAATAAAAAATAATCGTACAATCCAAATACCCAATTTTATGCCCACAATTGATCCAGAGGAAGGTGAAAAAAAAAACCCGGCAGAGCATGCTCCAATTTGCTACAGCAGGGGGGAAAAATTCCTTCCTGATCCCCCAAGAGGCAATCGGATTTTCCCTGGATCAACTTTACCTATGTTAGTACCCAGTTATATTATGTACATTCAGGAAAGTATCCAGGCATTTCTTAAAGCAATCTACTGAGCTGGCCAGAACCACCTCTGGCGGGAGTCTATTCCACATTTTCACAGCTCTAACTGTGAAGAAACCTTTCTGTACTTGAAGATGAAATCTCTTTTCCTCTAGACGTAAAGAGTGCCCCTTTGTCCTACTGGGTAAGAATGAGACAATGTAATTGAAACTTGACAAGAAAAGAGATCATTGCGCCCTTCTGGGAGAGAGGCGTTTAGCTTCAGACAAGAATGCGAGATTCTTATGGTCCATAAGAATGAGAACTGGCACAGTGGTACCTTCGAGGATATGTCTCCATTCTTTCAGGGCTAAAATGGTCGCCAACAGCTCTCTGTCACCATAATGTAATTGCACTATGCAGGTGGCAATTTCTTGGAAAAGTAGCTACAAGGATGCATAGCACTCTCAGAAGTAGGATGTTGAGACAGAAGGGCACCAACACCAGTCTCAGAAGCATCAACCTCAAGAATAAAAGGTAACATAGGATCAGGATGTGTCAACACAGGAGCAGAAACAAAGGCAGCCTTGAGACTCTCAAAGGCCTTAACAGAATCTGGAGACCAACTCTGTGGGTTACCATCCGTTCTGGTCATATCAGTCAGGGGCTTGACCAGAGACGAGAAGTTACAAATAAACTTCCGAAAATAGTTGGCAAAGCCCCGGAAACGCTGCAGGGAACTTAATCCACAGATCAGGGTTAGAAATGCTGAAAGTTTCTCTAGGTCCATCGAAAAACCAGCAGTGGGAAAGACATAACCCAGGAATATAACCCGTTCACGAGGGAACTCGCACTTCTCCAGTTTACAATAGAGATCGTTCTCTCTTAGTTTCTGCAGTGATGACTCTCCAAGGACTTGGAAAATATGAGGGTATCATCGAGATAAACCACCACACATAACTGCAACAAATCTCGGAGGACATCGTTAATAAATTCCTGAAAAACTGCCGGGGTGTTACAAAGGCCAAAAGGCCTTACGAGGTACTCATGACCTGTCCTGGTATTAAAGGCAGTTTTCCACTTGTTTTCCTCCTTAATCCTCACAAGATTGTATGCTCCTCTCAAATCAAGCTTTGTGAAAACTGATGCTCCCTTGAGGCAGTCAAATAACTCTGTAATCAATGGAATCGGATAGGCATTCTTAATCATGGAATGATTGAGACCTCTATAATCAATACAAGGTCTCAGTTCACCACTCTTCTTCTTCACAAAGAAGAAACTAGCACCAGCAGGAGACGAGGATTTGCAGATGAAACCTTGAGAAAGTGCATCTGAAACATATTCCTCCATGGCCTTATCCTCCAAGATTGACAAAGGGTAAACCCGACCACGAGGGGGTATGGCACCAGGTTAAAGGTCAATTGCGCAATCATCATTTGGGCGGCACAGTGGTGTAGTGGTTAGCACTGTTGCCTAGCAGTAAAAAGGGTCACTGGTTCAAATCTCAACAATGACACTACCTGCCTGGAGTTTGCATGTTCTCCCTGTGCTTGCGTGGGTTTCCTCCGGGTACTCCGGTTTCCTCCCAAACTCCAAAGATATGCTGGTAGGTTAATTGGCTTCTGTCCAAAATTGGCCCTAGTATATGTATGGGGACCTTGGATTGTGGGCTCCTTGAGAGTAGGGACCAATGTGAGAGTACAATGTACAGGGATAGGGACAATTGTAGACACTCACACAGGTTGAACTGGATGGACTGGTGTCTTTATTCAACCTTACTAACTATGTATATGGCCGGTGTGGAGGCAAACTACCGGTTTGACCTTTGTCAAAGAATTTGCTAAAATCGTGGTACTCCTCTGGCAGGGAGGAGCCTGAAGAGGCACACGTGACCTTGGCTACCTTCTGGAAGCATGTCTCACTGCATTGTGGTGACCAGGAGTGAACCTCAGCACAGAGCCAATCAAAAGAGGGGTTACCCCTCTGTAACCAAGGATAACCAATAACTAGCCAAAACTTAGGTGAGGAAATGACTTGGAATTGGATTATCTCATGGTGAAGGGCCCCTACAGCCATGGACAACACAACCGTCTCATGAGTCACATAGGCAGGCTGTAGAGGTCTCCTGTCAAGAGCCTTAATAGCATGTGGAGTGTCACGTAGCGGAATCTAGTGCTTCGATACAAAGGCAGCATCAATGAACAGGTCTCGAGTCAATTAGAGCCTGTATCTTGACTGACGACTCAGCCCAAGAAAGGGTGACCGAAACCAGAGGCTTATCCTTCTGGATAACTGGGGATGAAACAATACCACCTAAGGCCTGTCTGTGACAGGACCTCAAGGTTCAGGCGTTCTCTGGATGGGTAGGACAAGACTTAAAAAAGTGACATGGATTAACCTCCACTGACCGACTCAGTACTAGAAGGCATTGGAAATGAGGGAGGCATGGTTGGGACTGCAAAGCTTGGAAAGAAATGTACAGGAGGCTTCCGCAAGCGATCTTCAAAAGAGAGTCTTTCTCTGAGTCTGGCGTCAATGAAGATGCAAATGTGATCAACTTCTCCAGCTCAGTGGGTATATCTTGGGCTGCTTATCTTATCCTTGATGGTATCCAAGAAGAGACTATGAGAAAAAGCAGCCACCAGGGCCTCATTGTTCCACGCAACCTCTGCTGCCAGAGAACGGCATACAATAGCGTAGTCTGCAACAGTTCCTGTACTCTGTTTGATGGACATGAAGCACTTGGCACTAAAAAAGTGGAGCATGTGGGAACATGAAATACCCTTTTTTTTTTTTTTTTTTTTTTTTTTAAACGACAATTTTATTGAAGAGAAATAGTAGGCACAAAAGTATAAATGCGAAAACGTACAAAGAGAGATCCCCAACAATTAGAGAGTTAAGATGTCAACAGACGTACAGATAACATTTCAAATGAAACAAGCAATGAGTTTGATAAGGCAATGCCTATGGAAAGACCCTAATTGAGGGGGGGTGAGTAGGCATTAAGAAGGGCATAAGAGGGGTTTGGAATTGTCCGCAACTTGAAGCTAGGAAGATAGCTGCCTTGGTCAGGTAAGGGAATCCATCTGGGGTATACAGGCTGGGCCCAAGGAGCGAGGAGGTTTCGAGCGCGTGTACAGGTAGGCGGGGCCCGCGAAGGAGACGTCGCGGGCTCCGCCGCCTGGAATGGGCTTAAAGGGGAACCCCAACGCCGAAAAAAAATCGGCGTGGGGGTTCCCCCAAAGTCCACACCATACCCTTGTCCGAGCACGCTACCTGGCCGGCCAGGAAAGGGGGGCGAGCGAGCGCGCCCCCCCTCCTGAGCCGTACCAGGCCGCGTGCCCTCAACATGGGGGGTGCCTTGGGGAAGGGGGGGCCGCGCGGCCCCCCCACCCCAAAGCACCTTGTCCCCATGTTGATGAGGACAAGGGCCTCTTCCCGACAACCCTGGCCGTTGGTTGTCGGGGTCTGCGGGCGGGGGGCTTATCGGAATCCGGGAGCCCCCTTTAAGAAGGGGGCCCCCGGATACCGGCCCCCCACCCTATGTGAATGAGTATGGGGTACAATGTACCCCTACCCATTCACCTGTGAAATAAAGTACAAAAAAAAAACACAACACAGGGGAAAAAATATTTTATTGCACAGCTCCGGGGGTCTTCAGTCTTCGGGGGTCTTCTCGCCGGACTCCTCCGCTATGTGTGTGTAGCTCTTTTACTAGCGGAGGAGTCCGGCTTTCTTCCTCCCCGCCGCCGGCCTCTTCTCCCGACTTCGGGGGTCTTGTCCCCCTCTTCGGTTCTTCTGCCGGGCCACCGCGCCTTCTTGTAGCTCTTTTACAGGCGGTGGCCCGGTCTTCTGTCGCCGCTGTCGTCGCCGCCGCCGCCGCCGCCGCCTTCCGTTCTTGTTCTTCTTCTTGTTCTTCTGCTTCTTCTCCTGGAGATGTTGACTCGACGAGCTCTCCGGCCGGAATGCCAGAGCCGCGCTGTGCGGTCACTTATATAGTGACAATGGGGTGGTGTCACATGGTATATGTCACATGGGTTGGTCACATGGGTTGATGTCACATGGGGACTATGACATCGTAAGGGGGCGGGGTCACCATGTGACCAACCCATGTGACATATACCATGTGACACCGCCCCATTGTCACTATATAAGTGACCGCACAGCGCGGCTCTGGCATTCCGGCCGGAGAGCTCGTCGAGTCAACATCTCCAGGAGAAGAAGCAGAAGAACAAGAAGAAGAACAAGAACGGAAGGCGGCGGCGGCGGCGACGACGACAGCGGCGACAGCGGCGACAGAAGACCGGGCCACCGCCTGTAAAAGAGCTACAAGAAGGCGCGGTGGCCCGGCAGAAGAACCGAAGGCGGCGACAGAAGAACGGAAGGCAGCGGCGACAGAAGACCGGGCCACCGCCTGTAAAAGAGCTACAAGAAGGCGCGGTGGCCCGGCAGAAGAACCGAAGAGGGGGACAAGACCCCGAAGTCGGGAGAAGAGGCCGGCGGCGGGGAGGAAAAAAGCCGGACTCCTCCGCTAGTAAAAGAGCTACACACACATAGCGGAGGAGTCCGGCGAGAAGACCCCCGAAGACTGAAGACCCCCGGAGCTGTGCAATAAAATATTTTTTCCCCTGTGTTGTGTTTTTTTTTTGTACTTTATTTCACAGGTGAATGGGTAGGGGTACATTGTACCCCATACTCATTCACATAGGGTGGGGGGTAGGGTTCTTAAAGGGGGCTCCCGGATTCCGATAAGCCCCCCGCCCGCAGACCCCGACAACCAACGGCCAGGGTTGTCGGGAAGAGGCCCTTGTCCTCATCAACATGGGGACAAGGTGCTTTGGGGTGGGGGGGCCGCGCGGCCCCCCCTTCCCCAAGGCACCCCCCATGTTGAGGGCACGCGGCCTGGTACGGCTCAGGAGGGGGGGCGCGCTCGCTCGCCCCCCTTTCCTGGCCGGCCGGGTAGCGTGCTCGGACAAGGGTCTGGTGTGGACTTTGGGGGAACCCCCACGCCGATTTTTTTCGGCGTTGGGGTTCCCCTTTAAGCCCATTCCAGGCGGCGGAGCCCGCGACGTCTCCTTCGCGGGCCCCGCCTACCTGTACACGCGCTCGAAATGGGCGGACTTTCCGAGCGGGAACAGTCTGCTCATTTCGAAAGTACAGCGGACAGGCCCACACACGGGCGGACTGTTCGCTCAAACACAGTTTCAGCGGACAGTTTTTCGGAATTTCCGAAAGACTTTGTCCGTCCAACTGTCCGCTGAAACTGTCCGCTGAAAGCCCACACACGAGCGGACTGTCCGCCCAAACACTGTTCAGCGGACAAGGTTGGGCGAACAGTCCGCCCGTGTGTACGCGGCCTTACAGGGGAGGGGGGGACCGGAGGGAGGATGTAGAAGAGAAGAGAGAGAAAGCGGTAGAAAGGAGAGGGGAGGAGAAGGAGGGCAATGGGGAGTATGGAGTAGAGGCAGATGGGGGGAGCAAAGGTACAGGGTGGGTTGGAGCTGTCTGGAGTCCCCTTTCCCAAGGCCCCCCGAAGCATATAGAGTAACATGTAGAACAACTTTTTGTTTGCCTTTGTATTTCGGCGACCTCAAGGTTAGCAAGTACTAGGGTAAAGAAGTCTGAGTAGAAAGCCTGTGATGGAAAGTGCCAAATGCAAAGTGTGGAATGGAATGTAAAAAAATGTGAAAAAAAAAAAAAATGTAAAATGTAAAATGTCCCCCTCATCGCACATTCAAGTAATCGGCAGTGGTCTGGAAGTGTTTCCAACAGGCCCATTTTGTGCTAAATTTGGAAGGGGTGTCTCTGGATATATGAATCAATTCTTCCATTTCAGCTATTTTGTTGATTCTGGAGAACCACTCTTTCAGGGAGGGAATTTCGGAGGTGCCCCAGTGAATAGGTATGCACTGTTTGGCTGCGTTGAGCATGTGCATAGCTAGAGAGCCATGGTAAGTTCGTCTCGGTAGAGGCGAAAGGTGGAGAAGGCATTGGGCTGGGGTTGGGTCAATGTTATAGGTGGTAATTTGGGAAACGAGACTGCACACTTCTCTCCAGAAATTATGTATTGAGGGACAGGACCACCAAATATGAAGTGGTGTACCCCTGTCTTGGTTGCACCTCCAGCAAGTGTCAGTGGCATTGGGGGCAAATTTGTATAGTAGAGAGGGGGTACGGTACCAACGGGATTGTATTTTACAGCCGTTTTCTTGGGTGCTAACATTCAATGATCCTTTATGAATGGTTTGAAAAATGGCGTCCCACTGTTCATCACTTATCGATAAGGCAAGGTCTTCCTCCCAACGTTTGCATGCTAAGGTGGAGCCGGGACGCTCCCCATCAAAAAGCAAGTTATGGGTAAGCGCAATGAGATGCCTTTGGGGGGTGGATTGGGTGCACAGGATTTTGAACGGAGTAAGTGCCCTAGAGCATTGCGAATTTGTGTCTAGCGATCGTAGGTAATGAGCGATCAATAGGTAGGTCCAAGGAGGGATGGGTGGTCTATCCATGTTATTAGCGATGGTCGAGGCTGGGATGAGTGACCCTTTCTCAAAAAAGTGGCAAGCGTTCAACGTGTCTCTTGGCCAGTTGTCTGTCAGGAAATCTGGGCATATGCCAGGCGGAAAGTCTGGGTTGCATTTAATCGGGGATAGGGGTCCCGGAATTGACGAGACTTTCGTGTGAGTACAGATGTGTTGGAAGCATTTCAGTGTCGGGTGTATAAGGGGGTGGAGGGTGGCCGTGATGGGTACATGAGACGGTTTCATCCAAGGCAAAGAGGCGAGTGGGCAAGAGGAGAAAGAGGCCTCTAGAGAGACCCATTCTTTGTGAGGGTCGCGAACATTCCAGTCAACTATTCTAGTTAAATGGACTGCCCTATAATAGTTGAGTATGTTTGGGAAGCCCAGACCCCCAAGGAGTTTAGGGCGTGATAGGGTCCGGAGGGAAATTCTAGGCGTTCGGCCTCCCCACAAGAACTTCGAACAGATGGAGTTGTACGTTTTAAAGAACGTTTGGGGGACTTGTATAGGGACTGTTTGGAGAATATATAGTAGGCGAGGCAGGACATTCATCTTGAGGACCGCGATTCTGCCGAACCAAGAGAGAGAATGTTTGTTCCAACGTTTAAGATCGTCCGTAATAGTTTGGAGGATGGGGAGATGGTTTTTAGCATATAGGTCAGTTAACTTTCTAGTAATTTGTGTGCCCAGGTAGGTAATGGAGTCACTCTTCCAGCAGAAGGGGAAGTTCGCTTCACATTGTGCTTGGATCTCCTCAGGTAGAGAGATGTTCAGGGCGTAAGACTTGGAAAAATTGATTTTAAGGTTAGAAATGGCTTGAAATTTCTTAAACTCTGATAGAACAATTGGGAGCGTAGTAATAGGGCTCGTGAGGAACATCAATATGTCGTCTGCGAAAGCCGCATATTTACATTCTTTAAGTGGGGTAAGAATGCCCTTAATATCATTGTTTAGTGAAATGGTTTGGAGGAGGGGTTCTAGGGTTAGAATGAATAGGATCGGGGAAAGGGGACACCCTTGCCTCGTACCGTTTCCGATGGGGAAGGCGTCTGACAGAGTACCATTGACCCGGACCCTTGCAGAAGGGGTAGAATATAAAGACATGATCATGGACATCATGTGAGGACCAAGGCCCAGATTATGGAGCACTGCTTCCATGTAGTCCCATGCCACTCTGTCAAACGCCTTCTCCGCATCGAGAGACAGGAAGAAGGCCTGCTGTTCAGTTTGTGTTATCATGTGGTGGATATTAATGGATTTCAGGGTGTTGTCCCTGGCTTCGCGTCTGGGAACAAAGGCTACCTGGTCTGGGGAGATGAGGGTTGGGATGAACGGAAGGAGTCTGTTGGCTAATATTTTGGCAAAAAGTTTGACGTCTACATTGAGTAGGGAAATTGGTCTATAACTGCTCGTGGTTGTTGGGTCCTTATCTGGTTTGGGTATAACGGTGATATGAGCTTCTAAGATTCCTCGGGGGAGGGATTTGGATGTTGGGACAGAGTTGAAGGCCTTAAGAAAGGGGGACTGAAGTGTCTCGGCAAATAATTTGTAATACGCTGAAGTCAGGCCGTCGGGTCCAGGGCTCTTGCCCGGTTTCATTTGTTTGACTGCTTGAAGCCATTCCGCCGCCGAAATTGGTGCTTCCAACGACTGGAGGGCGTCAGATGGAACTTTTTGAAGAGGAAGTCTAGAAAGGTACGTATGAAAGTCGTGTAGACGTTTTTGGGGGTCTGGAGGGCGCGGGCAGTCGGAGTTAAGGTTATATAGGGAGGTATAATAGCGTTCGAATTCCCGTGCTATTTCTGCGTTCGTTTCAAGGGTGGAGCCGGTAGGAGAGTGGATACGGTGTATCGTCTGTTTGGCCTTTTTTGATTTAAGCATGCGCGCCAGTAAGCGGCCTGATTTGTTGCCATGTTCATAAAAGAACTTCTGTGAGAGGGCAAAGGATTTCCTCGTCTGGTAGCCTAATATGTCTTGGATCGAAATACCCTTTTAAATGAAGTCACAAACTCGGGGTAGCTCAAGACAACAGGTTTTTGCATCTCCCATAAAGGGTTTACCCAGGCCAGGACTCTCTCAGAAAGCTAAGATATCACGAAAACTACTTTGCTTCTGTCCGTGGGAAACGTCTGGGGCAGCATCTCAAAGTAAATCTCAACCTGGTTGAGAAACCCTCTGCATTGTACTGGATCACCCCCAAATTGCTGGGGAAGCGGAGTGGAACCAGACATACCTCTTAAAGAGGTAATGCTCAAGGCGAGTGCAGCAGGGTCAGCCTGCAACATAGGTTGTACCAGGGGGGCCAAAGTAGGAGCTTCCAGGTGAGCCGTGAGACTCAGGAGCGTTTGTAACGCCATGGCAAACTGATCCATGTGGTGATTCAGTTCATCCAATCTGGAAAAAATATTACCAATAAATGGATTGACTGCATCTTCTGAATTCCTGGCCTTCGCCTACAGTCAGAAACCATGAAATCAGGCCGAGACAGAAGTACAGTTAAATCACACTTGTTTAACAATAAAAGCAAAAAGAACAAACGTAGTCAAAACATAGCCAAAGTTCATTAACTGGAATGGATAGTCAGCCAATCCAGAAGTCAGGGATCAATGTAGTGGAACAACAAGCAGGATCTGGAGCCAGACGGGATATCAACAAACCAACAGCTGAGTAACTGTGGAGAGATAGGAGCTGGCAATTAGCCAACAGGTGACAGGCCAGCTCAGAGAAGGAAGTGCTGAGCTCAGCCCTGACACACCATCCACTGCCCTATTGACCCAGTTCACTGCATTACTGACAAAGTCTACTGACTTAGATCAGTGGGAAGGTGCCCAGGATTGGAGGGAAGGGCCCCGGGTTAGGGTCAGGGGGGCCATTCATGGTTTCTTGCATCGGGACGCTGAAAGTTCTAGTTACACCTCTGATTAGTGCTCTTAGTACTCTTATCTAAATAGCTTTAGATAATGTATTACAGTGATAGTATATTCATTTCTCAGAAGTCATTCCAAATAAAACAAATAAAAGAAATATGGGGAGGGGTAAGAGGAAAATAGAGAGATAAGAAAAAACAATATTTTCCTGTCTCATCCTAGCTACAGCTCTCTGTGCCTCCTCCAGCACTCACTCAGTATATAGAGCCTAGATATAAAACCTGTAATCGGCAACATTTTTGGGATCCCAAAAATTTTACAAAATTACATTTTGTTGTTTTTATTTTTAAGGCCAAATTTCAGTTGAAACAGAAAAATTTATATTTAAAATTCTCTATTTTTGATAAATAAGAAGTAACAAAGGAGTAGGGATGAGCCCGATGTTCGAGTCGAGCGTAAGTTCAACTCGAACATTGGATGTTTGCCTGTTCACTGAATAGTGAACAATCGTGCAAAAAACATGGATTTTGTATGCTCTTTTTCTTCCCCCATTTGGAGGGTTAGCCCCTCCCTCTCCCCTCCCCGTTTATTCTTTTTGTGTTTTACTTTACCTCTTTCATCTTGGGGACCCTAGGCTCCCTTTTTAACGTTCTATTAGAATTCCCAACTTGATTTTAGGGTCTCTGTGTGCCTAGACACACTCCCAACAGAGCGCATTCGGCGCAGTACAAATCCCATATCAAATCAAATCAATTTGGGGTGTTCACTGCAAATTCGAAAGCTGCAGAACACCCTTTAAAAGTCTATAGGAGAAATCAAAAGTGCTCATTTTAAAGGCTTATATACATACTATTGTCATAAAAAGTGTTTGGGGTTCTGCCCCAGGGGACATGTATCAATGCAAAGAAAAGCAGTGCAGAGCAGTGATTTTAATAATGCTTAAAGTGAAACAATAAAAGTGAAATATTCCTTTAAATTTTGTACCGGTGGGGTGTCTATAGTATGCCTGTAAAGTGTTTAAAAAGGTCCCTGCACAAAATGACATTTCTAAAGGAAAAAAAGTCATTTAAAACTACTCGTGGCTATAAGGAATTGTCGGGTCCTGGCAATGAAGATTAATTTAAGTTGCTTCTGAAATTTCTAGAGCACAGGTGACTTCTGATTGTCATTTTAATGGGTAAACTGCTCATAAATGCATTTTTAGGTCTTTACCTTAAAACATAAGCACAAACAAATTTAGGTCACATTTGCCACTGAGGTCCAAAACCTCGTCTCAAGGAGCAATGAAAACTAGTCAAGAAAAAAAACAAAGCACACAGAAATAAGAAACAATTAAAGAGGAAGTAAACCCTGATGAGTTTACTTCTTCTTTCATTCCCTGCAAAGGGAAAGCATAATGGACTACTATGCATCGCATAGTAGTCCATTATGTGTCACTTACCTGACACAGGAGCCAGCGAAGTCACCGCTGTCCCCTGTAGTTCGGCGCATCCATCTTCTCGGTGGGGTCTCGCAGCTCCGCCGCTGTCATTCGGCGAAGCCGGGATGACGTCACTCCCGTGCATGCGCACGGGAGCCGAGATGCGTGGCATTGCGCGTCATCTTCGTCATCGAGGATGCCACGCTCAGTGCGCCTGCGTGCCGCTGTCTACGGCGCATGCGCCGTAGACAGCGTTGCTCGTCTTCGGGCAAATATCTCCTAAACTGTATAGGTTTGGGAGATATTTCTTGGACCTACAGGTAAGCCTTAATCTAGGCTTACCTGTAGGTCAAAGTGGTTTGTAAGGGTGTACAACCACTTTAAGGCAACATTTTCTCAGAATGAGTGCACTTTCTAAAGCCCCATACATCAGATTTTCTGCAGATTTTTTTCCCTTTAGATTTACCAAAACCATATAATATGAGGTCAAACCTTAGGAATTTCAATTTGTATGCAATCAGGCAGGCCTCTGCATTACATGGTTTTTGTAAATCTGAGGAAAGAAATCAGCAGAAAATCATTCAATTCATTGAACAGAGTTTGGATAACACAGGGTTAAACGGAAAGGTCATAAATTAACTGCACGTTATCTGGACAGAATGCTTGGGGAGATAGTGATATGTTCCTGCTTAGGAGATGTATGTTAGCTTGGGGGGCTGCAAACTCTGCAGGGCTCCAACACACACTCGCTGCTATTCCAACCCTTCACATATTTCCACATAAACTTCCCTCCTGGCATTAAACTTTGCCAAGTATTGTACTCAGCTTATCACCCCAAACTGATGTTCCTCCCTCAGCTCACCTCTCTTCCTGCATGTCCTGTGAGCAGAATAGCTGTGCTCCTCCTCTGGGTTCTCTCATCATATGGCACTGAAGATAGAAGAGGGGGGGATTCAGCGGGACACACAGAGCAAGTATGCAGGAGACTGGGGGGGGGGATGAGGAGACAGAAAATCAGGAGGGGCCAGCGGGGAGGAGCGCATCACGAGAGGTCTGACTAAATACAATCTCTTAGCAGCAGGGACCTGACCTACCCACTGCACAGAGATAAATCCCCGTATTGTTTGTCATTAGAAGAAAATGATGAACCATTTGCATGGTAAACTGCCTTTTTTGTTAAACGAAAACCTGGGCACATTTTTGACAATGGTTTTACTCTCTATCGTATTATATACAAAAACTAAAAATGATGCATTTACCAGGATTGTGCATAGAGCAGTATGTATGGTATAAAAAAAAATTGCTGATAAAACTATAGGTTGCATTTTTGGCTATAAAAATAGAGAAAATATAAAAAGACCAACTTTGGCATGATGTTAAAGGTAAATTGGAAGTACTTTATTTTTCAAATTGAAACCCAGAACTTACATTTGTTTTCAACATTCACACCTGCTCTGTATTGTATATGTTATTGCCAATGCACGGGATATGAAGGCAGACTTCCAAACTTGGCGGCAGATTCTTGTAGCCCTTTCTAGCAGGTGTTGTTTTGGAATGCAGGAAACAGAATAATAATGCTGCATTGTGAGATTACACTATCCGTTTTTTTTCAACCACAGAACTCTAATGAGCTTCAGGAAAAAAAAAAAAAACTTGGACTGCTGTTTAACATGGAATATGTTAACATTATATAAGCAGCATTTTGGGAACTTTTTTGGATTCTGGATTTTATTGCTATATTCTGGCAGTGTGTTTGTCGTGATTATATAACAAGTTTAAATAATGTAAAACCAAAGACAGAGCCAAACTGCTAAAATGATTGAAAAATAATCCATAGCTGAGCTGCCTCATCATTACATTGTACTACAATACAAAGAAAATGGGTTAACAAATATAAACCACTAGTATAACACGCTGAAATTTGACGATGATGAGCATCAGAATACCAAACTGGGCTTTATGTCCTTTCCTTCATCTCTCTCTTAAGAAATAAGAGGGCTGTGAGCATGCGATCACCAAAACCAGATGAAAAATGTTTCTTATAATGTTTGCTGTTAAAAGTAGATTTTGGTTAGCAGTTTGGCAAATAGAGATGGCCTTGCAGTTCGCCCGGCGGTCGGTTCGCGGTGAACTTTGCTCGTTTGCGATTCGCCAAACCGGCGGACTTATGGAGCTGTTCGCAGCGGCCATATTCGTTTACATTGTGAAGAACTTTGACCCATGACACATCCATCATGGGGTACAGGACAGCCAATTGAGACATTTCAGCACATGGACATACCCCCTCCCTTATAAATAGACCTGATCTGGCGGCCATTTTACATTCTGTCTTTTGTCAGTGTAGGAAAAGGACGCTGTGTGGAGCAGGGACAGTCAGTCTGTAATCACTATCACTATTACTATTATGTGCACAAAAGTCCTTTTAAGGACTGGTATATCTATACAGTATATAGGGTTGTAATTGTAATACACTTATAATATACTTTCTTTCAAATATATAAAGCATATTATAGTGCACTGCAGTGCTGACTGATTCTGCAGCTGTCTTTTCTCAGTGTAGGAATAGAGTTTGCTGTTTGGAGCAGGGACAGTCTGTAATTCCCTAGCTATCTACTATTAGGTCCACAAACATCCTTTTAAGGACTGGTATAGGTGTACAGTATATAGGGTTGTAATTCACTTATAATATACTTTCTTTCAAATATAGAAAGCATATTATAGTGCACTGCAGTGCTGACCGATTCTGCAGCTGTCTTTTCTGAGTGTAGGGATAGAGTTTTCTGTTTGGAGCAGGGACAGTCTGTAATTCACTACCTAGCTACTATTAGGTCCACAAACGTCCTTTTAAAGACTGGTATAGGTGTACTATTTGGTGTGCAGTATATAGGGGTGTAATACACGTATAAAATACTTTCAAATATAGAAAGCATAGTATAGTTAATTTCTACTGTGCAGCATTGTGACTGCTGAGCGGTTCTGCAGCGATACTACAAAGAGTGACCAACGCAATTAGAAAAAAATATTATAACTGGTGTGATAGACCAGTGGCCCCCCAAAATTACAGATTAAAGCGGGGTGTTATATACCTTCTTCCACATATACTGCACTTCTTTAGAGACTTTTGTCACAGGGTCATTTAAAAAATGACAGGATGAGGAAGAGGCAGGCCCTTCCGCAGGAGTGGTAGGGGTAAGGCAGGAGCAACAGGTTTGAGCCAAAGTGGGAAATTGCAGAAGGTGCTTTCGATTACGTCAAAGGACGCAGCAGACTTAGTTGAGTGGCTCACTCAGCTTTACTCTTCTGCACCCTCCTCATCCTCTTGATCTGCACCCTCTTCACTCTCTGCTGTGTGCACCCACAAAGACACTACCATCAACACCACCACCACCATATACCCTCCGGTTGAGTCACAGGAATTATTTTCCGATCCATCACAAGACATTTCCGATGCGCAGCCATTCTTGGCATTGGATCAGGAAGAGGAGGTAGCAACAACCGCCACTCAGCAGTCTGACAACAGTACCCAGATCAGCCCAAGGAGGTTGGTCTCTGCTGTTGCTGCCTACTTTGAGATCTCTAATTATATCGGTGGGGAAGGTGACATCGCTGATGACATGTCTAGGGATGTCACGTGGGTGCCCACAAGAGAGGAAGAGGAGGGGAGTTCAGAGGGAGAGATGAACCAGCAGATAGGGAGGAGAAGCAGGCGGAACTTACATTGCAGAGGAGAGACAAACCAGACTGCTAATGTATCAGGAGTGAGGCATCAACCATGTACGGTCACATCTGGCGCTCCCAGGACGCCGGCACATAGCTCCACACTGTGGGCTTTTTTTAACATGTCCGCTGCTGACAATAGTGTTGCCATCTGCAGCCTTTGCAGTCAACGCATAAGTCGCGGTAAGCCCAACACTCACCTAGGCATGACCACTTTAAGAAGACACATGAGCTGCCATCACCGAGCCCAGTGGGAGCAACAGAACCCACAAAGCCACATTCCAGGCTCTCACCATCCAGCCTCTTCTACTTCTCCTTCTCCTCTCTCCTCACAATTTTCCTCCACTCCACCTTTCATCATGTCATCCTCACATTTTTCTGGAAAAAGGCAGGTTTCCGTGGGCCAAATGTTCGAGCGTTAAACAATGATGATGCCGAATAACCCTCTTTCCCAACAGTTGACCGCTGGCTTGTCAGAACTGATAGCCCGCCAACTACTGCCATATAAACTGGTGGACTCGGAGGCCTTTCGAAAATTTGTGGCCATTGGAACACCACAATGGAAGGTCCCAGAAAGGAAGTATTTCTTACAGAAGGGCATCCCAGAGCTATATGGCCCTGTTCAGCGGCAAGTCAATGTATCTCTGGCACACAGTGTCGGTGCTAAGATACATCTGACCACAGACACGTGGTCTAGCAAACACGGGCAGGGAAGGTATATAACTTTTACTGTCCACTGGGTGAACCTTCTGACGGCCGTCAAGCATGTAACCCGTGGCACCCGTGTAGATTTGGTTTTACCGCCACGGATTGCATGCAGGCCTGCCTCTTCTTCTCCTCCTCTTACTCCATCCTCCCTCTCCTCCTCGGCTGACTCCTCCTTTTCCGTTGCTAGCGTCTCTTCCACTGTGCCGCCCAAGATCTCCAGAACCTATTTGACATGCCAGGTGAGACGTTGCCATGCTGTGCTGCATCTGTTGTGCATGGAAGCCAAGAGCCACACTGGCCCTGCACTCCTTTCAGCTTTGCATTCACAGGCAGATCAGTGGCTAACACTGCTCAATTTGACAGTTGGTAAAGTGGTGTGCGACAACGGTGCCAATCTGCTTAGCACATTGAAACAGGGCAAAATTACACATGTGCCATGCATGGCATATGTCTTAAACTTGGTCGTGCAGCGATTCGTTGTCAAATACCCTGGGGTCCAGGACATCTTGCGGCAGGCAAAAAAAATCTCGGCCCATTTAAGAAGATCTTACACGGCCATGGCTCGCCTTTCCGACATTCAGCGGCGACACAATCTGCCAGTCAGACTTCTTATTTGTGATTGCCCGGCGTGATGGAACTCAACCTTCTATATGCTTGATAGGCTGCTCCAGTAGAAACGTGCAGGTAACGACTACCTGTAATGACTACCTGTACCAATGGCTGCTCGTGCACGATGCATGTGGACTACTGTGGGCATTTGATGAGATCACCAAATTGGTCAGTCGCAGCCATGGCGCCATCAGTGACATCGTACCTTACGCCTTCTTTATGCAGCGTGCATTGCGTTGTGTCATTGATCAAGCCATGGAGGAGCAGGAGCAAGAAGATGAGGAAGTAGCAATGCTGGATGAATTCCCAGGAGGGGCTACTCTATCTGAGACAATTCAAAAACAGGAGTCTGAAGAGGAGTCAGGATGGTTCCGGGGCAGATGAGGAGGAGCAAGAAGAGCATGCTTTAAACCTTTCTGGGATCCCTGTTGTTGTTTCTGAAATTGTTTTTCTTAGCTAAATCAACATATAGGAATAAGCAGGATAAAATATAGGATAAAAAGCCAATCCAAAGGTCTTCACAGGCAATCAACTTCAAATTAATCATCGCTAAAGAGAACCACTGTATACTGGGACATAGGTAAAAAGGTACCGTAATTTGAGAAGATTCCTGAGCATCCCACATCTGTATTTTGGGATGCTGCTGCAATGGAAACTTTAACGGGTAACTCCACTTTCATGAAAAAATAATTAATACTGTAGTATAACATAGCATATACAATTACAACACGTTGTATTGTAATTGAATGTTATTAAAAATTACCATTCCTTTTCAATCTGCAGCGCTGTAATTTTCTGTAAAATGCAATGCAATATGGCTACCTGGAGGGGTTCTATAAACATATGGTAGACAGAACTCCCCCTTGTTTGAGTGATCGTCTTACTGATTTTCACATAAGTCTGCAATAAGATAAAAGTCAGATTTTGGGCATCCCCTGCCACAAAAATAGTGAGAAACTCCCAAGGGGAAAACCACTCCCATATAGATTCACTTTGGACATGGACAAAAACAAACAAGCAGCTATTTCTTCAGAAAAACAAAAAGTAGAAATCTGCAACAAAGTTTTTTAAATTCCTTGTACATTTGATTGCCCGGAGGGGAATGTTTTTTTCTCAACAAATGTGGAGTTACTCTTTAAGTTGTGTCCAGTAGAACCAAGTACATTTATTCCCTATCTGTCTCACAGAGAAGCTGTTATATATTAATAATGTCATTGACTTTGGAATACCACTGACCAATAGTTGGTGTATACGGGGTGGTTCTATTTGCAACGCATGAAGGCCTTTGTGACATTGATGGATTAGCAGATATTCACTATATCTGGATTAGGAAATGGGCATGAGGTGGAGCAAATAGTTGGGCTGTTGGCCACTGGCCAGAATAATGTAGGTGAGTTTATGAACCGCAGGTAATATCTGGGAACAACTTTTTTGGATTTCAGTAGATATGGTACAATATGATCTCTTTGTTGTTCAGGTAACAGTCTCCACAAGCCCCTCCCCCATTTGTATAGAAAGGTGTCAGGGGGTGGCTGAAGTTTTAATAAAAGCAATCAGTGAACTGTGAAGGCCTCTGTGAAGAGCATAGGTCTTCAAATGTGTGTAGAAGCCTCTGAAAGTCTGTAATCTTAAGCAATAATCTAAGAAAATAAGAAAATTGTTAATTATGCCAAAATCTAAACCCATAGAAACCCAACCCTCCCTCATCTGGATGCAGGGGAATGGGCATGAGCCAACCTGAACAAGAGAAGAAGAAATTTCTTGAAAAATGGTGCTCTTGGATCCAAATGCCAAAAAACGTTGTTGTTTCTGCTAAGGAGAAAGTTGTGGTATCCTTTACACATGAGATTTAGAAACTTTACATTTAGAATTTAGAATACACTTTGCACAAAACACATAAACACTTTCAGCGCATAGAGTTCTGCCTTAAAGTCTACTTGTGCGGTGGATCATTAAAAGCAACGGAATAGCATCCTTCTGTTACGCTTTGCCAATCTTTGTCAACAGGAGGGCGCACATGCCTAATGAAGTACCGAAGGTTTATTGTAATACGAATAAAACACACAGCCAAATGGATACTCACAAAATAAATGTATACAAGCATTGAATGAACACTAAGGGGTTGATTTACTCAAACTATAGAGTGCAAAATCTGGTGCATCTCTACACAGAAACCAATCAGCTTCCAGGTTTTTTTGTCAAAACATAATTGAACAAGCTAAAGTTAGAAGCTGGTTGACTGCCATGCATAGCTGCACCAGATTTTGCACTCTCTTGTTTTAGTAAATCAACCCATAAATCTCAATCCAGTATGGGAATATTGTGGCCAAACACACTGTGATGCTGCACTGGCAAGCTGACACTTCTCAGAGGATGCACGACCTTCTTCAGAGCACCTTTAGAATACACTTTGACCCAAATGTATAAAAAAGGTTTATTTAAAAACTGAACAATCTTAAATTAAACACAGCCACTAATGATATAAAATTGTTGAATGACCAGGTAATTAACAGACACAGTAGCACAGTGCTGAAAACGGAAAAAATGGCCCAGAAAGGAAGGGGGTTTTACATGCTGGTTCTCAAGTGTTTAAACTACACCTGACATGAGAGAAAATTTGTGGGTGACATTTATGACATTACCCTCTGAAAACACTAGTTACTTGGTTGTCACGCTGATGCTTTGGCTACAAGCCTATCAAAGTCCCTGACCAGAAGAATTATAGAGATATGGGATTCTAAGATTTTCATGCACATGCATGCTTGTTTCAGGTATACGGCTCAGAAATCAGCTAATCTTCATATTACTATGCTGACAGGTGTACTTTCACCACAATAGAGAAAAACTGGCTTGGATCACAACAATCAAACTTACTTACAAATCCTTTGGCAGGTAAAACAGCTCACATATATGTATGCAAGCTCTGCATTTAGCTATTTCCCTGGAGTTCAGTTTTACTACATACTATCAGAGGATTTATTTTACTTAAAAATTGTATCAAACACAAATTGGATTTGTTTTATTGGTTGGGGATTTCTGGAACACTTTCTTATTTTTCCAAATTCTAATTAGAATTTTTGAATTTTAAGTACAGCTAAAGGAAAAACTTTTTTTTGGGGATAGAGTGGAGAGTGATTAGAACCACTGTCAGCTTTTACTGCTGTCTGTGTCCCATTTAGGGAAATTCACCCCCTTTATTTGTCCTATTTACCATTATCATTGAAAGTGAAAGTAAAAGAAAATCCCACATTTTGGGTTGTCCCCAGAAAAGTAATTGAGGGTGAGTCTTCCAAAGGGGACACAATTTCTGAGGGCCCGGGGGTCCCAATGGGATTCTTATAATTTGCACATATTTCCTCTCACTTCCTGTTTTAGCTAAGGGACAGGAAGTGAAAGGAAATCGCCCCTCTCTTACTCTATCCAAAATAAAATAAAATGTTTTGCCTATAGTTCTTTAAGTTTTTATTTTTTTCTAGAAATTCAACAATTGAATACAATAATCATTCAACAAAAGCACCGTTAATAAATAAGCACTGAGTTTATAAAAAACCATTACAAAAATGTAGCTTTTTAAAAAAAAACTTCATAGAGGGCTGTTTTTAGAGAAATATAAATTTAGATACATATCTGTATAGAAGCTGCCTTTATGTAAAGGTGATACGTCAGCTTTATCTGACATTAGACAAAAAATCTGATTCATAAAATTCTACACACGTTTGTTCCCAGAGAGGAACATTTCTACTTTCCAGAGGTTCCAGTGTGAGAATGTTCTGTCCACACAGACGCACTCTAATCACACTGAGCACTCCCTGGCCAGGCAGAAATACAATAGTCTTACGCACAGGATGCTCCTGATCAAGAGTGTAGTTCACAAAGTCAAGGGTTTTTCACAGTTAGCATGTTTTTTACGGAAAAAGACGTGATATCTCTTGAGCTCAGCATCCTGCAAAAGGATGCCCCAGGTCAGCAGTAGGAAGGAATCTCCCATCCTGAGGAACAAAGAGGGAGATAGTGTGGTTACATTAGCTGTGTCAAGCAAGACTTCTCTCTACATGTCAAGCACGTTTTGTTTTGCTTAGGAACATACTTGAACACAGAACAACTAAGAAAGAGCTGATCTTGAATAAGTAGGTGGATGTTCCTTTCTTGAATACAACCAGTTATGTTTTGCTTAAATCACATGTGCTACTTAAATCTCTTCTCTTTAGGGTGAGGAAATGGCTATAAAAAGAGACATACATAGGCAGATCCAAAATTATAAACTACAAATCCCCATATACATATACAGAGAGTTATATAATTATGAAAAAAGAGGCTTGTTTACACATGTGAAAAATATATACCAAATAAAAGTGATTGCTCTCCAACCCCTAAAAATGCAGTAGAAATCAAAAGGTGTCTCAAACAGATGGAGACAGAAAAAAGTGGGGCTTACTGAAAAACAATCCACATGGCGAATCTCCAATTATCACAAAAATATGAATCAATGTATTAATTGGTATATACACAACAGGTATCCAAAAATGAGATAAAAACCAAGTAGCAGACTAGACCTGATATATATTATTGACTAGTCCACATGGGCTAGTACTAGACAACCACAGACAGAAAGGGAGGGACAGAACAAGATGTAACACAAATAACACAAAAACGTCCGGACGGCAAAAGAAATTGGTGTCAGCCTGGCCCGCTGTCAACCAAATATACAGCAATTGCTGAGTATGGCAAGGCTAGCTGTCACCAATTCCCCCTGGGGGCTCGAGCCGGTGAGAGGAAGGAAAACCTAAACCAAAAATCAGAATGGAACACTAGACACGTTGATTGTCAAAATAAAATATAATGAGGATTACGCCTGCATGGAATGCACATCTAGTATAGGAAGCAAGAGTGAACCGAATACCATGTAGAGCGTGAACAAATGGCATCATCCATAAGTATGCATATATATCGCCATTGCTGCGACTGGGAAAAAGTTGGAAGTAAATCATATATAGAGAGGTCTGTTGTTAATGTGTACGGTACATCTTTCCATAATACAGATTTCTGAATTATTATTATTATTATAAATGATTTATATAGCGCCAACAGTTTATGCAGTGCTTTACAATGTATAGGGGGGGCAACACAATTACAGTACAGTTCAATACAAAAGGTACAGGAGGGCCCTGCTCATAGAGCTTACATTCCAAAGGGAGGGGTGGTGGTACAAAAAGTAATAGCTACAGAGAATGATTTGATGGGGGTGACTCGGGGACAGTTGTTAGGTGGGTGTGGGATTGGCTTCCCTGAATAAATGAGTTTTCAGGGAAATTTCTAAATTTAAATTCAAAATTCCAATCATATTTACTGTCAGGTTCCTGCACCGTGACACAATTAATTCAGACCCCGCTGACTGACACCTAAGGTTCCCTAATCCCTATACGATTTGTAACAGATTGAGAAAATAATGACCATAAGCAGACAGATCGTGCACAAGTTAACCTAAACAGGAACCTAGGGCCTGCTGCTAAGGGCCCATACTACAACCCTTATCTTCCTGCAATAAACCAGTAGAATTGCACATTTAGTCCAATCTCTGCACCTGCTCATCATTTCACAAGGAGAGGGGAGAACTTGTGGGCAGTTGTCATCTGAAAGTCCCATGCTCATACTGACAAAGGGACAGCTTATTTGCACCTATGCCAATGCTTATCAATGTCAAATTGACAAGCAAAAACATGTATTACCTCACATAGGGCCCAGGTTTGCACTAATACATATCTATATCCAAAATCAAAGATGTAATAGTTTGTGGCTTACCGGTCTTTAGAAGTGGTGGCTGCGTTCATTTTAATTTTTCAGGTTAAGATAATTTTTTAGCAAGTAAGGAAAATACCTACTGATCTTTCCAAAAATGTGGTGTTCTTGTTACTTAAAGTGGTTGTAAACCTAGTTAGTAATTACCAGGCATGAATCCCCTGTCTTCCATAATGCTAAGTGCCCTGTATATGCGCCTTATTAAAAAATATGCCGTTCTATACCTTATTTCCTAGCACCACACGGCGCTCACGTGACTGACCACCTCTCCCCTCCCTCAATTTGATAGCTACAGCAAGAGGGACCAAGAATCCCAAGCTGACGTCAGTCGGGAAGAGAGGAAGAGAGAAGAGGCTGGTCTAGCAAGCGGGGCTAGGAAATATGGTATAGAATGGCCTATATTTAATAAGGCACATATACAGGGCACTTAGCATTATGAAAGAAAGGGGATTGCCTGATAATTAGTGATGGCCGAACGGTTCGCCCGGCGGTCGTTTCGCGGCGAATTTCCGACTTTCGCCGTCCGCGGGTTCGAACGCCTTTTTCCGTCGTTCGCCCCGGCGGACTTACGTGTTTAATGTATACAAGAACTTTAACCTTTCGTGACACGTTTATCATGTGTTACAGGACAACCAATTGAGACATGACAGCTCATGGACACTTGGACATTCCCCCTAACCTATAAATACACCCGATCCGGTGGCCATTTTACATTCTTTCTTCTGTCACTGTAGGGAAAGGATCCTGTGTGGAGTAGGGACAGAGAAAACGCTAGCTATTTGGTACACAAAAGTTCTTTTCAGGACTGGTATAGGTGTTAGGTCAGCAGCCTGAGTTTCTTTTGTCAGTTTAGATAAAGGGACAGAGCGCTGTATGCTGCTATTTTAGGGACAGCTCAGCCAGATTAGTCTTTCTTCATCATCATCATCATCATCATCATTAGCTGTTACTATCAGGTCCACAAAAGAGCTGTTCCAGCTAATCGTTCCAGCCTACTCTTTTTTGCCAATTTGTATAGGGACAGGCAGGAAGCAGTGTGTCGGGCAGTGAGGATAATTTTAAAGACTTGCTGTTACTATTAGTTCCACAAAGGTTCTTTTCAGGACTGGTATCAGTGGTACGGTAATAGGCTTGTACACGTATAATATTCTTTCTTCCAAATATAGAAAGAATATTATACTTGACTGCTGCCCTTCTGCTGCAGTCTGCTAATCATTCACAACTCACTTGTTCCACAAAGCTCTTTATCAGGACTGGTAACTTGGTCTGTCTAGGGTGCTACGGTACATAGGCTTGGGTGCGGTACAGTCTGCTGTTCTGTAAGGACCGCTATCGGTCCACAATACATAGGGTTGCCGTGCACTACTGCTGACCGCTGCCCTATACTGCAGCAGTCCTTCAGCGGTATAGGGACTGACGCACAGTCTGCTAAACACTAATACACAACCTGCTTGGTCCACAAAAGTTCTTATAAGGACTGGTAACTTGGTATAGGGTGCTACGGTACATAGGCCTGAGTGCAGTACAGTCTGCTGTTCTGTAAGGACCGCTATCGGTCCACAATACATAGGGTTGCCGTGCACTACTGCTGACCGCTGCCCTATACTGCAGCAGTCCTTCATTGGTATAGGGACTGACGTACAGTCTGCTAATCACTAACACACAACCTGCTTGGTCCACAAAAGTTCTTATAAGGACTGGTAACTTGGTATAGGGTGCTACGGTACATAGGCCTGAGTGCAGTACAGTCTGCTGTTCTGTAAGGACCGCTATCGGTCCACAATACATAGGGTTGCCGTGCACTACTGCTGACCGCTGCCCTATACTGCAGCAGTCCTTCATTGGTATAGGGACTGACGTACAGTCTGCTAATCACTAACACACAACCTGCTTGGTCCACAAAAGTTCTTATAAGGACTGGTAACTTGGTATAGGGTGCTACGGTACATAGGCCTGAGTGCGTTACAGTCTGCTGTTCTGTAAGGACCGCTATCGGTCCACAATACATAGGGTTGCCGTGCACTACTGCTGACCGCTGCCCTATACTGCAGCAGTCCTTCAGCGGTATAGGGACTGACGCACAGTCTGCTAAACACTAACACACAACCTGCTTGGTCCACAAAAGTTTTTATAAGGACTGGTAACTTGGTATAGGGTGCTACGGTACATAGGCCTGAGTGCAGTACAGTCTGCTGTTCTGTAAGGACCGCTATCGGTCCACAATACATAGGGTTGCCGTGCACTACTGCTGACCGCTGCCCTATACTGCAGCAGTCCTTCATTGGTATAGGGACTGACGTACAGTCTGCTAATCACTAACACACAACCTGCTTGGTCCACAAAAGTTCTTATAAGGACTGGTAACTTGGTATAGGGTGCTACGGTACATAGGCCTGAGTGCGTTACAGTCTGCTGTTCTGTAAGGACCGCTATCGGTCCACAATACATAGGGTTGCCGTGCACTACTGCTGACCGCTGCCCTATACTGCAGCAGTCCTTCAGCGGTATAGGGACTGACGCACAGTCTGCTAAACACTAACACACAACCTGCTTGGTCCACAAAAGTTCTTATAAGGACTGGTAACTTGGTATAGGGTGCTACGGTACATAGGCTTGAGTGCGGTACAGTCTGCTGTTCTGTAAGGACCGCTATCGGTCCACAATAGATAGGGTTGACGTGCACCACTGCTGACCGCTGCCCTATACTGCAGCAGTCCTTCAGCGGTATAGGGACTGACGTACAGTCTGCTAAACACTAATACACAACCTGCTTGGTCCACAAAAGTTCTTATAAGGACTGGTAACTTGGTATAGGGTGCTACGGTACATAGGCCTGAGTGCGTTACAGTCTGCTGTTCTGTAAGGACCGCTATCGGTCCACAATACATAGGGTTGCCGTGCACTACTGCTGACCGCTGCCCTATACTGCAGCAGTCCTTCAGCGGTATAGGGACTGACGTACAGTCTGCTAATCACTAACACACAACCTGCTTGTTCCACAAAAGTTCTTATAAGGACTGGTAACTTGGTATAGGGTGCTACGGTACATAGGCTTGAGTGCGGTACAGTCTGCTGTTCTGTAAGGACCGCTATCGGTCCACAATAGATAGGGTTGACGTGCACCACTGCTGACCGCTGCCCTATACTGCAGCAGTCCTTCAGCGGTATAGGGACTGACGTACAGTCTGCTAAACACTAATACACAACCTGCTTGGTCCACAAAAGTTCTTATAAGGACTGGTAACTTGGTATAGGGTGCTACGGTACATAGGCTTGAGTGCGGTACAGTCTGCTGTTCTGTAAGGACCGCTATAGGTCCACAATAGATAGGGTTGACGTGCACCACTGCTGACCGCTCACCTATACTGCAGCAGTCCTTCAGCGGTATAGGGACTAAGAGTTTTGTCACAGGGTCATTTAAAAAATGACATGCAGAGGAAGAGGCAGGCCCTTCCGCAGGGGTGGTAGGGGTAGGGCAGGAGCAACAGGCTTGAGCCAAAGTGGGAAGTTGCAGAAGGTGCGTTCAATTACTTTAAAGGATGCACCAGACTTGGTTGAGTGGCTCGCTCAGCCTTACTCTTCTGCACCCTCCTCATCCTCTCGATCTGCACCCTCTTCTTCACTCTCTGCTATGTGCACCCCCAAAGACACTACCACCAACAACACGACCACCACCACCACCACCACATACCTTCCGCTTGAGTCACTGGAATTATTTTCCGATCCATATCAAGAGGACATTTCTGATGCGCAGCCACTCTTGGTATTGGATCAGGAAGAGGAGGTAGCAACAAGCGCTACTCAGCAGTCTGACGCCAGTACCCAGATCAGCCCAAGGAGGAGGTTGGTCCCCGGTGTTGCTGCCTACTCTACTTATAGCGGTGGGGAAGGTGACGTTGATGATGACGTGTCTAGTGATGTCACGTGGGTGCCCACAAGAGAGGAAGAGGAGGGGAGTTCAGAGGGAGATATGGACCAGCAGATAGGGAGGAGAAGCAGCAATGACTTACATTGCACAGCAGGGACAAAGCAGACTGCAAATGTATCAGGAGCGAGTCATCGACCATGTACGGTCACATCTGGCGCTCCCAGGACACCGGCACATGGCTCCGCAGTGTGGGCTTTTTTTAACGTGTCCGCTGCTGACAATAGCGTTGCCATCTGCAATCTTTGCAGTCAACGCGTTAGTCGCGGTAAGCCCAATACTCACCTAGGGACGACCGCCTTAAGAAGGCACATGAGCAGCCATCACCGAGCCCAGTGGGAGCAACGGAACACACAAAGCCACACTGCAGGCTCTCACCGTCCAGCCTCGTCTTCTACTTCTCCTTCTCCTCTCTCCTCACAATTGTCCTCCACTCCACCTTCCATCACGCCAAGCTCACATTTTTCTGCAAAAAGGCAGGCTTCCGTGGGCCTAATGTTTGAGCGTAAAAAAATGATGACGCCGGATAACCCTCTTGCCCAACGGTTGGCGGCTGGCTTGTCAGAACTCATAGCCCGCCAACTACTGCCATATAAACTGGTGGACTCGGAGGCCTTTCGCAAATTTGTGGCCATTGGAACACCACAATGGAAGGTCCCAGGAAGGAAGTATTTCTCAGAGAAGGGCATCCCAGAGCTATATGGCCATGTTCAGCGGCAAGTGAATGTATCTCTGGCACACAGTGTCGGTGCCAAGATACATCTGACCACAGACACGTGGTCTAGCAAACACGGGCAGGGAAGGTATATCAGTTTTACTGCCCACTGGGTGAACCTTCTGACGGCCGTCAAGCATGTAACCCGTGGCACCCGTGTAGATTTGGTTTTACCGCCACGGATTGCATGCAGGCCTGACTCTTCTTCTCCTCCTCCTACTCCATCCTCCTCCCTCTCCTCCTCAGCTGCCTCCTCCTTTTCCGCTGCTAGCGTCTCTTCCACTGCACCGCCCAAGCTCCCCAGAACCTATTCCACATGCCAGGTGAGACGTTGCCATGCCGTGCTGCGTCTGTTGTGCCTGGAAGCAAAGAGCCACACTGGCCCGGCACTCCTTTCAGCTTTGCGTTCACAGGCAGATGAGTGGCTAACACCGCTCAATTTGACAGTTGGTAAAGTGGTGTGTGACAACGGTGCCAATCTGCTTAGCGCATTGAAACAGGGCAAAATCACGCACGTGCCGTGCATGGCACACGTCTTAAACTTGGTCGTGCAGCGATTCCTTGTCAAATACCCTGGGGTCCAGGACATCTTGCGGCAGGCAAGGAAAATCTCGGCCCATTTCAGAAGATCTTACACGGCCATGGCTCGCCTTGCTGACATTCAGCGGCGACACCATCTGCCGGTCAGACGTCTTATTTGCGATTGCCCGACGCGATGGAACTCAACCTTCTATATGCTTGATAGGCTGCTCCAGCAGAAACGTGCAGTTAACGTCTACCTGTATGAACTCTGCGAAAGAAACGGTTCTGGGGAGCTGGGTTTTTTTTCACCACGCCAGTGGCTGCTCATGCGCGACACATGCAGACTTCTGCGGCCATTTGAGGAGATCACCAAACTGGTCAGTCGCAGCCATGGCGCCATCAGTGACATGGTACCTTATGCCTTCTTTCTGGAGCGTGCATTGCGTCGTGTCATTGATCAGGCTGTGGAGGAGCAGGAGCGGGAAGATGAGGAAGTCGCAATGCTGGATGAATTCCCAGGGGGGGCTACTCTATCTGAGACAAGTCAACAACAGGAGTCTGATGAGGAGTCAGAGGAGGATGGTGCCGGGGCGGATGAGCAGGAGCAAGAAGAGCATGCTTTAAACCTTTCTGGGATCCCTGTTGTGCGAGGATGGGGAGAGGAGAATGAAGAGGACGACATTATCCTGGATGATGAGCAGGAGCCAGGCCACCACACCGCTTCCACTTTAGTGCAAATGGGGGCCTTCATGCTCCAGTGTTTTAATAGGGACCCCCGTATAAAAAGCATGAGGGTCAAGGACCAGTACTGGGTGGCAACGTACTTAGACCCCCGGTACAAACACAAAATGGCGGAAATGTTACCGCCGTCGCAGAGGGCTGTCAGAATGCAGCACTTCCAGGCCTTGCTTCGAGAAATGCTGCATTCTGCTTTTGCGTGCGCTGGCAGAGGAGCAATTCCCACTCCCAGAGAAGGATTTGCGGGTACCAATCCAACAGCGCCTGCAAGAAGAGGCCGGTTTGAAGATGTGTTGGTGACTTCGGATATGAGGTCATTCTTTCAGCCGACCCATCGACAGGTGTCATCCGGATCCAGCATCAGGGAACGCCTAGACCGTCAGGTGTCCGACTACATTGGGTTAACGGCCGATGTGGACGCTCTGAGGAGTGATGAACCCCTAGACTACTGGGTGGGCAGGCTTGACCTCTGGCCAGAGCTTGCCCAATTTGCAATCGAACTGTTGGCTTGCCCCTCATCCAGTGTCCTGTCCGAAAGGACGTTCAGCGCAGCAGGGGGGATTGTGACCGATAAGCGTACTCGCCTAGCTCACCACAGTGTTAACTACCTCACATTTCTAAAAATGAATGAGGCATGGATCTCGGAGGAATTCAACACATGTGATCAGTAGACCATGTATATGTCTATAAACAATTTTTGGAATCAAGCACACAGACCTTCTTAATTCATTTGGCTCACTTCCCTGACCCAAAAAAGCACACCGTACTATATGCCCCTACCCTCCTCTTTGAAGAGGTTGAGCGGTGTCATATTTCTACTGGGGCTGCTTATTATGAGGGGTTCCCACCATCCCTGTGCTGTGCTGACTTCCTCCTGGGTGTTCTTATTATGAGGGGCTCCCACCATCCCTGTGCTGTGCTGACTTCCTCCTGGGGGTTCTTATTATGAGGGGATCACACCATCCCTGTGCTGTGCTGACTTCCTCCTGGGGCTGCTTACGGTGCTGCTGTCAGCGCTGTATGTCACGGAGCTGCTGTCAGCGCTGTATGTCACGGAGCTGCTGTCAGCGCTGTATGTCACGGAGCTGCTGTCAGCGCTGTATGTCACGGAGCTGCTGTCAGCGCTGTATGTCACGGAGCTGCTGTCAGCGCTGTATGTCACGGAGCTGCTGTCAGCGCTGTATGTCACGGAGCTGCTGTCAGCGCTGTATGTCACGGAGCTGCTGTCAGCGCTGTATGTCACGGAGCTGCTGTCAGCGCTGTATGTCACGGAGCTGCTGTCAGCGCTGTATGTCACGGTGCTGCTGTCAGCGCTGTATGTCACGGAGCTGCTGTCAGCGCTGTATGTCACGGAGCTGCTGTCAGTGCTGTATGTCACGGAGCTGCTGTCAGCGCTGTATGTCACGGAGCTGCTGTCAGCGCTGTATGTCACGGAGCTGCTGTCAGCGCTGTATGTCACGGTGCTGCTGTCAGCGCTGTATGTCACGGAGCTGCTGTCAGCGCTGTATGTCACGGAGCTGCTGTCAGCGCTGTATGTCACGGAGCTGCTGTCAGCGCTGTATGTCACGGAGCTGCTGTCAGCGCTGTATGTCACGGAGCTGCTGTCAGCGCTGTATGTCACGGTGCTGATGTCAGTGCTCTGTATTACGGTGCTGCTGTCAGTGCTCTGTATCTCCTGCACCCTCTTGTTTGCCTACCCTGGTCCCTGACCTTCCCTCTCCTCCATTGCCTTCATTAGCTCCATAGTCCTGAATTGTCAGAACAATTTCCCAAATAAAAAAAAAATGCTTGTAGTTATCGATCCCAAATTCACCTCATACATGTATTATGCTATTGTCCAGGTGGTGGGACTACGTGCTACCCCCTAATAATTACCCCGTGGCCGCAAATTCGACCTAAAGGTTTGCGAAATTCGCCTCCCATTGAAGTCAATGGAGCCCGCGGCGAACGGTCGTTTTCGCGAACGTTTGTGTCCGTTCGCGTTTCGCGTTCGCGAAACGTCCCGTCGGAAGTTCGTCCATCACTACTGATAATGACTAAGTTGTTTCAGAAGCAGGAGCGGGGGAGAGGACAGAGAAGGACAGGAGAACTGTGGATGATGGCACATAAACTGACCATAGTGTCAGGGCTCAGCAGCCATGGGGAACCGTGGTCAGTTTACAGGGAGGAGGGCAGAAACTGGCAGGATCAGCCAGGTATTTCAGGTGATACAGGGGGCCAAATTACACAGCACAAGAACTGTGCTGTTATTCATGCTTTAAAGGAACAGGATCTATTTTTAATTTTTTAGGGTAACAAACACTTTAAGCCTTGTACACACCAGTAGTTGTATTTTTCATTCAACCCAGTAGGGCTAAATGGAAAAAAACAGCTCAGGAGGGGCCGCTGTACTAACTATCCAATGTTAGTGCAGCAACCCCCCCTGCTATTCTATTGTGTTCTGACAGAGTTTGAATGATCCCCCCCACCAGAAGATTCTGGTCAGCGCTCTCAGGCATTGGCTGAGAGCACTGATTGGGAGCCGATCAGCAGACCTATTTTGGTCATGCCCCTTTGACAGAAGCTGGCAGAATGGCTTGCTTCTGTTGGACCAACTCCAGTACAACACGGGCCGAATACCACCCAACATTTTGCCTGTGTGTACTAAGCTTCAATGTGTGCTTAAAAGCAAGCACAAACATCCTCATCTTTATTGTGTAAACTACCAGTTCATCAATCCAACTCACAAAGAAAATGAGCAAAGACCGAATTCCAGCCTATGTGACAACTATCACAAACAAACAAAAAATTCCCAGCACATTTACCAGCAAGCATGAAAGCAAACTAAACTGACCCTGTCTAACAATTTACATAATAACAGAGGGTTTTGTTGCACACATTTGCAAATATATATGGAAGCCGTTGTGCTCATGTAAATGCTTCTCTGTATACTACAGTCCTAACTCTATATTTTTGGAGGCACATTGAGATGCCCCCAGCTGCCCTTCTGCTCTTACTGTTTTTTTTATTTGTATTGTTTCACATTAAGCATTAGTAAATCACTGCACGTTTAAAAATGATCTTTTTTACAAATGTTTTCTTTTTATTGATACATGTCCCCCCAGAGAAGTACCCGGATAAGCCTTCAAAATGGGCACTTTACATTTTTTCAGTTCGGGTCCCATAGACTTCAGTGGGGTTCATTATCCGGCTCTGAACTTTTGCGATGTTCGAAAGTTCTGGCGCTAACCAGACAGGGGGTCGTTTGTCCCATCTCTAGTGATCAGCTGTGATTGGACGAGTCGATCACATGGTAAAGGGCCGCTGTGATTTAGACTTTACCGTGATCACGGAGCAGACCAGATGAGTGCCCCAGAGAGTGTGGTTCTGGGAGGAAATCCATGGATGCCAGAACAAAAGAGCAATGGTGTAGCGGTCTTTTGGCTATGGAACGGTAATGAGGTGGTTAAAGCTACTATGGTTTTTACTAGTTAAGTGGAGGACTTTTTTGATCCCTTTAAACTTTATCACCTCACCATACTCTGTCCAGTTATAATTTACTGATATCCATATTTGTGTTAGATTAATAGGGCTGCTTTACGATAAGACTGATGGATAAGCACCAGTTAAAAAAAAATTACAAACCAGACACAAAAAACCCTGGTATGGATTGGGGGGGGGGGGGAGCCCCACATTGTTTTATTTTCATACATTTTTTTTGTTGGCAATAATTTTTTTACATTTAGCTGTCAGCAGGAAACCCTGCTGACATCTGATGACTGATTGGTTGTTAACCTCCTGACGACCATGTTGTTTACTGGTTGTTAAGGACTCAAGCTGATGCCAGCTCAATAACAAGCAGTTATTACTGTATGCCTACATCACTGCTTACTAATTACTTACATTTAATTATTTATTTCCTTCTGTGAGTTGAGTTTAATCCTGTTCATGGGGTATTTAACCACTTAAGCCCCGGACCATTTTGCTGGCTTAAGATCAGACCACTTTTTGCGATTGGGCACTGCGTCGGTTTAACTGACAATTGCACGGTCGTGCGACGTGGCTTCCAAACAAAATTGACGTCCTTTTTTTTCCCACAAATAGAGCTTTCTTTTGGTGGTATTTGATCACCCCTGCGGTTTTTATTTTTTGCGCTATAAACAAAAATAGAGCGACAATTTTGAAAAAAACACATTATTTTTTACTTTTTGTTATAATAAATCTCCCCCAAAAATATATAAAAAATATTTATTTTGCTCAGTTTAGGCCGATACGCATTCTTCTACATATTTTTGGAAAAAAATCGCAATACGCGATTAGTGATTGGTTAGCGCAAAAGTTATAGCGTTTACAAAATAGGGGATAGTTTTATGGCATTTTTATTAATAATTTTTTTTACTAGTAATGGCGGTGATCAGCGATTTTTATTGTGACTGCGACATTATGGCGGACACATCGGACATTTTTGACACATTTTTGGGACCATTGTCATTTATACAGTAATCACTGCTATACAAATGCAGTGATTCCTGTGTAAATGACACTGGCCGTGAGCGGGTTAACCAGTGGGTGGCAGTGTAGGGGTTAAGTGTTCCTAGGGGCGTGTTACTAACTGTTGGGGGCTGGGCTTTCTTTTAGTGAACACTTATCTCTGCTCCAATCACATGGAGCAGAGATCAGCGTCACTTGTTGCTAGGCAGAACTGGGAGATGCTGTTTACAACGGCATCTCCTAGTCCAGCCTCCCCGTGAGATGATCGCGGGTATGCCCGCGGCGATCAAGTCCACGGGACCCGCGACCGGACTCAAGGGGGTCCCGACCGGCACGCGAGCGCACCGCCACCGGCTTGCTCGCAATGGCAGGGTGGCAAATTTAAAGGGACGTACAGATACGCCCATTTGCCTGCCCGTGCCGTTCTACCGACGTACATCGTCGTGCGCCGGTCGGGAAGTGGTTAATGAGCAATTTCAGCTTTTTACGGTAAATACCACAGAACAATATCATTAATTGAGAGTTTCAGGATTGTATGTATTTAGGGAAAATTTTGGGAAAATGTGTCTGCACACTTATATACTGCATGCGATCTGGTTCTGTGAATGAAGCCCATGGTTTGTTGTATTTATCCAGAGGAAACTTATGAATGACAGAGCAATATCTGTAATTCATAAAGATGCCTTTTTACACAAGTTTGCTCCTCATAAGAGCGTTTAGGATCATAGAACTAATTTGGAGATCTATCAATGTGTAGCGCTTTATTTATTTTTTGTATATGTATGTTGATTTAATATTGTCGGATTGTGTTACTGGTCAATTGAGGGATTGCATGGTTTGAGATCTAAAGCTATTAACCTTGAGCTTCCACTGAGGGAGAGAGAGAGAGCGCTGATCGTAGTAATATTGAGAGATTTAATCCTCACAGGGTGAGGTGTGTTATTAGCATCTCTCTTACGAAGGAAGTGCGATGGTAAAGCATTTTATTATTTATTTCCATAGCTTTGTAGCATCAGATTGTGGGTTTCAATAAGGAATTGCCAGGGAGAGTAGGTAAAATTGTAGGTGCAAAAAAGATGTAAATGTTTATCCATCAGGAACCGGCCCTGCCTGCCCCTCTACCCAACAAAGAATCATACCTTTACCAAAAAAAAAATGCTTTTAGATCCTGTGAGACCATCACTGGCCTTCTATACTTCTCTATGCAACGAAGGAAGATCATAGCTAGTTTGAGGGTCCTGCAAGTTGATGTATGTATATTCCACAACAAAAAAAAAACACCCTGCCTAGGATCGATTGGAGAAGACATCTGGACAATATATTTATAATATACTTCAGTTGAGCGACTGACTTCCACAGCTTTTTTAATGCAAAATCAATCACTGTGGCCAAAAAGCTAATTTCAAGCAGTGGTTTGGCCAGTAAATTACATTTTGGGGAGCTGGTGGAAGGGTTAAACTTTTCCCACGATAGCATAGTAAATACCGTTTCCATTAAATGTCTGTTACACTTCCCTGAAGAAAACTTTTCCTCTATAAAAATGTCTTCACAAACAAGAATTTCTCTTTGTCCCTTTTTTTTTGCCAGACCCTTCAGTGAATGTTATGGAAATTCTTCCTCCTGCCTAAATAAATGCATAGCCCCGCTGTGCGTAACTAACAAGAGCTACACAGATAGATTGCATTGCTCTTTCCTAATGGCATTTGGAGCTGGTCTTCTCTTTGTGCTCTTCCTAGCAGCATTTCCATTTTTTCAGGTTCTTGCAAGCTAGCATGGCAAATGTCAAACAAATTGAAATATAAATGACAATTGGAAGTGTGCTCATTTTAAATATCACAGTGTGGTTCAGCAATGTAACCCTTCTAAATGGACATATAAAGCACATGTTGTCTGCTGAGCGCATTTGGAAACAAGAAGCAATTTTGTGTGAAAACTATTAGACTTGTACTAGATTTATGTCTAAACCAGAAGAATAAGGCAGACTGCAACCTTTTAATATATAAAGCATAATTTTCTGCACGTGTAAATCTGTAAGCCCCTGTACACACGGTCGGAGATTTCCACAACCAAATCCGTCGGATTTTGTCCGTCGGATTTTGTCTGTCGGATCTTGTCCGAAACTGTTGCATACACACGGTCGGACTAAGTTGTCGAAAAATCTGATCATTCAGAACTTGATGACGTAATTTCGTTACGATGGGACTACATTCAGGCTAGTAGCCAATAGCTTTGATGTAGGAATTTGATCTGAGCATGCGTGGCACTTAGTCCGATCAAAATTCTCTACACATGATCGGAGTATGTCCGATCGAACCAGTTGGTCGGGAAATAATTCCAACATGTTGGAAAATTGGGTCCGACTGATATTTTCCGACGGAATCAGTCCGATGCATACCACACACAGTCGGATTATCCGACAACAGGGTCCGATAGGACACATTCCGACGGATTCTCCGACCGTGTGTACAAGGGCTAAGACTGAGACATTTAGCAACAATAATGACAACACAGACACATCAACCTGCTATATGTATTAAGTCAAAACAGTGCAATTACATATTATATTGGCCAATTTTATTTAAAGGATATGTTGCAAGAGTTTTTCCAAATGTAAAGGACAAGTGTTTGACACTTCCAACAGCTGGGAAATACAGCATGCAAGTTTTTTCTGTCTTTAGTATTAGCAAGAAATGTTTTTCTCAAAATAATAATGCCATTTGTATTGCTGCCATGTGCCCTACTAATCTACATCAAGTGTTGATTTTAATGATAGGTCTGCTTTTGCAAAGCTCAATCAAACTTTTAGCTTAAATTAACAGAATATATTCCAGATGTGTCAAAACAAGATCTACATTTTTTTTTTTTTTTTAGAAAGTGCGTGTGATAGCAGTGTTTTTTCTACAAAGGTCCAACTGGAGCAGAACTCTCCAATCAGCAGGGAGCATATGCTTTTCTAAGCTATAGGTGCAACTCAGCAGGGGGTATGATTGTCCTCTGCAGAGAGACCACAGCTGCCAGCCAGATAGCAAGTGTCCTACTCCAAAGTATGCTGTGGATACATTTGGTTTTCACATACCTGTAATGTATTTAGTTATGTTTGACTGGAGGTTTAGTTGAGTTTTTACATCGCCAATACTAATTCTTAAAGCGTAACTCCACTTTTGTTAAGAAAAAAACATTTCCCCTGGGTGATCATTGTACATTTCAAGGATTTTAGCAAACTTTGTTGCAGATTCCTACCTTTTGTTATTCTGAAGAAATCCCTAGTTCTTTCTCTGTGCCCATGTGCAAAGTGAGTCTAATGGGAGTGGTTTCATTATTATCATTTAGCTATGGCACCTGCAAAGTTCTAATGAGGAAGGCTGCTGGGCCTGCATCCGTTTAGAGGTGTTCCTATTGTGAATATTTAATAAAAATGTAATTTTTATTGCAGGGGATGCCTGAAATCTGAGTTGTATCTTAGTGCAGACTTCTAGGAAAATTGGTGAACCAACCGCACAAGCAGGAAATTATGTTTCTGGGAGGAATTCTGTACACATTCTGTGTACAGAACAGCTCCAGGTAGCCATATTGCATTGCATTTTCAGAAAATCGCAGCAGCTGCAGATAGAAAATTAAAAGGCAATTTTTAATAACATTCAATTACAATATGACTTGTGTCGAAATTGTATACCCTATATTATTTTTTTCTTTATTTGCTATTTTTTTCCCTCACGAAAGTGGAGTTACTCTTTAGCATGAATTAATGGGGAGATTTTAAGAGTGTATTGAACTTTTTATAGTAACCGATTTATGTTGTTAGCACTTAAACTGTATGTCTGGGCTGAATTAAAAAAAAAAAACAGACACAGTACATCTCTCCAATACACTGCCACTAATAACACCAGAAATCAAGCAGGCTGCTGGACTTCCTATGGATGCTGCTTGTTCTGCACTAAAATTCCAAGCAGTGTTATCAGCTATGTTTACTTCTATGGATTAATAAACACCTTCTACTTTTCTGTAGTCTGGAGATGGGGAGAGGTGTGAGGTATTCTTAAATCAAAATCAGGAGTGAACAGCCTATGGTATCAATCCAGTGAGTGAGCATTGTCACCCTAGGACAGAAAATGTATTATGAATCACAAGATGAAAATAAAGGAAAATAAAATCTTGGAGAATTAAAGTGATACTAAAGTTTTAGTTTTTTTTTTATTTAAAAATAACAAACATGCTATACGTATCTGCTCTGTGTAGTGGTTTTGCACAGAGCAGCCCAGATCCTCCTCTTCTCGGGTCCCTCTTCGGTGCTCCTGGCCCCTCCCTCCTGTTGAGCGCCCCCATAACAAGCAGCTTGCTATAGGGGCACCTGAACCAAGCCACAGCTCCCTGTGTCCATTTAGAACCGAGGCCATGGCCCAGTCCTGCCCCCTCTCTCTCCTCTTTGGCTCACTGACTTTGATTGAAAGCAGCAGGAGCCAATAGCGCTGTGCTGCTGTCTCAATCAAACAGGAGGGAGAGTCTCAGGCGGCCGAGTCTCTCCTGCAACATTGCTGGATTGAGATGGGCTCAGAGGGGCTGCTGCACACAGAAGTTTTCTTTTCATTGCATAGAATACATTAAGATAAAAAAAAAACTTCTGACTTTACAACCACTTTAAAACTAATGAAAACTAATGAAAACATCACTTCTAAGCCCTTTTACACACGGTCGGAGATTCCGTCGGAATGTTTCGGATCGGAGAGTTTTGTCGGATATTTCGACTGTGTGTGGTCTGCATCGGACTGTTTCTGTCGGAATATCCGTCGGAACAACTTTTCCAACTTGCCGGAAATATTTTCTGACAAAATGCTCCGATCGGACATACTCCGATCATGTGTAGAGAATTTTGATCGGACAAAGTGGCACGCATGCTCAGATCAAATTCCTACACCAAAGCTATTGGCTACTAGCGTGAACATAGTCCCATCGTAACGAAATTACGTCGTAGTAACTAGAAAAAATGTCATCACGTCGGATTTTCCGACAACTTTGTCCGACCGTGTGTATACAACAGTTTCGAACAAAATCCGTCGGACAAAATCCGACAGATTTGGTTGTCGGAATCTCCGACCGTGTGTACAAGGGCATAGAAATGGCAAAATGCAATATATTAACCTCTTGCATGTCATAGGCCTTAACACCCATATGCCACACTTATGCATTTATGGTAGTCAAGGTTTCTGTGCTCACTGCACACACACACACACACACACACACACACACACACACACTGCTCACAGTACAGTGACTGAACTGTCACTGACAGCTTCCAGTCTCTGTTTATGATAAGAAGCTGGCAGGAGGGGCTCCCAATCATATGGCCACTTTGAGTGACAGCCAATCACAGTAATCATATGATTAGGAATTCCACCCACTAGTTAAGATCCAGTTAAAATACCACTGGGTAGGGGAGAAAAATGGTTAAACTTTTGGTTTTGGGTTTAGACATTTAACAACTGCTCTACAGAGAGCAGAGAGAACACATGCAGATACCTTATTGACGAGTATTAGGACTACCTTGCTCAAAGAGGTTGATGAACCAATGGGGTAAAGACTTTTCTCTCAGCTTAGTTTATAAGAAGAAGCTTTGTTTATTTTGATTACCTATTTTTAAGGGAATAAAAAAAATAATGAGATTTTGTTTTGCACATAGTTCGATGACTGGCCTCATCTTCACCATATTAAATAGATAAAAGAATATTCTCTGCACCTTTAATACATTTAAGTAGCATTAAATCCTCTTAATTACAATATTTGTAGCTGAATAATATTAATATTGATGAAGTACAACTTGGGGTTGGAAAAAAAGCCCTTGCCCGCTCTACAAGGGTTAAACGTTCATTGGGTCCGGAGGACGCTGAAGCTCCATCACGATTTGGTGCTCTCCTTTTCTCCAATGGCTGTGGGTGGGCTTTTGGGTCATTAAGTACTATGCACAAATGTTAACCCAACATTGTACATGAGGGAGGCAGACAGGCAATTGTGGTTGGGAGTACATTAGAGAGGCGCTTCACTGCAAGGGTGTGGGGTTTTTTGTGTCTGGATTTGTATTTTAAAAAATAATTAGCCACATAGGATATAAGTTAAAGTGGTATTAAACTCAAAACCAAAAATATAATATATTGCTGCTTACCAATCATTAAATGGTGACTGCATCAGCTTTCTTTTCTTTGGCTTTTTCCCCACTGTTTTCACTTGGTGATCTGGCCAATAACAAGCCTCCTGTATTAATGAGACAACTCTGGAGTAATGAGAAGAGGCACAGCAGGTAGCACCATTCTCAGTGTGGGGGTTGGGGGAGTGTTAAATGTATTCACAGATTTAGAACCACTAACAAATTGATGCCAAACTCCAGCTCATATTTTATAAGCAGTTACAGCAACCTGTTTTTTTTTTCCTTTTGGAATAAAGGGTTTGCATGAATAAATAAAATCTGATAATTTCATTCACCCCCTACCGATGTTAAGTGATTTGTCTCATCCATGTAAACTGATAAATTCTGCTAAAGAGATTGTGCTGTGAAAAACAACAGGCTTGCCTTGAGGATTAACAGATGAAAATGGAAGAAAGAAAGCCCTTAAAAAAAGGAAATGTCTTTTGTTCTTTTTGGGTTTAACACTGCTTTCACATTGTGTGCACAAAATGGCTTTGTAACTCCAGATATCACCATAGAAAATAAGTAGTGACATGTTTTTCACATAGCTTGTGCAGAAAGCAGAGCTATCAGAAGGACATTGCATGCCCCACCCACTACAGGCTGCCTGTTTGGTCAGATTAGGCGACACGTCAGAATATGTAACGGAAGTGACGCTTCGTCGCCACCATCTTGTTACACCCCGCGCTCGCCCATACTAAGGATAGAGTGGGAAGGGGGGCATCTTGTTATACCCACCGTAGTTTTGCATTTTACACTTTTTTTAACAGTAAACTGAGGCTATATAGTGAAATACAGTACTCAGAACCCTGACTGTTTAGATGTTGAATTTTAAAAGCAGTGAACTTCTGTCAGATTAGCAAACCTGTGAGATCAGCAGGCTTGCCGCTACTTTTAAAATTCAACATCTAAACAGTCCAACGGAGTTGTAAGTACTGAATTTCACTATATAATCTCAGTTTGCTGTTAAAAATAAGTGTAAAATGCAAAACTACAGTGGGTGTAACAAAATATTCCACTTGCCTCCTTCCCACTCTCTCATTACTGTGGGTGAGTGCGGGGTGTAGCAAAATGGCGGCGATTAAATTTCACTTCCGTTACACATTCTGCCCGGTCACCTAATCTGATGAAACACCCGCAGAAAACTAGAGGAGGGGGCGGATAAAAGTGACTGGAGTATGGCAGGAAACTCCTGTACAGAGGCAGGGCGCTCAGGTACCACCTTCTCTCTCCAGCCACCCCCTCTGTGTATAATGGATAGATTCATGCATTGCATGATGAATCTATCCACGGCCACTGTAGTCACCCCCTATTTAGGCGTCTGACCCCTTTTTGGGCACTGGGTGCCTGAATTACAGCAGCGGGGGGGGGGGGGGTTTGAAGCACCCATAGGCTCTAATAGGCATAAAAAACTGCACTGCGAGCACAAACCATTGCGCTCGCAGTGCACCCAGGTGTGCAAATGAACATTTGCTTTGCTTATACAGAACTGCCTCTCAGCCAATTAGGAGGCTGGATGTAATACCGGGCACCTGATTGGCTGAAGGCAGAAGTGATCCCATTGGCGCCAAGGATAACAGGAAGAAGACACCACAGAGAAGTCGGAGGACACAGCATCCATCGCCGCGCTACTGTCCCACAGATCGCTGCCTGTCCAGCTGCCTGACACACCCCCATGATAGGGTAAGTGCTGGGCAGACGGTGGACAGACGGGCACAGTGGCTGCAATTGATGGAGCACAGTTGGCTGCATTTGATGAGCACAGAGTCTGCATATGATGGGCACAGTTGGCTGCATATGATGGGTACAGGTGGCTGCATATGATGGGCAAAGTTGGCTGCATATGATGGGCACAGGTGGCTGCATATGATGGTCACAGGTGGCTGCATTTGCTGGGCACAGAGTCTGCATATGATGGGAACAGTTGGCTGCATTTGATAGCACAGTGGCTGCATATGATGGGCACAGGTGGCTGCATATGATGGGCACAGGTCGCTGCTTATTATGGGAACAGGTGGCTGAATTTGCTGGGCACAGTGTATGCATTTGATGGGCAGAGTTGGCTGCATTTGATGGCACAGGTGGCTGCACATCATGGACACAGGTGGCTGCCTTTTCTGGGCACCGAGTCTGCATAGGATGGACACAGTTGGCTGCATTTGATGGCACAGTGGCTGCATTTGCTGGGCACAGAGTCTGCATATGATTGGCACAGTTGGCTGCATATGATGTCACAGTGGCTGCATATTAAGGGCACAGTGGCTGCATATGATAGGCACAGCGTCTGCATTTGATGGCACGGTGAGGCTGCAATTGATGTTTTTGTTTTAGTATTTTTCATAATTTTTCAGTTCGTTTGCGTCCCCTACAAATTTTGAGCACCAGTCACCAGTCTGTAACAACCCCTTTTCTTGGTGCTCTAGTACATTTTTATTTTTGAAATTGGTTAATCCAGTGCTCATTGTGTAGTGTAATACCCCTTGAAGAAACCAACGGGGAGTATGTGTAGCAAAAATCTATCACTCAAAATTATTTAAAATACTGAACAAATAATTTAGTCTGCTGCATATGCTCCCATAAATTAAGAAATAACATTTTGCTTATAGATTAATGTCAGCCAATTTAAAAAAATAATATTAATAATTTTCCCTTCCCCACTCTACCTGCCAACAGCTAATATTTATATATATATATATATTTATGGTCCAGAGCCCTCTGACCGATACGGATAAGGATGACAAACAAGGTTAACATAAACTCGCTTACTTGAAATGGACCTGAAAGTGTGCCCTGGTCTGACGTACGGTATACCAAAATAAGGGGGCATACCTTAGATAGAGAAGTGGGTGATAAATGAAATGAATATGAATGGAGTGAAATGAGTACTCTCATGAGGAGTATAATGCTTGAGAAATGCCCTGAAAAAGGGGATGGGTGGGTGGGTATCGCGCACCGGAACCGATGAGGAGGATAGGCGAACGGGCTGGTTATATACTCCACCGGGCTCCTCCCATAATTTCAGGCCACCATACTGGCCTTTCTATTTATGGTCCAGAGCCCTCTGACCGATACGGATAAGGATGACAAACAAGGTTAACATAAACTCGCTTACTTGAAATGGACCTGAAAGTGTGCCCTGGTCTGACGTACGGTATACCAAAATAAGGGGGCAAAAACATTCAGGTAGGGGTTGCATTTTATTGATTCAAGTTTGTTACTGGGTGAGCTCGACAAAGGCCTGGGCCATCTCCACTAGCGGATTGGGTATGTAGCGGGCGAAACAGGTGGACCTCCATCTGCCCAACCTCTCGATAACGTGGTCCGGGACCCCCTGGCGGGATGCCGCCGAAGCTGCTCCGATACGGAATGAATGTCCGGAGTAGTGAGTAGGATAGAGGTGAAAGATACCCAGGAGTATCCTGAGATGTTCCATAAAGCGGGCAGCGTTCAGAGGCTTAGTGTGAAATGGCAGAAGCGGACTAGTTCCTGGTTGATCAGCCAAAAGGGTCAACAAGCGGGTGAGAATGGCGACCGGGTACCAGCGGTTGTAGGACTTATAGAAGTGTATGTCCGTACCCGAGCCAAGCTGCTGTGTCTTGGAGACTGCTAAGTGTAAGACGAAATGGTCTTTGTATCGGACCAGGTGGTGCTTGCACAGCATGCGTGCTGTGAGGCTACTACAAGTAAACTCGCTTGGCCGTAAGAAGCCGAAGAAGGCCGGGTGTATGGCTGCTTGTAAATGACACTAATGTGGAGACCGAAAAGGTGAAGTGGCCAGGATATCTGACATATTTCTAAAACGTCTCCTGTGGTAGGCAGTCGTTTGGTGCCGGCCATCGGCTGGCGCTTCTGGATACCGCGCATAACAGCCTGAACGGCGTGGTAAAAATAAGGAGGGTACGGTAGGGTCCTGGAGGGAGGTGAAATGTTATACACCGGTCAGGTATAGCTGGATCGTATTAAAGGATAACGCCAACTGCGAGTGGCAGTAGGAAAAGAAGGCTATGACTTGCTTGACACGGGACGTCTCTGTGCTGTGATACGTGATGAAGCGGTTAAAGGCCCTCCAGGCTTATTGATAGGCCTTGAGGGTATTGCGGGAAAAGGGAGTGATCAATGAGTTGGGTAGCCGCTAGGAGGTGAGGGGCTAATCCAGGGTCAGTTGAGACCAGTCCAGGATAGCTGCTGATGTGGGTCCGGCTCCGGGTACCTGATCAGAAAACGAGACGAGGTTAAAGCGGGAGAGGGCGTCCGCTGCCTGATTGAATTTACCGGGGATAAAGGAACAACGGATGTTGAACTGAAACAACAACAAGAGCTGGACCAGTCGACGTAGGAAGGACATAAACAACAGAGAGGACGCCTTGGCGCAGCCAGGAATTGCCAGTAACTGGGGAGGCCAGGGAGCTGCGAGCCAGAGGTGGCCAAAAACAGCCGCAAGCCCGTGGAGGCCGCTGCGTCGGTCATCACCTGGGGAGAAAGGGAAGACACGGAGGGAATGAACAGGGAGACACCATTCCCAGACGATAGGAATTCCTCCCGCATAGCAAGGACTGCTATTGCCGCGGGATCCAGGCTGAGGACTTGCTCTGGATCCTGTGAGAGGGACAGTAAGACCAATAGGCGTGACACAAAGGCGCGCCCCTGAGGGATGATGCGCATAGCGAAACTCGACATGCCGTGTAGGGACTGTAGGTGTCTTTTGGATGACTAGACTGGGGAATATACGAGGATATTATATGCCCCTAAAGATGGTAGTTGTGATGGGCGAGCGTTTGCCGTTGGCTATGGGCTGATGCCTCTGGATGCCTCGTAGTGGGGATCTTGCTGTATGGGCCGAATGACAGATGGCTCTCCGTGCACTGTAAGGATAAGAAATGCTGAACGCTGGCTAGAAATAGCCTGGGCGTGCTACAGGAAGAAGCCAGTTGCGTGTGTCAACATGATCCTGGTGCGGGACGGAAGTTGAACTCAACTGTCCTAAGGAAGAGACGGGTAGGCAGACAACAGTGAGTGGTTTGTAAGAAAAGCCACAGGAGACGAGCGGCCAATTAAGTGCTGCTGAAAATGACGTGTAGCCAGTTCGTGTGCCACTGAGAACGTGCTTGCCAACGAATGATTGCAAGAAGTTATGCTAAGTCGCGAGCCTTGGCATGACCAAAAGTGTGTTAAACGTGTGCTTGCGACAATTACCCGGGAATTTGTCACTGGAGATGTGTACGTAGTGACTGTGAGCCATTCGTGTTACCGCATGTGCACTGCGAAGACTGCAGGAGTTGTGCTTGAATGTATGTTTGGACGCGTGCTTGCGATGATTGCAAGATGTTACCCAGGATGCGTGCTTGCTATGATTGCAAGATGTTATGCTAGGATGCGTGCCTGCAACTAATGCGAGGAGTTATGCCAGGACTCGTGCTTGCAACGATTGCAAGGAATTATGGTAGGTCACATGGGTAGCCAGGCCGGAAAGACAGAAGTCCATCCAGTCCCACCACAAATCAAAATAAATAAGGTATCACACAACCCGACACACCCAATTCTACGCCCGCAGCTGATCCAGAGGAAGGCAAAAAACCCCCAACAGAGCATAGCCCAATTTGCTACAGCAGGGGAAAAAATTCCTTCCTGACCCCTCGAGAGGCAATCGGATTTTTCCCTGGATCAACTATACCTATAAATATAAGTACCCCGTAATACAACGTACCTTTAGGAAGGTATCCAGGCTTTCCCCAAAGCAATCTATCGAGCAGCCAGACGTGCCTGCCAACAATGATTGCCATAAGTTGTGCCTGGACATCTGCCTGCAACGATTGCAAGAGGTCTATGCTCGAATGCGTGCTTGCCATGATTGCAAGAGGTCTATGCTCGAGTGCGTGCTTGTAATGAGTGCAAGAGGTCTATGCTCAAACGCGTGCTTGCGATGATCGCAAGAGGTCTATGCTCGAATGCGTGCTTGCAATGATTGCAAGAGGTCTATGCTCGAATGCGTGCTTGCAATGATTGCAAGAGGTCTATGCTCGAATGCATGCTTGCAATGAGTGCCAGAGGTCTATGCTCGAATGTGTGCTTGCAATGATTGCGAGAAGTCTATGTCTGGATGCGTGCTTGCCATGATTGCAAGAAGTCTACGCTTGGATGTGTGTTTGCAATGATTGCAAGAAGTCTACGCTTGCATGTGGAGAAAACAGCGAGACCCGCCTAAACGAAGCTGTGTTTCCCTTCCGAGGCAACTAATAATGAAATGAGGCCGAGGAGCAAGGCCCCCGGTAGGCGTCCAAACATTGAAGAATCAACTGGACCCCAACCGGGAAGCGGTATGTGACAGTGAAATGAGAGAACCTGCCATGACAGAGATCCAGATCGCCATGCCACAACTTGCGACCGAGCACGAAACGAATTCTGGAGCATGTACTGAAATGAGGCCATTCCTGGGGCACGCCGAGACGAATTTGGTACACAGATGTGACTATTCGTACTGGAACGTGATAGGTGAAATGAAATGAAACCCATGACAAAGACAAGAATCAGAGGATGAGCCCATGAACCAAACAGATGAATCCTGTCTTTGGAGCATGTACTGAAATGAGGCGTAGCAGCTGGGCACACCAGAACGAATCAGTGCATAAAAACAAAATGCGACAGGATTCGAATTGGAGCGTAATAAGTGACAGAAATGATATGCCATGACAGAGACAAGATTCAATGACTGGACTGATGGTTACAACAAAGAATCCGTCTCTGGAGCATGTACTGAAATGAGGCGTAGCAGCTGGGCACACCAGAACGAATCGGTGCATAAAAGAATGCGACAGGATTCGAATTGGAGCGTAATAAGTGACAGAAATGATATGCCATGACAGAGACAAGATTCAACGACTGGACTGATGGTTACAACAAAGAATCCGTCTCTGGAGCATGTACTGAAATGAGGCGTAGCAGCTGGGCACACCAGAACGAATCGGTGCATAAAAGAATGCGACAGGATTCGAATTGGAGCGTAATAAGTGACAGAAATGATATGCCATGACAGAGACAAGATTCAACGACTGGACTGATGGTTACAACAAAGAATCCGTCTCTGGAGCATGTACTGAAATGAGGCGTAGCAGCTGGGCACACCAGAACGAATCGGTGCATAAAAGAATGCGACAGGATTCGAATTGGAGCGTAATAAGTGACAGAAATGGTATGCCATGACAAAGACTAGAATCAGGGACCGTGCCTGATCCTGCGAGTGACTCAGTCTCTGGAGCATGTACAGAAATGAGGCCGAACCCTGGGGCACTTCGAAGCGAATCGGTGCATCGGAGATGCGACAAGATTCGCACCGGAGCGCGGTAAGTGACAGAAATGATGAAATGATTATTCGAATTGGAACGGTCCGACCGGTTTACGGCTTGAAAACAACGTGAAATTGCCATTGTCGGGACTGCTTGATTTAACGTAATGAGCAGTCGGCTGTGATTTTGAAACGATTCGATCGATTCGGATATAGAGAAATGATCGGGGAGTCGTTCGGCTTAGAAATGACGTGCCTACGAAACGAAGTGCCTGATGTGGCATGATCGACATGTCCCGAAAAGGTGATAACGACTTCTTCCGAAAGAAAGGGGGTAGTGACATGAGGTAACGAGTACGAGTGCCACAGTTTAAAACGTTCGAAAAAATGAAAGTGAGAGGTTCGTGAGTCCAGGGAATCTCGTTTGCGTGACATTGTAACACGTGAACTGAAAAGGGTGCCGAAGCCCTACCTGCGACAGCCGGCCCAGACGTGTTGTACGACAACAGAAAATTTCGTTGAGTATAGCGACACTCGGACGGCAAACACACGGACGCTGACGAATGACAAGACGACTTGTCAAATGCGAAGGCGAACGGACAACGCGGGAACTCACGAACACGGCTCACTACGTTTTGGTCTCGAGGATAGTCGGCCCTTGATTTCTGACGTATCAGATATCGCGCACCGGAACCGACGAGGAGGATAGGCGAACGGGCTGGTTATATACTCCACCGGGCTCCTCCCATAATTTCAGGCCACCATACTGGCCTTTCTATATATATTCTGTACTTTAAAAAAATTATTGTTAAAAAATTAAATACATATAAAAATGTTTTCTGCCCCTAGAGTGGGAAGATTTCCCTGGTATATCCATCTTGCATCCTGGTGATATGTACACTGTGCATCAACAGTCATAAGTTTCCTTTAAAGGGTCCTCCTAAGATCTTCATAAGACCCTCTAGTATTAAAGCAGCAGTAGCATACCATAACACAGTGATGGCGAACCTTGGCACCCCAGATGCTTTGGAACTACATTTCCCATGATGCTCAACTGCACTGCAGGGTGCAAGAGCATCATAGGAAATGTAGTTCCAGAACAACTGGGGTGCCAAGGTTCGCCATCACTGCCATAGAGGGTCTGCAACACATTTGGTCAGCTTTATGGAGAGCAGCTAATGATCACAGGTCTGCATTACTGGCAAAGGCATTGAGGATGGTCATGGGGCAGCCAATTCAGGTAAGTATTTAAGTTTCTTAAAAGTGTATTTAAAAAAAAAGAATAGTTAGGAGTGGGAACATTTTTATTGTGCACAGTTAAGGTTTAACTTAAAGGATTGTGAATTTCAACAATTGTCACCCTCCCCCTTTCTTCCTCACCACAACCTTGCCATCAATTATTGTGAAATGATGTTAAAGTAAAGATTCCCCTTTTTTTCTTTCAGTGTAGATTTGCAGAAATATGGCAGTGCACATGCATCATGAAATTAAATGGAGAAGATATCTGTCATTATTCTTTATGACAGGCCCCTCCCAAAAATAGTACATATATCCTTTTAACGACTTGACCTCCAGAAGATATACCCCCTTCATGACCAGGCCATTTTTTTTTATTTTAACCACTTAAGGACCGCCGCATGGCAATGTACGTCGGCAGAATGGCACCGACAGGCACAAGCACGTACATGTACGTGCTTGCCTTCCAGCGGGTGGGGGGTCCAATCGGACCCCCTCCCGCTGGCTGCAGCGGTCCGTTTAGCTTCAGGAGCGATCCGGGATGAGGGGATGGCCGTTGGTTTCTGGCCATCCCCTCTCGATCGCTCCTGGCAAATGAGAAGCTTCCCCCGCCTGTGTAGTGTAAACACAGGCAGGGAGGAAGTGATGTCATTCTCCTCGGGGTGGTCTTTTTGACCGGACTGTGAGGAGAACACAATAGTAAGTGCACCAACACTACACTGACACGTAGGTACACATAGGCACACAAAATTCCCCCCAATCACCCCCCCCTCCCAGTCACAGTGTCACTGATTGCAGTGATCATTTATTTACTGATCACTGCATTTAGTGTCAGTTGTGACAGTAGAAACTGTCAGGGCAGTATTAGGTCCAGGGTAGCCCCCTACCCCCCCAATAAAGGTTTAACTCCCTGATTGCCCCTAGAGTTAACCCTTTCACCCCCTTTTGTCACTAAGCGATCATTTTTCTGATGGCTACATTAGTGTCACTGGTGCCGCTAGGTAGCTAGTTATTTTTTTATGTTCACCGCCAGGTTTTTATAGCGCTAGGTACCCCCATATATTACCCAATAAAGGTTTTAACCCCCTAAAGTTAACCCTTTCACCAGCGATCACCGTATAAGTGTCACTGGTGACGCTGGATAGCCAGTTAGTTATTTAGTTATTTAGGTTCCCCATCAGGTTTTTATATAGCATCTGGGACCCCCATATATTACCTAATAAAGGTTTTAACCCCCTGATTGCCCACAGGTAACCCTTTCACCCCCTTTTGCCAGTGTCACTTAGCGATCGTTTTTCTGATCGCTGCATTAGTGTCACTGGTGCCGCTAGGTAGCTAGTTATTTTTTTTAGGTTCACCGCCAGGTTTTTATAGCGCTAGGTACCCGCATATACTACCCAATAAAGGTTTTAACCCCCTTATTGCCCCTAGAGTTAACCCTTTCACCAGTGATCACATATAAGTGTCACTGGTGACACTGGTTAGCCAGTTAGTTATTTAGGTTCCCCGTCAGGTTTTTATATAGCGTCAGGGACCCCCATATACTACCTAATAAAGATTTTAACCCCCTGATTGCCCCTAGTTAACCCTTTCACCAGTGATCACCGTATAAGTGTTACGGGTGACTCTGGTTAGTTAGTTTGCTTTTTATAGCATCAGGGCCCCCACCATTTATTACCCAATAAAGGTTTAACCCCCGATCACCCAGCGGGTGATATCAATTAGGTTTTAGGGTCAGGGTCTGCGTTGCCCCAGGCAGCGCTAGGTTAGTGCCAGTACTGCTAACACCCACGCACAAAGCACACACCTCCCGTAGTGGTATAGTATCTGAACAGATCAATATCTGATCTGATCAGATCTATACTAGTGTCCCCAGCAGTTTAGGGTTCCAAAAAAACGCATTGTTAGCGGGATCAGCCCAGATACCTGCTAGCACCTGTGTTTTGCCATTCCGCCCAGCCCACCCAAGTGCAGTATCGATCGATCACTGTCACTTACAAAACACTAAACACATAACTGCAGCATTCTCAGAGTCAGGCCTTATCCCTGCGATCGCTAACAGTTTTTTTTGGTAGCGTTTTATATTTAAATCCTGAAGGCAGTCCTGTACGTGGCTAGGCTCCCAAAATGTCCCCCATATGTGGTATCCCCGTACTCGGGAGAATCAGCAGAATTTATTTTGGGGTGTAATTTCACTTATGCCCATAGCATGTGTGAGCAATATATCATTTAGTGACAACTTTGTGCAAAAAAAATAAAAAATTGCAATATTCCTGCAACTTGTGGCAAAATATAAAATATTTCATGGACTCAACATGCCTCTCAGTAAATAGCTTGGGGTGTCTACTTTCCAAAATGGGGTCCTTGGGGGGGGGGGGGTTGTGCTATTTTGGCATTTTATGGCCTTCGAAACTGTGCTAGGTAGTGAGAAGTGAAATCAAAAATTTGCACCCTTAGAAATCCTGAAGGCAGTGATTGGTTTTCGGGGTGCTGTACGCGGCTAGGCTCCCAAAAAGTCCCACATATGTGGTATCCCCGTATTCAGGAGAAACAGCAGAATATATTTTGGGGTGCAATTCCACATATAACTATGGCATGTGTGAGCAATATATCATTTAGTGACAACTTTTTGTAAACTTTTTTTTTTGTCATTATTCAATCACTTGGGACGAAAAAAAATATTCAATGGGCTCAACATGCCCCTCAGCAATTTTCTTTGGGGTGTCTACTTTCCAAAATGGGGTCATTTGGGGCGGTTTTGTGTTATTTTGGCATTTTATGGCATTCAAAACTCTGATAGGTAGTGAGGAGTGAAATCAAAAATTTGCACCCTTAGAAATCCTGAAGGCAGTGATTGGTTTTCGGGGTGCCATACGCGGCTAGACTCCCAAAAAGTCCTACATATGTGGTATCTCTGTACTCAGGAGAAGCAGCAGAATATATTTTGGGGTGCAATTCCACAAATAACTATGGCATGTGTGAGCAATATATCATTTAGTGACAACTTTTTGTAAACTTTTTTTTTTGTGTCATTATTCAATCACTTGGGACAAAAAAAAATATTCAATGGGCTCAACATACCCCTCAGCAATTTCCTTGGGGTGTCTACTTTCCAAAATGGGGTCATTTGGGGGGGGGGGTTTGTACTGCCCTGCCATTTTAGCACCTCAAGAAATGAGATAGGCAGTCATAAATTAAAAGCTATGTAAATTCCAGAAAATGTACTCTAGTTTGCAGACGCTATAACTTTTGCGAAACCAATAAATATACGCTTATTGACATTTTTTTTTACTAAAGACATGTGGCTGAATAAATTTTGGCCTAAATGTATGACTAAAATTTAGTTTATTCGATTTTTCTTATAACAAAAAGTAGAAAATATATTTTTTTTTAAATTTTCAGTCTTTTTCCTTTTATATCGTAAAAAATAAATATCGCAGAGGCAATCAAGTACCATCAAAAGAAAACTCTATTTGTGGGAAGAAAAGGACGCAAATTTCGTTTGGGTACAACATTGCATGACCGCACAATTACCAGTTAAAGCAGTGCAGTGCGAAATTGTAAAAAGACCTCTGGTCCTTAGGCTGACAATTGGTCCGGGGCTGAACTGGTTAACTGACATTTGCACGGTCATCAGTACCCAAACAAAATTTTTATAATTTTTTTCCCACAAATAGAGCTTTCTTTTTGTGGTATTTGATCACCTCTGTGATTTTTTTGATTTTTTTGCGCTATAATCAAAACAATTTAACAATTTTAATAAAAAAATAAAATCTATGTTTTACTTTCTACTATAGGAGATATCCAATAAAAACAAACAAACAAAAAAATCTTTTAATTTAGACCAATATGTATTCTGCTACATATTTTTGTGGAAAAAAATCCCACTAAGCGTATATTGATTGGTTTGCACAAAAGCTATAGCCTCTACAAACTGTGGTATATATACTGGAATGTTTCTTCTTTTACACTAGTAATGGTGTTGATTAGGGATGGGCCGAACACCCCCAAGTTTGGTTCGCCCCAGAACTTGTGAACAGGCAAAAAATTTGACAGAACACGCGAACACCGTTAAAGTCTATGGGACACGAACATGAAAAATCAAAAGTTCTCATTTTAAAGGCTTATATGCAAGTTACTGTCATAAAAAGTGTTTGGGGCCCTGGGTCCTGCCATCAATGCATTTTTTTTTTTTTTTTACAACTGCCGTTTTTTTGGAAGCAGTGATTTTTTTTAATGCTTATAGTGTAACAATAAATATTCCTTTAACCACCTCAATACACTTACACCCCCTTCCTGACCAGACCAATTTTCAGCTTTCAGCGCTCTCACAGTTTGAATGACAATTGCTCAGTCATGCAACACTGTACCCATATGAAACTTGCGTCCTTTTTTCCACACAAATAGAGCTTTCTTTTAGTGGTATTTAATCACTAGTGGGTTTTTTTTTTTGTGCTATAAATAAAATAAAACCTAAATTTTGTGAAAAAAATGCCTTTTTCTTTGTTTCTGTCATAAATTTTTGCTAATTATTAATTTTTCTTCATACATTTTGGCCAAAATTTATATTACTACATATCTTTGGTAAAAATAACCCACAGTGTATATTATTTGGTCTTTTTGAAAGTTATAGTTTACAAACAATGGTGCCAATCACTGAAAATTGATTACATCTGATCAGGCCTTCAGTACATCAGGTGTATCTCATTTCTTGAGACACTAACAAGTCAGGAAAGTACAAATACCCCCCAAATTACCCCTTTTTACACCATATATTTCAATGTGTTATTGCAAGTTTAATGCCCTATATTTCATTGCTTTACTGCAAGTTTAACGGCATATATTTCAATAACACATTGAAATATATGGTGTTAAACTTGCAGTAACACACAGAACTATATGGAAATAAACTTGCAATAACGTACAGAAAAAACTGTATTAAACGGTCACTACACTTACACTGACTGAACTATCCCTACATTCGCACTAATGTAAACATGAATATTGGTCGCACTACACTCACAATGACTAAACAATCCCTACATAAACACTAATGTAAAGATGAAAGGTCTCACTACACTTACACTGAACTATCCCTAGATGCACACTAAACTGATATTCTACTTACAATAGAATCAGAATAGCACACTAACTGTCTAATAGCACTGAACAGAGCCCTGTTCTATCTCTCTCCATGCCAATATCACACTAAAAATGGCCACTATAGAAAGAATACTTTTATAGTGTGGGAATGAATTAAGAGCAATGAACCATGATTGGATACAGTCATCATGACAACGCCCAATCATGGCTCTGATAGTGCTCTGTGCCCTCATGGGGCGAAGCTTTCATTGCTTCAGCCAATCAGGGCTTTCAATGCGCTGTGCAGTGGCACAGTGCATTGTGGCCGTTTGGCAGGCTGAACAAACGGTCGAGCAACCTTATAATTCGGTTGTTCTGAGAAATTCTTAAAAGCCAATGTTCGACCCGTACTCATGCTCGCTCCGAACCATTCATCCGTCCTTACTGCCCTGTAGCAGTAAATCTGCTATAGGGCGGTCCTTAACTGGTTAAAATAACAATGAAATAAGTAATTTCATTGCATTTCGAAATTATGAGTGTAGCGGCAGCCCCTGAAGAGTATGCGCTATGCGTTTTTCAAAGTTAAAGTTATGCCTGAGCTGCAGTTTGGTTTGGGTACAATTGTCTAAATTTGGACTTCAGCATCAGTCTGACTGTACTATCAGATGTTCAGCCTGGCCACAGGGGGCACTGTCTCTTCTGGCAGGTATGGAACTATGGTCTGGTTGGGTGCTTAAGGTACTCTCTCGGAGCCCGCCCAGTGGGAGTAGCGCTCTTGCTGTGCTTTCTGAGAAAGGGATTTTAAGATGCGGACATCACGTGGTTTGGGTTCTGGTCCAGAATGATCTACTGACTTCATGGTCCTGGTCCTCCTGACCAGCCCCCAGGAAGGCTATGGCCTGGGGTGCGGATCCACCCGATCTTGATGTCTCGGGGCTGGCTAGCCCGAGGCAAGGAAACTAAAGGAGGATACTGAGGTGTTTGTGTGCCGTATCCGGTTTGGGAGAGACCCAGTGACTTCACGCTATCCAGGGGAGGACTCTTCAGAAGAAGGCCGCGTACGGGTTGGTTTCTTAGTAAGAGCCTGGAGGAGCTGGAGTTCCCAAGAGAATCCGGTCTTGTGGATATCGCCAAGCTGGCTGAAAGATCCTAGTATCCCACGAGTGTTCTTGAAGTTTAGTTTCCCTATGTGTTCTACAACAATGTCTGTGGCAGAGACATTATCTTGTATGTTCTACTACAACGTCTGTGGCAGAGACTTGTTCCTGAGTAAGCACCTTGTTGGCTGCTAGGCCTTGTGAGAGAAGGACTGTCTAACTTGAGTGAACATCCAGTTGCGAATGGCTATTCTCTGGATGCAGTCAAAGTAAGCAAGTTCTTCAATACATGACTCTGACACTAAGAGTACCTGAATTTCCTTTCCAACCCTCTGATCCCATTTTAAGAGACTGTTTATTGTCTATGTTCTGCAAATAAAAACGCTTTAAGTGGATCTGTTCTCAGTCTCTCGAGTTACTGGGCCATCTACCACGGGAGACCCCTAAACGTGAAGTGAGGAGAAAAGAAGGTAACGGTAAGCCCAAGCTAACCAGCAGCTCCTTCGGGGGTTAGTGCTACATGAGAATAAGATAATAGCATATCACAAAGCAATACTGTAATTCTAGTATAAATATAAAGCATTTGCTTCTCCGCAAGGCACACTATATCTCAGATACAAGATTTGGCAGCTATTTTATTATTCAAAAAAGAAAATTGATGAAATGGAATATAGATTCTGTAGATGTTCTCAATGCCTTCTATAACTAGCCACATCATTTGTCAAATATAATTAATTTAGGGAAGGAACATGAGTGATGATACTGTAAACCCAATTGATTGACTGTAGTGCATCCATAAAAAGATCCCAGAAAATTGACTATGATGCACCTGAGGGCTAAATCAGCATAAACACTGGATATGATTCACAGCATTCCCAGTTCATATGCTGTGTTGTAACAGTTTATCGATGGGAACTTGTAATGAGAACATGATAAACTGATTTACAACATTCTCAGTTGATACACCAATGTGCCAATATGGATGGACCTCAGGAGGCAATAAAATAAGCATTAAAAATCCAGAAGGACTAATATAAGATTTCATTCAGTTTAAGTTGGAAGCTTAAATAGATAATCTAGATCAGCTTGCTACTTAACTGCTACAATGCATATATCAACTTATCCACCTAAACCATCCTTTATGTTCATTGCTTTGTCAATGTTTCTTTGCAAGTTAGTCTGATATTTCAACTTATACCTTAAACATTATTAAATGGCCAGTCCTCTGGCTGGTGTTACTGAACTTTCCTTTACATTATATCGGTATTTCACTACTCATAAGTGACGGCCCATCTATAGAGGGTGCACGGGCGCTGCCTCCCCTATCCATGCATCTGGCCCCCTGATCTACATATCAGGGCACCGGAGAATAGCAAAGCATTGCTATTCTCCGGTGCAGAGCTATTCTCATCACACTAAAGTTTCTCCTGGCAATCAGGAGGCAGGTCATGAGACCGGGTTTCCAATTGGCTAAAATGTCAGGCGAACCTATTGGATGCCTAGTGCTTAGGCGGAAGATAGAGGAGACACATGGCACAGGAAGCCGCTGGAGAAGCGGACACCGGAGCTGCTGCCTGCACCCCACCACCCATAAGGACCGTGCTGGAGTACACCACAGCACGCCACATAGATCGGGTAAGTGCCAGATCGCCAGCTGGGGGTGGGATGGTTGTTTGCCACCCCCCCCCCTAAATAAAAAACACCAGCTGCCACTTCTATGCATTGCTAGAATACCTCACATTAGTTGTCTGCTCTATAAGGTATGGTACCCAAGTTCAGTTCCAGCTTATCCTAAAAAACTGTCTTAGTAGAGTGATTTTGACAAGGCAGATTGTTTTGTAATAAAAGATGAGCTAAGTCCTACCAAAAGTAGGCTTTTTGAAACATTTATGTTTTTACTGAACCTCTCCTGCTGTATAGGTAAATTGTATATTTACGTGTTCTGTTTAGCACAGGGATAAAATAACCTATTTCTTTCTCTTCTCCCCAACACAGCACAAGCACATCATATATGTGGTCATTGCTATCATATATGCAGCATAATAAATACTTGGATTGTTGAACATCATACCTATTGTTTCTAATGTCTGCTCTGATTGTTTTTATACCATAAAGTTACTTGTCTAAATTAATATTAATATTGCAATTGTGGCTAACTATGAATAGTTAGTTACAGCTGGGTGGTGAGACAATATGTATATTTTAATCATTTTGGTACCTAATAGAATTCATATTTGTTAACTATTATATGCATATAGTGAATACTGTTCAGTACTATAAAACCATCATGACAGCGGCCGAGGATGAGGGGGGGAAGAGGACCATCGTAAAGCACCCGCTGGACCCTCAGACTACGTGGGAACCCGTTATAATTATCACCAGTGGCAAAGCCTGCAGCGGAGGTGGTGAGCGGTCTGGAGACTGGCTTTACTGAGTATGTATCCTGGAAAGGCATGTAAGTAAACACCAGGTTGCTCTTTACTCCCTCTAGTGGCGGAAACCAGGTAAGACATACAACTATTCTCTGAAGAATCCATACTATGTAACATATATAGGATTAACTTCTCTTACCTGTCCCCGCCACAGGAACTGCTGAGAACAGACAGTTTCCAGCATTCACCCATCACAGCGGGTAGCGTTGTGCCAACCTTCAGGGTTTTTTGGGTTTCTACTCAGAGAAATGGACCTGTAAAAGACTCTGCCAGAACTTTCGTGCCACTGTCTTTATCACATACCTGGTAGAAGAGCCTGACTAGAGGAGCAAGGCCTCCCTTACCACTCTGACTCAGGGCCCCTGATAGAGTAAACAGAAGGTGCTGGAGTGCAGAGTCGCATGAGTGCCAGGAAGTCTCTGGTGGGAGCTTGGTGGCTGGTCCTGATAGAGCTGGTGAAGACACGGGGAGACTCCAGCAGAAGACCAACAGGTGGCAGCTGGTACAGATGACAGCAGCAGGTAGCAAGGTCAGGCAGGCAGGGTCATACATGACAGGCTGAATCAGGTACAGAAATATGAATAAACCAAAAGACAATGGAATACCCCGCGCTTAGACTGAAATTAAATATGTGAATAATTTCTAAGCTGCTCCCCTCAAAGTGCAAAAATTTGCCTTTGTGAGATGTGGGTTGTAAGTGATAAGGGGGTGCTAAATATAATAAACTCTAAATAACAGCAGTAAAGTGCTCTTGTGCTTAATAGTCCTATTTGTTAAGTTAATTCAATCCGAGCCATTCACAGACTTTCTGACCAAATAAAAACATCATTTGTTAGGTGACCGGGACACTACCTGGTGATGTCATTACGACAAAACGTATGTCGAGGCGCATTCCGGTCACATCATTTGGTCCGAACTTTTTGTTCCCAGGATCCAGGGGTGGAACGCATGCCAATTCAAGCAACAGAAGGTTCCAACTCACCCAGTCTGATACGTTTGTTCCATCTAGTGCCGAGGCATTGGCACTTTTAAAGTAAGAGGCCATTTGGCTATTTTTGTTTTTTAGGTTATTTTAAATAAAACGATATTATGCCATGGTCCGGTTCTCTCTATATTTTTTCTTGAGCAAACGTGGATTGAAGCAACATTTCTGGTACACCTAAGCAGAGTTTCCCCATCAAGGTTGGCAGTTCCTTAAACCTGCTGAAGCTTTACTTGACCTTCCTTTAAACAAAGGGGTCAAGGTGAGTCGGTGAGTAGGCTACTTACCATAATTCACCGGGTGACGTGTCTGTGCATTTCTCCTAAGCGGTGATACAGGATTCATCCCTACTTCAGCTTCACTATTTTTAATGTACATGGACATTTTCTATATATATGTTCACTGTTTGAGTTGATTTTATGTATTCAATGTATATTGCAGTATATATTGACTAGTAAGATACCTGCAGTACTATTAAGCACTAGAGCACTTTTTTGTTATCATTTAAGGTTTATTAAGCACTAGAGCACTTTACTGTTGTTATTTAACGTTTATTATATTTAACGCCCCCTTATCACTTACAACCCAAGAATCGGGTACAGGGTGCAGGCAGGAAGCCAGGTCAAGCCGGATCACCGGAGCAGATTCCAGGGAGAAGACAGAAGGTAGGTCAGTTCAAGCCGAGGTCGGTGCAGGCAGAGTTCAAGGAGTGGTAAAGACGAGCCGGGTAGATAACAGGAATCAGGACACAGGTTAACCGGACACAGGACACTCAGAAGATGAATACAAAGCAGCACTGGTTAAAGCACTGGCTAGGCTTAAAAAGCTTCACTTGGTGCCAGCATGGGTGAGCACAAATGCAGGGGCAAACGCGAGTGCACGCCAGCACCGTCACACGCGAAAATGCGCAATGGCTTCCGTTTGCACTCTTGTTCATGTATGCGCATATCTATGCTCCCATCTATGCGCCATAGCCTGGTTTCGTGTGCGCAACAGGGATGTGCATTCTCATGCGCCTAAGGGGTCTTCTGGAGGGACAAGACTGTCTGCTGGTGGGTGCATCCTGACAGTCTTAATAGTACACCAAGCCTGGTTTTCTCAGAGCCCAGTTCTCCAAGGAGAGACTTACATGCAAAACCTTCTTTCTTCGGATGACGAGGGCCAGGTACCATACCATCTTGGGAGTGAAAATATTGGCCTGGGATATGTGGAAAATGCAATGTGTCGAATATAGCATTTTGTAATTATTCCTATATGTTTTTTTTGTCATCTATAGTATTTAATTGATGCAGCACTCTTAAATCTCCTGAAGAAGCTCTTTGGAGTGAAACATGTAGAGCAGAAGTGACTGCATCAGTTTATGAATTATATAAGTCACATGATAAAGAATTTTATTGATTTGAAATGGTCATAATAAAATATGTTTGAATTTTAGTCCTAGTAAATGTGGTTAATTCCCCTTTTTTGTGGCTCCTTAAAAGTATTGTGGTTTATTCCTTCTTCCCTTTTCTATATATAATTGGGATGTGGTGTCATTTCTGATCTTCCGCTGCACTAATCTTTAATCCTGTTTTTGCCAGCTAAATCACTTTAGGGAGATTTTCTTTCCCTTCCTGTCCTAAAGCCAAAACAGGTCAAGATAGGAAATTTCCCTAAAGTGAGGGAATCCCAGGCTTTCGCCAGAGCTGGTGTTCACATTGGAAGATTTCCCCTCTACTCCTGTTCTGAGAACAACCCAAATTTTAGGATTTTCTTTCACTTTCAAAATATAATGGTAATTAATACAAATAGAGAGGGTTGATTTCCCTTAGAGGGGCACAGACAGCAATCAAAACTTGACAGTTGTTCTAATCCCTCTAAACTCTATCCAAAATAAAAAATAAAAAAAATTGCCTTTATTTATGCTTTAATCTTCTAACAAAACCTTTAGTGGTTTATCATCTAAATTTATAAGGTTTGAGTTAAAATTAAACAAAAGCAGAAAAATGTTGGAAATGATGGCAGCATTAAGTTTATCACAATCTTTTGCGTTCGAAAAATAACATTCGTCTGTTATCACACTCCTACATATACAGTAAGTTACAAAAAATGTTAACTTCATAATAATACCTTATTATTATTGCAGCTAGATGGCCATTTTATTTAGCTTGATGGTGGTCTGCTAACTTTTGTTAGCCAATATGCATCTACAAGTACCTTCCTCATTTCAGGGCAAGTTGTACTGTAAATGGATTTGTTGCTAGGTAGAACAAACCATCAATTTAGAACATTCAGACTATTCACAGGATTTTGGTAGCCAATTAATTAAATTTATGACATATTGATTAATCGATTTTATCCAACAACAAAGCAATTTAATTTAATTTGATTAATGTACAGTAAAAGTATGTGAAAAATTGTATTGTTCTTTCAAATAATCTTGGCAGTTCCTCTCTCTGGTTGTATATCATTAATGCAAGAATTCTAGTGAGAAATGCAAAGAACAAAAGAGAAAATGCTTGTTGTTGTTCAACTGTAGCAGGTTGGCGTGATTTTGACCTCAAAAAAAGCATGTGGGTATGGGAAAATATTCCTCCTTTGTTTTCATGAATGGCAGCACACTGCATTTGAATACCAGCTGTCACTGCGTGAACTTTCCGGGATATTTATTCAATTTACCCGCATTGTCACTGCAAAAGTGCACTGGAACGGGATAATGCTTTTCAGTCTGAAAATAATATAATAGAAAATATAAAATAAAAAATAAAATAGTAAGCATAAAATGGACATTATTTAATCTTAAACACATAAACATAATTTAAAGGAAACATATGCCAGAAAATGCAAATTAATCGTCATCTTGATTCTTTACAGTTACATGGTACTACACCGAAAACCTGATGTTCTGTTATTTCTATACTATAGGGACTAGGGATGAGCCGAAAACACCCCCCCCCCCCCCCGGTTCGGTTTGCAGCAGAACATGTGAACAGGCAAAAAATGTAAAGTCTATGGGCCGCGAATGTGAAAAATCAAAAGTGCTAATTTTAAAGGCTTATACTGTATGCATACATATTGCCATTAAAAGTGTTTGGGGACCCGGGTCCTGCCCCAGGGGATATGTATCAATGCACGGGAGCAGTCATTTTAATAATGCTTAAAGTGAAACAATAAAAATGAAATATTCCTTTAAATATCAGGGTGTCCTTAGTATGCCTGTAAAGTAGCACATCTTTTCCATGTTTATAACAGTGCCACAGCAAAATTAAATTTCTAAAGGAAAAAATGTAATTTAAAACTTCTCGTGGCTGTAATATATTGTCGGATCAAAAAAAATGGTGTGGTGTGGGGGCCCCCAGGCACTATATACTCTGAACAGCAGTATATATACTATACGGCCTGCCCTATATAATCTGCAGAAAATTGGGCCTTAGGTGTTGGTGGTACTGTCCTCACAGTTACTCTTGTTGGGCACAGGAACGAGCCCTGCTGTGAGATATTATATCAAGAATTGTAATTACATTCCCCTGTTAAACAGCGGCAGAAAAATTGGGCCTTGTGTGGTGGTGATGCCACAACACTGTAACCCCTCACAGATACTCTTGTTGGGCACAGAAACAGGCCCTGCCGTGAAACATGACTGCCAGTTTCTTGTCCTTCTGTGGCACCCCCTCACTCTAGGCTCACGTTACTCCCTTCCTCAAACTGGGAACTAACATCAGAACCTTCAAATCTCTGCGCATCCTCCAACAGCATATAACCGACACTGTGGTTGAATAATTCTGGGGGCTCCTCTGTGCATGATGGTGGGGCTATGGAAGGAGTGGACAAGGAGCTGTGAAATAGGCCGATTTGGCAGTTGCGTTGGAAGGCAAACTACTCTGAGTGACGGATGAGGAGGGTGAGGGCTGCTTTGTTATCCACCTTACCAACTCTTCTGCATGTTGCGTCTCAATAACACGGCCAGAAACAGCAAAAAAAAAAAAAAATATATATATATATATATATATTTTTTTTTTAATACACCACCTGAAGTGTATTTGAAACAGTACTCCACAGAATGCACTGTAGATATAGGCTACACTGGGTGCAGGGTGTATATATATATATATATATATATATATATATATATATATAGTAGACTGTATAGAGTATATAGTAAAAGTATTCATACCCCTTAACATTGTCAAAATGTTTTCATGTTACAACCAAAAACGTAAATGTATTTTGTTGGGATTTTATGTGATAGACCGGCACAAAGTGGCACATAATTGTGAAGGGGAAGGAAATTGATAAAAAAAATTCATTTTTTTTACAAATAAATGTGTGAAAAGTGTGGTGTGCATTTGTATTCAGCCCCCTTTTATGCCCCTAACTAAAATCTAGTGGAGCCAATTGCCTTCAGAAGTCGACTAATTTGTAAATATATTCTACCTGTATGTATTTTAATCTCAGTATAAATGCAGCTCTTCTGTGAAGCCCTGAGAGGTTTGTTAGAGAACCTTAGTGAATAAACAGCATCAAGAAGGCCAAGAAACACACCAGACAGGTCAGGGATAGAGTTGTGAAGAAGTTTAAAGCAGGGTTAGGTTATACAAAATATCCCAACTTTGAACATCTCATGAAGCACTGTTCAATCCATCATTGGAAAATGGAAAGAGTATGGCACAGCTGCAAACCTACCAAGACATGGCTGTCTACCTAAACCGACAGTCTGCACAAGGAGAACATCATTCAGAAAAGCAGCCAAGTAATAACTAACTCTGGAGGAGTTGCAGAGATCCATAGCTCAGATGGGAAAATCTGTCCACAGGAAAACTATTAATCGTGCCTTCCACAAATCTGGCTTTTATGGAAGCGTGCCAAGAAGAAAGCCATTGTTGAAAGAAATCCATAAGCAGTCCCATTTGCAGTTTGTGAGAAGCCATGTGGGGGATACAGCAAACATGTGGAAGAAGCTGCTCTGGTCAGATGAGTCCAAAAGTGAACTTATTGGCTTAAAAGCTGAATGCTGTGTGGCGGAAACATCACCCTAAACACATCATCCCCACCGTGAAACATGGTGGTGGCAGCATCTTGTTGTGGACAAGCTTTTCTTCAGCAGGGACAGGGAAGCTGGTCAGAGTTGATGGAAAGATTGATGCAGCCAAATACAGGGCAATCTTAGGCCGCGTACACACGGGCGGACTGTATGGCCTACTTAGTCCGTCGAAACACATTTCAGCGGACTTTTTCAGTGTGCAGTCTGGCGTACTAAGTATTTCGGAATTTCCGTAATTCTGTCCTTCATACTTTGGTTTCAGCGGACAATCCGCTCGTGAGTAGGCTAGTTAGACGGACTAAGAATGGCGCATGCTCAGAAAGGATTTACACGGCGGAAGGTTGCATTGCTGTGTATTGGACTTCCTATCTCTAGTCCCGTCGTACGTGCTGTACACGTCATCGCGCAAGCTTTCGACGGACTGTTTGTGCATCCGTGTGTGGTCAAGTCCGTTCATTCGAAAGTATGACGGACTGTCCGTCGGATTGTATGACGGACTAAGTAGGCCATACAATCCACCCGTGTGTACGCGGCCTTAGAAGAAAACATAGAATCTGCAAAAGACTTTAGACTGGGGCAGAGGTTCACCTTCCAGCATGACAACAACCCTAAACATACAGCCAGAACTGTGTTAGAATGGTCCAGTCAAAGTCCAGACCTAAATCCTATTGAGAATCTGTGACAAGACTTGAAAACTGCTGTTCACAGAGCTTGAGTTATTTCGCAAAGAGGAATGGGCAAAAATGTCACTCTCTAGATGTGCAAAGCTAGTAGAGACATCCCCAAAAGGACTTGCAGCTGTAATTGCAGCAAAAGGTGGTTCTACAAAGTATTGACTCAGGGGGGCTGAATACAAATGCACGCCACATTTTTCACATATTTATTTGTAAAAAATGTGGAAAACGTTTATCATTTTCCTTTCACTTCACAATTATGTGCCACTTTGTGTCGGTCTATCATATAAAATTCCAATAAAATACATTTATGTTTTTGGTTGTAACAATACAAAAATGTGGAAAATTTCAAGGGGTGTGGATACTTTTTCAAGGCACTGTGTATATATATATATATATATATAAATACACTGCCTGCACTGACTGAATATCGAGTAAACACTGAATATATGTCGTATTTATCGGCGTATAACACGCGCTGGCATATAACATGCACCCCAAGTTTAGGAGGCAATTTTAAGCAAATAACTTTTAGGAGGTAAGTTTAAGGAAAAAAAACCTTACATTTAAATGCCCATCAATGCAGCCTTATCAGTGTCCATCTGCAGCCTTGTCAGTGTCATTTGCAGCCTTGTCATGCAGCCTTGTCCATCATTTGCAGCCTTGTCATGCAGCTTTGTCCATCATTGCACCCTTGTCAGTGTCATATGCAGCTTTGTCATGCAGCCTTGTCCATCGTTGCACCCTTGTTGGTGTAATTTGCAGCCTTGTCCATCATTTGCAGCCTTGTCAGTTTAATTTTTAGCTATGCCTTTTAAAAATGGCGCCACGGAGATACAGAGCCGGATGTCCTGTGTATCTCGGTGGCGCTCGGCTGCCGACAAGGGCCGAAGGCTGCTGAAAGCTGCCCAAGGCTCACAATTGGTGGGGGATTGGCATTTAACACGCACCCACAATTTTCCCCTGATTTTAAGGGGAAAAAGTGCATGTTATATGCCGATAAATACGGTATATATAATACCAAATACATTGCCACTAATTGAATAACCTGTCTGCTTTATCTAACTCAATCTATTTCTATGTCCAACAACACTACACATGGCGACTCTGTAAGCAGCCTTATATAGTGTGGGGTGTGGACTTAGTCCCCCTGAGCCATGATTGGCCAATGGCACCCTGCCTTTGACCAATTCTGGCTCTCTCAACAGAGTGCACTGTGATTGGCCTAAGCATGCAGGTCAGGTACAGCAATGCACAGTGCATTATGGGGCGTTCCACGACACTCAAATTTTCAGCAAACATCCCATATGTTCAGCTAGTTTTAGAAGAAATAAAAACACCCAATGTTCGAGTCTAATTTACGTTCGACTCAAACTGTGGGTTTATTCCTAATAGTGACCTCTGAGGGGACGGAATTAGGAATTTAACCTGAATTAATGTTCCTGAAGAATACAAAACTTACCCCTACCTAATCTTTACATTTGAGTTACATTTAAAGCACATCTTTCTTATATAAAAGAACATTAGAACGTTACATACCAGACCAATGCAACACAAAAATTACCATGTTACCATTTTATCAAGTTAAATGGGTTGTAACCCCTCGTTTAAAAAAAATTTAATAATACTCAGACATGCCTATACTAACCTGTTCTGTGTAATCATTTTTCACAGAGGAGCCCAATCTTTTTCTTCTGAGGTGCCCACCGGTGCTCCAGAACCCATCCTCTTCATCAGGTTTCCCCACGGAAAGCCACTTTTCCTGGGGGCACCCATGCAGGCTTGCCTCTGAACTCCCAAGCGTCCATTGACAATGACACCGGGACTTAATCTGTCCAATGAGAAGAGAGACAGTGGCTGGAGCCGCTGTGCTCATGCACATCGCTTCGTTTAGGTCAGGTTCAGGTCAGAAAAAGTGAGGATCTGAAGGGAGCTGCACACAGAAGATTTTCCACCTCATTGCATAGAATGCATTAAGGTGAAAAACTTTGAGGCTTTACAACCACGTTATCAGTGAGAAATATGTGGTTTTAGTGCTTTTTAATCAATGTGTATGTCTATTTAAAGCCTTTCTCCCTTAGAGTGGGGATTGGTTAGGACCCCTGTCAAGTTTTTACTGCTATTCAGGTATCCCTAAAATGACCACCCCTCAGTTCCTGCCCTGGTGACAACTGTTTCACGAGACAGTAAGTAATGTCCAAGCTCATGTCCAATAGCAACTTAGGCAGAAATAAAAATATTTTCTTCTATGGTACAATTGGTTAAGGTTAGAACCCCTGTTAGCTTTGTATTGCTGTTCCTTAAACTCTTCTATAACTCTTCTCTTCTATAATCTGCTATTAGAGGTAATTGAAGAAAAATCTCTCACACAGGGCCCAGAAAGCAATAAATACTCAACAGGAGCTCTAATCCTTTCTCATTCTATCCAAAACCAAATAGTAATAATAATATAAAAAAAACTTTTGTCTGAAGTTACACTTAAAATGACAATTTTTTACATTTCATAAACTTGAGAGCTCTGTATCTGAATGCTTCAGATAATTAATTCAATAAGCCTGCACCAAGTGATGAAATTGAACTTTCTTCATTGTTAAATTAAAAGTTAAACATATAGTGCCGCCTGGCCAAACACCTTTACTTTGGCCACACCAGATATGACTTATACCCGTGAAGTTTAGAAATTCATAACTTGTTTTTTCCAAGTACAAAAATAAAGGGAAATGTAATTTGAAAAAGAAGCACCCAGCACAAATAAGCAGTATGTTAACTTTGTACAAAATCTTTAAAAAAAAATCACAAAATTGCAAAATGCACCTGCTCAGTATCAATCTCTGCCCCGCAATACAGAAACTCTTTGCTTTGGCTAGACATTCAAATTCAATAAGCGAGAACACAAAGCAGGATAAGTAACAGATACTCAAGCAAGATATTAGAAAACCACTACACACAAGAATTAATTGCTAAAGCAAATGCACCCATAGCAACTATTCAACAAACAGTAACGGTAACACTCAATGAAAACTACATAAAGCAGTAAAACACTATGCATTTTATAAAGGAGGAGTCTGGCAAAATAACTTAATGTACACCTGCTAAAAAACCCATCTGTTTTAGGGGAAATGAACTAAACATATCTGAGTTTTAACATCTTACAAGTAACATATTCTAATTCACTTGAAACATCAGAAAACAAGGTTACCAGATAATGTAGTATATCATTGCATATAATATTATTCATATAGTTTTTAACTAGGAAAATACATTCAAATTAGATTTTATATTAATTTTTTCAAATATTTAAAAGGTGGCCATTATAAGGTGATCCCACTCTTCCTTTTGGTTTTTGTATTTGTTTTATATTGTGGAGAATGCAACATTAAGAGCTGAAAGGGAACACCCTGAGGGCTCAGGGTAACACAGACAGTTGAGAATCTTTCCCAGGGATCCTCAAACTACGGCCCTCCAGCTGTTGTGAAACTACACATCCCATGAGGCATTGCAAAACTCTGACATTCACAGACATGACTAGGCATGATGGGAATTGTAGTTCCTGAACAACTGGAGGGCCATAGTTTGAAGACCCATGATCATTCCAGTTGGAAATACCCCAACTGTGAGAGTTCTCACTGTTGGGAGTAACTAGTACAAATACAAAGCAAGGGCCTTGATAGCCCATCAGTCTCCACCTATGGCAAATATAAAAAAAATGATTGAACTGCATTAAATGCAATTGGACCTTGGTCCCACCAACTATGTTGTTAAATGTAAAACTGCTTGGTCTGGCTCTCCCAAAACCACTACCATTACTGGATCTTGCACAGGAGCAACTAAATATGTCAGCAGGAGGATTTGGACTGTCCTTTAGTGTTAAATTTTGTTGATTACCCTAAATCTGGCTATGCACTGGGGAAAATACATTTTGTTTATAAATGATCAGGGCACTGCGACCTTCTGTTATACATTCCCTATTTTCTCCTATAGACAATATGAAGCAACATCAACATACTGTATATCTCATGAAGTAGCAGATAACATTCTCCATACACACACCGTATATTTTTTACCTTTGCCATTGTCCACTGTGGAGCCTTTCTTTGTTCCTTCAGTGTGAGGTTTTGTGCCACAAATAATGTGATTGCCACAAAGTTGCACCACGACTGCATATTGTTGAACATTTGCATTCATAGCTTACCTAAGAAAATCGTAATAACTGTGGATGGAAAATAAATATCCAGTGATTCCAGCTCATAGCTAGACTTTTGAAAACTGACTGGAGGAAAGAGAGAAAAGCCTTTTCCTAGAAACTATTAAATTCTGCTTTACTTATCAGCTGCTGGACACATTTAATTTATGAATATATTAACATAATTATTAATAGACTGAGGACAGAATGAAGCACAGGTACACAGTTCTACAGTATGGCAGTTTTAGGAGGAAAAAACAGGTAATGGCTTCTGTCCTTAAAGTTTAAATACTGTTATTGTTCCTTTGCAATACTTTAACCAAAACATTTTTGGGTAATGGAAGCAGGGTGGAAGACTACAGCTATAAAAGAGGACAGAGCATGCGTATTCCAAACAAATCATGCCCCTTTCCCAGCCCTTCTCTTTACCCCAACCACCCCCACCCCTTTCTTAACAATTAAAAAGGTGCAGCATACTTACAGAAAATCCACGTTTCTTCCAGACAGCCCAGTGACATAAGGTGTCCTTTCAATTTCTTCTCTGATGGTAAGCTTTGGTTACTGATGCACACATCAGTGTTCATATAGTCCCGCTAAAAATCGCAGATTGCCAATACCAGTAAAAACAATTAAAAAAATAAACATCCTTAAATCTATCCCATAGTTTGTAGACATGATAACTTTTTCGTAAACCAATTTGTCTTTTTTTTTTTTTTCAAAATTGTCGCTCTTTTTTGTTTATAGTGCAAAAAACAAAAACTCGCAGAAGTGATCCAATACTGACAAAAGAAAGCTATATTTGTGGGAAAGAAAGGACATAATCGTCAGTTAAAGTGACGCAGTGCCACATCATAAAAAATGGCCTGGTCATTAAGAGGGCAAATCCTTCTGGGGCTGAAGAAGTTAATAAATATCTAATCCATTCCACTTTGCTTTTATTCCTTTCTCACAGACGGAGGACAAAATGGATTGCAACAAATGTTCATCTCTAGTACAGATAATTTAGGATGTCCAATAAACACTGGTCCATAGGGTGTAACAGCTGTGAATCATTTTGCTGTACTTAACTTTAGAGATTGGTCTTTCGATAAACAAAGCTCATTATTACCTGTCATCTGTTTGAAATGTACACCTAACAAATCTTCTGACAAGAACTACTATTTCACCTCTGTGTTGTTTTACTTGCAGCAATCTCTATAAATAGGTGAAATAACAAGAAGCCTGGGATAGCACAGCATAATTTATGGATGTGTTCAACAATTGAGATTAACATTTACACTTGCCTGCGCTGCGTTTCATTGAAAAACACTATGTAATACCTACCTAAGGCCTCTTCTCTCCTGACAACATGTTCATTAAGACAGAGCTGAATTTGTAGCACTGGAGGCCCCTATAGCTATAGTATAATACACTTCCTGCTTCCCTCAGTCAAATCATGTCCTTTGTGAAAGGATTTAATTGACGAAGCTCAGATTGCAACAAATATATAGCTGTGGGGAATGTCTTCATCAACATATGCAGGAATGCAAAGACCTGCAAACTGAGAACGTAAGGCAAACCACACAAACCCCTAATTAGTATATTTTTCTCAAATTGCTCTGTGTGGGAAAAGTGCACATGAAATTACACATTACAAAAACTTGATGAAAGAAGCTACCACTTTCTCACATACACCAATTTGAAAACATTTAGGACGTAATCCTTATGTAATATTGTAATTTACCATAACTTACTTTTTGCTCCAATTTTAAGACAAAAACTAGGAAATAAAGCATCCTAGATGCTTTCCTCAGTGGTGCAATTAAGCTGTAAACTTGATTTGCATGATAGTCAAGCTCCAGTCTTTCTTTGAGATGAAAATTAATTTCAACATTTCTGAAAATCTCAGTAACAGAAAAAAAGGAATTTAAAATGTTAAAAAATTGGCTAATACTTGGGCGTTAACCCAGGTACAGTGCAGTTGTTACAGGTGATACTTAAACTACTATTATTGCCCACATAAATAATGCAGAGCATGACTTTTCAATGGCACACTGTCACAAAATATAGAAACAACTGAAGTTAGCTGATAAAGAAACTTCTTTGACAGACAAGAGCCTTTCCTGGAATTTCAGATACAGCCATGAAACTTTGTTAATAGGAGCAATAGGCCAGGGTGTCATGGATGCAATGCAGTTTTTCAGAAGCAGCCATGGTAAAGGATCAACAAGAATCTCTGGCTGGAAAAGCTGTTTGCACCAGAAGGGAGGACAGCAGTATGCGGCTTTGATCTTGTCAATCTGGTGGTTTTCTCTACAGTGACTAATACCCTTCTTGCCCAAAGCCACACCATATTTTTTGGAGAGCTGTGTGCATTTTGTGCTGTAATGAGAGGCATCTTCCCAGTTTTTTCACGATGCAGTGTTAAACTCAGGGACTCTTTGTGGAACATTTTTGGCTGCGGTATGATAGAGTATATACAGGCTAATTGTAAAACCTTCCACTATGTTATTATTTCGAATTGTCACCTTACATTAGGCAATTATTTATATTGATCGGATAGGACTCATTACTACAGTCTAACATTTTCATAAATTAGATATTTTTAATAAGTATTGCTAATTTCAATATAATCTATGCAATACACTGGACAATGTATGTGGTAGGATCATGAGAGGAGTACTTAAAGAAGAAAAAGGAAAAGATGAAGAATTAGAATTAAAGGCTAAGTTCACCTTTGTTCACTTTCATCTAAATTCCAGCTCCCCTGTGTACCGATATAGCATTAATGTACTTATTTTGCAAAAATAAAAAAGCTTTCCATTTCTTCTAGACACGCTTACTTTGTTCTCTTCATAGCTGTTTAAACACACTGCTTGATTACTTCTGCCTTACTTCCTGGACAGACTTTAGGTCATGACACAGGAAGGAGTTGACCAGCTGATCTTATTAGTACACACCCTGCATCATCTACCCTCAACTGGTCAACTCCTTCCTGTCATGACCTAAAGTCTATCCAGGAAGTAAGGCAGAAGTAACAAGTAAAAAAAAAAGTGAACTTAGCCTTTAAAACAGACACCTGAGGATCACTTCATGTAATGTCAATTACAGAGCTCCCCAAAAAGCCCCAGAACCTTGAGCACTTTAGTATGCAAATATCAAATTAAGTTTCTGAAACTGAATTTGAACTCACTTCGCACTTCTGGTCTATAAATATGATGTGGTTCATAAACATGATGAATGGCATTTAAGGGCTTTTGAACAAAATTAGTTGACTCAATGATTGCAAGAAAGAATGTTCTGACAAACATATTTCTTATGAACATTCAAACAGAAATATAACCACGTATAGCCTATGTGTTCAGGTTTATTGAGCTGTAGGTAAGTAATTTCACAGCATGTTTAGGTGTCACATTTTCATATGGAATGCAATTGCTTGGATTTAAACTGTATACAATTTACTTTAAAACACACCTAGAATTCCAAATAGGCATCCTTTCATAAATGAGGTATGGATTAGGAAGGCAGGACCGGTGCATTAAAAATGTACTTGTAAGCTTTAAAAGCAGAACTTGTGGGAGTTCTGTTCTAAAACAGATGACTTATAATTTCAGCCATAGAGCATTAAGATGTTGATGTCAGTAAAACATTAATTTAAAGTAAAGCAAAACCCTACAAATGTCAGCTTTCACAGAACAGAGCTGATGTAGGACATAGGACCAAGGATCTGCAATGACCGCCTCTTGCTGGCACCTGAACTGCTGCTTTTCCTATACAAGTCATTGTGAACACAAAGACAGATTGATTCAGGTTGCTAGTCAGAAGGTCAGAAGGGGGTCAACTGTAGGTCAAATACACTTGTCAATGAGCTGTGAATGCTCTCAGAAGCATCCCAAACAGAAGTCAAATGCAAGCTGAATGCACTTGAGAGCAAGCCGAAAGCCCGTCAATGCAAGCCATTAAAATGCTGCCATGTGATGCATAACTGGATTGCTGCATGACCTTTTTTTTTATTTTTAGTGCACCTACCTTACATTCCTTGTCCCATTATACCTACTTCCTGTGTTAAAGCAAAACAAGATTTAATGTTATGTTTTACTTATGCTTGGTCACCACAGTGCCGGTGCTGGTTATTATTTGGACATGTAAAAAGAGATAACCTGGCCAACATTTCATCTTTATGTTTATAATGCCGCGTACACACGATCAAACAAGCGGGTGGAAAAGTCCGGCAAACTCAAGTACATTGTACCCCATACTCATTCACATAGGGTGGGGGGCCGGTATCCAGGGGCCCCCTTATTAAAGGGGGCTCCCGGATTCCGATAAGCCCCTCGCCCGCAGACCCCGACAACCAACGGCCAAGGTTGTCGGGAAGAGGCCCTTGTCCTCATCAACATAGGGACAAGGTGCTGTGGGGTGGGGGGGCCGCGTGGCCCCCCCTTCCCCAAGGCACCCCCCATGTTGAGGGCACGCGGTCTGGTATGGCTCAGGAGGGGGGGACGCTCGCTCGCCCCTCCTTTCCTGGCCGGCCGGGTAGCGTGCTCGGACAAGGGTCTGTTGTGGACGTGGGGGGGACCCCCACGCCGATTTTTTTCGGCGTTGGGGTACCCCTTTAAGTTCATACCAGGTGGCGGGGCCAGCGGCGTCTCCTTCGCGGGCCCCGCCTACCTGGAGACGCGCTCGAAATGAGCCGACTTTTCTCAGCGTGTGTGGGCGAGTCCGTTCATTTCAAAAGTAGGGCGGATAGTACGGCGGACTTAGTACGCCGTATTAGTCCGCTGAAAAAGTGCTGTGTGTGGACAAGTAGCCCGTTCGCAAAGTCCGACGGACAGTCTGGCGGGAAGTCCGCCAGACCAAGTCCGTCGGATAGACGGCCACGTGTGTACGCGGCATTAGTTTAGGATTTGCCGTAAGTAACATTATACTTACCATTCTTGCTTGTGGGGTATGGCAAAATTCCAAAACCTTTTGAAGATGTAGCAGCAGATGTGTTGCATGATGCACCAAAATTTTAGCATTTATCTTTTTCCTTAAAGCGGAGGTCCACCCTAAAATGGACCTCCGCTCATCGGAATCCCCCCCCCCTCCGGCGCCACAATCGGCACCTTTCAGGGGGGAGGGGGGTGCAGTTACCTGGATAATCCAGGTAACTGCACCCACTTCCGGGCTAGCTCTCTGCGGAACGGGCGTAGGTTACGCCCCCGTTCCGCAAGCGCCCGCCCCCTTCAGCAAATGCCCCGCTGCCTGCTGGGAAACACACAGCTCCCAGAGGCAGCGGGGACCGTCCGGATTGCGCCGCGCGGCTCGCGCATGCGCAGTAGGGAACCAGGAAATGAAGCCGAAAGGCTCCATTTCCTGATTCCCATACCCAAGATGGCGGCGGGACCCAGCAGCCGAGCGAGCGATCGGCTTCGGGTGCCGACATCGCGGGCGCGCTGGACAGGTAAGTGTCACTATTTAAAAGTCAGCAGCTGCAGTATTTGTAGCTGCTGGCTTTTAAAAAAAAAAAAAAAAAACGCGGAGTCCCGGTGGACTCCCGCTTTAATTTCAGTCTCACCACATTTCTATTGAGAGGATTGGGCTGAAGATGATCTGTAAAAAAAAATCGATAAATGGAGTTCCATTTTCCCAAAACTTAACTTTACTACAATTCCTCAAAACACAGAAAGATAAAGATCCATTTAAAAGAAAAAAAAAAAGTTCAATTCAATGATGCTATTTTAATAGAGCTAAAACCAGCTTAACAATGCAATACTCTCTCCTAATAAATTCATCATTAATAATAAATTACAGAACATTTCATATACCAAATTAGAATCAGTTAATACGATTTTTAAATAGAAGTTGTTGAATGCTGATTTGTAATTAATTCTAATGATTTCAGATACCCTATTCTTCAAAGAACTATAAGTTTGTACGTTACTATGGTATAGCTTTTTTGGAGAATATTTTCGCATACGCTAATGAGAAATGCTGTGCTGGCTTAACAATATTAAATACATTATAATGTGTTGTAAGAAATAGGATGTGTTCCAAAGTAAGGTTAAAGCTTTGTTGTGTAATGGTCAATGTTATCTGTGGTGAAACTAAGTGGATCTTTCTATTAGGAGAGTATCCAGTATCAATAAAAGCAAGAAGTAATAATCCATAGGGTAAGTAAGTTGGTAAGCGATGGTGCTATGTAATATTCTAACCCTTAAATGTATTTTAAATATAAACTCTGCAGCTGCAAGTTATTAATATTTTGACTAACTTCAGCCTCTGTTAAAGTGTATCTAAACCAAAATATAAAAATGTCATGTATTGCAGCTTACCAGTCCTTATATGTGGTCATCATAACAGTAACACACTTCCTATCGGAGACATAACTCTCACCATACTGTTTTTGTGGAGGACTGACATTGTCTCCTTAGGACGGGAAGTATATTTTGACTACAGAACACCTCGCTCGTCTACAGAATATAGGAGGAGGTTCTGTGGTCCCCAGGGGTGTGGTGAGTAGAGCTGATACATTTCCTTGAGATTAGTCTGCTTACTACACTAGGTCACAAGCTCACTGGATTTCTGGCAGAACCAACAGGTATTTTTTGCACCCACTGGTATAATTAAAAATGTTAATGGTATATTTAACATACAAAGATGAACAAATAAGAAGTTCATCATATTGGTTTATATACAGTACATAATATGTGCACGCAGGGAAGTCAAGAGGTCTCAATGACTACAGTTTTGGGTGTACTTCTCCTGGGGATTTGTTCTGCACTCCTGTGACCTGTTGCTAACGCCCGCTGTTGGCTGACATCACAGAGTCATCCAGGCTGGGGCAAGATTGCTACAATGAAGTCAGATACGCCCACATGCAGGACTGGCACCCGGCTCAGCCTCTCAGTGAGGTGGCTGCTCCCGCCTCCTCCACAGCCCCATGCTCCAGTAAGCAAGGGGGGCAGAGCAGACAGTGGTGACTGAAAGTCATCAGCTCTCTGCTCAGGGAGCCCTGAGAACCAAGATTGTCAGTGTTTGATCATTTGGTTCTCAGTCTTAGAGCCGGTGGGGGACAGATGCAGAATCAGACTGATACTTCATCCACCTAGGTAAGCATGATTCTGAAGAAAAAAAACATACTTTTCTTTTAACAAAGTATACATTGAGCCTTGTTTCTTCTAGTGCCCAGCATGGGGATTATTTCATAATTTCCTGATTGCAGAGAGAAAGACCATTACTGAAAACAGAGAATGGTGGGACATGTAGTCTGGAGGACTGGGATATCAATGGACCTGATGCTGCTGTAAACTTCAAGTTCCAGCTGGAGCGAGGAGGAATTGTGGGTAAGGAAATAAATAGGATGGACCGGGGAGGGGCTCTATCTCTTGGGACCCAGGCCTATAGCTGCAGAGCAGGGACCAGGCTGCTCTGGTGGATGTGAGCGGGCATCAGGCCTGGATGGCGCTTTGTGCTTTCTATGAGTGAGACTCTCAGTGACCCGGTTCCCATTCCTGGAGAGCCCATCCTTTGTGATGTCACATGACATCACAAGTGACGGGCTCTGTGGGCAACGTCATTGGAGGGCCATGCCCCATGCCTATATAAGAGGTGGCGGACAGCAAGAACATCATAACGGAGAAAGACAGCTTCAGGACAAGACTGGCCTTTTTTGTTTTTTAGTGGGTAAACAGCGGAGATGAAGAAGATGGCAGCAGCAAGGAAGAATAAGAAGAAGGCAGCGAGGAAGAAGGTAGCTCCAAGGGAGAAGACAGCACAAGAAGAAGACAGCATAGGAGATGACAGAACTGGGAGATTACAGCACCAAGAGATAAAAGTTTAGGGAGATGGCTCTGGGCTTCTTATTTAGTCATTTCAGCACCGGATGATTTGGCTGCCCAATGACCAGGCCACTTTTTGCGATACGGCACTGCGTGGTTTTAACTGACATTTGGGCAGTTGTGCGACGCTGTACCAAAACAAAATTAACGTCCTGTTTTTCCCACAAATAGAGCTTATTTTGCTGGTATTTGATCACTGCAGTTTTTATTTTTTGTGCTGTAAACAAAAGAAGAGCAACAATTTTGAAAAAAAACACTTTTTTTTATTTTTTGCTATACAATTTTTTTCAATGTAATTTTTTTTGCTCAGTTTAGGCTGATATGTATTTTTTTACATATTTTTGGTAAAAAATAATGCAATAAGAGTATATTGATTTGTTTGCGCAAAAGTTAAAGCGTCTGTAAAATAGGGGATAGATTTATGGCATTTTTATTTTATTTATTTTTTTACTAGTAATGGTGGTGATCTGTGATTTTTATTGGGACTGCAATATTGCGGCGGACAAAATGAACACTTTTGACACATTTTTAAACCCATGGACAATTATACAGAGATCATTGCTATAAAAATGCACTCATTACTGTATAAATGTCACTGGCAAGGAAGTGGTTAACACTAGGGGGCGATCAAGGGGTTAACTGTGTTCCCTAGGTGTGTTCCAACTGTAGGGGGGAGGGCACAACTAGGGGAGGAGAGAGATTAGTGTTCGTACTTAGTATGAACACATGATCTCTCTATTTTCTGCTGAGAGAACTGGGATTTGTGTGTGTACACTCACTCCGTGAAGAGCGACTGCGAGTGCCCGGCGATCATCTCGCCCGCCGGGCACTCGAATCGGCTCTGGGCACGAACTGAGCGTGCCTCCTACAGCATCTTAAAGGGCCAACAAAAAGTTACGGCGGTTCACCCAGGGGAGCCAACCTGCACAGTACAACTGCGGCAGCTGGTCCGGAAGTGGTTAATAAAGGACTTGTCAGAAACTGGCTCTTGAAGTTTGTTAACATTTCAAATTTTTTTGGGTGAATGGGTAGAAGTATGATGTACTTGATACTCTTTCACATGGGGGGCAGGATCTGGGGGCACCCTTGTTATTGGGGGGCTTCCAGATTCCGATAAGACCCTGACAACCACCAGCCAGGGTTGCAGGAAGAGGTCCTTGTCCTCATCAAAGCACCCACCCCCCCATGTTGATGGCATGCAGCCTGGTGTGGTTCAGGAGGGGGGGGCGCTCACTCATCCCCTTCCTTGCCTGACCTACTGGACGGCATGGTCGGATAAGGGTCTGGTATGGATTTTGGGGGGCCCCACGGTATTTGTTTTTTTTTATTTGGCATCGGGGTCCCCTCGGAATCCATATTAGGCCCAAAGGGCCTGGGATAGACCTGGGTATGAACCCCATGCTGTTTTTTTTCACAATTTTCTTTTCCCGGCATTTTTTGGGCTCTTTTTACTTTCAGCAAGGAAGCCCAAAAATGTGCACAATTTTCCTTACAAACAATATGGAACAAGCGGTGCTAAATACTAAAAAAATGTGCCCTGTTATCTACACAGTGCAAACAGTGATGTAACCAATGTATTATTAAAACAATACAATATAGGCTAAATCAAACAAATATCTCTATACGTGTAAACGCCTGGTGAATGTCAAAATAACACTGACTTAATAAGTGAATGCAAAATAATATCCAAATTAAGTGACAACAAATGTCCGTCTCCTAATTAGGTAATTTCATATAAGTGAAAAAAAAAGGACTAAGCCCACGTACACACGGTCGGAGATTTTGCCAACCAAATCCGTCGGATTTTGCCCGTCGGATTTAGTCTGATGGATTGTGTCCGAAACTGTTGCATACACACGGTCGGGCCAAGTTGTCGAAAGATCCGATCTTTCAGAACGTGATGACGTAATTTCGTTACGATGGGACTACATTTAGGCTAGTAGCCAATAGCTTTGATGTAGGAATCTGATCTGAGCATGCGTGGCACTTGGTCGGATCAAAATGCTCTACACATGATCGGATTAGGTCCGTCCGGCCCAGTTGGTCGGGAAATATTTCCAACATGTTGGAAAATTGGGTCGGATGGAGATTCGGATGGAATCAGTCCGATGCATACCACACACAGTCGGATTATCTGACGACACGGTCCGATAAGACTCATTCCGACAGATTCTCCGACCATGTGTACAAGGGCTAAGAAAAGTTCATAACAGTGAACAAATTATATGGTGACCAGTGAATCACAAATAATGATGATGCAGAAATTATCTTCCAGGAACACTCCTCCACCACACCACAGTGTCTGTGAATCCACTCCTCTTATGTTCTCACACTCACCAGCTGCATATGCCTTATGCCCCGTACACACGATAACATTATCGTAAGAACGTTCTTCCGAATATAATTGTATACGAGTCTCTAATCGAATCGGCCGCCTCATACACACGTTAAGAATATCGTACAAACATCCATCCAAATATAATCGTATGCGCGTCTAGAATCGAATCGGCAGCGTAGTTATTATCAGAAAATCCCCGTACTATCAACTCAAACGTCCCCTGTGCGTAGGTACGTTCTGCAGCGTGGTAGTCGGAGTTGATGTCAGAACTTGACCTTGTGTAGGCCACGCCTTTGGGTTCGCAGTGGCGTGGAGATCGTAGCATAGAAGGACGTGTGTTCGTTCGTGTGAATTTCGGTATATACGACAGTTCTTTTCGGAACATGGACATATACATGGAAGAGCAAACACTGCCTCTGGTAATGCTTGGAGTTTTGGCCATCCAAAATGGTTTGAAAAAAAAGAAGAAGAAAAGGAGCATATGGTCAAAACAATGGCTGCAGAACCGAGAGAACTATTCACATATGACCTTACTGCAAGAATTACAGGAGAATAATCCTGACGATTACAGAAACTACCTCAGAATGGACGATGAATGTTTCCAGGAATTGTTGCAGCTGGTGACACCATTAATAAAAAAACAAACTACAATTATGCGGCAGCCAATAAGTCCAGAGCAGAGATTAATTGCAACACTGAGGTATCTTGCAACCGGGAGAAGTCTGCAGGACCTAAAATTCTCCACAGGAATATCACCTCAATCACTGGGGAGAATAATACCAGAAACCTGCAAGGCCATCATTGATGCGCTTCAGAGAAACTATGTCAAGGTAAATTATGTCAACCTACCGATAGTAACCACCTAGGCCACTTTCACACGGGGCAGATCAGTAATGATCCCCCCCGTGATGATCCGCTCCCTCAGCAGGGATCGCTCCGTTGTCCCCGCTGAGCCGGCGGAGGACAGGGGACCGCCCTGTCAGCTCTCCGCTCTTCTCTATGGGGGATCGGATGAGCACGGACCATCTGTCCGTATTCATCCGATCCGCAGATGGATTGAAAAATAGGATTTTCCTCCGTCTGCAGAATTGGACCATAGCGGAGGCGGACAATAGTGGGTGTCTGCTTATGTTCACCCGCAGACACCCGCTATCCCATAGGGATGCATGTATGTCCGTATTTCATTGCAAACGGATGGATGAAATACGGACATACTGTCCGCATGTGTGAAAGGGGCCACCGGACCATTTTGATGGTGAAAGACCAGACCACTTTTTGTGATTCGGCACTGCGTTGCTTTAACTGACAATTGCGCGGTCAAGCGAAGTGGCTCCCAAACAAAATTGACGTCCTTTTTCTCCCACAAATAGAGATTTCTTTTGGTGGTATTTGATCACCTCTGCGGTTTTTAATTTTTGCGTTATAAACAAAAATAGAGCGACATTTTTTTTAAAAAAACTGGTTAACTAACTTACTTTGTATAGATTTTTTATTTTTTATAAGTTTAATATAGAAAAGAATCCAAAAAGTATATTAAATAGAATCTAATCTAAAGTATATTCAAACTCTATATTTTTTTGTTGCTTTTACAGTTTCCAAGCAACCCACCTGAGTGGATGGAAGTTGCTAATAAATTTAAAGAATTGTGGAATTTCCCCAATTGTGGAGGAGCCATCGACGGCAAACATGTGCGCATCGTTCCACCACAAAATTCTGGATCCTACTATTTCAACTACAAAGGTTTCTACAGCATCATAATGCTAGCGGTAGTAGATGCCAAATATAATTTTCTATATCTCGATATAGGAAAAAATGGCCGGAACTCTGATGGTAGTGTAATCCAGCAGACAGAATTCTATCACCGTCTCCAGAATGGAACACTTAACCTGCCCACACGTGACGACACTTTTGAAAATATGAACTTTGTGTTTGTAGCTGATGATGCGTTTGCATTAAGTGAAAATGTTTTAAAACCATTCCCTATGCGTAACCTGACTCCAGACCAAAGGATCTTCAATTACAGATTATCAAGGGCCCGCAGGGTGGTAGAAAATGCCTTTGGGATCTTGGCCAACAGATTTCGTTTGTTCCTAACAAGCATAAATATGTCAATACCTAAAATTGATATTCTTGTGCTTTGTTGCTGTGTCTTACACAACTACTTACGGCAACATTTCCCAGCATACAGTACCCCTTTACCAAGGGATCCGGACACAATGGCAGTGCCTAGTGTTAGTGGCTTTGGTGGTCAAGAAACTATGGAAGTGCTCACACCGTTGAGCAGTGCACACCCGAGATTGCCTACATTGAATGCAAGGCAATGCAGATTGGAATATCTGAACTACTTTTCTGGAATTGGAGCAGTGCCCTGGCAGTCAGATATGTAAAAAAAAAAAAAAAAAAAAAAAGCTTACAGACACTATATGAATTGATGTTTCACATATGAAATACCATATTTCAAAGTCACATTCTGTTGTAACACTTTTATATGTCATTAAACTGACTTATGTGAACAATGTTTCAGTGTGATATGCATAGCTACAATGCCTTCCAGTGTATAATTGTAAAGTGTAAAAATGCATTTTAACCACTTCCCGCCTGCCGGTCTTCATATGACGTCCTTGACTTTGTGCGGGGATATCTTAATGATGCCTGCAGCTACAGGCATCATTCAGATATCAGCTTTTGTAGCTGGCGATTCCAAGGTTGATCATAGCGGCTATTCCGCTGCTCGATAGTTCTTACAGGAGACGAGAGTGGACTCCCCCCCCCCCCCCCTCCCTCCCGCCGCCCTCCGGTGCTTCTACCAACTCACCATTACAATCAAAGAAAAAAGGGACAAAAACAAAATCACAGCGCAAACGTTTTTATTCAACTAGAATAAAGAAGACTATGATGGTGCACATAAAGGAACAGTAGCTCAATGATTCAATAAGGAAAGTTTTTTTAGTTTGTTTTGTTTATAGAGAAACATAATTATTGTTTTAATATTTGTACGGATTGACATATTATCCAGTAATCATGGACATGTTTAGTTGTCCTTGGCCTCTATAAGGGGAGTATCCAGAACAGGAATATGCTATTAGCAGTCCTCCAGCTGCTGCACAACTACAAGTCCCATGAGGTATAGCAAGACTGACAACCACAAGCATGACACCCAGAGGCAGACACATGATGGGCCTTGTAGTTAGGTAACAGCTGGAGTTCTGCTAATTGCATATCCCTGATCAAGAACATATACATTATTGATATACTTTGTACATATCGATTACAAACGTAAACAATATAAACATTATTCCAGCCTCTGCGTTATGCAGTACCATGTGGTCAAGAGGGGGGTGGGGTTTCAGTGTTCTAAAGACAAATGCCACCTCCATTGGATAGTGTCCGCCTTGTACTGGGCAGGCATAGCTTTTGCACAGTACGGATGACAAAGTAGACGCAAAAGGTCTGTGAAGATGAACAGCTGTACTCAGCGCCTGTCCACAATAATACATAGAGTCCCACGCTCCAGATGCTTGTGGGGGTTTGTAACAGGGCCCTCACGGCTCACTTGCTAGCCACATTTCTGCAATGGCCTCGCTATGTCCACTTGAAGTATTGGATCTTGAACCTGGACTCAGGGCATGTATTAAGTGCACAGGCGCCGTGTAGAGCTGCCCATCAGCTGTTTATCTTCATAGACTTTTAAAATCTATTTTGTCCTCCGAACTGCAGTAGCACAGTATAGGGCGCAAGCTATTCGATGTGGGAGATCGACACGACACTTTGAGCCGTTAGGATGAACCTGTACATACTCAAACAAGTGTTTCCGATGGTCCCCCCCACCCATGACCAAATGTGGTACTGTATATTATAGAAGCCATTATGTTAGGAATTCTATTCGTTTGTACAGTCTACAAGTAGAAAAATCTGTTGAATCTAAATTCAACTGTATACATCATTTTTAAAAGCTTTTATATAGAAAAATATAAAAGAACAAAAAGTGCCAATAAAAACTGTTTCTATTTTTTGTCAAAGACAGATCTAGAGGATTCTGCCCTGACCATTAGTGAAGTACAATATGCGTTCACATGGCAACCGTGCCTATGTACCAAAAGAAACACACATACTTCAAAAAGTGACAACAGTGCCTTGCTGATAGTGGGAGATAGCGCCACACTAACAAAAACAAAAACTAACAAAAACAAACAAACATACTGAACAAATAACATATATGGGTAAACACTGAGAGGCAAAGTACACAGGTCTAATATAACTCTTGTCCAATTTTGGCCAAAAGATCAATTAGATATTTCAAGCGAGTGATGATTGATGATGTGCAATCCTTAATTGTTTGTAGTTCCGCGGAGCACTGCAATAATGCAGATGACATCTGTCCAACTGTAAAGGTGTTGAATACTGGTCCTACAAAAAGGTGATAAGAAACACATTTTAGATTATAGTCAACGGAAAAGTTCTAAAACATATATTGTTAATGCCATGTTTTTAGGTGAGTCTATTCGCCTAATAGGGGTCATTGTGCATATTAAACTTGGCCAGCCTTCCAGACAATACTTCAGTTACAGTGAATCCTGTATATTGAGGGGTGTCATGACAGGTAAATGCGAGGGGTGGGGGCGAACACGTGCCTCCAACTAACCTCACCGCACATCGCTTCCCATCCATGACCTCCTTGCCTCGGCATCTGCACCATGGTGGCACAAGTACTAGACCCCTTTGCCAGTCAAGGTGTCTCATGGTGTCAGGCATCTTCATTCTGTCAGGCTAGCCGGCTTGCCTATTACTCACCTGTCACCTGACGAGTGACAGGTCAGCCACCTGTGGACAGGCGTCCGTGCCCGCGTTTATCATGTGCAGAAAAGGGAACATTCTCCTCACTACCTACAAACACACTAAAATTATATTGATAAATATATTTTTTACATGAAGAATTGTGTTTGATAATTAACTGAACTAATGTTATGCGACAAAGAAAATCGATATCCTTATACAGCTGGAGGAACCCAGGTGAACCAATAGAAATACAGCTCTGAGTGGGGGGGGGGGTGATGGAACATGTGCGTGTCCTCCATATACAGTTGGTGTGTGTATAGATAATGTCCTCTATATACAGTGTGCATGTGTAGAGAGAGAGCGAGGGAGAGCGAAATTTTAAAATTGTACATTACGTGAAGGTGACGAGCGCTCCAAGAAGTCTTCTTGATTGTTTGTTGATAGTGTATCCTCACCATTGCTAGGCACATCTTTGATTTCCTGCTCATTTTCAATGATTATTATATCATCTGAAAAGATGACAAAAGCTGCAATAAACCCTTTATTTGTAATGTACATTACATCTGTAATGCAAATGATTGATTTAGATTATATTAGAACTCAATAATAATGAAATAGCTTCCCTGAAACTAATCATTTCTCAACTGTTATAAAAGAAAGAACAATTCGACCATGATCTTTTCTCTTATAGCTCTTGGGACCCGTTATTAGCTGAGAGTGTTCTTAAAGGGATTGTAAATTAACAAATAAAAAAAATAACAAACATGTTATACTTACCTCCAACTGTGCAGCTCGTTTTGCACAGAGTGGCCCCTAACCTGCTCTTCTGGGGTCCCTCGGCGGCTGTCTCTGCTTCCTCCCGCAGGTACTTCTCACGTTCATGCAAACTCACTCACATGGTAAGAAGCACCTGCGTGTGCGGTCCCATGGTACAGCCGGTGGCTATAGCCGCTTGATGTATCACACAGCCCCGCCCCCTGTCGCGCCACGTCATTGGATGTGATTGACAGCAGCGCAAGCCAATGGCTGCACTGCTTTCAATCCATCCACTCCAGCCAATCAGCGGCCAGGCTGAGTGGTAGAGAGGACGGCGGGGGCGAGCGAGGCACTTTTGAGGGGTCAGGTAAGTAGAAAGGGGTTTTTTAACCTTAAAGCGGGAGTCCGCCGGGACTCCGCTTTTTTTTTTTTTAAAAAGCCAGCAGCTACAAATACTGCAGCTGCTGACTTTTAAAATAGTGACACTTACCTGTCCAGCGCGCCCGCGATGTCGGCACCCGAAGCCGATCTCTAGATCGTCTATCGGGTGCTGCTGCCGCCATCTTGGGTATGGGAATCAGGAAATGGAGCCTTTCGGCTTCATTTCCCGGTTCCCTACTGCGCATGCGCGAGTTGCGCTGCGCAATAAGGACGGTCCCCGCTGCCTCTGGGATCTGTGTGTTTCCCAGCAGGCAGCGGGGCACTTGCGGAAAGGGGCGGGCATTTGCAGAAAGGGGCGTAATCTACGCCCCTTTCCGCAGAGAGTTATCCCGGAAGTGGGTGCAGATACCTGTACCTGTACTGTACAGGTATCTGCACCCCCCTCCCCCCTGAAAGGTGCCAATTGTGGCACCGGAGGGGGGGGAGGGTTTCCGATGAGCGGAAGGTCCACTTTAGGGTGGACCTCCGCTTTAATGCATAGAATGCATTAAGGTGAAAAATCATTTACCTTGACAACCCCTTTGAGTCTGCTCTCCCTGCTGACTTAACTCCCATCCTTCCACTTAGCTTGCCAATCCTGACTTGGAAGTCAGGATCCTCCAGCTAACTTGATTGATGTCCAGAGCAGAAGCAACGCTTTAATAAACAGTCAACATAGCTCTGCTTGTGGAGGAGTGAGAATTGAGCCATCAACTGTGTTCAGTGGCTCAGTTCTCAGGGCATAAACGCCAGGGGCAGATGAAGCATCAGCCTGATGATGCATACACCGATATAATAGCTAAAATAAACTATTTAAAAATTAAAAAATTAAAAAATGTATATTATACATATACACACTATTAAAAAAAAAGAAAAAAGAAATAAATAGAAAATCAAACATCAATTATGTATCCAACATACATAGACATACCTTTTTGGGGTATACCCAGATTAGAGGATTCATCAAAGGTCATGTGACCACTGTCTTCCTCTTCAATTAGCTGTGTCGCTGCATAAATAGATGGCCCCTGGCTTGACTGACAAACTACCACATCTTCGTCCAGTCTTTTCTTTTTGGTAGGATCTATGCAGATTAGAAAGGAATTATGAAAAGGTAAATAGACAAACAATGTATCTTAAATGCACTCTTGTATTCATATATATTGTTAACCACTTAACTACCAGCCACTCTAACCCCCTTCTTGCCAAGATCAATTTTCAGCTTTCAGCGCTGTCACATTTTGAATGACAAGTGAGTGGTCATGCTACACTATACCCAAATAAAATTCTTTATCATTTTCTTCACACAAATAGAGCTTTCATTTGGTGGTTTTTAAACATTGAGGGTTTTCTATTTTTTTAAAATAAAATACATAACAATTTTCTTAATAAATTTAATCACTGGTGTGCGCTGATGAGGCGGCACCAATGGCCACTATTATTAGGCTTAACTGGTGGGCATTGATGAGGCGGCACTACAGATGAGGCACTCATATGCTGCACTGATGAGCACTGATGGGCACTACTGGTGGGCACAGATAGGCAGCATGGATAGGTGGAACAGATGGGCACTAATGTCCACTCGCCGCACTAGGTGCCCCCACAGAAGTTGCGAGCCGCCATTTGACGGCAGCCCAGAACAAGAGCTTTTCATTTGACAGTGGGCGGGCAACAAGCAGTTAATAAAGGCATTACCTGGAGGACTTGTCTCCTGATCATGCTCTTCAGGACCTTCTGTATGTACTCTTCTGCGCTTTCTTTTCTTTGCTAACTTTAATTTCTTTCCTGTCAAACATAATATAATACATTTATTTTATAACATGTAATACAGACAAACATAGTTTTGACAAAACAAACATAATGACATTTGCATAATGACAAAGAACATTGCATAAAGATGTTTAATATTGGAAGATGGTTACTTACGTTTCTGAATGGTAACTTGGATTTGATTAAATTGCTTATGTTCTCGTAGCTTCAAGTCTGACCAGTGCTTTCTTAATTGGTCCTTTGAACGGTTAACACCATGTTTTCTTTGTAGGAGTTCAACCACTTTTTCAAGGATGAGATCCTTCCTGGTGTTAGGCCTTTCATAGCGTTTCATCTTCCCATCGTAGTCATGCTTTTCCAGGATGAAAACCATGTCCACCATCTCTGCTCTTGACATGGGACTTGCTTTACCCTTTACTGCTGGACTCTGCTCTTCTCTGTCCTTCTGCATGGAAGTCCTATCATGGCGATAGGCCGCCTTTTTTTTAGGTTTCTTCGGACTTGCATCTGCAATGTCCGCCATGCTACCTCGTGGTTTTGTTTGTTTTGACTGATGTCGCAGTTGGCGCATCACACTGACGTTTCACAATGCGGCGCGAAACATATTAGAGAGGGGCGGAGCTAGGAGCACACGGACAGTGTCATACTTGTGTGGAAAGATCTTTCCAAAGCAGCGATCGGAGGCCCTGCGATCTTTCAGACACAGACCCAGCGAATTTTTTTTTTCCCTGCGATCTGTCAGCATTGCCGAAAGAAGGTAGGTCACATTCTTTTTAGGATTTTGTGTTAACTATTGTTTTTGTTTTGGACAGTGTAGTCACAGATGAAAGCATATCACATACATTATATATATATATTTATATATATATATATATATATATATATATATATATATATATATATATATATATATATATATATTATACACAATTTTTAGGGATAATATTTGTTTGTGTATATACACACACACACACACACACACACACCAATGTATTAAAGGTATGTGAAAAATGTACTTTGATCCTATTGATTCAATTTACAGATGCAGAAATGTAGATCTGTCTATTTATTACTTGACTATGGACAGAGGGACAGGGGAAATTTAATTACAATCGGGGACAGTCCACACAGAATAATGGACAGTTGTTACTTCTATATGTCCATGCATGTTATTTTCCATATGCTGAATTTCTATGCTTTTCCTAGGTATGGCGGATAAATTCACCAGGCCTGATTTCCTTATGCAATTTATTGAGATGTATAGACAACTACCCTGCCTGTGGAAAGTTAAGTCGAAGGGATACTACGACCGTAACAAAAGGCATGAGGCACTGGAGAAACTTGTTGAATTATGCAAAGCTGTTTGCCCGAATCCAACAATGGACTATGTGACCAAAAAAATAGCAAATCTGAGGACTGTATTTAAAAAAGAGTTGAATAAGATCAGAGCATCCCAAAAATCAGGTGCTGGTACGGATGATATCTATGTACCACGCTTATGGTATTATGAAAGTTTACAATTTCTTACAGAAGAGATTGACTCCAGATCTTCAATTAGTACTCTGCCATCATCCTCTGCTACTTCACCAGTACCTGATTGTCTCTCCCTGGAACAGGATTGTGAAAACTCGGGTGAAGAATTATTGACACAGGTGAATAGAAATATGGTTCATTAGGAATGTCATCATATAATGTAGGTGTATATAATTATTAAATGGCTCCTTTTTTTATATCACCCAGGAAAACACAGAGTCGATTACAACCACCGTTTCCCCATTTCAAACACCGGAGCCAAGAGGAAAGAAGAGAAAATCTTCAGATGGTACTTCTGCATTTCTAGCTCAGGCAACTGCTGCATTACAGAGGAGACCGGATGACTCTGATGGCTTTGCTATTGTTGTAGCCAACAAACTAAAATTGATGTGCACTGAGCAAAAACAACTGGCTGAGAAGTTACTCCTTGAGGTTCTACACAAAGGTGTTAATGGTAAATTAACCCATAATACTTATTTAGCAGAACAACAAGCTGTACCACCAACACCTGTCCCTCCCATGGTGTCCCAACCATTGCAGCAGCAAGGCCCACATTGGCAATATGCTCCCAGGGATAGGCCACCCTCACAGTGGTCAAATGACTACAACTACACACAGCTGTAAATCATTATTTATTCTTGTTCAGTTATTGTTTTTGTTTTTTTGCCTCATACTTGTAATAATCGTTAACGTTTAATAAAGTTTATGTTAATAAAGTTAATAAGGTTATGTGTCTGACATTGTTACTATATGTGTTACTATTATTTTTAGATATTGCTGGTATCTAACAAATTATATATTTATTTATCTATTATATATAATAGTATATTAATAAATAATTATATATAGATATATATATATATTTATTATATATATATATATATATATATATATATATATATATATATATATATATATATATATATTAGAGACAGAGCAAACTGCATATATACACAGAACACCCACCCACAACTGATCCCCAATGTCCCCCTCACATTTATAGAACATGCATGTAGGCAATATGACATATACAGGTATCTTTGTTTACTTTTTGTTTGTTTTGTTTCCTGTTCGTTCGTTTGCTTCCGATCATGCGCAGTACACTTCCCGATATTTTAATTTTCGTACGATAACCATACCAATGATCCGATGATCGTTCGTTGTGTTCACATACGGGAAAAAATTTCAATCATGTATAAATTTCATACGACCGGCCATAATCGGATGCGTCAGACGTGTACTAATGATTCGATTATCGAACGATCTCTCCGAAAGCGGGATTTTTCGTGCGATAATCTTATCGTGTGTACGGGGCATAAGGCCCCTTTCACACTGGGGCGGCTTTCAGGTGCTACAGCGCTAAAAATAGCGCCTGTGTAGCGCTTGAAAAAAACGGCCCCTTTCACTCCAATGTGAAAGCCAGAGTGCGCTAGCAGGACGTTGAAAAAAGTCCTGCTAGCCGCATCTTTGGAGCGGTCAAAGGAGCAGTGTATTCACCGATCCTAAACCGCCTCTACCCATTGCGGACAGTTTTAACCCTGTTTCGGCCACTAGCGGGGGTTAAAACCGCCTCGCTAGCGCCTGCAGACCGCCACTAAAACGACGGTAAAGCACCGCCCCATTGTGAAAGGGGCCTTACACTCTCGTGTTTGGCTGAAAGCGCTTTGACCCTATTTTCATGGGGGTGAAATAGAGATCTCTAAACTCCATTTAAAGACAGGTGCATATTCCTTTGGTTGCACACATAATGAGCTCCACATGCAAATATAAAATTGCTTCCAATATCGTAATAAAGTCACAAGCTTTTATTCACACAAAACTCACTACATTACACTCGCATGTATAACTCAAAAAACACGCCATATAATTTAAAATCCACAGCACTCCATGCATCTGTCACCGGATAACAGGCCAAGGCAGACCCAGGGCATATGAGACTGCAAAGTAGTATCTCACCACTCCTTGTCCCCGCTCCTGCTATGAACCGATCGGTGTATGATGGTTAGCATCCCATGCCTTACTCAAATGATAACCAAGTAGCCACGCCCTGACATATTTCGTCATAAACTGACTTATTAATGGGATGAGGAAACCCGCTGACAGCTGATGACTCATCGGTTGTTAAGGATGTGGTTTTCCTGGCCCCCTCCTTAGCAACCAGCTATATACAGTGCATTTACAGTGCATTTGGAGAGGGAAAAAGAACACAAAATACATGAAAACTGCATGCCAAAATGCATCAAAAATATGGGTTTAAAAACGCAAAATGCACTGCAAAATGTGCCTGAAAAATGCAACAAGCGCAGCTGCATAGATGTGAACCTAGACTAAGTGATGATTGGTAATTAATGTCTGCTGCATACTAGTTGTGTGCCTCACTCTATACATATAGGGATACTAAAAATGGCCAGTGTGTTTTTAGTGTTAGCTTACTGGGACTTATTGATATTGTAAACGTGACAATGTTCACATGTCTGTAAACCCTCTCTGACTACCTTGCCTTCGTGGTTGTCCCTGTATCTGACTCTGCTTAACCACTTGCCGACCGCCGCACGACGATATACGTCGGCAGAATGGCACGGGCAGGCATATGGGCGTATATATAAGTCCCTGCCTGCCCGCGGGTGGGGGGCCCGATCGGGCCCCCCCCCGGTGCCTGCGGCGGTCGGCATTCCTTCGAGAGCGATCCGGGATGAGGGGGCGGCCATTCATTCATGGCCACCCCCTCGCGATCGCTCTCGACGAATGGAAATCCCCGGTGACATCACTTCCTCTCCTGTAATGTAAACACAGGAGAGGAAGTGATGTATTCTCTCCTCCGTGTCGGTATTTTTCATTCCGACACGGAGGAGAGCGGATCGGTGAGTTGCACCAACACTCTACACACACAGTAGAACATGCCAGGCACACTCACACCCCCCCTTTACCCCCCGATCACCCCCCCAATTACCCCTGCCCCCCAGTCACAGTGACACCAATGTCATTTTTTTTTTTTTTTTTTTGCATTGGTGTCATTTCTGACTGTAATAACTGTTAGGGCAGTTAGAGTTAGCCCCCTTTAGTTCTAATGTGCCCCCCTAACCCCCCCCAATAAAGGTTTAACCCCGTGATCACCCCCCGTCACCAGTGTCACTAAGGCTGGGTTCACATTGCAGCGGTTTATGAGAACGAATGTGATTCGCACCGCACTGCAGTGCAAATCACATCCGATCTCTGTGCGATTCGAGTTCAGCCATTCGCCGCACCCGCCGCACCCGCCACACCCGCCGCACCCGCCGCAAATTCGCACGGGACCCTTTTTTTGGCCCGCAGCAGAATCGGATCGCATGGGTGTTCACACCATGCGATCCGAGTTTGCAGATCGCACTGCGATATGCGAACTGATCTGGGGGTGTCAGTAACATTTCACTGACACTCCCAGCAGTTCGCATAGGGCAGTGTGAACTGCCGCCGGGAGGCATGCGATGCGGGAACCCGCCGCGGATTCGCGGCGTTTCCGCATCGCTCCAGTGTGAACCCAGCCTAATAAGCGATCATTTTTCTGATCGCCGTATTACTGTCACAGGTGACGCTAGTTAGGCAGGTAGGTATTTAGGTTCGCCGCAGCTTTTTATAGCGCCAGGGACCCCCATATACTACCGCATAAAGCCCCCTGATTGCCCCCTAGTTAACCCTTTCACCAGTGATCACCATATAACTGTTACAGGTGACGCTGGTTGGTTAGTTATTTTTTTATAGTTTCAGGGCACCCGCCATTTATTACCTAGTCTCACTAGTGTACCCCTAAATTTAGGGGTGTCTACTTTCCAAAATGGGGTCATTTGGGGGGGGTTTGTGCCATCTTGGCATTTTATGGCCTTCAAAACTGTAACGCCCTTAGAAAGCCTGAAGGCGGTGCTTGGTTTTCGGGGCCCCGTACGCGGCTAGGCTCCCAAAAAGTCCCACATATGTGGTATCCCCGTACTCAGGAGAAGCAGCAGAATTTATTTTGGGGTGTCATTTCACATATGCCCATGGCATGCGTGAGCAATATATCATTTAGTGACAACTTTGTGAAAAAAAAAAAAAAAAAAAAAAAGTTTGTAATTTTCCCGCAACTTGTGGCAAAATATAAAATATTCCATGGACTCAACATGCCTCTCAGCAAATAGCTTGGGGTGTCTACTTTCTAAAATGGGGTCATTTGTGGGTGTTTTGTGCCATCTTGGCATTTTATGGCCTTCAAAACTGTAATAGGTAGTGAGAAGTGAACTCAAAAATTTACGCCCTTAGAAAGCCTGAAGGCGGTGCTTGGTTTTCGGGGCCCCGTACGCGGCTAGGCTCCCAAAAAGTCCCACATATGTGGTATCCCCGTACTCAGGAGAAGCAGCAGAATTTATTTTGGGGTGTCATTTCACATATGCCCATGGCATGTGTGAGCAATATATCATTTAGTGACAACTTTGTGAAAAAAAAAAAAAAAAAAAAAAAGTTTGTAATTTTCCCGCAACTTGTGGCAAAATATAAAATATTCCATGAACTCAACATGCCTCTCAGCAAATAGCTTGGGGTGTCTACTTTCTAAAATGGGGTCATTTGTGGGGGTTTTGTGCCATCTTGGCATTTTATGGCCTTCAAAACTGTAATAGGTAGTGAGAAGTGAACTCAAAAATTTACGCCCTTAGAAAGCCTGAAGGCGGTGCTTGGTTTTCGGGGCCCCGTACGCGGCTAGGCTCCCAAAAAGTCCCACATATGTGGTATCCCCGTACTCAGGAGAAGCAGCAGAATTTATTTTGGGGTGTCATTTCACATACGCCCATAGCATGTGTGAGCAATATATCATTTAGTGACAACTTTGTGTAAAAAAAAAAAAAAAATTATTTTTTTGTCATTATTCAATCGCTTGAGGCAAAAAAATAAAATATTCAATGGGCTCAACATGCCTCTTATCAATTTCCTTAGGGGGTCTACTTTCCAAAATGGGGTCATTTGGGGGGGTTTTGTACTGCCCTGCCATTTTAGCACCTCAAGAAATGAGATAGGCAGTCGTAAACTAAAAGCTGCGTAAATTCCAGAAAACGTACCTTAGTTTGTAGATGTGACAACTTTTGCGCAAACCAATAAATATACAATTATTGACTTTTTTTTTACCAAAGACATGTGGCTGAATACATTTTGGCCTAAATGTATGACTAAAATTGAGTTTATTGGATTTTCTAATAACAAAAAGTAGAAAATATCATTTTTTTTCAAAATTTGCGGTCTTTTTACGTTTATATCGCAAAAAATAAAAATCGCAGAGGCAATCAAATACCATCAAAAGAAAGCTCTATTTGTGGGAAGAAAAGGACGCAAATTTTGTTTGGGTACAACATTGCATGACCGCGCAATTACCAGTTAAAGCAGCGCAGTGCCAAAGTGTAAAAAGACCTCTGGTCATTTACCAGCAAAATGGTCCGGTCTGAAAGTGGTTAAGGAAGGATCAATTGGCCTTGTTAGAATTTCTCAGTTGATTATTGTTTTTTCCTCAAGACATGCCAGCTACTAAGGAAATCCTTTTGATATTCTACAATATTACACAAGGGCCCTGTAGTTTTCATCAATAAAAAAAAGCATTATTAAGATAGTTGTGAAAAAAAAATCTGATCCCCAGCACTGCCTGAGGTTGACTAGATAAAAAATTGATGACGTAAAAAAGTGGATGATGGAAAGGTATTTTTCCAGGAACCTTCACTTAGTTGTAATGCAGATTCCTACCTTTTGTTATTCTGAAGGAATGTCTGTTTGTTTGTCTGTGTCCATGTGAATCTGTATGGGAGTGATTTTATAATTATCAATCCAGCTGATTGCACCTGCTGGGATCTAATGAGGAAAGTGTCAGGATGTGCATCACTTTAGACGTGATTTCCCTTTGGGAGCCTCTCACCAAAAATGTAATTTGTGTTGCAGCAGATGCCCAAAATCTGAATTGTATCATAGTGCAGACTTCTGGGAAAATCGGTAAGCCAATCACGCAAGCAGGAAATTTGATTTTCAGGGGGCATTCTGTACACCATCTATGTATAAAAACAAGATATACCTGTGCCAGGGGCATAGATAATGTTTTGTTCTGGAGGTGGTGGGGGGGGGGGGGGGGGGAGTTCAGCAGCAGTCACTAAGTAAAAGTCTTCTTAAATAAAATTAATTGCACTAAAATTATAAAGACTGGAAAAAGGAAAAACGACATGTGTTGCCCCTAGTAAGCAATCACATCCTAATTGTATTGCATCAAATCCTTTAGAGAATTGAACCTGATTTCAGCTTTTTCCTTCTTCCATTTTTTTATATACGCTGTTGGCTATTATCCAGTATTAGTGTCCAAACTGAATAGGTGCAAAGTGAGTGTGCTGCCTACCTACAAGGAGTTGGTGCCCTGTGCATCTTCTCAGTAAGGTTGGCTATTATGGTGCAATGTGCACTATGTTGTGTCAGCACTCGCTGACTTTTTGAATTTTACAGATAAAAAAAAGGGGCAATACACTGCCTACAACAGGGTGGTGCACTGTAATAGCCAATCTTACTGGGCAGGTACAAAGGGCATCATCTTGTGGAAGACAGCACACTCACTTTGTTCACATAAGTTTAATTTTCAATTAATCACAGAATAAAATAAAAAAAACAATCAACTGAAAAATTACCAGCCTTGAATACATTGACTTTTCGTTAGGTTAGGTTCACATCTAAGTGGGTGCGAGAAGGTGTGTAATTGCACACCTTCCTGCACTGGCAGAGGGAAAACACACTACTGCTTAGGAGATATGGGGAGGTACACTATAATGCGGGAAACCCTCAAACCACGCACGTTTCATGCACTTCATTCAAATCGCACCCCCCTTGCAATCTGCAGTGGGTGTCAGTGCTATCTTAGCAACACCCCAAACAAAGGTTACAAAACACAGTGTGCTTGCCTGCATCAGATCTCATTCACAAAATTACCATGCAAACCGGTTGCAGTGCAGTCCAAAATTGGTGCATGCTTGACTTTGGTGTGATTTGAGCCCATTCAAAATTAATGGGCCTTGATTGCACTGTAATCAACATAATAAGCTTGGTTTCACACTAAAGTTTGCATGTAAATCGCACAGGTACTGCACCGCATTCCTGTGAAATTCACATGTGATTCGGTGGGATGTGATTTGAGCCCATTTTGAATGGGCTGCATCGCACCACACAGCACCAAAGAAGTGCAGGCACCTTTTTTTTCGAAAACTAACTATGCAATCTGGTTCAGACAAATACTGCATTTGCGACCTTCTTTTGGGAAGTTGTTAACCTTGAATTGACGCCTGCGGCAGATCAAAAACAGTGTGATTGCAATACAGTGCGGGAAATGCACAGGGATCACAGCGTTTCCTGTACCATATGTATGAACCAATGGTAAAACAGGGCCAAGGCATGCCACTGAGGGCAGCAGAAAGTCCAGCCTGGTTCTGCATTGGCAGACATGTTGTGGTGTCAATTGCTGAATCAGAAACCCGGTGAGCACCACAACAAACCAGTGCCAAGCTGGACTGTCAGAAACTCAAGCAATAGAAAACTCAGCTTAGCCTCAGTCAACTGTCAACAACATAAGCAACGCAAAATTTAGTCCAGCCAGCCTCAATCACATACTTTGCCAGTTGCCACACAGAATCACTGACAGTCTCTCACTGATTCACAATTACCTAGTATGAAATGCAGAATTTCAGCAGCAGCACAGCAGTCTGAGGTGTAGTAAGTCTGAGGACACTCTCTGATACTCTCTGAGACTAGGACAGAAGAGAAAGAGGGACATACCTCGACAGGACAGCAGCAGTCCATACATTTGGGGGACTGGTGGCTACACAGCACTTTACAAGCTTTCTGTGCTCCAGGACCCAGGCAAATCTCCTCTCCCAAGCCTAAGGTGAGAGTGGCACTGCAAGCTAACGGGAATACGTGGTGTGTAGTGGGCAGGACTACATGCACCGCTGGCTCCCACTCTGCTGCCCAGTGATAGATCTGTCAGCCTTCAGCCCAAGCCCGATAGACTGGCCTGTCAGTGTACCACAACATGCATGCGGGAATGCATAATGGTCTATTACACTGTCTGCAGCATCATTATTATATTCTGTGTGCCACTGACTGCAGTGCTGCCTGTCGCTGGTGCCATGTGTGGCTGCAGAGCAGGGACACCATGCATTTCATTTTGGCCCTGGGGAGGTTTGAACACCCCTGACCCCCCACTTATCTACGCCCCTGATCTGTGCTTAAGTCCCAATAGCTTGTCCATGCATACAATCTACCAGGTGCTAAAGGGGTATGACCACATATTAACACTAAAAACACTAAAAACACTGAAGGAACCCTCTGTACGCTGCTATATCCTTTCAAGCAAACTTCAATAAAAAATAGGGATATTTAGTTCACACATATGGCAATACATGTTTAAGCTGGCTAAAATCCCTCTTTAGCCAGTCCTACTCTGCACTGCTGCTGAAAATGCTACCGTGGACTCTATATTCTCTATGCCAACATGGGACAAAAAGACACAAAATAGGGCAGAGCTACAATGTTAAGGTTGGGCCACTGACCTGCAATACAATAGAAATAGGATATACCACCTGTGTATAACGCCTCCAGGTAGCCATGTTGTATTGCTTTTTACAGAAAATTACAGCACTGCAGAATGATAAGAAAATTTCATTTTTAATAACATTCAATTACAATATGATGTGTCACAATTGTATATGCTATATTATTATTTTTTATTTGCAATTTTTTTCCCCCAAAAGTGGAATTACCCTTTAACAATACACACAGGGTTAAAATGGCAAAAGAGTGTGCATACAAAGCAGAGCAATGTTAAACTGATTATGAGGCTGTACAAACAAGAAATGTCTCTGCCACTCAGTAAGGACATTAGCTGGCAGTACAGAACAGTCTCTATAAGACTGTATAGCCATAGATTTTAGAGAATAACCATTTTAGTAAACAGTACAGTACATAAACAGCTATGTGTGCTTAGTCCCTGAGACACAGTCCAGGGTAGGCCTGGGTACACAGGAGAACAGCTGAAGAAATCTCTGGACTGCACCACAAGCAAGCGGCTGGAGTAGTCCCAGGGCTGGTGCAACAGGCTGGCACCTGTAAGGGCACACCCCACTTACAGTGCAGTAACTTAACCACTTCAGCCCCAGAAGGATTTACCCCCTTCCTGACCAGTGATACGGCACTGCGTCACTTTAACTGGCGTAGCGGCGGGCTCCTAAAGAGCACGCACTATGTGTTTTTCAAAGTTAAAACTTTACCCAAGCTACAGTTTGGTTTGGGTCTATTTTTCTAAATTTGACTTCTGTGTCAGTCTGGCTGGGCTGCGAGATGTTCAGCCTGGCCACAGGGGGCACTGTCTCTTGTAGCAAGCGTGGAACTATGATCTGGTCAGGCGCTTAAGTTACTCTTTTTCGGAGCCAGGTCAGTGGAAGTGGCCCTCTCACTGTGCCCTCTGGGAGAGGGTATTTTTATGATACGGACGTCACGTGGTTTGGGGTTCCAGTCCAGTATGATATGCTGACTACTTGGTCCTGGTCCTCCTGACCAGCCCCCAAGAAGGCTATGGCCTGGGGTGCGGATCCACCCGACTTTAATGCCTTGGGGCTGGCTAGCCAGAGGAAAGGAAACTAAAGGAGGATTCTGAGGTGGTTGGGTGCCGTCTCCGGTTCGGGAGAGACCCATCGTACTTCAAGCATTCCAGGGGAGGACTCTTTAGAAGAACACCACGTGTGAGTTTGGTTTTCTTAACAAGAGCCTGGAAGGGCTGAAGTAACTGAGAGAATTCCGTCTTGTGGATATTGCCAAGCAGGCTGAAAGATCCAGGTATCCTACAAGTGTTCTACAGCTTAGTTTCCTACGTGTTCTGCAACAATGTCTGTGACAAAGACTTTGTTCCTGAATAAGCACCTTGTTGGCTGCTAGGCCTTGTGAGAGAGGGACTGTCCAACCTGAGTGTTCATCCAGCTGCAAATGGCTATTCTCTGGATGCAGTTAAAGTAAGCAAGTTCTTTAACGTTTATAGACTTTGACGTTGAGAGTACCTGAAACTCCTTCCCAACCCTCTGATCCCAAGTTGAAAGACTGTTGAATGGTTCGAGTTTTTGCAAATAAAATCCATTCAAGTGGATCTATTGTCAGTCTCAAGTTACTGGGCTATCTACCACGGGACATCCCCTAGACGTGTCGCAAGGAGAACAGCAGGTAACGGTAAGCCCAAAAATAACCAGCAGCTCCTTCGGGGGTAAGTGCTACACTGGCAATAGCACAGTCGTGCGACATTGTACGCAAACAAAACGATGTACTTTTTTTCCCACAAATAGAGCTTTCTTTTGGTTGTATTTGATCACCTCTGCAATTTTTTCTTTTATGCTATAAACAAAAAAAGAGCGACGATTTTGAAAAAAATACATTTTTTTTTTACTTTCTGCTATAATACATATCAAAAACAATATAAAAAAGTAATGTATTCATCAGTTTAGGCCAATATGTATTCTTCTACATATTTTTGGTAAAATAAAATCGCAATAAGTGTATATTGATTGGTTTGTGCAAAAGTTATAGTGTATACAAAATAGGGGAAAGATTTAGGGACTTTTTATTATTGTTTTTACTGGTAATAGCAGTGATTTTTACCAGGACTGCAACATTGCAACGGACCCTAAGTGACACTTTTTGGGTACCAGTGACACCAATACAGAGATCAGTGTTATAAAAATGCACTGATTACTGTATAAATGGCACTAGCAATGAAGGGTTTAACACTAGGGGGCAATCAGGTGGTTAACCATGTCCCCTGGGAGGTGCTTCTAACGGTAATGGGGGATGGGCTGCCTGTGAGAAGAGAAAGATCACTGCTCCTGATCACTAGGAAGAGCAGATCTCTTTCTCCTCCCCTGTCAGAATGGGGATCTGTTTGTTTACATTGACAGATCCCTGTTTTGGCTCTTTTTCCCATAATTGTGGGTGGCTGGCAGACATCGAGTCCACCAGACCCACAGGCTAGCCCCCTTACTCTGGTATATTTTACTATATCTATATAGAAAATGCTTATATGAGGAGGTGCAGTTTATTTTTCCAGGCTGACAACTCTACATCTGTGCACAGCAAACGTAATGTAAACACAGCTTAGAAAATAAAATAAAAAATGTAATATACAATCAACAATTTAAATTAGGCTAAAACCAGTCGTAATAAAAATTGGTGAGATGCAGTTGCTGACTGTGAGCCAAATGATAATTGTCTGTCTGTCTCTGAACTCAACATTTCATGGGCTCTTTCAGACATGCTTCAGTTCTTACCATCTGAAAAGCCATCTGCAGCGGATCGCTTTTTCAGAGGGCGTTCAAGCAGCAGTTGCCAGGTGTTTAGGAGGCAGTACTGCTGCCACCTGACTCCTTTTTTTTCTCTTTTTACTTTAATTTTTAAATTGCCTGACGGTCATTTTACATTGTGGAACTGTGCCACAACTGCAAGGCGAGAATTTGGCTAACAGTGCTCTGACCATTTTAAATTTAATCAACAAGTTTGACAAGTGGTTACACTTGTCAAACTCTGCAACCCGAGTTAAAAATGCTGTGGCCACGAAGTAAAGCATTGCAACTGTGGCATATAGACAGCCCAATCTGGCTGTCATATACAGTTTGGGTGGGTGGCAGGGGGAGGTAAAACCAAAGCTCGGCCACTCATTTTTACTGACCCCCAACCATCCGTCTGATAAAGACTTTTACGTTTCTGACCTTGAGCATTATTTACAGTAAGTTAGAGTGATTTCAGAACTCCTGATTTGCAAACTTATTGGAGTTGATGCCAGCTGTCAATGGCTCAATATTCTGAAAATGCTGCATGGAAGACGTAGGGTCAGACAAAACATTTTAACAAAATTGAACCTAACCAAAAATAATTAAAAGTAAAAATCCCCCTCTCGATACCCAACATAATGTCTCCTTCGGGCGACTCGGTCTCTTCCCTTCCTGACATATTGGAAGTATTTCAGCAATACTATAGCTCCCTCTACACCTCAGTATTGCCCTCAGACTTCAGGCCGCAGGACCTGGCACCTTGGCTGGACCCCCTGGCACTCGGCTGGCTCTCAGGCGCCGAGAGGTAAACCTTGGTGAGACCCATTACCCGGGAGGAAGTTTTAAAGGCCATCAGTTCTTTTCCTGCTGGAAAATCCCCAGGCCCAGACGGTCTCCCCATAGAGTTCTATAAAACTCACGGAGACCTACTTGCCCCCAAACTGGCCCAGCTATACTCTCACTGTCTGATGGAGGACACTCTTCCCAAATCCATGAGTCACTCACACACTTAATACTAATTCACAAAGTCCCTAAGGACCCTACATCAAACTGCTCACTATGAGACTACAGCCCCTATTGCCATCTGTAATAGAGACCGACCAAACTGGTTTTATGGCTAATAGAGCCACGGATGTCAATCTACGACGCCAACATTCATGCACAACACCTCAATGAGGGTTCCCGGGTGGTGGCCTCCCTGGACATAGAGAAGGCCTTTGACACCGTGGAATGGCCTTTTCTGTGGGAGGTCCTCCGCAGAATGGGATTCCCCTTGATTTTTATCAGGTGGTTACAGACACTATACAGGCACCCCGTGTCAGCTATTAAGTTGGGGGGGAGTCTGTCACAGCCCGTACCTCCAGAGGCAGGTGGCAGGGCTGCCCTCTCTCTCCGGCCCTTTTCACCATTGACATGGAACCCCTGGCGGAGGCCCTACGCACCTCCCTACACATTAGGGGCCTGTGCATTGGCTGGCTGGAGGAGAGGGTTGCCCTGTATGCGGCTGACCTCCTTCTCTTCCTCAACAATGCAGACTCCTAACTCACAGGGGCTCTGCAGATTCTAAACTCATTCTCCACTGTTACGGGCCTTAGAATTAATTGGTCAAAGTCGCTTTTGTTTCCTATAGATCCTACAGCGCGCACAACCGCCCCCCCCCCCCCCCCCCAATATACCTCTACAGTGGGTAGATAGCTTCATATACCATGGGGTGGTGATCTCGAGGCAGGCTTCAGACTTCTTGCCCCTGAATCTGTCCCCAGTAGTTCAAGAGACGCGACTGAGACTGAAGGCACGGGAGTCACTACCCTTATCACTGCTAGGCCGGATAAATCTGCTAAAAATGAAAATCCTGCTCAAACTTACCTACTAGCTTCGCCAATCCCAGCAATGGATTCCTAAATCCTTTTTCACTTGGCTGCATAGTCTCTTCACCTCTTTTGTCTGGGGGACCCAGTTGATCAACACTAGTACGCCCGACCTCTCAGGGTGCCCTGACCTACACAAATATTTCCTGGCCACCCAACTAGTTACAGCGATCTGGTGGCTCACTCCAGATACGACAAACCCCTCCACCTTGGTCGAGGTGGCCGTGGTGAAGTCGTTGGAGGCGCTCCAATTTTTACTTTTCCATGGCTCAAAAGTTCCATACCTGTTGACCCCCTCCATGCGCACTACACTTTGTGCATGGCGGGTGGGACTTCAACTTGAAAAGTATCCTAAAAATGCACTTTCCCCGGCCTTTCCCCACCCTGGAGCATTTTTACAAATTGCCTGAACTTGCTTGGACTAAATTCAACATAAAAATGGTGGTCCAGTTGATCTCCTATCAATCTCTGGCCCCATTTCCCAAATTGATCTCTGATTTCAACACCCTACAGAGCTATTTTTTTAGATACCTTCAACTTTCCCATGCCTTCAGTCGCCAATTCTCCAACCCCCCATACAGATCATCCAATCCACCCTGGAGGACCCCCTCAGGTCCGGATGAGCACATAAGCCCACCTCACGACTCTTCTCTCATTTGGTATTGACCTCCCTTCCCACTCTGGAAAAATTCAGGAACAAATGGCTACACGACATTCCTGACTTCGACAATGACGGTTGGGATGACGTATGGGACTTCCCTTTTAGATCCCTGGTCTCCCTGAGAGACCAACTAATACAATTCAAGATGGTCCACCATGCATATTTCTCCCCACATAGGCTGCACAAAATGAACCCCGCCTCCCCCCCCCCCAGCTGCTGGCAAGGTGGAGCGATACCGGGTGACTTTACCCACATTTTTTGGACCTGTCCATCCATTTTCGAATACTGGAAAGAGATACTAAAGGTCATCACACAGGTCACCACCATATCGCTCCAATCCTCCATGGCAATATGTATACTGGGCCTGATAGAAGAACAAATTCCCACTGTGGCTAGCCACACTCTGGTCACCCTGCTTCTCCCTTTTATGCCCGCAAAGCCATAGCACTTAGTTGGCGTAAGCCCACTCCTCCTCCTCTCTCTTTGTGGGAACAATTAATCAACAATAGCCTGCCCCTATACAAAGATTGTTACGCTATAGGGCCTGCCCCCAAAAATATGGTAAGGTTTGGTCCAAATGGCTGGCAGATCCCTCCACAGCCTCTGACTCGCACCCTTCTTAACCTGATACCTTCATCCAATGAATAGGAATTTGCAATTGTGAATGTAATTTTATTTTGATGATTGATGTTCTGGCCCCATGGCATCATCCTACTCATGAATGCCCCCTGCCGGAACCATTATGAGGTCTTGGGCCCACTGCTGTATTGCACGCAATTTTTTGCCTCATCTCATGTTTCTGTAGGTACCAAAGCCCACTCTTGTCATGTCCAATGTATGTTGTTTGTTCTTTTGTTAAATGTTTCAAAACTCAATAAATAGATTTTCAAAAAAAATAAAAAAATCCCCCTTTCCATTAACCCCAAGGATCTAAGGAATAGAATGTAATTTCCACATATAATATGAGTGAAACCACTGTGCAAATGTGCATGAGGACTTTTCTCATCTTTGTGGCCACAAACTTGTGTCACCACCTTCTCCAAGTCTATTCAAAACCATTACCAAACTGAAGTATAGCCAGGTGCTTGGCTAGAGACAAAGAGCAATTTAGGACACTGTTCTGTGGTGCTCTTTGAGCTCCCAATAGACTTCAACTGAGTGGGTTAACATGAACCTTGTCTTCATCCATCAGGGGGAGGTGACAGGCAAAAGAAGCTCATGAAACTTGATGGTTAGCAGCATTGTAATATGGGAGATGATTTTGGAAAGAAAATTTACTATGGCAGTTTAACTATTCGACCACAATTCCCAAAGCCAAAAGGGTATAAAGAGAGAGAGAGCTATTTTCACAGGCTGCATACTGAGGGGTTACTTCTTTCCTGTAAGGAGACCAAGGTGTGCAGATCAACCGGCTAAAAGCCTGTGCTGAGAAATGGAGTTGCTCCAGGCAGATCCAGATATAAGCTGACATCTGAACAGCAGGATCCCTGTTACTGTATCACTGGGACTGGTAAGAGGACATTGCTGCTATTAACTTTTTTTCTGTTACCAGAGACTAAGCACACAGGGATTGGTCATCTAACTAGCAGCATCATTTACTGCATGTAGACTTTACTAGAATTGTACTCATGCCCACCACCATAAAGATTGGACCCCAAAGCTAGCCAGCTGAAGAACTAGGTCTAAACATTGCTCATTCTAATAGCTGCTTCACAAAAACGTTGCCTGTTGTCTATAGTAAGCGCTATCTCTTTATGGAGTCTTGGATTTCCTCATTGCCATGCATATAGAGTTCACTCTAAAGTAGATATTGCCTTCTGTTTAACTGCTTGACGCCTGCGCACTGTCAAATGACGGCAGGGCGGTGCAGATCTTGTTCTGGGACGCTGGCCTATGACGGCGACCCAGAGCGATGGCAGCCGCACTGTGTTGCTATGACACGGCGCGACCTCCATCTTTTTAAAGAGCCACTTCTGCAGCTCTTTTACCATGTGCTCGGCTGTGTCCAATCACAGCCAGTCACATGTAAACACAGAGATGCCAGTAATCGGATCTCCTCGCCTCACACTAACAGTGTGAGGAGAGGAGAGCCGATCAGCGTCATCTCCTCACAGGGGGACATCTATTTATGTAATCAAGGCACTGATCATCAGTGCCTTGATTACAATAAAGAAATAAAGTGTAAAATACAGTGCCCACCAATTCCAGCAATCAGTGCCCCCCACTGCCCACAAGTGCCACAACGTAGGCCCATTGGCCATGCCAGTCAGTGCTGGCAATTAGTGCCTCCTATAAGTGCTGCCAATCAATGCCTATCACTGCTGTCCATCAATGCCCATCAGTGTCGCCCATAAGTGCCACCCATCAATTCCAATCAGTGCCCATCAGTGCACATCTGTACCGCCTATACATGCCGCCTATCCGTGCCCACCAGTGCTGCCTATCAGTGCCTGCCACTGCCGCCTATCAGTGGACACCAATGGTGCCTATTAGTTCAGTGCCACCTAACAGTGCCCATATGTGCTGCCTATCAGTGATCATCAGTGCCACATATCAGTGCCACCTATCAGTGCCCATAAGTGCAGCATATTCGGGCCTCCTGATCAGTGCCACTTCATCAGTGCCCATAAGTGCAGCCTCATCTGTGCCCATAAGTGCCACCTCATCAATGCCCACCAGTTCAGCCTATCAGTTTCCATCGGTGCAGCCTCATCAGTGCAAATCAGTGAAGGCAAAAAATTACTTAGTTACAATATTTACAGAGTAAAAAAAACTTTTTTTTCCAAAATTTTGAGTCTTTTTTTTTGTAAAAAATAAAAACCCAACAGTGATTAAAGGGGAGGGCCAGCTGAAATGTATTTTTTTTAAGTCAGCAGCTACAAATACTGCAACCATTCTATCTAAGGGAAACAGGCAGTGGCTGTAAGGCCGCAAGGCTCCACTGCCTGTTTCCTACTGCGCATGTGCAAATCGCGCAGTGGTTTGTGAATGGGGTGCGCTGTGTTCTGGGGCACACACAGTTCCCAGAACACACTGTGCCCCTTTCCTCAGAAGACAACGCGAGGAGCAGAAGACTGAAGATTACCGCGGAGTAGGAAAAGGCAGATTAGGACGATCTGCCTAGCAACAGGCATTTCTGGTAAGTTTAAAACATTTTTATTTTTTTATTTTTTTGGAACATTTTAATGTAATTTTGTTTTTTAGGGTGGCCCTCCACTTTAAATGCCACCAAAAGAAAGCTCTATTTGTGTGAAGAAAATGAAAAAAAATGTGTTTGGCTAATGTGTAGCATGACCGCGCAATTATCATTCAAAGTGCGACAGCACTGAAAGCTGAAAAATGGCAGGTTAGTGCCTGATAGGCAAGTGGTTAAAGAGGACTTATCACAGTATTGATTATCATGGCTGTTACTATTTTTGAATGCCATTACTTTTTGCTGATTTTGTGAGTTACCAGGTTTATTTCAATTTAGCTGCATAGAATTCCATTCTATGCTGCTATAGCTTAGTCAACATATTGTCTAGTGAACTGTGATTGACCTAATCCTTTACTTACTCATTTATGTGCATACTGCTATTTACTGCAACTCGTGACAATATATTGGGTTCATTTACCAGTAACTATTCTGATGTCTACTTTTTGATACTAAACCTTAGTTGTGTACCAGGTATCTATATTTGTGTTTCCAGTAGCAGTGCATCATCCATTTGCTTAACCTGGTGTGATTGTCTGTTATATGTGTGGTAAGAAAATATGTATACTTTAGGATAGCTTTAAAATGTAACAAGCTACAGCATACAAGAGCGAAACATCTCTGAAGCAATCGATTGAAAGGTTCTGCAACTTCAGGAGGGAAGAGAGAGAAACATTGGGTCTCAAGAGGAAAAGCTATGCAAGTGATTAATATCAGTAATGTTTGTTATTCTGGGTGAGGTTTTAATAAAGTCGTGTCATACAAAAATAACAAAAATGTAAATGTGTTTACTGAAATTGTCATACCAGAAAGCGGAAACCACAAAGCAGTGTAACATTTATATGTAAATACACTTGGCTCTGTTCCGTGAGGCACATCCAGTCTTTACACTCCACACATCACTTTACATTAACACTGTTCAGCTGAGTACCAGTTTTATTCTTAAGAAACCATCTGCACTGGTTTAGAAGGAGTATTTTCTTGGACAGGAGCCAAAGAAACATGGGAATGATCAAATTGGTAGTGAGAGCCCAGCACACTTTATTAATAAACAAGGTAGCAGTGATAGAAGTGGTCATTTAACTCCAACGGCTGCTGCAATGGATTACGGCTTCATTTGATTTTAAGATAACGGTATGAGTAGGAAATAGTACTAAAACAGTGCCAGCTGGCTTCTTACAGCCTGTTTATTCATTAGCATAGGATAATATTACATTTAAAGGCAAACCATAATGGCTTTTGGTAATTTTAAGATTCATACTATTATAAACACCTTTACATATTTTCATTACGTGTCTAAAGTCTTTATTTAAAAATCAAACATTAAAAGCAGGTTACTTATATGACCATTTTAGGCTGATTTGCTAAAGTAGTGAAAATTCACTTCAATTATCAAGTCCCTGTCTTTTATTTAATCTCTATATGTTTGGTTATTCAAAGTGAACACAGTTACCTATCTCCTACTTTATTAGCTTTTAGGCTATCCCTGAAAACCCTTCTCTTCAGAGAAGCCTATCCTACCCACACCTAACTGTATTTTCATTTTCTCCATCAGCTCATCCCCCACAGTTATTACCTTTTTTGTTTCAACTTGACCCTCCCTTCTAGATTGTAAGCTCTAACGAGCAGGGCCCTCTAGTTCCTCTTGTATTGATTTGTATTGTAAGTGCACTGTCTGCCCTCATGTTGTAAAGTGCTGCACAAACTGTTGGCGCTATATAAATCCTTAATAATAATAATAATAACAATAATAATAAAGTTACAGTTTATTGCACTTATGCCTTTTCTAGCATGTGGACTGGTGTCAGATTGCTGTTCAGTGCGTTGCACTGTTTATGCTTTTTTGTTATGTTTTTTATGAAAGTGAGCAAAGTGTATATTGCATTCAGTTCTCCGCACAGTAGTGCAATGCAGTGACCGCTGGTGCCATCCTGTCCGATGTGGAAAAATTTAGCGTGTTTGCATTCTACCACACTGCACATTACACCAGCATTGTGGTATTAATAGGGCACATTAAAAAGAATTATTTATGTGCATTTGGAGTGATTGGCATTAATCCAGTACATAATATATTTAAGATCTTTTCAGCTTAGAGTAAACATGATGTATCACCCTCCTACCTTAGGATGCTAGGTAAATTTCGTGTTTGGCTCATTCTGAAGTCAAGGGAGCAATGACTGTTCTGGTCTGTTCAGGGTTTCTGAGGCTGTGAGTTAGATTGCTTACCCCTGCCTTAGGAAGAAGCTTCCAAAACATAGGGAGGAAAATTCAGATGATTAGCTTGAATGTCTCTGGAGAGGAGTGTCCAAAAGGAGGCTAAGGAGGTGATAAAAAGTCTGGAGCCCTGTAGTGATAGTTCCTTCTCCCCAGGAGGGTTCCAGAGCCTGAAGGGCTGCTGGACTATGTGGCTGTTCTAGAGGCTTCAGTGGTGTCAGGGCTGGATGGATTTGCTTAGAAGCTGATCTCAGGAGCCCACCACAAGGGATTTGGTCCAGAGAAGGACTTTCTAACTCACTCGATCATGTCTGAAGAAAGCTGGAAGGTGGCAGCTGCCCGGGGTACTTGTGAGTAAAGACTCTAAATTGATCCCTGTGACTGTGCAGTGTTCTGGAAATCACACTGGCTACCAGTAGTTTTGCATGGGTGCAAGGTAACAAAATTCCAAAGAAACTTGATTCAGGAGCTCTAATCTATGAGGCCTTAGATTGCTCACAAAAAGTGCCTCAATGGTCCCCAACTTTCAGGTTTTAGCTTAGTCATCAACCGCATGATCTTCATCTGTGGGGGTTTAGACTGTCCAACATTCATGTTACTTAAGCAGATGATTGCCCTTCTCGCTGCTATGTGTTAATCATTTTGGAGTATCCCATGCCCTAACCCCCTCCTATTACAGTTACTTCTAACAATAAATCTTAAAAAGATATCCCAGACTATTACTGAAGTTAACATGAATGGGCTGGTGCTTGCAGTGGTGTGCAGCGTTTTTTCAAAATTGCAAATAGAAATATTTTCCTCTAATATATATATGTATATTTTTGCAAAAATACTGCACTATTAGTGTGATCTCCATGTATAGAGACTGCTATAGCAAGATGGTTCCCTAGTTCAGAATATGTCACATGGAAAAATGGGAGGCACAAAGAGAAATGGCACTGTTAGGTAGGCTGCAATGATGAGAGATCACCTTACTACAGAATCCCTTAGAAGGAAACTGCCCAGTTACAGAGGCTACAGTGAAAGAAAAGCCATAAGAGGAGACTTCCCCAGTAGAGAGACTGTAATATGGACAAACTGCCCTGTTGTCACAGAAACTGTCATGTAGAGAGACTATAGCATTAGAGAATGCTACATGGAGCGACTGCCTGTTAGAGATGTTAACCTTTTCACGTATTTTCTGAAGTACACAGGGAATTTATTAGTTCTGCTTCTGCATTTATCGCTTCTACTCCTAGACTGGTTTGCTTGAAAAGACCCAGTTGCATGCATTCCCCATAGTTAAATAACAATATAGTTCATGTGACTATGCTGCAGGGTACACACAGGATAGAATCTCACCAAGCAGTCTGGGCTGGAATAGGAACAGGTAATGGCAGATAGTACTACCACAATAAGCAGAAACAGCAATGTTACAGCAGTATATCCCTAAAGAGCAATCTGCTGGTTGACATTGTGCCACCAGGCACTGGTCATACCTTTTATGATTGCTGGCCTAAAATATTGTTTTTTTGGTGGGGAACTTGGGGCATGTGCAACAATTGCACTAGCTTAGCTATGCTAATGGTAGCGAAACAGATATATTGAATATATAGTGCACACACACTTCAAAAATAGTCCCATAAAAAATACATTACTGCAATGGTCTCCAAAAGACAGTTACCGCCTAGATTGATTTCAAAAGCATGTGAAAAATACTTCTGTTATTTATAAGTCATGATGAGATATCAGCTTAGAAAATATCATATATTGGTACCAATGTTTCAAGCTGTTTTTTTTTCAAGTGCAAAGTATACCACTGATATGGAAAGGAGATATAAACTCCTTTTGGGGACAGTCACTTCAATAAACCAGTTTGCTCTGTAATGTGCTTAAGAATTTACTAACACTAAATAAATTAGTAAAATAACACAGTTTAAACATACCCTGAAATAGATATCTACATAATCTTCCGGGAAGACTTTATTAATTTATTTTTCAATTTAAAGCTAATAAGGCTAATGAGGCTAATTGTTTTCACAACTTCAGGGACAATATCTTTTGCAGCAGAAGCACCCTGCAGAGGCTGCCATGGTATCTTCATTCTGATAATGGGTATTCTGCTACAATATGTGAAAGCCTCTGGATACTCCCTAAGCCCCATAATGGGCAAGCCATGGTCCACAGCTTATACCAGTGAGAGATAACAAGCTCAAATGGTTGTATGTAAATGAAGTACTTGGCTTAAACATTAGGCTACATCTGTACTATAGTCCAGCGATTATGTATGCACAGTTGATCACAGCAGTTTTAGAGAATGATTTGCATATTTCAGCCCACCATACTGTAAATGAGGAATATAGCCAATGTTTTTGAATTTGAAACTAATGATGTTCAAATACCTTCTGTTATATGAAAGCAAAACTGTACTTTATTACTGTACTTTATTACTCCTTGCCAGCTATGGATATTGTTAATTGTTGCTGGAAGATTTTTGCAACCGATGTTACTGATTGAAGTATGTGTAAAATAATATTTCAGCCATACTTATGAACTAATACATTTCAGTAAGAGTGTTTCTTATAAAGCTAGAACGAAGGTACTAAGATACCTACAGTGAAGTAAAGAACTGTTCCTTTTCAGCTCTGTTTTTTGTAGCTCTAATTAAACCTGGTACATTATTTTTTTTAATTTTATATGTGTGCAGGACAGGATTTCAACTGCATAGTTTACAGAAAATGAGGTACACAATTTACACAATCTAAAGACTTGAGTCAGGAGAGACCTTTACTAATGACTGTAGACAGATATACCCCTCTTGTGAGTAATCTCTAATGAAACCAAATCCAAAAATGAATATTTTTATTTAAGCATTAATTAGATAAGGCAGAGGTAGATGGCTGCTAAGTCATTCTAAGAATTATACAGCACAAGGATACAACGAAATGCTAAATTTTTGATGATGTCTATTGCAGTTAAGGTCAAGTCATGTTATACAGGCATGTGAATATATGCAGTTAGAAATACCTTTATTCTTGCTTACTCATGCAATTATCTAATCAGTCAGTCATGTGATAGCAGCACAATGCATACAATTACATACATTCAAGTCAGGAACTTTAGTTAAAGTGATGCTAAATGGAAACTGTTTAATTTACATTGTCCCTTTTATTTCTGTATGTGGATGATGGCACTGTAAATATCTTAAAGAAAAAAATCTAAGTACCTTTTTCCTAATTGATATACAGCTGTCACATGACCCATCTCTCTCCCAGCCTGCGTGCAGGGAAACATAAGTGGGGGGGCTTCTAGAACTCCACTGCTGATCACATGAAAAAGTAAAAATAAATAATTACTATCAATAAACTGTTTTAATATGTTGTACAAATAGATATTTGGAATCAGATCAATTATTTTTGGTAAAGGTATGGTGTGGGTGGATTTCTGCTAGTCACAGACTGTATCATGCCCCTCCAACCTGTGTCTTAGAAAAAGAGGGAGGTGAAGCTACCATCAATCTACATGTAATATCCTGCCCCATTGTGTTTAGCTAGTTAGTGAGCATGAAGGAGGAGAGAATGACTCTATAGGCACATGAGCTGCTCAGATGTGAGGAAATGTTCAGCATAGAATCCCACTGAAAACTAAGCACGTGCAGAGCTGCCAACACCGCTCTGCAAAATCTCTAGCTGAATTGGGGACTTGGACAGAAGGGGGAGATAGAGAACAGCAGGATCAACCAGTTTTTTTGCAGAATACAAAAAACAAATCTCTTAGTGGGTCAGTGAATTTGAACAGCATGTAATACACCATGTATTGAGAGTTTTTTTATGATTTGGGTTTTGTGACTCTTTAATGTTAACAAAACATCAGAATGGGGAAAATGTGATCCTGGTGATTTTTACTGTGGCATAATTGTTGGAGCCACAGGGGTCAGTTTGAGAATTTCTAATACTGTTCTCCTGGGATTTTCATACACCAAGGTTTCTAGCATTTATCCATGCAAAAAAAAACAACAACATCTGGGGTACATAAGTTCTGCACACAGAACAAATTGCTGATAAGAGAGAGGTCAGAAGATAATTATTAGATGGATTTGAATTGATAGAAAGGTTATAGTAACTCAGATAACCATTCTTAACAAATCTGGTAAACATAAAAGCATCTCAGAATGCACAATACATACAAATAAAACTGAGGTTGCAGTAAGCACAGGCTCAATAAAACAGGACATTTGAAGACTAGAAAAATGTAGCCTGGTCAGATGAATCCTGATTTCTGCTGAGGCACACAGATGGTACTACGTTGACTTGACTTGACTTGATGGTAGGCCAGTCACTGAATCTGAATCCAATAGAGCACCTTTCATGTGTAGATAAGGTATAATGGGAGATTCATGGCTTGATTGAGCATCTAGCAAAGCTAAATCATGTCCGCATGGATCAGAATCTCCAAGGAACATGTGTGAAAGTGGAATAAATTCCACAAACAATTGATGGGGAAGCCTTCCCAAGTATTAATAAAGTGTTCCTAACAATTGCTCAGTGAGTGTATATTTCCTGCCATCTCAGCAATAAATGGCAACGTACTCTTACAGGAATTGAAACCTTGCTGCTGGAAATATTTCACACTGACAAATTACTTAAAAAAATTATTGTCATACCATTAGACTATAGAGGTTGTTAGGAGCATTTCACGTACAACCCTAGGCCTAGATGTTTCAATTAAAAAAGTCACCCACTCTAATGAATAATTAGCTTTTTGAGATAGAGATGGAGGAACTAAATGTAAATGTATTTGATAGAGATCTGAGTTAAAAACTGTCAAAGTTTTAGTTCACCAAAACTCTGGTAAAGTCTTAAGCAGAAACATTATTTATTTATATTCAAGGCAGAGCTTCACTCCCCTGCTTTCTCTTCTCCCTATCCTCCTTAAATTTTATGCTGGGATCTCTTAAAAAAGAAAGCATACTAACCTGCATTGTACTGCTTCAATACACTGTTCAGGTGTCATAGTGGTGCCATCCTGTTCTCCTCATCTCTGTCTCTTTTGGGTTCAGGCAGCCCAAACCCCGACGATGCAAACTAGCGCCACCCTCTGGCCGCACACAGTCTCTTTGGATATAAGTTGGAGATATCCCAGGAGGCTGAGGGAGTAGGACAAATTGGTCAGGGTTTACCAGAAAAAAAAAAACCTCCTCCAAAAAAATGGCTATGATTTTGTGGGGAGGAGCAAAGGCTTGTTGTGTGTTATACAATTATGAGAATACAGAACTATATGTAGCGGGACATATTTGTTTAGTAACGTGATTATGTATATGTCAATGTTAAATCTGTGGACATTGTGATGGCTTAGTGTTTGGAGCCATCTACTGACAAGATCTGGTTATGCACAGATATGGTGATTATAAGCACAAAAGACTTTCATAGGAAGTACTGTTTATTTTGATAAGAGGTTTGACCTCTGTTACCCAGGAGTCTGTGTGACCTACCCATGAACATTCAGATATGCAGTGCATGCTGGGTAGGGGATAAAAGGGACTGCAGCAGCCATATTTGGTCTCTTGGGACCATGCTACCTGCTTGTTTGGAATGGTGAGGAGGGTTCTAGGACACATAGGCAGACAGTCACTGCGGATTGAAAACCGGACTGTTTGCAAGGTGACTTGACAGAGCCTGAGAGCTGTTGATTGGATTGACGAGGTACGGAGACGCTTGTTGGGGTAGCGGAGGACCGGATCCAGTCAGCCGAGTGACACAGAGCATCTGGCCCAGTCTCAGCTGAAGCAAGCTGCAGTTATTGGACCAAAGTCATCACCCAGAACTCTGATCCAGTTGGTGAGCGTGTTACGGCCCACCGTTTATTATTATTGCACGCAGTTAGAATTGTTCATAGGCCTCGCTGGGATCTGTTGTTCCACTGCAGCGTAACTAAGCTACTGACATTGAGTAGGCTTGAGGCCCAGTTCACTTTAGCACCCAAGTGTGATTATAAGTTCTTGGAACTATACCTGGAGCATTCTAAGTTAACTTTTCCACATACCCCTTTGGACTAAAAAATACCTGAGGAACTACTTAACCACTTTCAGACCGGACCATTTTGCTGGTAAATGACCAGAGGTCTTTTTACAATTTGGCACTGCGCTGCTTTAACTGGTAATTGCGCGGTCATGCAATGTTGTACCCAAACAAAATTTGCGTCCTTTTCTTCCCACAAATAGAGCTTTCTTTTGATGGTATTTGATTGCCTCTGCGATTTTTATTTTTTGCGATATAAATTTTGAAAAAAAATGATATTTTCTACTTTTTGTTATTAGAAAAATCCAATAAACTCAATTTTAGTCATACATTTAGGCCAAAATGTATTCAGCCACATGTCTTTGGTAAAAAAAAAGTCAATAATTGTATATTTATTGGTTTGCGCAAAAGTTGTCACATCTACAAACTAAGGTACGTTTTCTGGAATTTACGCAGCTTTTAGTTTAGTTTTAGTTTTAGCCTATCTCATTTCTTGAGGTGCTAAAATGGCAGGGCAGTACAAAACCCCCCCAAATGACCCCATTTTGGAAAGTAGACCCCCTAAGGAAATTGATAAGTGGCATGTTGAGCCCATTGAATATTTTATTTTTTTGCCTCAAGCGATTGAATAATGACAAAAAAAAAATATTTTTTTTTTTTTACACAAAGTTGTCACTAAATGATATATTGCTCACGCATGCCATGGGCATATGTGAAATGACACCCCAAAATAAATTCTGCTGCTTCTCCTGAGTACGGGGATACCACATATGTGGGACTTTTTGGGAGCCTAGCTGCGTACGGGGCCCCGAAAACCAAGCACCGCCTTCAGGCTTTCTAAGGGCGTAAATTTTTGATTTCACTTCTCACTACCTATTACAGTTTTGAAGGCCATAAAATGCCAAGATGGCACAAAACCCCCACAAATGACCCCATTTTAGAAAGTAGACACCCCAAGCTATTTGCTGAGAGGCATGTTGAGTCCATGGAATATTTTATATTTTGCCACAAGTTGCGGAAAAATTACAAACTTTAATTTTTTTTTATTTTTTTTTCACAAAGTTGTCACTAAATGATATATTGCTCACACATGCTATGGGCATATGTGAAATGACACCCCAAAATAAATTCTGCTGCTTCTCCTGAGTACGGGGATACCACATGTGTGGGGTTTTTTGGGAGCCTAGCCGCGTACGGGGCCCCGAAAACCAAGAACCGCCTTCAGGTTTTCTAAGGGCGTAAATATTTGACTTCACTCCTCACTACCTATTACAGTTTTGAAGGCCATAAAATGCCAAGATGGCACAAAACCCCCACAAATGACCCCATTTTAGAAAGTAGACACCCCAAGCTATTTGCTGAGAGGCATGTTGAGTCCATGGAATATTTTATATTTTGCCACAAGTTGCGGGAAAATTACAAACTTTTTTTTTTTTTTTCACAAAGTTGTCACTAAATGATATATTGCTCACGCATGCCATGGGCATATGTGAAATGACACCCCAAAATAAATTCTGCTGCTTCTCCTGAGTACGGGGATACCACATATGTGGGACTTTTTGGGAGCCTAGCCGCGTACGGGGCCCCGAAACCAAGCACCGCCTTCAGGCTTTCTAAGGGCGTTACAGTTTTGAAGGCCATAAAATGCCAAGATGGCACAAACCCCCCCCAAATGACCCCATTTTGGAAAGTAGACACCCCTAAATTTAGGGGTACACTAGTGAGACTAGGTAATAAATGGCGGGTGCCCTGAAACTATAAAAAAATAACTAACCAACCAGCGTCACCTGTAACAGTTATATGGTGATCACTGGTGAAAGGGTTAACTAGGGGGCAATCAGGGGGCTTTATGCGGTAGTATATGGGGGTCCCTGGCGCTATAAAAAGCTGCGGCGAACCTAAATACCTACCTGCCTAACTAGCGTCACCTGTGACACTAATACAGCGATCAGAAAAATGATCGCTTATTAGGCTGGGTTCACACTGGAGCGATGTGGGAACGCCACAAATGCGCGGCGGGTTCCCGCATCACATGCCTCCCGGCGGCAGTTCACACTGCCCTATGCGAACTGCTGGGAGGGTCAGTGAAATGTTAATGACACCCCCAGATCAGTTCGCATATCGCAGTGCGATCTGCAAACTCGGATCGCATGGTGTGAACACCCATGCGATCCGATTCTGCTGCGGACCAAAAAAAGGGTCCCGTGCGAGTTTGCGGCGGGTGCGACACGAATTCAGCCATACTATCTGCACAGAGATTGGATGTGATTTGCACTGCAGTGCGGTGCGAATCACATTCCTTCTCATAAACCGCTGCAATGTGAACCCAGCCTTAGTGACACTGGCGATGGGGGGGTGATCACGGGGTTAAACCTTTATTGGGGGGGTTAGGGGGGTACCTTAGAACTAAAGGGGGCTAACCCTAACTGCCCTAACAGTTATTACAGTCACAAATGACACCAATGCAAAAAAAAAAAAAAATGACATTGGTGTCACTGTGACTGGGGGGCAGGGGTAATTGGGGGGTGATCGGGGGGGTGTGAGTGTGCCTGCCATGTTCTACTGTGTAGTGTCGTGTTGGTGCAACTCACCGATCCTCTCTCCTCGGTGTCGGAACGAAAAATACCGACACGGAGGAGAGATTACATCACTTCCTCTCCTGTGTTTACATTACAGGAGAGGAAGTGATGTCACGAAGACTTTCTATTCGTCGGGAGCGATCGCGAGGGGGTGGCCATGAATGAATGGCCGTCCCCTCGTCCGGGATCGCTCCCGAACGAATACCGACCGCCGCGGGCACCGGGCGGGGGCCCGATCGGGCCCCCGACCCGCGGGAAGGCAGGGACGTACATGTACGCCCATATGCCTGCCCGTGCCATTCTGTCGACGTACATCGTCGTGCGGCGGTCGGGAAGTGGTTAAGCTAGCGAAGAAAGAAGATAAAGGAGAAAGTCCTTTAAGCGAGGCCTCACATAAAACTTTAAGTATCGGGAGCTCCCAGGTCTAGATAATAACATACATATATATTGCTCACTGTATTTGACTGTTGATTTATATTGTACTGACGTTCTATGTTGGGACGACAATCCCTGTTACCACCTATTTGTTATACATCCAGTAAAGTATTTCTGGTTAAGAGTACAATTGTGTGGCATACTTTTTTCCCCACCAGGTGGAGCCAGAGGATCCAGAGGGATCGATACAGGTACCTGATACTGTCGTTCATTGTACTGTATTATTATTGCACCACAGCTGTGCCAAGACAGAGCTACGTTAAAGGGGGGTTTCTCAGAAGAGTGCAGACCCAACTCAAACTAGCAGCTCCTTCGGGGGTCAGTGCTACATATATGTGAAACTTCGTTTGATGCAAAAGGAGGAATGAGTTTCTATGGCAGCAAGCTGACTGTTGTCAAATATTTAGTAATAACTAAAGTGAAAAAAAAGAGTTGGGCCTTTTTAGGTGAATACACAAATTTCCTTATACTGTTTCTGGCCAACAGAAGCTGTTCTTAACAACAACATGGATTCAAAACCATGTGCACATATGAGTTATTTCATTTTCTATATACTTCACTATACAGATACTCCTCATTTAACAACTTATCTGTTCAATGGCCATTTGGACTGACGACCAGCTCTCCCCACCCAAACAACACGCTATACATCATTGTATTGTATGGTACAGTACAGAATTTTAGTTTGTGTTCTGTACTTATGCAAATTAAAACAACATTATTGATCTGGAGTTTGGTGTTTAGATTTTTTTTCACAATACAGTACAGTAGTACTGTAGAAGGCTTAAAATATTGATTACTTGTGGCTCCTCGTTTAACAACTAATTTGTATAATGAAATTGTCATTGGAATGGAACCTGGTCGTGAAGTGAGGAGTACCTGTATTCATCTGATGACTAGTTAATTTATCCAGGGCAACGACTTGATCCACCAATACTGCAATGAAATTTAATACCAATATGTTATAATTACAATATACAGTATACAGCAGTTACTTTTTGTAAATGTTTTATACGTGATAATCCAGTACAATCTCATTTTTCAGTAAAAAAAAGTCTTCTGTTCATCAAGTTAAGCAGAAATAATTAATTGTGACATCATCCCATATATGTCATCAAGACAAAAGTCCATTTGTAAGTATTATGTATTCTCATTTCCTCTGTAATACCCTCTGTTAAATTTCAAACTAGTTCAAAGGCAAAACAAAGAATACCAGTAAAAGCAGGCACTTCAGAGAATTCACCGAAATGACTTATGACTAACTAGTATATAAACAACTAAATGCCAGGTTAAGCTTTAGCAATGCTCTGATTATGAGATAATTCCGTTAGTCATCCATGAATGCACCACAGCTATATATTTCATTATCTAGTGCTAGCATCTCTAACGGAGAAAAAATAACGATTTGCACTAGAACTATTTCTTTTTGCCTAAATCATTGACCTATAATGGTATTTGAACATAGCTGATAAGAAAATCTAAATCTAAATGAAAGGTCATATAAGCATACTTTAGATGCAGGTTGTAATCAAGTCTCTAGTACCCTTGCTATCTCACCATATGTAAATATTAGGTATCCTGAGACACAAACATTTATGTTGACTCCATAAAATGTGCTGTCTCCTGCGTTTTTAAAATAAACTAAACATCAACACACACTGAAATGAACATGACATTTAAAAACAAGGAACAAGTAAAAGCAAAAAAAAATCTTTACAATATTCTAGACATTTGTATATGAACAGATGTGGTTTGGTGCTTCTAGCCTTAGTTAACCTAGTGTATAAAAAAAATATATATAAATATAGAAATAAAATTATGAAACAATATACTACTATCCTCCCTGCACAAAATATACCTTTCAACAGGACTGTTTCCTCCCAGTCTATGCCAGATATGCAGTTTTAGGGCTTGTTGGTCCACATTTATTTAACCGCTTGCCAACCGTATACTGTATATATGGTGGCAAGGCAGCTCCTCTGCACAGAATCACGTACCTGTATGTAAAAAAAATGCAAAAAAATGCAAAAAAAATGTAATTCTATAAATCTATCCCATAGTTTGTGGATGCTATAACTTTTGCGCAAACCAATAAATATATACGCTTATTGGGATTTTTTCTTTTTAACAAAAATATGTAGCAAAATACATATTGGCCTAAACCGATGAAGAATTTAGATATAATTTTTTATTGGGTATGTTTTATAGCAGAAAGAAATATTTTTTTTTTCTTCTTCCAATTTGTTTCTAGCACAAAAAATAAAAACTGCAGATCAAATACCACCAAAGGAAAGCTCTATTTGTTGGAAAAAAATGACATCAATTTTATTTGGGTACAGCGTTGCACAAATTGTCAGTTAAAGGCCTGGTCATGAAGGGATTTAAATCTTCCAGAGGGCAAGTGGTTGAATGGAAAGAAAAGTCCAACAAAAGCAATAAGAAAAGTTCAACACAGAACAGTTGCTCATGCAGGGGTTTCCACCATCAACACAAAATAAAATAAAATTCAGCCTCCTGGCTTACTTTACAGCAATGCTGCTCAGTTCTTGAGCCTCAGTCCTCCTAACCATCTAAAACGGTATCCCTGTGTTAAAGTACAAATGCTATACCTCTATTAGCACTCTTTCTTGCAGCTCCTTGCTGCTCCCTTGGCACCTGCATCATGCAGACATGCACCCGCCTGGCTGTTTCCTTGCCAACAATGGACTCCTCGGGAGGGTGGAGCCCAGAATCCTAGCCCTGACTCTACAAAAAACACAACCCACACCTGCACAATCAGTGTGCCAGTTGTTTTCAAAACCAGGACCCAAGATTGGAAATGTCATCCTACCACACACTGTTTTTAAAATTGGTTGTGTACAAACACTCTACCTCATGAGTGCTCAACCTGTGACTGCCCAGCTGTTGCAGAACTACAAATCCCATGAGACATTGCAAGGCTGACAGTTACAAGCATGACTCCCAAAGGTAGAGGCATGATGGGACTTGTAGTTTCCAAAAGCTAGAGGGCCACAGGTTGAGCACCCATGATCTACCTCAAAGTGATGAAATATGAACAACATCCCTCTTCATAAACCGTGCTCCACACATGCTCCCCTCCACTGAACCTACACTCACCTTGGGGTCCAGACCTGAACTAAAGTATATTAGACAGTTTGGACTAGCTAATGTCACTTTATCCAACTCTTGTCAATCACAACTGTTTCCTCTAACAATCCTTTGCAGCATTTCCCAGGAGTAGCTAGGAAAGAAGGAAAGCTTCTAATGTTAAAGTAAATCCACAGACCAAAACACAGCAACAAGCCACCAAGGAAATGGAAATTGTTTTATCCAAAAGCATTTGAAATTTTGTGCAGTTAGTTTAATACTCCAGAAGTCTTGATAGGTGGTAGGTGGTACCATGATGGTTTATCAATGAAAGGTCGTAAGAGACTCTTATTTTAGGCCTTTCAAATTGTATATGTGTACAGTAATTAGTACATGATTTCCCACTAACTGTAATATAACAGTACTCTATTATTATTTTAGGCCTCCACACCCACAAGCCTAGAAAGCCAATAAAATATTGCTATTCTTAAGCAAAGTTGATTATTTTGCATAATTTACAATTTCATAACAATTTGCAGTTTTTTTATAAAATCATTACTAATTTGAAAAAACTTCACTGCAAGAATTAAACTAACGTGAAAAAACTAGAGACAGCAAAGTACAATTTCTATGACCAAGAAGCAGATACCAATACCAAGTAACCACAAATCAGGTTGCATAGTTCACAGATGAATAAGATGGAAGCTGTTTGGTGGTCAAAGGTTAATGCAATTCACAGCCAGTCCTTGATCTTTGTACAACCTTAATAAATAAAGCAAAATGTGTGAGTTGGCGCATTCCTTAAATACAAACAATGACATTGGCTTGGAGCAAAACATGGAAATTATAATCACAGTAGGTGCAAGTGTCGAGAAAAACAAATGTTATGTTCAATTATTAGCATTTGCACAAATGATTTGCAGCATAAAACCACATTAATATTTTTTAAAAATTACTGAATCTAGGGCAATATTATTTAATACAGGGGTAACACATTTAACAAAATGTATTATTTGTGTATAACTTTGGCCATGTCCAAAAAATGCCCATCAAATGAAAAGAAAAGCTTAGTGTTCAGGTGCATTAGTGTTTTTTGACAGAAATGTTTTAAGAATGTTAAGTATATGCCTGGACAAAATTTTAAAAACATGAACATTTCCCATCAAGAGTATACAGTGTTTTGAATTGTAGGGAACTGGCAGTTTTATACCTATAGTGACTTAACAAAGTACAGCAATACACCAGAATCCCAGACTCACGCAAGACAGCTGAAAACCTTCATTGTGTGTCTGTACCAAGTAAATGTACCAAACCCAACTGCTTATATACAATTACAACCAGTGCAGGAAGGGTAAACATGGGCAGGGCAGTCCACTGAACAATAATCGAAACTTCCCAGTAACTCTCTAGCTAGTCATCACAAAAAAGCTTACGTAAAAAGTTTCAACAATGAGCTGGAGATTTAGAAACACTTTATTACCTTATGGAGTCTCTTGGTGCAGAGGCCACTGAGAGGACTGGTGGCATAATACACTGTCTTGGCCCTGAGCAGGCTGGGCAGAAAATTCAAGTAATTAACCATCTCAATACAGGGCACTTTTACCCCCTTCCTGCTCAGACCATTTTTGAGCCATCAGAGCTGTCACACTTTGTATGATAATTGTGCGGTCATGCTACATGTTACCCATATGAGATTTTTATATTTCTCTTTACACAAATAGAGATTTTTTTTGGTGGTATTTAATCACAGCTGGGTTTTTTTATTTTTTACAATATATAAATATATATAAATATATATATATACCGAAAAATTTGAAAAAATAAAATAACTTTTTTTAGTTTCTGTCAGTAAATTTAGTAAATAACTAATTTTTCTCCTTCACTGATGAGGCTGCACTGATGGGCACTGATAGACTGCACTGATGGGTGGTACGTATGGGCACTGATGAGGTGGCACTTATGGGCACTGCTTAGGTGACACTGATGAGGAGGCACTAATATGCCGCACTTATGGGCACTGATAGGTGGCACTGATATGTGGCACTGATGATCACTGATAGGCGGCACTGATGGGTGGCATGGGTGGACACTGATAGTTGACACTGGTGAACACTGATAGGTGGTACTGGTGGGCACTGATAAGCATTACAGATAGGTGGCACTGATGGGCATTGATGGGTGGCACTGATGGGCATTGATGATCAGCACTAATAGGTGGCACTGATGAGCACTGAAAGCCAGAACTGACTGGCATTGCTAATGGGTACTGATTGGTGGCACTGGTGAGCACTGATTGCTGGCACTGGTGGGTACTGATTGTTGGCCCTGCTGGCGCTTTATTGTAATGAGGGTACTGATGATAAGGGCCTTGATTATCTGACTTGCTGTCTCTGTCAGTGTGAGAAGATGAGAGACAATTACCGGCACTTCCGTGTTTACATGTGACGGCTGTGATTAGACACAATCACATGGTTAAAGAGCCGGGTGATCAGCTCTTAACAGAGATCAGGGTTGCCCGTGTCCTAGCAACACAGAACGGCTGAGAGCGGTCTTTTTGAGACAACGTCATCTGATGTCCACCCAGAAGGAGAGCCGCACCACCTTGCCGTCATTTGACGGTGGGTGGATGGCAACTGGTTAAAGCACAATGAAACCCTGAACTGAATGACATTTAGGGGTGGAAGTAGTAAAGGCAAATAATAGACAGTGCACTTTGCAAGTGCAGTTGTACTCTGTAAGTGCAATTACACTAATTTCCCCCAAAACTTAAAATGTGGTAAAGCTCAAATGATTTCAAACATCCAATCATGTGCAAGCATTTGTGTCCTTCTTGCACCTGATTGGGTATTCTTTACAAACTTAAGATTTACCACATTATATTTAATAAGGAAAATTAGTGCAACTGCACTTGCAAAGTACACAGTCTTTTTGCCTTTAGTAAATTAACCCGTCTTTTCTTAAAATACTCTGTACTATAAAAATATAATACCCCTTTGTTTACTTTAGCAGCAGTGAGAACCAGAAATGTCATTAGGTTCTGGCAAGTGATGGGAGCGGTTCAGTGGGGTGGTTTATGTAAGTAAATGCAATCAGTGCAACCTCCAATAACTTAAAACAGTGTTCCAGGCTAAAATCAAACTAGGTGTAAACCAATGGAGCACCCCACTTCCTCTCGTTTTTGGATATTCCTTTTTTTTGTGGCCTTTTTTTACCTTTTTTGTTTTTCCAGCAGGACTTCCGTTCTACCTCGGCACAGCGAGGTATGTCGTCTCTGGCTTTGGTCCCTCCTCCTTACCCCCACTGCCTTCTGGGACCTGTGTGTGTCCCAGAAGATGACAGGGCCATTTAGAAAGTGCATCGACAGGTAAATATCCTTATATTAAAAGTCAGCATCTACATTATTTGTAGCAGCTGACATAAAAAAAAAAAAGTATTACTTTTAATTATATATTAACACTCAATTGCTAGCTGAACACTCCTCAGTGATTTCACCACATCCAACTTTTGACTAATTCCACCTGTACAGCGCAGCGCAACTAGAGCAATATGTGACAAAATTCCAAGTAAATATTTTTTTGAAACTTCAGTCTCCAAAAATTATTAAATAATTGATAAAAAAAAAAAAAAAAAAAAGAAAAGTCCTCTTAAGTCCAAAGCAATAATAAATAAGTGAGCATGTAATTTAAAAACGTACTCTGCCACCCACGGAGCTCTTCTATAAAACTTTTTTCATCCAATGTTGAGCGCACCACCGACACCAGGTGAAAAACCTGCTCACCTCATACAAGAAACCGGCTCATCAGCATAACTCCCTCGAATACCCTGGGGTGGTCACCTCTCCTTTCTCCTGGAACTTGGCACACTTTCTTATGCTTATACACTCCAAACATCAGCGGCGATGACAGCGTGATATCATGCGCTCGGCAACCCCCATCCTAGACGTGTAGTGCCCTCTCATTGGGCTTCCTCAGTAGGTCAATCAGTAGTAGTAGGACAGTAGTATGTCCAATTGAGAAAGCCCAATGAGAAGGAGCTAAGTGTCTAGGAGGGAAGAGCCAAACCTGTGACATCACACTTCCACCGCCGCTGATGTTTGGATTGTATAAGCATAGGAAAGTGTACCAAGTTGCAGGAGAAAGGAGAGGTGACTACCCCAGGGGATTCAAAGGAGTTATGCTGATGAGCCTGTTGTTTCTTGTATGAGGTGAGCAGTGCACAAACACTGTAGCTGTTGTCTTCTAATATTAGAACACTTACCTGTTCAGGCATCCAGCAGTGTCCTCACCTGAGCTGATTCTTCAATCGGCTATCAGGTGCTGGCGCCACCATCTTGACTAAGGGAAACTGAAAGTGAAGTCTTGGGGCTACACAGCCGGTTTCCTAATGTGCATGTGCGAAGCGCACTGTGCTTTGTGAATGGGCTGCAGTCTTTTGAGACCTGTGAAGTGTCCCAGAAGGCTGCGGGGGAAGGAGCGTGTGGAGCTCTGCTTTAAGGTTTGTAATTTTGGGTATCTATTTACTTGGTGCAGCCTCATTTTTTATAGTTTACCAAAAATGGGTAATTGATTGTGCTTGTGTGCCCCAAAATTGACTTTAGCATATTTTTTACTGAAATTTTGTGGTAATATTGTATGATATAAATTGTTTTGTGTGCAGAAAACGAAAAAAAAAAACTGCTCTAGATGCGAGACATACATACACTTAGTGTAAAGTGAAATCTGTGCTATATTTTTTTATTATTTATAGAATAATAATCATAATCATTCCAGAATAATCATACACTATATCAGAAGATTTTTATTTTCAATGTCAATGATCTGGTGTTATAGATATAAAAAAGCAAAACTTTGGGGACCACCAAGTCTACATTTCTAGCTATATTTTCTTTTAAGATATTAATCTCCATATAATTAATCTCTGTTAACCAGATTATGATGGCATAGCTGTAGAGGCATTTTCAGAGCATTTTCCCTGTCCTTAAACTACTGTTGTTTTTTGTTCCCATTGAAGTGTATTCCTGGAAGAGGAAATATATTTAGAAAGTAAGTACTTCCAAAAAGGGCCCATTGTAAATAATTACTGCAAGTTAAAAATAATGTTTCCATCAAGTTACTGCAAAAGGGGACATTAGCAATTCTATTTTCACCACTTCCTGACATTGCAGATATCATGAGTCCCTTGGCAATGCCCCGGGAAGTACCATAAATGCTTTACATATCTGATTTGTACAAAGAAATATAGTGCTTTGCTAAGGGCAAATTTGTTATGATTCAAGATTTGTATTAGGAGCATTTAGGACATTTTAGTTTAAGCGCTTAAGTAAAAATAGTGAAAGTACTAAAATAGGTAATATGAAGTCTAATATAATCCAATGCCCATTTAGCCTCATATATGAAGCTGTCTTAAAATGGTTCTAAAAGTAGAAGCTTCTTTACCTTAATGCATTCTCTACATTAAGATAAAAACATTCTGTGTTCCGCTCCCCTGCAGGCCCCAACTCCTTATACTTACCTGAACTTTATCTCAATTCAGCAATGTGCCTGAGCAGCTCTCTTTACTCTCTCCCTTATTCATGGAGGCAACCGTGGGAGCAAATGGCTTCTGCTGCTGTCAATCACAGCCTGTGGGGAGAGAGTGAGTGGGAGTAGGGCCGACTGAGCCCATTCTAGTGCCCCCATAGCAAGCAGATTGCTATGGAGGCACATTTAGAAGGAAGAAGGAGTCAGGAAAACCAGCAAGGGGACCCAAGAATAGTAGGATCTGGGCTGCTCTGTGCAAGACCATAACAGGTAAGTATAACATGTTTATTATTTTTAAAAAATCCCTTTACAATCACTTTAAAGAAATGTTTGTGTTACCAATAATAAGCAATCAGATTTCCCTTTCTATTTTACACAGAATTAAAAAATGCTTTGTTCTACAGAGCAAAGTCCAACCCTACAATTGAATTCAATATCAGAGAATTAGTGGCCAGCAAAGCATTTCACAATGGATTGTTGAATGGTGGAGGTGGGGCTTGGCCTTGAAGTGGATAGAGCTTGAAGTACACCTAAAATCAAAGGATCACCTTTCTAGACATGTTACATGTTACACCCGTATTTAGGGTGTACAATGTAACATGTTCAGCGTGCACCCCTGATCCTCCTTTCCTTTTGACAGTGTTCGGGGGATTCTTTCTCCACTGTCATAATTTGAAAACAGCGCCGCCGTGCTCCCATATCAGAGGAGTGAGCAGACAGCTATCCTGAGAGTCTGCAGGAAGCTGGCTTTGCACCCACTATCTGCTGATCGCAGGTGCAATGCTCTGCAGGTTCCTTAGGAAAAAAAGAATAAATGTACATTTTTTACCTGCCAAAAAATGTGCACTTGTTATTTTTTTGCAAAAGATGAACTTGTCCTCGAATTACCAATATCTTGCATTAACTAATGTTGACATGTACAGCATCTAAAGACAAAAAGTTTCTTTTAGGTCATGTTTAGATTGGTCAAGGGTCAAACCCCCGTCACGTTTTAATTGCTTTCATTATCCCTGCTCTGTGTTTGTTGTGGTGATCTCTGTCACTGAGATTAAAAGTAAAGGAAATTCAAAATTTTATGTTGCCATCAGAACAGCAGTGGAGGAGACATTTTGCAATGGAGTCACTTGAATTTCCCTAAATTTGGAGAGATTTCCTCACCCTTCCTACTGTATCTACAGCAGTGATCATCGACCCTGTCCTCAGGGCCCACTAACAGGCCAGGTTTGCAAGATAACTGAAAAACATCACAGGTGATATAATTTTCTGCTCAGTAATTGCAGTATTCTAGTCTGCATCTCCCCCAAGGTAATACATAAAACCTAGCCTGTTGGTGGGCCCTGAGGACAGGGTTGATGACCACTGCTCTACAAGACAGGAAGGGAGAGGAAAATCTCTTAATGAGAGATAGCAATAAACCTGAATTGGCTTTTAAACATTTTTGCTCTATCCAAAAAGAAAAAAAAACTGTTTTGGCTTTAGATATACTTTGAAGTGTATCTATAATGACAACTTTATTTTTTAAGTTGTGAATACAATGGGGAAAGACTAGAATCCCTGTTTTTATTGTTTTATGGTTTTGCTGCCACCAGAGTATCCATTGAAGAGATTCCTTCACTTCCTGTCTGGTAAAGAGGTCCACAGAACAGAAAGAAAAGTAATCTCTCTAAAGCTGAATGCAAATGCAGAGCTTTTTTTCGTTCAACCAGTGGACCAAATGAAAAAAAGAATTCACAGATCCCCGCATCCACACAAGCATGGATCTCCCCACCGTGCTAGTGTATTCTGAGAGTAGGGACTCCCCTCCACTAGAATACACAAATCAGTGCTGGTTTTGTGGGAGGACTGCTTGACTGTAGCCAGTCTGACAACTGTCTCCTGTTGAACAGAGAAGGGAACACACAGATCGAAATTTACGCCATGTTTTTGACAAATTTTTGTTGTGTTTTTGAAGCACTGAAAAGAGGTCAAGAAAGTTTGTTAAATGTCTATGAAAGTGTTGTTTTTTCTAGTGAGAAGTACTTAAAGGCGAAGGGATGTAGAAGAAATTATCTACTTTAACCACTTCCCCCCCTTTCCTGCCCAGGACAATTTTCAGCTTTCAGTGCTATTACATTTTGAATGAAAATTGTGCGGTCATGTAACATTGTACCCAAACTACATTTTTATCATTTTCTACCCACAAATAGAGCTTTCTTTTGGTGGTATTTAATCACCCCTGGGGTTTTTATTTTTTGCTAAACAAACTAAAAAAGACCGACATTTTTGAAAAGAAAGCATTTTTGTTTGTTTCTGTACTGATGAGGTGGCACTGATGAGTTGGCACTGATAAGGTGGCACTGGTGGGCACTGATGATGAGGTGCTGATATGTAGAATTGATGGACACTGATAGGTGGCACTGATGGGAACTAATAGGTGGCACTGATGGGGACTGATAGGTGGCACTGAGGGACACTGGCAGGCAGCACTGATGGGCACCGACAGGCAGAACTGATGTGCACTGACAGGTGGCACTGATAGGCAGCACTGATTGGCACTGATAGGCGGCACTGATGCACACTAATAGATGGCACTGATGGGCAGCATGGATGATGAGGTACTACGTTTTTTTTGATGGGCAATGATTGGCACTGTGGTGTGGACTGATTGGCACTGTTGTGGGCACTAAGTGGCACTTTGATGGGCACTGACAGGTGTTTCTGATGGGGCAATGACTGTAAGCTAATGGGCACTGATTGGCATTGTTTGTGACACAACTGATGGGGCTGTGCTGATAATCAATGTGCTGATTATCAGCACAAACCCTGCTTCCATCAGGGAGAGCCGCCGATCTGCTCTCCCTGTCAGTGCAAACTGAGGAAAGCCATTTACCGACACTTCATGGTTCATGCTGTGATCGGCTGTGATTGGTCAACAGATGATCACGTGGTAAGGAGCCTCCGTCAGAGGCTCCTTACTACGACCAAAGATGCAATGTGTCAGAGTGACGCACAGCACCACTGATCACTGCTCTGCGCTCCTCCGTGGGCACACGTCGGCATATTATCCTGCTGAACATTATATGATGCCCAGTCAGGATAATTGATTGTCAGAGAATTCACAAAAATGTCTGCTATCATACCACAACCTAACCAGGGTTTATCCATTTCCCGCTCAGCCTATATCAGAATGACAGCTGGGCAAGAAGTGGTTAAACCATGGTTAGGTTGTGGTATGATAGCAGACATTTTTGTAAATTCTCTGCAAGATGGATTCATATACTTTGATCTCTTTGAGGCCGCGTACACACGCGCGGACTGTTCGCCCAACTTTGTCCGTCCAACAGTTTCGGCAAACAGTCCGCTCAAACTTAGCATGGACGGACATGGCCACACACGACGGACGAACAGTTTGCTGAAACCGTGCGCGATGACGTTTCGGCACGCACGACGGATCGAAAATTTCGACGTCCAATACACTGCAATGCAACCTTCCGACGTGGAAATCCTTTCTGAGCATGCGCGAGACTTAGTTGGCCGAACAAGCCTACACACGAGCGAACAGTCCGCTGAAACCTTGTTTCAGCGGACAGTTTTTCGGAATTTCCGTAAGACCTTGTTCGGCCAACTGTCCGCTGAAACTGTCCGCTGAAGCCCCACACACGAGCGGACTGTCCGCCCAAACACTGTTCAGCGGACAAGGTTGGGCGAACAGTCCGCCCGTGTGTACGCAGCCTGACACTTGGCTTGGTCTAGCTTAAGATGGTCATGGAAAGATTGTCACAGTAACTTGCTGGCACTGGCACTTGCTGCTGTGGTACTTGCTGGTAGTGATGGACGAACTTGCGAACACGGACCGCGATCGCGGCCGATAGTTCGCGAACCGTAACATTCGCGGCTGGCCCCATTGACTTCAATGGGAGGCGAACTTTGCAAACCTACAGGTCAAATTTGCAGCCACAAAATAATGAATAGCTGTGAAATTGTTGTGACAATTCAGGACTGTGGAGCGCATGAAGGCAATGGAGGAGAGGGAAGGTCAGGGTAGGCAAAGAAGAGGGTGCAGGAGATGATCACCAGCAGCGTGACATACAGCAATGACACCTGCACCGTGATAGAGTCATCTGACACCAGCACCATGATAGAGAGCACTGACATCAGCAGCGTGACATACAGCAATGACACCTGCACCGTGATAGAGTCATCTGACACCAGCACCGTAATAGAGAGCACTGACATCAGCAGCGTGACATAAAGCACTAACACCAGCACCGTGATATACAGCACTGACAGCAGCACCGTGATAGAGAGTACTGACATCAGCACCGTGATATACAGCACTGACACCTGCACCGTAAGCAGCCCCAGGAGGAAGTCAGCATAGCACAGAGATGGTGGGAGCCCCTCATAATGAGCATAGCACAGGGGTGGTGGGAGCCCCTCACAATGAGCATAGCACAGGGATGGTGGGACCCCCTCATAATATGCACAGCAGAGGTACAGCCCCAGGAGGAAGTCAGCACAGCACGGGGATGGTGGGAGCCCCTCATAATAAGCAGCTCCAGGGGGAAGTCAGCACAGCACAGGGATGGTGGGAGCCCCTCATAATAAGCAGCCAAAGGAGGATGTCAGCATAGCACAGGGATGGTGGGAGCCCCTCATAATATGCACAGCAGAGGTACAGCCCCAGGAGGAAGTCAGCACAGCACAGGGATGGTGGGAGACCCCCATAATAAGCAGCCCCAGGAGGATGTCAGCATAGCACAGGGATGGTGGGAGCCCCTCATAATAAGCAGCCCCAGGAGGATGTCGGCATAGCACAGGGATGGTGGGAGCCCCTCATAATAAGCAGCCCCAGTAGAAATATGACACCGCTCAACCTCTTCAAAGAGGAGGGTACGGCAATATAGTACGGTGTGCTTTTTTTGGACAAGGAAGTGAGCCAAATGAAGAAAGAGGGTCTGTGTGCTCGATTAAAAAAATTGTTTATAGACATATACATGGTCTACTGGTCACATGTGTTGAATTCCTCCGAGATCCATGCCTCATTCATTTTTAGAAATGTGAGGTAGTTAACACTGTCGTGAGCTAGGCGAGTACGCTTATCGGTCACGATCCCCCCTGCTGCGCTGAACGTCCTTTCGGACAGGACACTGGATGAGGGGCAAGCCAACAGTTCGATTGCAAATTGGGCAAGCTCTGGCCAGAGGTCAAGCCTGCCCACCCAGTACTACAGGGGTTCATCACTCCTCAGAGCATCCACATCGGCTGTTAACCCGATGTAGTCGGACACCTGACGGTCTAGGCGTTCCCTGATGCTGGATCCGGATGACACCTATCGATGGGTCGGCTGAAAGAATGACCTCATATCCGAAGTCACCAACACATCTTCAAACCGGCCTCTTCTTGCAGGCGCTGTTGGATTGATACCCGCAACTCCTTCTCTGGGAGTGGGAATTGCTCCTCTGCCAGCGCACGCAAAAGCAGAATGCAGCATTTCTCAAAGCAAGGCCTGGAAGTGCTGCATTCTGCCAGCCCTCTGTGACGGCGGTAACATTTCCGCCATTTTGTGTTTGTACCGGGGGTCTAAGTACGTTGCCACCCAGTACTGGTCCTTGACCCTTATGCTTTTTATACGGGGGTCCCTATTAAAACACTGGAGCATGAAGGCCCCCATTTGCACTAAAGTGGAAGCGGTGTGGTGGCCTGGCTCCTGCTCCTCATCCAGGATAATGTCGTCCTCTTCATTCTCCTCTCCCCATCCACGCACAACAGGGATACCAGAAAGGTTTAAAGCATGCTCTTCTTGCTCCTCCTCATCCGCCCCGGCACCATCCTCCTCTGACTCCTCTTCAGACTCCTGTTGTTCACTTGTCTCAGATAGAGTAGCCCCCCCCTGGGAATTCATCCAGCATTGCGACTTCCTCATCTTCCCGCTCCTGCTCCTCCACAGCTTGATCAATGACACGACACAATGCACGCTCCATAAAGAAGACATAAGGTACCATGTCACTGATGGCGCCATGGCTGCAACTGACCAGTTTGGTGATCTCCTCAAATGGGCGCAGAGGTCTGCATGCGTCTCGCATGAGCAGCCACTGGCGCGGTGAAAAAACCCCCAGCTCCTCAGAACCTGTTCTGCCGCAGAGTTCATACAGGTAGACGTTAACTGCACGTTTCTGCTGGAGCAGCCTATCAAGCATATAGAAGGTTGAGTTCCATCGCGTCGGGCAATCGCAAATAAGACGTCTGACCGGAAGATTGTGTCGCCGCTGAATGTCAGCAAGGCGAGCCATGGCTGTGTAAGATCTTCTGAAATGGGTCGAGATTTTCCTTGCCTGCCGCAAGATGTCCTGGACCCCAGGGTATTTGACAACGAATTGCTGCACGACCAAGTTTAAGACTTGGTCGTGCATGGCACGTGGCACATGGCACGTGCGTAATTTTGCCCTGTTTCAATGCGCTAAGCAGATTGGCACCATTGTCACACACCACTTTACCAACTGTCAATTTCTGCGGTGTTAGCCACTGATCTGCCTATGAACGTAAAGCTGAAAGGAGTGCCGGGCCAGTGTGGCTCTTGGCTTCCAGGCACAACAGACGCAGCACGGCATGGCAACGTCTCACCTGGCATGTCGAATAGGTTCTGGGGAGCTTGGGCGGCGCAGCGGAAGAGACGCTAGCAGCGGAAAAGGAAGAGTCAGTCGAGGAGGAGAGGGAGGAGGATGGAGTAGGAGGAGGAGGAGAAGAAGAGTCAGGCCTGCATGCAATCCGTGGCGGTAAAACAAAATCTACACGGGTGCCACGGGTTACATGCTTGACGGCCGTCAGAAGGTTCACCCAGTGGGCAGTAAAAGTGATATACCTTCCCTGCCCGTGTTTGCTAGACCACGTGTCTGTGGTCAGATGTATCTTGGCACCGACACTGTGTGCCAGAGATACATTCACTTGCTGCTGAACATGGCCATATAGCGCCGGGATGCCCTTCTCTGAGAAATACTTCCTTCCTGGGACCTTCCATTGTGGTGTTCCAATGGCCACAAATTTGTGAAAGGCCTCCGAGTCCACCAGTTTATATGGCAGTAGTGGGCGGGCTATGAGTTCTGACAAGCCAGCCGTCAACCGTTGGGCAAGAGGGTTATCCGGCATCATCAGTTTTTTGCGCTCGAACATTAGGCCCACGGAAGCCTGCCTTTTTGCAGAAAAACATGAGCTTGGTGTGATGGAAGGTGGAGTGGAGGACAATTGTCAGGAGAGAGGAGAAGGAGAAGTAGAAGACGAGGCTGGACGGTGAGAGCCTGGAGTGTGGCTTTGTGTGTTCTGTTGCTCCCACTGGGCTCGGTGATGGCTGCTCATGTGCCTTCTTAAAGCGGTCGTCCCTAGGTGAGTGTTGGGCTTACCGCGACTAATGCGTTGACTGCAAAGATTGCAGATGGCAACGCTATTATCAGCAGCGGACACGTTAAAAAAAGCCCACACTGCGGAGCCATGTGCTGGTGTCTTGGGTGCGCCAGATGTGACCGTACATGGTCGATGACTCGCTCCTGATACATTTGCAGTCTGCTTTGTCCCTCCTGTGCAATGTAAGTTATTCCTGCTTCTCCTCCCTATCTGCTGGTCCATATCTCCCTCTGAACTCCCCTCCTCTTCCTCTCTTGTGGGCACCCATGTGACAGCACTAGACACGTCATCATCGACGTCACCTTCCCCACCGCTATAAGTAGAGATCTCTGAGTAGGCAGCAACAGCGGGGACCAACCTCCTCCTTGGGCTGATCTGGGTACTGTCGTCAGACTGCTGAGTGGCGGTTGTTGCTACCTCCTCTTCCTGATCCAACACCAAGAGTGGCTGCGCATCAGAAATGTCTTGATATGGATCAGAAAATAATTCCTGTGACTCAAGCGGAAGGTATGTGGTGGTGGTGGTGGTGGTGTTGTTGGTGGTAGTGTCTTTGGGGGTGCACATAGCAGAGAGTGAAGAAGAGGGTGCAGATCGAGAGGATGAGGAGGGTGCAGAAGAGTAAGGCTGAGTGAGCCACTCAACCAAGTCTGGTGCATCCTTTAAATGAATTGAACACACCTTCTGCAACTTCACACTTTGGCTCAAGCCTGTTGCTCCTGCCCTACCCCTACCACCCCTGCGGAAGGGCCTGCCTCTTCCTCTGCCTGTCATTTTTTAAATGACCCTGTGACAAAACTCTCAGTCCCTATACTGATAAAGGACTACTGCAGCAGTAGGGCAGCAGTCAGCAGTAGTGCACCTCAACCCTATGTATTGTGGACCTATACCAGTCCTTAACGAATAGCAGACTGTACCTCACTCAACCCTATGTACTGTAGCACCCTAGACCTTACCAGTCCTTCTAAGGACCTTTGTGGAACAAGTAGGTTGTGAATGATTAGCAGACTGTACGTCAGTCCCTATACTGATGAAGGACTGCTGCAGTATAGGGCAGCAGTCAGCAGTAGTGCACCTCAACCCTCTGTATTGTGGACCTATACCAGTCCTTAACGAATAGCAGACTGTACCTCACTCAACCCTATGTACTGTAGCACCCTAGACCTTACCAGTCCTTCTAAGGACCTTTGTGGAACAAGTAGGTTGTGAATGATTAGCAGACTGTACGTCAGTCCCTATACTGATGAAGGACTGCTGCAGTATAGGGCAGCAGTCAGCAGTAGTGCACCTCAACCCTATGTATTGTGGACCTATACCAGTCCTTAATGAATAGCAGACTGTACCTCACTCAACCCTATGTACTGTAGCACCCTAGACCTTACCAGTCCTTATAAGGACCTTTTTGGAACAAGTAGGTTGTGAATGATTAGCAGACTGTACGTCAGTCCCTATACTGATGAAGGACTGCTCTAGTATAGGGCAGCAGTCAGCAGTAGTGCACCTCAACCCTATGTATTGTGGACCTATACCAGTCCTTAACAAATAGCAGACTGTACCTCACTCAACCCTATGTACTGTAGCACCCTAGACCTTACCAGTCCTTATAAGGACCTTTGTGGAACAAGTAGGTTGTGAATGATTAGCAGACTGTACGTCAGTCCCTATACTGATGAAGGACTGCTGCAGTATAGGGCAGCAGTCAGCAGTAGTGCACCTCAACCCTATGTATTGTGGACCTATACCAGTCCTTAACGAATAGCAGACTGTACCTCACTCAACCCTATGTACTGTAGCACGCTAGACCTTACCAGTCCTTATAAGGACCTTTGTGGAACAAGTAGGTTGTGAATGATTAGCAGACTGCAGCAGAAGGGCAGCAGTCAAGTATAATATTCTTTCTATATTTGGAAGAAAGAATATTATACGTGTACAAGCCTATTACCATACCAGTCCTGAAAAGAACCTTTGTGGACCTAATAGTAACAGCTACTGATTAAACTGACTGTCCCTCACTGCCTCACACACAGCTTCCTGCCTGTCCCTATGTAAACTGACAAAACAGAGGCTGCTGGAACAATAACTTGAATAGCACTTTTGTGGACCTAATAGTAACAGCTAATGATTAAACTGACTGTCCCTGCAGCACACAGCGTCCTGTCCCTTTCTCTACACTGACAAAAGACACTCAGGCTGCTGCAACAATCACTAGCACAGCAGTGCCTCAAACCTATATCCTGAACTACACCTAACACCTATACCAGTCCTAAAAAGAACTTTTGTGTACCAAATAGCTAGCGATTTGGGTCACTGCAATCTCTCCCTGCTCCACACAGCAACCTCTCCCTATAGTGACAGAAGAAAGAATGTAAAATGACCGCCAGATCAGGTCTATTTATAAGTTAGGGGGAATGTCCAAGTGTCCATGTGCTGTAATGTCTCAATTGGCTGTCCTGTACCCCATGATGGATGTGTCATCATAGGTCAAAGTTCTTTTACACAGTAAACACGGAAGTCCGCCGAGCGAACGGCGGCAATATTCCGCCAATCGGGAGGACGGCGAACAGCCAAAACGACCGCCGGGCGAACCGTTCGGCCATCCCTACTTGCTGGCACTTAAACATTTCTGACACATGAATGTCATGAATGTCATTGTTTAGCCACTTCCTGTTATGGGGAAACAACTGTCTTCTAATTTTTATGCATTGTCATCCTGTCACATGTGTTCCTGATAAAGCCTACTAGATGCCATGCCAATGTACATTGTATGGGTACTAATGTTGTAACCCTGCTCTGGGCTTTGACTTGCAGCCATCACCAGGGCATGTGCACATAGACAGATAATGGCTGCAAAAAGACTGGAGGAGATCAGCAGTGCTAAGGGATAAAAAGTGGTAAATAAATTGTATCCTATCTAAAAAATGCAATTGTTTTTATTCACAATGCTTTAGCAAGCGAAATGTCATCCAGTTGGGGTTTACTGTACATCTAGTTTAACTCTTCATCAGACAGAAGTTGAATCCATCTGTTTAGTGTACCCCAGGGCCTAGGGGCTCTTTGGGTGCATAGAAATGGATCTAAGAAATTACAAACACTTTGAAACAATTGTTAGTTTGGTTGCTTTTATCACACTGGTAGGTCTCCTTTAAAGGCATCTCTGAAACATCGTTAGCAGCTCTCATTCATTCATGGCAGCACATACTGTATGTTGTTAGCACCTTTTCTTGTTTAATGAGAAAAATGCGTGCCTCTGAAGCAAAGTTGAAAAGCTTCTCACTTGCACAGAAATGAACACCGCTGGGCTTGTCTTGTTCTGGAAGATGTAATATCAGCAACAGCTTCAGGGATATGCATGAAAAAGGCAACATAATACTGTTGACATGATATGCATTAGCTAAAACAGGAGATGATTGCTGGCTAACCTTAGAACAGAGCAGGAACCGCACAGCCAGTCATATGCATACCTGAGCTCTTGTCAAAGCGTTGGATCATGCTACTCGGTGCATATATGCATTTTAAAACATGTCATCATCGTTTTTAATTATCCTTTCATAAACATGCTGAAATACAACTCTTTAAAATAAGTGGGGATGAGCTTGATGTTTGGGTCGAACATACGGTCGACTCAAACATACGTACATTCTGCATCCAGTGTAGCCTATATCTACAGTGCATTCTGTGGTGTATTGTTTCTAATATGCTTCAGGCGATGTGCACAGTATCTAATACAGTGTCTACAACGTCTACTACACTTCTGGTGGTGTACACAGTACACAAAACAGTGCAGCTGTAGTACAGTTTATACTACTTTTCTGGTGGTGTACACAGTATCTAATGCAGTGTGTACAGTTTCTACTACACTTCTAGTGGTGTACACAGTACAATAACACAGTGCAGCCATAGTACAGTTTATACTTCTTTTCTGGTGGTGTACACAGTATCTAATACAGTCTGTACATTTTCTACTATACTTCTGGTGGTGTACACAGTATAAAATACACTGCATCCGTAGTACGGTTGCTAATAAAGTGCAGGCAGTGTACACAGTATCTAATACAGTGTGTACAGTTTCTACTACACTTCTGGTGGTGTACACGGTACACAATACAGTGCATCCGTAGTACAGTTTCTACTACTTTTCTGGTGGTGTACACAGTATCTAATACAGTGTGTACAGTTTCTACTAAACTGCTGGAGGTGTACACAGTACACAATACAGTGCAGCTGAAGTATAGTTGTTCATACAGTGCATTCGGTGTACACAGTATCTAATACAGTGTGTACAGTTTCTACTACACTTCTGGTGGTATACACAGTAGACAATACAGTGCAGCCATAGTACAGTTGTTAATACAGTGCAGGCGGTGCACCAAGTATCTAATACAGTGTGTACAGTGTCTACTACACCTCTGGTGGTGTACACAGTATGAAATACACTGCATCCGTAGTACAGTTGCTAATACAATGCAGGCGGTGTACACAGTATGTAATACAGTGTACAGTTTCTACTACACTTCTGGTGGTGTACACAGTACACAATACAGTGCATCCGTAGTACAGTTCCTACTACTTTTCTGGTGGTGTACACAGTATCTAATACAGTGTGTACAGTTTCTACAACACTTCTGCTGGTGTATACAGTATAAAATACAGTGCATCCGTTGTGCAGTTGCTAATACAGTGCAGGCGGTGCACACAGTATCTAATACAGTGTGTAAAGTTTCTACTACACTTCTGGTGGTGTACACAATATCTAATACAGTGTGTACAGTTTCTACTACACAGTGCAGCTATAGTACAATTGTTAATACAGTGCAGGCGGTGTACACAGTATCAGTATCAAATACAGTGTGTACAGTGTCTACGACACTTCTGCTGGTGTTCACAGTATAAAATACAATGCAGCCATAGTACAGTTGCTAATACAATGCAGGTGGTGAACACAGTATCTAATACAGTGTGTACAGTTTCTACTACACTTCTGGGGGTGTACACAGTTTAAAATACAGTGCAGCCATAGCACAGTTGCTAATACAGTGCAGGCTTTGTACACAGTTTCTAATACCTTGTGTACAGTGTCTACTACACCACTACACATCTCGTGGTGTACACAGTACAGTATCTAATACAGTGTAGTGTGGTATTGCAAAACAAAATACACATCATTGGTCTATCACATTTATGTGATAGACCAACACAAAGTGGCATATAATTGTGAAGTGAAAGGAAAATTATAAATCGTTTTAAACATATTTTACAAATAAATATGTGAAAAGTGCGGTGTGCATTTGTATTTACCCCCACTGAGTCAATACTTTGTAGAACCTCCTTTCGCTGCAATTACACCTGCAAGTCCTTTTGGTATGTCTCTACTAGCTTTGCACATCTAGAGAGTGACTTTTTTGCAAAATAGCTCAAGCTCTGTCAGATTGGATGGAGAGTGTCTGTGAACAGTAATTTTCAAGTCTTGCCACAGATTCTCAATTGAATTTAGGTCTGGACATTGACTGGGATATTCTAACACAAGAGTATGATTTGATCTAAACCATTCCATTGTAGTGCTGGCTGTATGTTTAGGGTCGCTGTCCTGCTGGAAGGTGAACCTCTGCCCTAGTCTCAAGTCTTTTGCAGACTCTAACAGATTTTCTTCTAAGATTTCCCTGTATTTGGCTGCATCCAACTTCCCATCAACTCTGACCAGTTTCCCTGAACATCCCCACAACATGATGCTGCCACCTCCATGCTGCCACCTCCCCTCCCAGTGGGTATGGTGTGTTAAGGGTAATGTGTAGTGTTAGTTTTCCGCCACAAAAGTTCAATTCTGGTCTCATCTGACCAGAGCACCTCCTCCCACATGTTTGCTGTCCCCCCCACATGGCGTCTTGCAAACTGCAAAAGGGACTTCTTATGGCATTTTTTCAACAATGGCTTTCTTCTTATCACTCTTTAATAAAGCCAAGTTTGTGGAGTGCACTACTAATAGTTGTCCTATTGACAGATTCTTCCACCTGAGCTGTGGATCTCTGCAGCTCCTCCAGAGTTACCATGGGCCTCTTGGCTGCTTCTCTGATTAACGTTCAAAGCTTGGGATATTTTTTTATAACCTAACCCTGCTGTAAACTTCTCCACAACTTTATCCCTGACCTGTCTGGTGCGTTCCTTGGTCTTCATGATGCTGTTTGTTCACTAAGGTTCTCTAACAAACCTCTGAGAGCTTCACAAGACAGCTGCATTTATACTGAGATGACACACAGGTGGACTCTATTTACTAATTAGATGACTTCTGAAGGCAATTGGCTCCACTAGATTTTAGTTAGGGGTATCAGAATAAAGGGGGCTGAATACAAATGCATGCCCCACTTCACATATTTATTTGAATATGAATACTTTTTCAAAGCACTGTATATGTCAGCTCATTCTGGGTCACGGCAGGAGAGCAAAAGTAGGTGCACTTTTGATAAGTATACTAATAAAACTTTTAAGAGTATACATATCCCTGTATATTGAGGAAGGTATCTAGAAGTGTTTTTAATTTGTCAACACTACCAGCTGATACTAATACCTGTGGAAGGGAATTCCTAATTTTAGCTGCTTTGACTGTAAAGAACCCTCTCTGTATTTTCTGATTAAACCGCCTTTCCTTCACATGTCCTCATCAGGAACCTAAGGTGAATCAAATTGTTACCATCTTTACAGTCACTATAGATTAAAGGAGAAGTCCAGCCAAAGCTTGTTTGGCTGGACTTCTCCTGTGGATCACAGAAGTTTTGCTCTCCTGTGACCCATTTCCAGCAGAGAGTGGGCTAATGTCCGCTATCTGCTGACATCACAGAAATCAGTCCAGGCAATGGAAGTTTGGATCCGCCAGGTGCCTGGACTGACACCCATCTCAGGCTCTTAGCAAGCCACCAGAGCCTGAGACAGCCACTCCCTGCCCCTCCACAGCTCAGCGCTCTAGTGAGTGAGGAGGAGAAGAGTGGAGAGCTGCTGATGGACAGTCAGAATCTCTCTTCTTGGGGAGCTGTGAGAATCGAGCTATGGGCGATGTTTGATCACTCGGTTCTCAGTGCAGAGGCACCGAGGGACAGTTGCAGCATCCACCAAGGTAAGTATGATACTGGAAAAAAAAAAATACTTTTCTTTTAATTTGTTTGATAGCACCTCCTCTCTAAGGCAATATGTTTAATTTACTTAATCAGTCATTGTAGCTGAGGTCCTCTAACCCACTGATACTTATGAAAATGAGATATCATTAAAGTGGCTGTAAACCCTCACATGTATGTACTGAAGTGACAACTCTCAGGTGATAAACAGAGATTAAACAAATCCTCCTACATAAGCTGTAGCTGCTTATCTGTAACCCTCTCTTCTCTACGGCCATACTAAATTAAAGGACAATTTCTGAGCTTCCAGAGGGTAGGGAGTGGGGATGTGATGTCATGCACTGCACGGCACAGAGCTGAGTGTAATCTGAGACCTGAGTGGGAGGAATGAACACCCTCTACCCAGCCTCAAGGGGAAACCCGCACAGCTGAGGTTGCTAATCACCTGCTATGTTCTGGGATTGCCTTGTGTCAGCATAGGCATGTGAGAAGAGACTCATGCAAATAGTATAGGAGAGAGAGAGAGCAGACAGAAATCACACTAGGTCCTTTGGATAGAGGCAAGTACACATTATATCAGTAAATGCTTTATTCATTTTTCATTTCAGAGGTTTCAACCACTTTAAAGTGTATGCCAGAGCAAAGAAAAAAAAAACATTATAAGTTCATCTCTGCAATACATACACATGTCTCTATGATTTATATATTTAAAGATCTTGCAAGCACAGAAGAATACCTGTTGATCTTCCTGACATGCACTCAGCTCTTGAACTCTGTTGGTGCCTGAAAACATGCAGCATTCTTGTGGTCTAAGTATTGTCAGCCCTGCCAAATTTTCACTTCTCAAACCCAACTACTCTCTCATCTCCACAACATAAAGTAGCCCCAAGATAAAGACTGGGAGGGCTAATTACTCTCCTTGAGAAAACAGAGGAAGGGAGCACTCCACACAGGACAGCTCCAATTTTTGGATTTGATCAGCAGCACTTTTTACACTTATTGAACAAATATCACTAAATTATTTTAATGCTGTATTCAACAAACCAAAAGGCAGCAAATCGGAAAAGTTCTATAATAACATGTAACTACCCATTATAACTAACCGTCATAGTCCAACAACTAAAACCCTGAGAAAACCTTACTCGGTTAGTGCCACTACACTTGCAACTGTAGAAGTACTAAATTGTTTTTCTGGCTTGAGAAAATTTCTTGTAGCAAACCTCCCGCGGCTTGGTTGGCACACTCTCTCATCCCCTGCAAACAAGAAGACTAGCCTTTCTGAGAACAACCTGTCTTCTCCTCCCTTGTCTTCCAGGTTGAATGGGTATTAAAGTTTTTAGCTGCATTCAATTTCACTGTGCAGTGCTCATCCTGGGTCCCAATGCAGGTGCTGTGTTATTCAGTCATCTCCTCACAGGCTCTGTTGTTGCCAAGATGTTGGGGTGGGGAGAAAGTGGGGGACTTCATACAGCTGTAGCACAGCCAGCAGGATAAGGGGGGAAAGCCAGCTGTATTACTGCCGCTCCTGCCCGGGAATGAGCGGGCAGGGGATTACACAGCTAGCACAGTACCCGGATACATATTGTGACTTTCTTTGATTAAAGTATAATTATAGGCAAAACTTTTTTTTCATTTTGGATAGAGCAAGGCAGGATTATAACCCCTGTCCGTTTTTTTCCTGCCATCTGTGTCCCATTGCGGAGATTTCTCTACACTTCCTGTCCCATAGCCAAACAGAAAGTGAGAGGAAATCCCTGCAAATGAAGGGAATCCTTTGGAAGTTTCCCCATTGGAAGATTTCCCCTCTATTACTTTTCTGGGGACAACCCAAAATTTGTGATTTTCTTTTACTTTTAATTTCAATGATAATGATATACAGAACAAATAGAGAGAGTGAATCTCCCTAACGGGAACACAGACAGCAATAAGAACCTGACAAGTGTTATAATTCCTCTGTACTCTAGCCAAAACAAAAAAAAAAAAAAAATTTGCCTTTAGTTATACTAGGTTGGGATATCAAAATCTCTTTTTTGAAATGAGTTAAGCAGGGCATATATGAGTCTTTTTCTTTTTCTTTCAACCAAACACAAATATAACTCATTTCCCCATCCACACACTTAAGTTGGATGGGGGAATCCTCCCGCTGAACTATTGATTGTATTCTGACAGCAGTGGAAAAAAATCTGACAGGCTCATTGTACAGAAGTAAATCATTAAATCAACTTCTATAGAACCAGCCTGCCCATACATGGATCAAAATTCAGATGGTCCCTGCTAAACCGGTCAAATTATACTCCAAGTATGACTGGCTTTAATATACCTAGATACCTAGAACAAGAAGCATTTTTTTCACTGTGCCACTGTAAAAATCTTATTAAAGCGAAGGTCACCCGAAAAAATAAATATTAAAAGCCAGCAACTACAAATACTGAAGCTGCTGACTTTTAATATATGGACACTTACAGGGGGCCCGCAATGTTGGCAGCCGAAGCCGATCTGACCATCTGCTATCGGGTGCTGCAGCCCCCATCCTCGGTAAGGGAATCAGGAAGTGAAGCTATGCAGGTTCACTTCCTGGTTCCCTACTGCACATGCGAGAGTCATGCTGCGCATCCTCACTGGTCCCTGCTGTGTTCTGGGACCTGTGTGTCTCCCAGAATACAGCAGAGGGGACAGAGGAAGTGCCAGAAGTGGCGTAGGTCACCGCAAATGCTGCAGTGATCTATGCCAGGAAGTGGGAGCAAATACCTGGATTAAACAGGTATCTGCTCCCTCCTTCCCCCTGAAAGGTGCCAAATGTGACACTGGAGGGGGGAGGATTTCAAAAAGTGGAAGTTCCATTTTTGGGTGGAACTCCACTTTAAAGTCAATCTCACAGTCAGATAAAAACTTGAAATGAGAACTAATAGCCACTTCAATGATACGTGATGTTCCTGTGTAAACATCCTGTCGCAAGCTGCTGTTTCAGTTCATTTCCTTACATGCAAGGTAAAAGTTTATATCATCTGTAGTCTAAACAAGAAATTTGATGGGTATTTGCTTTGGACCAAACAACCATTTTAATTTATATCAGGTTTCTTCTTTAACTTAGGATCAATGTCTAGTGAATGCATTTGCTTAGCATATCCTAATTTCAAAGGGGCATTAAAGGGAAAAGAAATAAACTATTCATTGCAGTGAAACAACTAAACAACATTTACACAGGTAGCTCTAGATTATGGACTGGAACATTTATTTCTAATTATGCTGATTGGCTGGTTCATTATTTTGCTGCAGCACTAATTATATTGTTTGCATGGTCTCTAAAAGTGCATGAAATTGTGTTCAGTGGCTTAACGCTAAGTGGATAAATTGAATCTAAAAAGGAAGCTATATATTTAGCAGCAAACTTAAGTTACCATAATTAAGCTATAAATAGAGGATTTACATAGTATTTACAACATAGGGGGGCTGCAGCTCTTTCACATGAAGAAACCAATTTAAATAAATAATTTCCATTCATTTTTAACTGTTTAAAAAAAAATGTAATTATAGCGCTAAATTAATAATAAATCATTATAATTTTAAGTCTACAGATTGAAATATAAAAATGCACCAGATTGCTCAGATAAGAAATTTTAATAATAGATGACCAAAAAAACACACTGCACTTACAAACAAAATTGGAATCAAGCCTATCATGAATGTTTTTTTCCAGAAATGGATCATTCGCCAGTCTTTAGGGCAGGGGTCTCAAACTGGCGGCCCTCCAGTTGTTGCAAAACTACAAGTCCCATGAGGCATTGCAAGGCTCACAGTTACAAGCATGACTCCCCACAGGCAGAGGCATGATGGGACTTGGAGTTCTGCAACAGCTGGAGGGCCACAGTTTGAGACCCTTGCTTTAGGGGGGTGTAAAAGCTAAACTTCCTGTTGATGGCACAAGAGGGGAACATGAGAGAGAACCTCTCCAAACACTGCAAGCTGATTTGCTAAAGAATTTTAAAAATACATTTTCGCTTCAATTATCCAGTCATATGCAGATGAAATAAGTAAACAGGGATTTTCTTTTAACCTCTTTGCACCTAAGAGTAAAACAAATCTTAAGGCCTAAGCGCAATTTTGCAATTTTGACTTGTGTTAGTAAAACTGTACATATCATCACAACTACTTTGTGCATCCAGGTGGATTATACCTTGTTTTTTTAGGACTAATTGGGCTTTTATTTGGTGGTAAATGGTAATAGATATATTCAGATTTATTTTATTATCAAAGGAAATCTGGCCCAAAATAGTAAAAAAAAAAAAAAGAAATGTCAAAAAAATTAACCCTGACCTTGACTTCTGACCCTGACCTTGACCCAAACACTAACCCTGCCACTGGCCTAGATTAAACTGTGATTTAGGTATTTTTTATAGTTTTTTATTACTATTTATTTATTTTGTACACACACATTTTTTATTTGTATTACTCTGCAAGGAGAGAGAGAGAGAGATATGATGCATCTCTTGCCTCCATTCACAGAGAAAAAACACGGGGGCGGACTTCACAGTGACTGATTACTGTGATCGCCAATAGGAGTTTGAGAGCCCGATCCTTAGTACAGGGCCCGGGGCTCTCCGTTAGACCCTGGTCTCTGTGCGGCGCACTCCCGGCACAAAGGGAAATACGAAAATATGAAACCCCCAGGGAAAAAAGCCCAGTTCAGTGAGGCTGCACATTTGTTTTAAGTCGATGTGAAGGGGTTATAACATGATTGGATAATTGAAGTAATCTTCACACAATTTATTGTTGTGAAGATTTTCAAATACTTTAGTAAACCAGCCTCTTAGAATAAGAAGCAATTTGATCACAGCTATGCCAAGAGATGGGCAGATCAGTGACACAATGGGGTTTATTTAATAAAGGAAAATCCACTTTGCACTACAAGTGCACTTGGAAGTGCAGTCGCTGTAGATCTGAGGGGGACATGCAAGGAAAATAAAAAACAGCATTTTTGCTTGTACTTGATTGGATAATAAAAATCAGCAGTGCTTTCCCTAATTTCAGATCTTCCCCCCAGATCTAAAAGGACTGCACTGCGGTGCATACTAGCTCATTATGCCTTTTCCCTTGCAGGTAAGAAAAAATAAATAAATGAGAAAAGTGATGAAAAATACTTTATTTCATTCCCCAGTGTGTATCAGCACTTTTGGCTATCAGTGGATACCCTGCTACTTACCTTGAGTGTTGTTGACAATACTTTTCTATGTTCCCCACTTGTGCTAGAGTATATTGGATGATCCAAGTGATCTACCCTTGGTTTATAACATTCATGATATGCCTGCTTCCTGCCTTTGTTTGTAAGTGCAATTTGTTTGTATATTTATCTATTATTAAAATGGATTGTCAGTACATTATAATTTTAGTATTATGGAGAGAATGTAAGTAGATAATTTTTTTTTACCACTTCTCTACAATCCAGCAAAACTAATCATTTCATTGAAGGCTGGATTTCTTGTGTGTCCTTCTTCAGGCTCACATGTTTGTTAGGTCCATTAACTAGCCTTTGGGGTGACAGTATTAAAGAAGAAATATGGGAATACATTTGCTGCATCTGTTCCCCTGGTGTCGCTGCACTGAGAACCAAGCAGAGAGCTGCTTCCTGTCAGTCAGCAGCTTTCCTGCTCTGCTCTTCCATGCTCATTGGAGCGATGAGCTGTGGAGGGGAGGGGAGCGTCCGTCTCAGCCTCTCAGTGGCTCGCTGGGAGGCTGAGACGGCTATCAGTCCAGGCACCTGGCGGATCCAGAATTTCAGAGTCGGGATTAGGCGGTGCCTGGACTGATCTGTGCGGCTGACTTCAGACTGCTCTCTGCTGAAGATGGGTCACAGGAGTGCAAAGCAAATTTCACTCCTGTGAGCCATAGGAAAAGCCCAGACAAACGAGCTCAGGCTTCATATTAACTCATTCAGGAACTGCTACAAATAATTGTATCCAAAAATAGACTTGAATGTTTAAGAAACAAATTATCTTTAAAGCGTTTGTTAACCCCCCCCCCCCCCAAAAAAAAATCAGATCCTGTTTGTTTGAAGCATGTTATACAGTACAGTGCTTGTGCTTTGTAATTTGGCCCCCTGTACACCCTAAAAAACCTGGCTGATCCAGCCTGGCTATACCCTTCCTCCCTCTCTGAAAACTGATCATGATACTCATGGCTGCTGAGCCCTGACAATGTGGTCAGTTTACATGATTCTGTCAGCCTGCTCTCTGCAGCTCTCCTGTGTCTCCTCTGTCCTCCCCCTCCTCCCCAACTTTATTGTACCAATTGCACCTCCCCACTCCAGGTGCTCAGCTGATTGGTGGTGCTCTCTCTCTCCCCCTCCTCCTCAGTTGATGTCAGCGGGAGGGCTCAGCCCCGCCCACTGCAGCTGTGACACTGAGAGAAAAGAGAGGAGAGGAATCAGCTGAGCGCCCAGAGCGGAGCTTATATTGGTACAGAGCGGCAGATTTTTTACATTACACATGCATAGGAACACATGTTATTTTGGTACAGAGGGGATAAAACAATTTACTAGAAGTGGGTTAACAACCACTTTAAGACATCATTGCATTTAAGATGTTACCATTTGTACTGCAACATTACAATCAAAAGGCACTGGAAACCTCTACAAAACTCTTAATGCTTGCGGAAGCTTCTAAAGTCCAACATTGTTTCTAATATACTTCCTGTATTAGTAGTGGCCATTAAAAACTGGATTCTAGCAGTATTTATTCTTTAGGGGGAGCCACTATGGTTTTGTCCAGCCTCTTCTATTCTTTGTAAGTATAAATATGCTTGACAGTTTTACTGCTTGTTTTCTGTTTCTTTTGGTTTTTTTTTTAAAAATGTGCACCAACAATATAATTAAATAATATTTTAAATTCCTACGCTACTTATCTTTTTGTATACCTTGGAAGAGTATGCAATATCCCACAGTTACAGTCTCCAACCATTAAGATTACAGCTCCTGACATTTTAACCCCAGCACATTTTTCTAAGATTACCCCACTAGTCCTTCCTCCATTCACTTTCCTCCGTAAGTCTTTATACGATATCTCCTAACGTTAACATTTTATGTTCAACCTCCAAAAAAATTCTGTTAATTCATTTATTTTTTTTCTACTGCATTATTTTGTAGTTCCCTGTAAACTTCCCCTTCATACATCAGGCTTACTTTCCTCTATGCTACGGTCCTGTTACCACAACACTCTCCTGATTTTCCATCAGCTATTCATTCACTGCCAGCTGCCTGGCTGTATGCACAGAAGCTATGAGCAGAGATAGCTACTATGCAACAGAGAGGGAAGCACAGGAACCTATGATTTATTGCAGAATTATCTGCTGCCATGACAGACTTCTAGGCTGTATTGTCCACTTTGTGTATGCTTTGCTTTGATTAAGGGAAGGTAGGGAAGGAAATGTCAAAATCGATTGAAAGACTGTTTTTCACCATGCAAAGCCTATAAAAGGACTTGAGATAGAGTTTGACATTACCCCTTCCTCTTGATGTCAATTAGTGCTCTTTTAAACAGAGGAGGGCAAGGAGATCAGTTGCCTAAGGCACAAACAAGTAGCAGTATCCGAATGAACATGGTATCGCACCAGATAAAGGTATTGGCTAGAGGGCATTTGTAAGATAGTCAAACACATGCCAGCTGGATAAGCATTCTCTGGAGAAAACATGCATAGCCATATAGTATATATGGGTTTGTTTTCTTTTTTAGTTTAACGCAATAACAGTTATGCTGTAGATCTGGTTACTAACTGCAAAAATGTATCATTTTGTAGGTTTCGATCATAAGCATATTTTTCACGAAAACTATTTTCAACCTATAAAATGATCTGTATCTTGAATGATTTCTTGCAAGTTCCCGAAACCACATAGAATTCTGTTGTAAGCAGCAATCTTTTACAATGGGTGCAATTTGTTTGTATTCAAAAATAAATATAAATAAATGTATACTATATACTTGCCAAAATGATGCCTATTTGGTCACAAGAGTGATATGTATTCTATAACTTTAGTCAACTGTAGAAGGAACATTCCTAATGAAATCTGAAGATCACAGGCCATTCAGGTAACAGAACACCTGTAAGAGCACTGCATGTTCTTCAAATGTGAGTTTTATGGCTTCTTTACATTCAATAACTAAATGTACATTTATTACAAACAGTTTATTAAAAACAGTGTTTAACCACTTCAACCCCGGACCATTTTGCTGGCCAAAGACCAGACCACTTTTTGCGATTCGGCACTGTGTCGCTTTAACTGACAATTGCGCGGTAATGCGACGTGGCTCCCAAACAAAATTTACGTCCTTTTTTTCCCACAAATAGAGCTTTCTTTTGGTGGTATTTTATCACCATTGCTTTTTTTTTTTTTTGCGCTATAAACAAAAATAGAGCGACAATTTTGAAAAAAACGCATTATTTTTTACTTTTTGTTATAATAAATATCCCCCAAAAATATATAAAAAAAACTTTTTTTTCCTCAGTTTAGGCCGATACGTATTCTTCTACATATTTTTGGTAAAAAAAATCGCAATAAGCGAATATTGATTGGTTTGCGCAAAAGTTATAGCGTTTACAAAATAGTGGATAGTTTTATGGCATTTTTATTAATATTTTTTTTTTACTAGTAAGGGCGGCGATCAGCGATTTTTATTGTGACTGCGACATTATGGCAGACACATCGGACATTTTTGACACATTTTTGGGACCATTGTCATTTATACAGCAATCCCTGCTATACAAATGCAGTGATTCCTGTGTAAATGACACTGGCAGTGAAGGGGTTAAACAATGGGTGGCAGTGTAGGGGTTAAGTGTTCCTAGGGGTGTGCTACTAACTGTGGGGGGCTGGGCTTTCTTTTAGTGAACACTGATCTCTGCTCCAATCACATGGAGCAGAGATCAGCATCACTTGTTGCTAAGCAGAATGGGGAGATGCTGTTTACAATGGCATCTCCCAGTTCACCCGCCCCGTGAGACGATCGCGGGTATGCCCGTGGCGATCGAGTCCGCGGGACCCGCGACCAGACTCGCGGGGGTTCCGATCGGCACACGAGCGCGCCGCCGGCGGCACGCTCGCGATGGCAGGGCGACATTTAAGATTGGATGTACCTGTACGCCAATATGCCTGCCCGTGCCATTCTGCCGACGTACATTGGCGTGCGGCAGTCGGGAAGCGGTTAAGTTGGTAATATGCAGTTTTTTTTAATTAATAAATAATCAATAAAATTAAAATGTATTTCTTGTTGAATCTGTGATTTAAGCATGTGTTTTGTTTTCCTTGAGGTATGCTGCAGGATATGGCCATTGGTGCTGTACAGTTATGCCCTGTACACACGGTCGGACATTCCGACGACAAAATCCATCAGATTTTTTCTGAGACGGATTTTGGCCCAAAATCCGATCGTTCAGAACGAGGTGACGTAAACCATGTACGACGGGACTATTAAGAGGCCAGTAGCCAATAGCTTTTGTCTCGTAATTTATTCTGAAAATGCGAATTGTAAACAATTGGATTTTGTTGTCGGAAAATTTTAGATCCAGATCTCAAACTTTGTGTGTCGGAAATTCCAACAGAAAAAAATAGATGGAGCCCACACATGATTGGAATTTCCGACAACACAGTCCGATCGCACATTTTCCGTCGGAAAGTCCAACCGTGTGTACAGGGCATAACAAGATATCCCAGTAAAGGATTGCTTTGATTCATTTAAGAAATAGAGAAAAAAAAAAAATGCTTAGTTTTATAGCACTATAACGATGTAGCTCTTTGTGGCACTTCATAAGTACCTGAAATAATAATAATCTGTGGCTTAAATACATGTAAGACACAACAGTGGGGTGTGCTGGGACATTTACTTTTTAACCAATAGAGTGGTATGGCATGCTAGGAGCTGCAATTCTATAGAGATATAAACACCAGTAGATCCAAAAGACATAAGGAATGTGTTGGGCTATCTATGTGATGTGACCATAATAAAGCTGCCCATAGATGTATCAAAATGTGGCTGCTTTAGCTGGGACCAGGGGAATTTTGATCCATTTATGCCCATTTCCACTAGACGGTAGTCGATCTAACAATTGCCTTTTTTCCAAGAGAACTGTCAGAAATGTCTTCTCAATTAGCCAGCTTCAGCCAAACGACCACAGCCAGTGATCAGTATAATCTGACAGTGGAGGAGTCCTCCTGCTGTCAGAATATAATGGCACAGCAGGGAGGATTCATCCATCCACCTTGCATGTGTGGATGTGGGCAATCTGTTAATTGTATTTTATTTGTATTATATACAACTCTGTTCACAAGGTTTAGGAGTGTGTCTTTGGGAATGTTTGACCAATCTTCCAGAAGCTCATTTGTGAGGTCAGTGTGATGTTGGACAAGAAGGCCTGGCTCGCAGCCTCCACTCTAATTCATCCTAAAGGTGTTCTATCAGGTTAAGGTCAGGACTTTGTGCAGGTCATTCAAGTTCCAGACAAGTTCCTCCTCTCCAGACTCACTCATTCATGTCTTTATGGACCTTGCTTTTTTGCACTGGTGCACAGTCATGTGCCTGACCTCACAAATGTGCTTCTGAAAGAATGGTCAAACATTCTCATAGACACACTCGTAAACCTTGTGGACAGCCTTCACAGAAGAGTTGAAGCTCTTATAGCTACAAAGGGTGGGCCAGCTCAATATTGAACCCTACAGACTAAGACTAGGATACCAGTAAAGTTCATGTGTGTGCAAAGGCAGGTGTCCCAATACTTTTAACAATATAGTGTATATCAGCTCTCTGGCCAATTAAAAAATAAATAAATATGCATTTTTGGCCAGATTTGTATCTCTGCAGTAACCCAGTCAGTTAGCTTTGCGAAATGTTAATAATACGATCTTTTACATTTTTAACATTGAAGGCTGTGAGCAGATAGTAAAATTTGACTACTCAAATATGTACTCTGCTTATAATTGTAAGTACACCTCTACTGACACAAGGTCAGCTGAGCATAACTATCCCTTAAAGCGGAGCTCCACCCTAAAGTGGAGCTTCCTCTCATTGGAACCCTCCCCCCATCCGGCGCCACAATTGACACCTTTCAGGGGGGAGGGGGGTGCAGGTACCTGTACAGTACAGGTATCTGCACCCACTTCCGGCATAGATATCCGCAAAATCTGTGGATATTTACGCCCCTTTCCGCAGGTCCCCCGCTGTCTGCTGGGAAACACACGGATCCCAGAGACAGCGGGTAGCATCCTTATTGCGCAGCGTGACTCGCGCATGCGCAGTAGGGAACCGGGAAATGAAGCCGCAAGGCTCCACTTCTTGATTCCCATACCCAAGATGGTGGCGGCAGCACCCGAGAGAGGATCGAGAGATCGGCTTTGGGTGCCGACATTGTGGGTGCGCTGGGCGGGTAAGTGTCCTTGTTTTAAAAGTCAGCAGCTGCAGTATTTGTAGCTGCTGGCTTTAAAAAAAAAAAAAAACTGCGGAACTCCCGCTTTAAAGTGGAAGCCAACTGTGAGTAAAGAGAGGGAAGTCTCAGGATGTTACCTTTTGAATACCATCTTCTTAGAGGCAAACACTATGGTCATTATTGTGAAGACAGAAGTCCTAACATTTCCATAGTATGTCTTCCTCCAGTCTGTCCACAGGAAGTTAGGCAAGGCCATCTTTACATATTCATTTGCTGGTTATTTATTCTTGTTGGGAAATTTATGTTAAAAACAGGATATCAGGCTGCTACAAAAATACTAATTTGCATTTAAAAGTAAACTAATGAGAGCTTGTGTCACTCAATGACCAAGTGCATAGTTTCTATTGTCACAATAACATATTATTAATAGCTATCCCACATAGGAGATGGGTCTATTATCCAAACCATGGCAACAAAACAGAGATGCTGGGTCAAACAGGGTTTGAGGGATTATTGGGGAATGCCTCATGAACTAAAAAGAATACACACATTTTAAAGCTACTCATTGTGAATATATATATTTTTTAAAAATACATTTCCCCATTTTTACTAAAATTCACATCAGTATGCATCTTTGCATGCTGTTGTGAAATCATCTAACACAGTGGGGGTTATTTACGAAAGGCAAATCCACTTTGCACTACAAATGCACTGCAAGTGCACTTGGAAGTGCAATCACTCTAAATCTAAGGGGTAGATCTGAAATGAGTGGAAGCTCTGCTGATTTTATCATCCAATCATGTGCAAGCTAAAATTCTGTTTTTTATTTTCCTTGTATGTCCCCCTCAGATCTACAGCGACTTTACTTCCAAGTGCACTTGCAGTGCAAAGTGGATTTGCCTTTAGTAAATAAACCCGTGTGTGTGTGTGTGTGTGGTGAGGTAACCCCAGCTGCACTGATGCCTCCTTGGAAGGCAACAGCATCTGTGCATTCAGACCTCAGATCTAATTTATTATGAGATCTCTCAGTATTGTACTGCACATGATGTTGTGCAGCTCATCTTGTGCAAGCACTGCGTGACTTTCCATTACATAGTTACATAGTAGGTGAGGTTGAAAAAAGACACAAGTCCATCAAGTCCAACCTGTGATTATATGTCAGTATTACATTGTATATCCCTGTATGTTGCGGTCGTTTAGGTGCTTATCTAATAGTTTCTTGAAACTATCAATGCCCCTCGCTGAGACCATCGCCTGTATGGAATTCCACATCTTTGCCGCACTTACAGTAAAGAACCCTCTACGTAGTTTAAGGTTAAACCTCTTTTCTTCTAATTTTAATGAGTGACCACGAGTCTTGTTAAATTCCCTTTTGCGAAAAAGTTTTATACCTATTGTGGGGTCACCAGTATGGTATTTGTATATTGAAATCATATGCCCTCTCAAGCGTCTCTTCTGCAGAGAGAATAAGTTCAGTGCTCGCAACCTTTCCTCATAACTAATATCCTCCAGACTCTTTATCAGCTTTGTTGTCAATCTTTGTACTCGCTCAATTTCTAGTACATCCTTCCTGAGGACTGGTGCCCAGAACTGGACAGCATATTCCAGGTGCAGCCAGACCAGAGTCTTGTATAGCGGGAGAATTATTGTTTTATCTCTGGAGTTGATGCATGCCAATATTTGCTTTGCTTTGTTAGCAGCAGCTTGGCATCTTGGCATTGCATGCCATTGCTGAGCCTATCATCTACTAGGACCCCCAGGTCCTTTTTCATCCTAGATTCCCCCAGAAGTTCTACCCCCAGTGCATAGATTGCATTCCTATTTTTGCCACCCAAATGCGTTATTTTTCATTTTTCTACATTGAACCTCATTTGCCATGTAGTTGCCCACCCCATTAATTTGTTCAGATCTATTTGCAAGGTTTACACATCCTGCTTAGCTTAGCAGAACCCTAGGGGACCCCACGACCCACCCCTGACCATTCTGAGTACCCCCCATTTATCACCACCCTCTGAACTGTCCTTTAGCCAGTTTTAAATCCATGTACTCATCTTATGGTCCATTCCAAGGGACCTTATTTTGTACAGTAAACGTTTATGGGGAACTGTGTCAAATCTTTTGCAAAATCCAGATACACCCCGTCTAGTGGCCTTCCTTTATTTAGCTGGCAACCTACCTCCTCATAGAAGGTTAGTAGATTGGTTTGGCAAGAACGATTCTTCATAAATCCATGCTGATTACTGCTAATGATACCGTTCTCATTACTAAAATCTTGTATATAGTCCCTTATCAACCCCCTCCAAGAGTTTGCATACTATTAATGTTAGGCTAACTGGTCTGTAATTCCCGGGGATGTATTTTGGGCCATTTTTAAATATTGGTGCTACATTGGCTTTTCTCCAATGAGCTGGTACCATTCCAGTCAGTAGACTGTCAGTAAAAATTAGGAACAATGGTCTGGCAATTACTTGACTGAGTTCCCTAAGTACCCTCGGGTGCAAGCCATCTGGTCCCGGTAATATATTAATGTTAAGTTTCCCAAGTCTAACTTTAATTCTGTCCTCTGTTAACCATGGAGGTGCTTCCTGTGATTTATCATGAGGATAAACACTGTTTTGTTTACTGAAGCCCCCCAATTCCCTTGTGAAGATTGAGGAGAAGAATAAATGTGATACCTTCGCCATCTCCCATCCTTTGTAACCAGATGCTTTTCCTCATTCTTTATGGGGCCAATATGGTCTGTCCTCCCTTTTTTACTATTTACATACTTAAAGAATTTCTTGGGATTTTTCTTGCTCTCCTCCAGTATGTGTCTTTCATGTTCTATCTTAGCCGTCCTTATTGCACCCTTACATTTCTTGTTGCATTCTTTATAAAGTCTGAATGCTGATGATGATCCCTCAACTTTTTTGAAGGCCTTCTCCTTTGCTTTTATATGCATTTTTACATTGGAGTTAAGCCACCCAGGACTTTTGTTCGCTCTTTTAAATTTATTACCCAATGGGATGCATTTGCTAACGCCCTTATATAATATGTTTTTAAAGCAAACCCATCTCTCCTCCATGTTCTTTGTTCCAAAGACTTTATCCCAATTTATGCCTTCTAGTAAGGTTTGTAGTTTAGGGAAGTTGGCTTTTTATCTGTTTAAAAAAAAAAAAAAAAGATTTCCCCAGAGATCTCATAAGTCACACAGTGCAAGCACAAGATTAGTCAAGAGCTCCAACTCATGCGTGCATTCAAGGACTATATTGTGACCTGCCCCCAAGAAATAATTTTTAAAATAGTGACGTGGAAAGTGTTTCCTACAGAGAGCCACCATAAAAAAGATAAAAAAGATGAAAGGAGCAGGAGAGGCAGTATGGTGGTAGGTAAGTGTACTTAAGATTTTCATGTCTTTTTCTGTAAAAAGGGGGGGTGTAAAAAGTGGGGGTAAGTGTTAACCTGGAGCAATAAACCAGATTTAGTAATACATTTGTAAATTAAAGTAGGAAGCTATTCATGTATATTTTTTATTTTTCTTTAAAAGTAGCATTTAGAAAGTAAAAGGATTTTCATAAGCTTAGGAGCCTTTATGAACAATTTCAGATTTTTCTAGGATTTGGCTAACATTAAATCCAGTATACACAATCCACCTTGATCCAACAATACGTTCTTCTTCTGAACTAAAGTCCAGCTGTACCCTGTTTTGGATACAGTGTGAAGGGTTTGAAGCTCTGATTTTCCTATTACTTCTTATGGAAATGTATTGTAACCAGGGGCATTGCTAGGTTGCAAAAAGACCAGGGGCTTCAGCCCAAAGTCCGAGTACGGCACCGGGGGAGTTACCTACCTGATGCACACTGACCCACACTGACCTACCTGACATACACTGACCTACCTGACACATACACTGACCTACTTGACACATACACTGACCTACCTAACCTACACTGACACACATACTGACCTACCTGACACACACACTGACCTACCTGACCTACAGTGACCTACCTGACACACACCGACCTACCTGACACACACTGACCTACAATGACCTACCTAACACATACACTGAACTACCTGACACATACTGAACTACCTGACACATATTGAACTACCTGATTTACCTGACACATACACTGACCTAACTGACATACACTGACCTACCTGACACCTACACTGACCTACCCTGAACTACCTGACACACACTGACCTACCTGACACATACACTGACCTACATGACACATACACTGACCTACCTGACACCTACACTGACCTACTTGACACACACTGACCTACACTGAACTACCTGAACCACACTGACCTACCTGACACATACACTGACCTACCTGACACCTACACTGACCTACAGTCAAATGAAGCCACTGTGCCCATCAAATGCAGCCACTCTGCCCCATCAAATTCAGCCACTGTGCCCATCATATGCAGCCACTGTGCCCCATCAAATGAAGACACTGTTCCCCGTCATTTGCAGCCACTGCGCCCCATCAAATGAAGCCATTGTGCCCCATCATATGCAGCCACTGTGTTCCATCATATACAGCCACTGTGCCCCATCATATGCAGCCACTGTGCTCCATCATATACAGCCACTGTGCCCCATCATATGCAGACACTGTGCCGATCATATACAGCCACTGTGCCCATCATATGCAGCCACTGTGCCCTATCAAATGAAGCCACTGTGCCCCATCAAATTAAGACACTGTACCCCATCATATGCAGCCACTGTGCCCCATCAAATGAAGCCACGGTGCCCCATCATATGCAGCCACTGTGCCCCATCATATGCAGCCACTGTGCCGATCATATGCAGCCACTGTGCCCATCATATGCAGCCACTGTGCCCCATCAAATTAAGCCACTGTGCCCCATCAAATGAAGCCACTGTGCCCCGTCATATGCAGCCACTGTGTCCTATGATAGGCAGCCACTGTGCCCATCATAAGCAGCCACTCTGCCACATCATATGAAGCCACTGTGCCCTTCAAATACAGCCACTGTGCCCATCAAATGCAGCCACTGTGCTCATCATATGCAGCCACAGAGAGAGAGAAAGAGAGAAAGAGAGAGAGAGGGGGAGGAAGAGAAAGAGGGGGAGACACCAGAAGCATCTTAATTGCTTTATCTTCTCTTCTGTCCATCCCACTCCAAGCTACCCCGGCCATTACGCCTGCTGGCTGCTGCCCATGGAGCCTGAGGGAGAACAGCATGAGGGAGCAGGGGGTGTTGTTGCGCCGACTCCATTTAAGAAGAATCCAGCGCCGCCATTCTAGTAAACTTCTACAGTTATTCTCAGGTTGCAGCAGCATATCACTCTGCAACATATAGTGCAGTGGGCGGGCCCAATCGCCTCATTAGACAGCTGGAAAAATGTGTCTGCTGCCGCTGTTGCTGTCACTAGGGGCTATTGAGCCCACATTATGGGCTCCAGTCTCAATAGCCCCGTAATAATGACGCCTATGATTGTAACTTTTATAATGTAAAGCTCTGAAAAAAATGTTGGCAGTATATAAATCCTGAATAATAATAATAGAAATAATAAATGCAGAAAGCTGCACTGAGCTTTTGAAAAGGAGTTTACTAATTTCACTGAAGACAGTCCCCAAGAGAAGAATGCACTTTAAAGGAAAGGTAGCTTATGAGCCCCAATTTTTTTTTATAGTGTGGTGGTGGGGTTACAACTTTTTCCAGGATTGTATTGATGTTTTCTCATTGTCAAAGATATTCATCCTGTGATGGGAAATCCAAACTATTACTATTGACTCTATGAAAATGTTGTTAGGAAACAAATGGCTAAGAGTTTAGCAAACAAGTAAATTATTTTTTACAGATTAGGTAATTTTCATCAATTTTTTAAAACTTTTGTGATTATTACTCTTTTGGAAAACAAAAATAAGCAAAAAGGTAAAGCATTATTTATTTTTGGAAAGTCAATGTCACTCATATTTCCTCTTATAAACTATTTTAGGAATATGTAGGTTTTCAGTGAATATAAACAGTCAATAGGAATGGTTTAAAAGCAATCCATTTACTTTACTTTGTACCCTCAATACCCTGGGGCAATTTTGGTTTTTAATAAAGTTACTTCCTTAAAACTAATTTGACATCTGACAAATGTTATCAGCATTCATTTCATTTACTTTGTATTACCATGGTGTGTCATGGCCAGGAAAGTTTATAATGGAAAAAACGCATACAAAATGTCCCTAAAGATTACACTTGGAAATCTGAAACTCTCCTAGAATTTTCGAACAACATGTAAAAAAAATTATAATTGTTTTTATATAATTGTCTAAACATATGATGCACTTCTGTCCATTACATTGCGATATTATTTTTAAATATTAACCAAGAAAATAGATAATTACACCATGTAGTATTATTTATTGGAAGTGTAAGATACTATGATTATGGGGGGCTTCTGTTTTTTTTTGTTTTTTTTCATAACTGGTATCAGACACTGGATTACTGTTTTTTACTTCTGACACACACATTCACTGGATATTGCATGTTGTGTGAGTTCTCATTGAGAGGGACACACAGCAGAAACTTATCTTTGCTCAATCAAAAGAGAATAAAATAAATAACATGATGATAGTCCATCCTTTCCAATCGATGTCCTTAAAGTCATCTGTAGAAATCTCCTGTGCTTGTGTTCTATTGATACACAGTCAGATTGCCACATAATTATGTTGAAAACATTTATACTGTAAAACTATTTTGCTTTGTATATGAGTAACTTTTTTCATCCTGCAACTCAAAAGATACTGCAGAAAAATAAAGTCCTTATACAATTGCAAGAAATCTGTTTTCTTACCATGTTTTAATGTTAAAATATTTTTTTATTGATTTATTTTTTTCATTTAAAGCTAAACTCTAATATTATTATTTTATCACATTTAATGTTTTTAGCAAGACTAGTTAAAGCATGAGCTTTGTATATGCTTCTTGTAAAGAAATGGAATAGTGAGGGTCTGCAGTTGGCCTAGTTCCATTCTACAGCACTACTAATCTAAACCCCACATAGATTGTCTGAATTTTGGCTGATTACTTTTGAATCAGCCAAAATTTGAGCTGTGAATGGCACTGAAAGCACCATGTAGCTTAACAAAAGTCAATTTAAAAATCAATTGAGCCAGGTGGAAAATTATCAGCAGAACAGTGACTAAATCCTACCCTGGATTGAATGGGAGAACTTTGAACCTTGTATGGCAGTGTTAACGCTTAGAGGTTACTGGACAGGCCATAGTGAGCAGAATAACCCCTTCAGAATAATAAAGCCACTTTTTTTTGCCTAGGATACAATTTTTCCTCCATTACTTTATCCAAAAAGAAAAAAAAAAGTTTTGCTTATAGCTCTACTTTAAAGGCCATACTACATAGTGATTCCAAAAACACATTGTTGCATGACTAAAGCCCCCCACACACTATCAGTTTTCCTTCAGATTTACCAAAACCATATAATATAAGGTCAAACCTTAGCAGTTTCAATTTGTATGCAATCAGGCATAGTGATGGACGAACTTCCGACGGGACGTTTCGCGAACGCGAAATGCGAACGGACCCAAACGTTCGCGAAACCGACCGTTCGCCGCGGGCCCCATTGACTTCAATGGGAGGCGAACTTTGCAAACCTTCATGTCGAATTTGCGGCCACGTGGTAATTATTAGGGGGTAAAACGTAGTCCCACCATCTGGACAATGACATAATACATGTATGAGGTGAATTTGGGATCGATAACTACAAGCATTTTTATTTTATTTGGGAAATTGTTCTAACAATTCAGGACTATGGAGCTAATGAAGGCAATGGAGGAGAGGGAAGGTCAGGGACCAGGGTAGGCAAAGAAGAGGGTGCAGGAGATGATCACCAGCAGCGTGACATACCGGAATGACACATGCACCGTGATAGAGGCATCTGACAGCAGCACCGTAATACAGAGCACTGACAGCAGCACCGTGACATACAGCGCTGACAGCAGCACCGTGACATACAGCGCTGACAGCAGCACCGTGACATACAGCGCTGACAGCAGCACCGTGACATACAGCGCTGACAGCAGCACCGTGACATACAGCGCTGACAGCAGCACCGTGACATACAGCGCTGACAGCAGCACCGTGACATACAGCGCTGACAGCAGCACCGTGACATACAGCGCTGACAGCAGCACCGTGACATACAGCGCTGACAGCAGCACCGTGACATACAGCGCTGACAGCAGCACCGTGACATACAGCGCTGACAGCAGCACCGTGACATACAGCGCTGACAGCAGCACCGTGACATACAGCACTGACAGCAGCACCGTAAGCAGCCCCAGGAGGAAGTCAGCACAGCACAGGGATGGTGTGATCCCCTCATAATAAGAACCCCCAGGAGGAAGTCAGCACAGCACAGGGATAGTGTGATCCCTTCATAATAAGAACCCCCAGGAGGAAGTCAGCACAGCACAGGGATATCATAAGCAGCCCCAGTAGAAATATGACACCGCTCAACCTCTTCAAAGAGGAGGGTAGGGGCATATAGTACGGTGTGCTTTTTTGGGTCAAGGAAGTGAGCCAAATGAATTAAGAAGGTCTGTGTGCTTGATTAAAAAAATAGTTTATAGACATATACATGGTCTACTGGTCACATGTGTTGAATTCCTCCGAGATCCATGCCTCATTCATTTTTAGAAATGTGAGGTAGTTAACACTGTGGTGAGCTAGGCGAGTACGCTTATCGGTCACAATCCCCCCTGCTGCGCTGAACGTCCTTTCGGACAGGACACTGGATGAGGGGCAAGCCAACAGTTCGATTGCAAATTGGGCAAGCTCTGGCCAGAGGTCAAGCCTGCCCACCCAGTAGTCTAGGGGTTCATCACTCCTCAGAGCGTCCACATCGGCCGTTAACCCAATGTAGTCGGACACCTGACGGTCTAGGCGTTCCCTGATGCTGGATCCGGATGACACCTGTCGATGGGTCGGCTGAAAGAATGACCTCATATCCGAAGTCACCAACACATCTTCAAACCGGCCTCTTCTTGCAGGCGCTGTTGGATTGGTACCCGCAAATCCTTCTCTGGGAGTGGGAATTGCTCCTCTGCCAGCGCACGCAAAAGCAGAATGCAGCATTTCTCGAAGCAAGGCCTGGAAGTGCTGCATTCTGACAGCCCTCTGCGACGGCGGTAACATTTCCGCCATTTTGTGTTTGTACCGGGGGTCTAAGTACGTTGCCACCCAGTACTGGTCCTTGACCCTCATGCTTTTTATACGGGGGTCCCTATTAAAACACTGGAGCATGAAGGCCCCCATTTGCACTAAAGTGGAAGCGGTGTGGTGGCCTGGCTCCTGCTCATCATCCAGGATAATGTCGTCCTCTTCATTCTCCTCTCCCCATCCTCGCACAACAGGGATCCCAGAAAGGTTTAAAGCATGCTCTTCTTGCTCCTGCTCATCCGCCCCGGCACCATCCTCCTCTGACTCCTCATCAGACTCCTGTTGTTGACTTGTCTCAGATAGAGTAGCCCCCCCTGGGAATTCATCCAGCATTGCGACTTCCTCATCTTCCCGCTCCTGCTCCTCCACAGCCTGATCAATGACACGACGCAATGCACGCTCCAGAAAGAAGGCATAAGGTACCATGTCACTGATGGCGCCATGGCTGCGACTGACCAGTTTGGTGATCTCCTCAAATGGCCGCAGAAGTCTGCATGTGTCGCGCATGAGCAGCCACTGGCGCGGTGAAAAAAAACCCAGCTCCCCAGAACCGTTTCTTTCGCAGAGTTCATACAGGTAGACGTTAACTGCACGTTTCTGCTGGAGCAGCCTATCAAGCATATAGAAGGTTGAGTTCCATCGCGTCGGGCAATCGCAAATAAGACGTCTGACCGGCAGATGGTGTCGCCGCTGAATGTCAGCAAGGCGAGCCATGGCCGTGTAAGATCTTCTGAAATGGGCCGAGATTTTCCTTGCCTGCCGCAAGATGTCCTGGACCCCAGGGTATTTGACAAGGAATCGCTGCACGACCAAGTTTAAGACGTGTGCCATGCACGGCACGTGCGTGATTTTGCCCTGTTTCAATGCGCTAAGCAGATTGGCACCGTTGTCACACACCACTTTACCAACTGTCAAATTGAGCGGTGTTAGCCACTCATCTGCCTGTGAACGCAAAGCTGAAAGGAGTGCCGGGCCAGTGTGGCTCTTTGCTTCCAGGCACAACAGACGCAGCACGGCATGGCAACGTCTCACCTGGCATGTGGAATAGGTTCTGGGGAGCTTGGGCGGTGCAGTGGAAGAGACGCTAGCAGCGGAAAAGGAGGAGGCAGCTGAGGAGGAGAGGGAGGAGGATGGAGTAGGAGGAGGAGAAGAAGAGTCAGGCCTGCATGCAATCCGTGGCGGTAAAACCAAATCTACACGGGTGCCACGGGTTACATGCTTGACGGCCGTCAGAAGGTTCACCCAGTGGGCAGTAAAACTGATATACCTTCCCTGCCCGTGTTTGCTAGACCACGTGTCTGTGGTCAGATGTATCTTGGCACCGACACTGTGTGCCAGAGATACATTCACTTGCCGCTGAACATGGCCATATAGCTCTGGGATGCCCTTCTCTGAGAAATACTTCCTTCCTGGGACCTTCCATTGTGGTGTTCCAATGGCCACAAATTTGCGAAAGGCCTCCGAGTCCACCAGTTTATATGGCAGTAGTTGGCGGGCTATGAGTTCTGACAAGCCAGCCGCCAACCGTTGGGCAAGAGGGTTATCCGGCATCATCATTTTTTTACGCTCAAACATTAGGCCCACGGAAGCCTGCCTTTTTGCAGAAAAATGTGAGCTTGGCGTGATGGAAGGTGGAGTGGAGGACAATTGTGAGGAGAGAGGAGAAGGAGAAGTAGAAGACGAGGCTGGACGGTGAGAGCCTGCAGTGTGGCTTTGTGTGTTCCGTTGCTCCCACTGGGCTCGGTGATGGCTGCTCATGTGCCTTCTTAAGGCGGTCGTCCCTAGGTGAGTATTGGGCTTACCGCGACTAACGCGTTGACTGCAAAGATTGCAGATGGCAACGCTATTGTCAGCAGCGGACACGTTAAAAAAAGCCCACACTGCGGAGCCATGTGCCGGTGTCCTGGGAGCGCCAGATGTGACCGTACATGGTCGATGACTCGCTCCTGATACATTTGCAGTCTGCTTTGTCCCTGCTGTGCAATGTAAGTCATTGCTGCTTCTCCTCCCTATCTGCTGGTCCATATCTCCCTCTGAACTCCCCTCCTCTTCCTCTCTTGTGGGCACCCACGTGACATCACTAGACACGTCATCATCAACGTCACCTTCCCCACCGCTATAAGTAGAGATCTCGGAGTAGGCAGCAACACCGGGGACCAACCTCCTCCTTGGGCTGATCTGGGTACTGGCGTCAGACTGCTGAGTAGCGCTTGTTGCTACCTCCTCTTCCTGATCCAATACCAAGAGTGGCTGCGCATCAGAAATGTCCTCTTGATATGGATCGGAAAATAATTCCAGTGACTCAAGCGGAAGGTATGTGGTGGTGGTGGTGGTGGTCGTGTTGTTGGTGGTAGTGTCTTTGGGGGTGCACATAGCAGAGAGTGAAGAAGAGGGTGCAGATCGAGAGGATGAGGAGGGTGCAGAAGAGTAAGGCTGAGCGAGCCACTCAACCAAGTCTGGTGCATCCTTTAAAGTAATTGAACGCACCTTCTGCAACTTCCCACTTTGGCTCAAGCCTGTTGCTCCTGCCCTACCCCTACCACCCCTGCGGAAGGGCCTGCCTCTTCCTCTGCATGTCATTTTTTAAATGACCCTGTGACAAAACTCTTAGTCCCTATACCGCTGAAGGACTGCTGCAGTATAGGTGAGCGGTCAGCAGTGGTGCACGTCAACCCTATCTATTGTGGACCTATAGCGGTCCTTACAGAACAGCAGACTGTACCGCACTCAAGCCTATGTACCGTAGCACCCTATACCAAGTTACCAGTCCTTATAAGAACTTTTGTGGACCAAGCAGGTTGTGTATTAGTGTTTAGCAGACTGTACGTCAGTCCCTATACCGCTGAAGGACTGCTGCAGTATAGGGCAGCGGTCAGCAGTGGTGCACGTCAACCCTATCTATTGTGGACCGATAGCGGTCCTTACAGAACAGCAGACTGTACCGCACTCAAGCCTATGTACCGTAGCACCCTATACCAAGTTACCAGTCCTTATAAGAACTTTTGTGGACCAAGCAGGTTGTGTATTAGTGTTTAGCAGACTGTACGTCAGTCCCTATACCGCTGAAGGACTGCTGCAGTATAGGGCAGCGGTCAGCAGTGGTGCACGTCAACCCTATCTATTGTGGACCGATAGCGGTCCTTACAGAACAGCAGACTGTACCGCACTCAAGCCTATGTACCGTAGCACCCTATACCAAGTTACCAGTCCTTATAAGAACTTTTGTGGACCAAGCAGGTTGTGTATTAGTGTTTAGCAGACTGTACGTCAGTCCCTATACCGCTGAAGGACTGCTGCAGTATAGGGCAGCGGTCAGCAGTGGTGCACGTCAACCCTATCTATTGTGGACCGATAGCGGTCCTTACAGAACAGCAGACTGTACCGCACTCAAGCCTATGTACCGTAGCACCCTATACCAAGTTACCAGTCCTTATAAGAACTTTTGTGGAACAAGCAGGTTGTGTGTTAGTGATTAGCAGACTGTACGTCAGTCCCTATACCGCTGAAGGACTGCTGCAGTATAGGTGAGCGGTCAGCAGTGGTGCACGTCAACCCTATCTATTGTGGACCGATAGCGGTCCTTACAGAACAGCAGACTGTACCGCACTCAAGCCTATGTACCGTAGCACCCTATACCAAGTTACCAGTCCTTATAAGAACTTTTGTGGACCAAGCAGGTTGTGTATTAGTGTTTAGCAGACTGTACGTCAGTCCCTATACCGCTGAAGGACTGCTGCAGTATAGGGCAGCGGTCAGCAGTGGTGCACGTCAACCCTATCTATTGTGGACCGATAGCGGTCCTTACAGAACAGCAGACTGTACCGCACTCAAGCCTATGTACCGTAGCACCCTATACCAAGTTACCAGTCCTTATAAGAACTTTTGTGGAACAAGCAGGTTGTGTATTAGTGTTTAGCAGACTGTACGTCAGTCCCTATACCGCTGAAGGACTGCTGCAGTATAGGTGAGCGGTCAGCAGTGGTGCACGTCAACCCTATCTATTGTGGACCGATAGCGGTCCTTACAGAACAGCAGACTGTACCGCACTCAAGCCTATGTACCGTAGCACCCTATACCAAGTTACCAGTCCTTATAAGAACTTTTGTGGAACAAGCAGGTTGTGTGTTAGTGATTAGCAGACTGTACGTCAGTCCCTATACCGCTGAAGGACTGCTGCAGTATAGGTGAGCGGTCAGCAGTGGTGCACGTCAACCCTATCTATTGTGGACCGATAGCGGTCCTTACAGAACAGCAGACTGTACCGCACTCAAGCCTATGTACCGTAGCACCCTATACCAAGTTACCAGTCCTTATAAGAACTTTTGTGGAACAAGCAGGTTGTGTATTAGTGTTTAGCAGACTGTACGTCAGTCCCTATACCGCTGAAGGACTGCTGCAGTATAGGTGAGCGGTCAGCAGTGGTGCACGTCAACCCTATCTATTGTGGACCGATAGCGGTCCTTACAGAACAGCAGACTGTACCGCACTCAAGCCTATGTACCGTAGCACCCTATACCAAGTTACCAGTCCTTATAAGAACTTTTGTGGAACAAGCAGGTTGTGTATTAGTTTTTAGCAGACTGTACGTCAGTCCCTATACCGCTGAAGGACTGCTGCAGTATAGGGCAGCGGTCAGCAGTGGTGCACGTCAACCCTATCTATTGTGGACCGATAGCGGTCCTTACAGAACAGCAGACTGTACCGCACTCAAGCCTATGTACCGTAGCACCCTATACCAAGTTACCAGTCCTTATAAGAACTTTTGTGGAACAAGCAGGTTGTGTGTTAGTGATTAGCAGACTGTACGTCAGTCCCTATACCGCTGAAGGACTGCTGCAGTATAGGGCAGCGGTCAGCAGTGGTGCACGTCAACCCTATCTATTGTGGACCGATAGCGGTCCTTACAGAACAGCAGACTGTACCGCACTCAAGCCTATGTACCGTAGCACCCTATACCAAGTTACCAGTCCTTATAAGAACTTTTGTGGAACAAGTGAGTTGTGAATGTTTAGCAGACTGCAGCAGAAGGGCAGCAGTCAAGTATAATATCCTTTCTATATTTGGAAGAAAGAATATTATACATGTACAAGCCTATTACTGTACCACTGATACCAGTCCTGAAAAGAACCTTTGTGGAACTAATAATAACAGCAAGTCTTTAAAATTACCCTCACTGCCTGACAACACTGCTTCCTTCCTGTCCCTATACAAATTGGCAAAAAAAGAGAACGATTAGTGGTTACTGGAACAGCTCTTTTGTGGACCTTGATAGTAACAGCTAATGATGATGATGATGATGATGATGATGAAAGACTAATCTGGCTGTCCCTGTAGCATACACCGTCCTTTCCCTTTCTCTAAACTAACAAAAGACACTCAGGCTGCTGCAAGAATCAGCAGCACAGCAAACCTATCAACACCTAACACCTATACCAGTCCTGAAAAGAACTTTTGTGTACCAAATAGCTAGTGGTTTATCTCTCCCTACTCCACACAGGAACCTGTCCCTATCTTAACAGAAGAAAGAATGTAAAATGGCCACCGGATCGGGTGTATTTATAGGTTAGGGGGAATGTACAAGTGTCCATGTGCTGTCATGTCTCAATTGGCTGTCCTGTATCACATGATAAACGTGTCACCAAAGGTTAAAGTTCTTGTATACATTAAACACGTAAGTCCGCCGCGGCGAACGACGGAAAAAGGCGTTCGAACGTGCGGACCGCGAATGTCGGAAATTCGCCGCGAAACGACCGCCGGGCGAACCGTTCGGCCATCACTAATCAGGCAGGCCCTTGCACTACTTGGTTTTGGTAAACCTGAACGAAAAACTCCTGGACATAAAAAAAAGCAGCTAAGAGTTGCTTTGTTGCAAGATCATAAGCAATAATTACAAAAACCCCAAATCGGTTAAAGAGTGGAAGCTCCAATTGTCAACCACCACTGATAATCATCCATGACCCTTACATTACAAGTATATCCACAGATGATGACCCATTGGTATCTGTTTTTGTTACAACTAAATAGATTTAAAAAGAAAGCCCTCATGGAATCATTTATTTTAGGGGGACTGGCATTTTATAGTATTTATTTCATTGGACAGCAAAGACTGCACTGTTATATATATTTATAGTATAACTGGTATATAGTTTTATGTTATTTGGTTATCCTTATACTATCAGTAGAAGTAAACACAGAGTGTGAACTGAATTGGATAGAATCTCTTTTGGCATTCATGGTTCCATGTTAGACCAAGATTTGGTCATTCTTTTGTCCAGGTTAATTGTCCTGAGAAATGAGTGTTTCCCCATGTCATACAAATGGCAGTAAGTGGACATGGAAAACATTGTCGCCCTTGATTTTCATTGATACTGCTGTTATTGGAATGCATTTAACACATCAGTCAACTTCCAGAGGCTTTTATTGCATTGAATCCCAGTGACAAAGCTATTGAAAGGCTACTTGTCCACACAATGTGTTGAAAACACTAATTAGTGATGTTGACTTTAGAGTGTGTGTATGGGAGAAGGAGGCTGACAACAGAACACAATAGATTTTTCTAACACCTACCTAAAGGCTTCTGATACTGGTATGCATATTCTGGCCACAAACATCCATGTTCAGATCATGACAGCATGGATGTTTGTGACGTTTGGGGGAAGAGCAATCAGCAGATGTCTCTGGTATAAGCCTCTCTAACCTTGCCAATCAACTACCTGTAAGAGTGTTGTTAGCAGAGGTACAAATTTAATAACATAATAAAAGAAAAAAGAGAAACATTAACACACTCCCTACCTAGGTCTGGAGTCACTAGGTAGGTATATCAATAATAAAAAAAAGTTTCACCCACTTTATGCGACTACCATAGATCCTACTTTTAAAGAAAATTTGAAAATCACCACAACATATTTCAAATTATGTTATGGGTGTGCAATCAAAAAATAAATATGCAAAATAAAAATAAAAATGTATATTCCAAATCTTGGGTTCGAATACGTGGCAGTGAAGAAATCTTGAAATATGAAGTAATTTACTATAAAAACGGTGAATATCCACCCTTGTTTCAAAAAAAATATTGAAATTCCACAGGTTTCCTTGCTGTGAAGGTTCAAAGGGGTTTTCCCATTAAGGAGTGGATAGATATACTTTTATGTTATGTCAACAATAAAGATAGTTTTTCAAAAGGTTTGTTTTACTGAATGTAGCCCCCTCCATTTAATTTTCTACAACGTTTTATACAGACATATGTACAATTGTTTCTGCCTTGCAATCTACATCTAGCAGGCCATTTACTAATCTCTAGACAATTAAACACTTCTGGTTATGATTGTAATTTAGGTTTTATGGTACATATTCATAAAATGTTTTCAAACCATGGTTAAATTGTACATAAAGTTTATTATAACTTCCAATTGAATAATCGAGCCACGAAAACAAGCCAAAAATATTGGCTGAACATTGTGACTCAAGACACAATGACATAAGACATAAGACACATAACAATGTAATACTTTTACAGTAAGCCATCATGTCTGAACATCTTTATTAGGTTTGCCATGCAGAGACCAGTATTTTCAAGGAATACCAACAAATGAACATCATTTGCGATAAATCAGGCTGCATAGAAGTTAACTACAGAGTGATAACGAGCCCTTGCAGGCATTGTGTGTCCTAACGATTACATGGTAGAGATTTTACAACATGTTAGGAAACCTCTGCTGTTTCTCTGATTTGCAAAAATCAGTTAGTAAGACAGAAAGTGAAAAAAAGGCTTTCCCTATGCATTGAGGCACACGGGGCTGATTTATTAAAGGAAAACAGACTTTTTACTTTGCAAGTGAAGTTGCACTCGGCAAGAGAATTATCCTCAGAGCTTAGTGAATGAGATGAAACTTCACCTCTAAAGCATCAAGTGCAAGAACAAAAAATAAAAACAGCTTTTGTGCTTGCACATAATTGAATAATAGAAGGCAACAGAGCTTCTTCTGATTCACTAAGCTCTGGGGAATATTCACTTGCAGGGTGAAAAAGTCTGTTTGCCTTTAGTAAAGCAACCGTAAAGTTTCCAGAATAACACTGAATCATCCCAACTTGGTAGAGATGGAAAAACTTGACGTATGACATATAAAAGTGTTAAACGATTTTGGTTGTGATGCTTATTGTGGATGCTTTCATTTGTGTTTCTAGTGCATGAAAGAACCTACTTATTGGTTGTTAATTAGAGCTGACCATAGAGGACCTTTTGGAAGAGTTGGTCAGTTTCTCACTCAGTTACCACCAACTCATCATAATTATGACTAAACCAGCTAGTTAAAGCCACCCCACGTATGGCCATCTAGCAAATGGCGTCAGAAATGTCACACATGGAGTTCAAGGCTTATCTGAGATCAGCAGAAGCACTGACATTTTGAAAAGAAAATCCAAATCTGATCTCTCAATATTTCAGTGAACAACTTAGTAATGAAATATCCATGCTCATATTTCTGCCTGAATGTTCTACACTACAAACTGGGGGTATTTTTCAAACCCATTATAAAATACTTTGTGCTGAATCTAAATAGATATTCTTTCCTATAAGTGTTTACGTCTATACATCCATTAAACAATATGAGGAAAATTATCATATTACACCAATCTGAGCTCAGAAAACCCCATGTAGTGTTTATTTATTTATTTGCTCCATTAAATAAACATGTTAGAGAAGATACTAAAAATGGTTTATTTGACTTGTGTCAGTAATAAAGAAAAAGCAACAGATGTATGATTTATGAATTAAAGAATACACACATGTTCTTATCATTTACATCTTCCTTTGTTATGATGCAACTGTGAGTTATGTTCACTCTAGGTTCATAATGAGACGGAGGAACAGATGGCAAAAGTTTAAACTGGCATCCGTTAAAATAATCCATAGCTTCAACCGATTGTTTCCTAAAAAAAAAAAATGTTTGTTGAATTGGTCAGATTGTAAGCCGTATTGAATTGTAACACACTGGCAGGAAATGTGAGATAATAGAGCATGGCTGAGAATAAAATGAATGGCCACTCCTATTGACCTTTCACAGAAAAGCAAAGTACCTTTTAGGTTTTTATTTAAATGTCATTCCCTTCAAACTTTTGGATAGGGTGGGGAAGATTTAGCATTTCTGACAGGTTGTTCCTTAATTTGGGAGATTTATTTCCCTCACTTCCTGTCCCTGAGACGCTTGTACAATAAATGGGTGGAGACATTGTCACCAGAATGACAAAATGACACAAAAGTGACAGAATGAAAAAATGTTCTAAACCTTCCCCGCTATATTATTATTGTTTTTTTTATTTTTTACTGTATCCCCGTTGAAGGGATCTCCTTCCTTTTGTAACAGGGTGTAAGGGAAAATCCCTCCAGATGGTAATATAAAAAACCTTACAGAAGCTCCAACCCTTTCCCATTCTAAACACATCACTCCTTTTTTAAATGTCCTATTTATGTAACTTGTGGACCAAAATGTCATATACCAGGTAGGAGGCCAAGGTGCTGAGAGGGCTCCCCTTTCAGATAAATGCAGCGCACCCCGAAGGTGGTACAGAAAATGCCATGCTCAAAGAAGCATGGTTTGCCAATTACTGTGGTCTGAAGAGCTGGTCACCATAAGGTGGCTGGAACAAGCGTGATGCACTGTAGGGCAGGCATGCTCGGGTAGATGTACATCAGCCAGATGTACTTGGCAGCAGGGCAGACTGGAATTAGAACCAGGAGCCAGGCAACAGCAGCAGGTTTAAAGATGCCAGTGGGCACCAGCATCATGCGCGTGTGATTGCACATGCACGTGTGCTGGTTAGCGCTATTGCGCATCTGCATGCACCAGTTTTCATTGCCTGCGAATGCGGCCATTATGAATATTGGTGGAATTGGCTTTTCCCTGACACAAAAGTAACGTTACACAATTATGTATTTATGAATAAACCTTAACTTGACCCAAAACATTTCTGTTGTTTTGGATACGTCAGGGAAAGGTTAATCGGATACATCACTTCCTGTCAGAACAGGAAACAATGAAAAATCTCCTCAATGGGACACTGACAAAATGTAATTTCTAGCAGAGCGGGGAAGACAACTTCACACAATGTTTTGGTTGTTATCCATGCTTTCATTTTCTGGTGATAACTCAGCAATTCTCAGACAGAAAAAGATCCTAAGAGAAAATAAAAAACTTACCACATATATGCATAATTTAAAAAATGTTTGGCGTGAGTTAGGCTTTAATGCTGTTAACCAGGGCTAGTGTTTTGGGGGTGGGCAAAGTGGGTTATTGCCCAAGGCTCCGACATTTCTACAGACCCCTAAGAGCAGATCCCACCTTCCCTTCTGCCCCCCTCTGTCCATGTAATGTGAAGATTTTTTGTGGGCTTGTGTTAATGCCCAGATTGTGAGTAGTGTGCAGATTCTTTGTAATGTGCAGAGATATGTGCATATCTGTGTGTGGTGCAGATTCCACCTTAGTGTGAAGCATGATGAAAAATGTGCTAATTACAATAGAGATGGGATGAAAAACAGTCTGTTTCCTCTCATATTTCTTTCCATTTTTTATCAAATAAACACTCCCTTTTAGGCAGGAAGAAAATAGCAACTGCACAGACCTCTTGAAGCTAGAAATATTGGTGCTCTCGCTTGAGTACCTGCACACTCCACACAGTAAACAAACAATGTATTCAGGCCGGAAGCTCAGTGTCATCCATGAATATGAATCTTTATTGGCTACATAATGGAATAGACCATGAAATGATAGATATGATTCATATTAACAGATGACACCAAGCTGCCAGCTCTAATATGTTGTTTAACCAGTTAAGGACCACCCTATTGCAAATTTACTGATTTACTGCTAAAGGGTGGCCCTCCTATTCAGAATCATGTATATATATATATATATATATATATATATATATATATATATATATATATATATATATGCGTGATTCTGCACTGCTTTCTAGGGGGCATTGTATTTGGATACAGCATTGCATGACTGCACAAATGTCAGTTTTTTTCCCACAAATAGAGCTTTCTTTTGGTGGTATTTGATCACCACTGTGTTTTTTATCTTTTGCACTATAAACAAAGAAAGGCAGACAATTTAGAAAAAAACATTTTTTAAATCTAATTTCTTGATAAATTTAGGCCAATATGTATTCTGCTACATATTTTTGGTAAAAAAAATCCCAATAAACTTATATTGATTGGTTTGCACATATAACATCTACAAACTATGGTATATATACTGGAATTCATACCTGTTTTTCTTTTATACTAGTAATGGTGTCCATCAGTAACGATTTTGCAGTGGACAATTGGGCACTAAATTACACTTTTGAAACTTGTGGGAAGCAGTCACACGAATACAGTGATCAGTGTTAAAAATATGCACTGTCATTGTACTAAGGACACTGGCTGGGAGGTGGTCAAACATCTAGGGGGATCAAAGGTTAACTGTGTGCCTAGCCAGTGTTTTTGTGTACTGTATGTGCTTCTTTTACTAAGGGAAGTAATGCATTTTATTCCCTGCTTTTCGGGGACACAAAATCTATTACTTCCCCCCATCAGAATGGAGCTCTGCCTTGTTTACTTAGGCAGAGCTACATTCTGTGTCTCTGCTAGGGTTGAGAGGACATCTGGATGTTTGGGTTCGGCCGAACTTCCCAAAAAAGTTTGAGTTCGGGACCCGAACTTGACCTGAACTTAACCCCGAACCCGAACCCCATTGAAGTCAATGGGGACCCGTACTTTTGAGGAATAAAATGACTCTAAAAAAGTAATGGAAGGGCTAGAAGGCTGAAAATGGCAGCAAAATGTTGTTAAGAGCATGGCAATTGCTTTGCAGACAAATGAGGATAGGGAAATAACTTAAAATAACATAAAATACATAAAAATAAAAAATAATATGCTGAAGAGGTAGAGGAAGTCATTAAGAACCTCAAATCAGGTTCTGCTCCAGGCCCCGATGGTCTCCCTAACCCCTATTACAAGACATTTACCACCACTCTGACTCCACATTTGACACAATATTTTAATGAAAAGACACAAGGAACCCCACTTGATTCTCACCTAAACACAACCTACATTGCAGTAATACCAAAACCAGATAAAAACCCAGAAGAAGTCAGTAATTATAGATCCATCTCCCTCATCAATAGCGACTTAAATATCCTTACCAAACTCCTTGCAAATCATCTAACTTCCTTCATTAACTGATATGTTCATAAGGATCAAGTGGGGTTTATCCCAGGCAGACAGGGCCCTGATCATATCAGAAGAGCCATAGACATAGTCTCCATCCTCCAGACAAACTGGCCAGGAGGTCCAAAACAATCAGGCATGCTTTTATCACTGGACCTTCAAAAGGCCTTTGATTCGGTCTCCAGGCCACACATCTTTACAATCCTTAAACGTTGGGGCTTTGGCAACAAGTTTATGGGTCTCATCTGAGCTCTTTATTAAAATCTTAAAGCCTATATTAGGCTTCAAGGCCACTACTCCAAACCAATGCATATAGCCAAAGGCACCAGACAAGGTTGTCCTTTATCTCCGCTAAGCTTTGTAATAGCAATTGAGACACTCGCCATCTCCATTCGCCGGGACACCAACATACAAGGCGTTCAATGTGGCTCTCAGGTTCACAAATGTGGCCTGTTTGCAGATGACAAACACTGATGCCTAGTCACGGATTCCTATCTTAGGGAAAAAGACACATGGTCATTTCCGTCCCTCTCCTTACATTCACACCTAGGAGTCGGTGGTTAAGTTCCTCCTCTCGGGCACAGCTAGCTCCCAGTGGGGGTGTCCAGGGAGGAGGGACACCTCCGACCATTAACAGGAATACCAACCCTTCACTCTAACACTACCATGTCTGTCTAAAATGATTTTACATTTTATATCTGACATGTTACACTCAATTCATCTTGCTGCACTGCCTGTAACCTTTCTATGTTTTGACTGAATCGATATTCTGAATGTTACTTTCAAATGTATTATTCTTGTTGTGATACAAAATAAAATACTTTGAAATAAAAAATAAATAAAAAATAATCTTGACCTAGGAGGATAAGGTGCATATGGAGTAGGAGGTTGAGATCGCGGTGGATGTGGCGGTGTAGGTGGAAGCGGCGGTGGAGGAGGACGAGGTAGCCAACACTGGTTTTTGTTTTTAATAGATTTTTTTTTTAAATTAGGGTACACCCCAAAAGAGTGAGAAAGATCAAAAATACAACACTGGCTGGGTAAGGCTAGTATACATGTCTATTCTGCACAAGGTACGAACAAGTCCTGTGGGATCCATGCCTGGTTCATTTTAATGAACGTGAGCTTGTCCACATTGGCTCTGGACAGGTGGCTACGCTTGTCTGGACAGGTGGCTACGCTTTCCCCCTGCTGTGCTAAATATACGTTCAGATAATACACTGGCTGCAGGGCAGGCCAGCACCTCCAAGCCGTAAAGGGCAAGCTCAGGCCATGTTCCCAGTTTGGAGACCCAGAAGTTGAAGGGGGCAGACCCATCATTCAGTACGTGTAGGCATGTGCACACATACTGCTCCACTATGTTGGTGAAATGCTGCCTCCTGCTAACACGTTCCATATCAGCTGGTGGTGCTGGTTCTTGTGGCGTGCTGACAAAGCTTTTCCACATTTTGGCCATGCTAGCCCTGCCTTCTAATGTGCTGGCGGTGCCCCGGCTGTGTTGGCGACCTCTTCCTCCTTCTCTGCCTTCGCCTTGCGCTTCCACTGTGCCCCCCGCTGCCAGGTGGGAATGCCACCAGCAGCACGTCTACCAGCGCTTGTACTCACCCATCTTACGATCAGTGAGGTAATTAAGGATGGTATGTTGTCCTTGTAACGGCGATCCAGCAGTGTGGCCACCCAGTAATCAGCACCAGTTAGAATGTGGGCAACTCGGCAGTCGTTGCGGCGACACTGCAGCATGTAATCTCTCATGTGTGCCAGGCTGCCCAGAGGCAATGAAAAGCTGTCCTCTGTGGGAGGTGTATCTGTATACCCCGAGCCACGCACCAGTGATGGCCATGAGCTGGTCTGGGTGCCACACTGCTGTGAACATGGTTCCTCTTCCTCCATCTCCTCCTCCTCATCCTCCACCTCCTCATCCTCCAGAACTGTGCCCTTGTTGCACAATTGTGTACCTGGCGTTTATTGGTGCAGGAACCCACCCTCGGAGCCACTTGTGAATGACTGCCGTGAAAGCCTTTGAAATTATCCCTCTTCCTCCTCCTCCTCCTCCTCTTGTGCCACATCCTCTTCCATCATCGCCCGAAGCATTTTTTCAAGGAGGCATAGAACAGGGATAGTAACACTGAGAACGGCGTCATCAGCACTGGCTATATTGGTTGAGTACTCAAAACAGCGCAACTAGGCACACAGGTCTCACATGGAGGCCCAGTTATCGGTGGTGATGGTGAAGTGGTGCTGTTCCGCAGAGTGGCTCACACGTGCATGCTGCAGCTGAAACTCCATTATAGCCTGCTGCTGCTCGCACAGTCTGGCCAGCATGTGCAAGGGGGAGTTCCACCTTGTAGGCATGTCACATATGAGGCAGTGAGCGGGAAGGCCGAAGTTACGCTGCAGCGCTGACAGGCGAGCAGCAGCAGGGAGAGAACGATGAAAGTGCGCACAGACGGCCAGCACTTTCTGCAGCAGCTCTGGCATATGGGGGTAATCTTTAAAGAACCATGCGCCAGGCAAGGGATGTGTATCAAACCGGATAGGCCCAGAGCTGCTATGAGATTTCGCCCATTATCGCACACCACCAGGCAGGGCTTGAGGCTCACTGTCACCAACCCCTCATAGGTCTGTTTTTCCAAGTCCCTCCACAACTTCTAGGCGGTGTGGGGTTTTTTCCCCCCAAACAGGAAAGTTTTAAAACTGCCTGCTGTCGTTTGCCCCTGGCTGTGCTGAAGTTGGTGGTGAAGGTGTTACGCTGACCAGATGAGGAGGTGGTAGATGATGAGAAAGCGGAGTAGGAGGAGTTAGCAAGAGGAGGCAAACTGAAGTGTGCTGCAATCCTCAGAGGTGGAAGGACATACGCCAAACTGCTATCCACCTCAGGCCCAGCCACCACTGCATTTACCCAGTGTGCTGTTAGGGAGATATAACGTCCCTGACCTTGCCTACTGGTCCACATATCCGTAGTTAGGTGGACCTTGCCACAGATGGGCGTTGCGCAGAGCACACCTGATTTTGTCCCCCACCTTGTTGTGCAGGGAAGGGATGGCTCGCCTGGAAAAGTAGTGGCGGCTGGGCACGACGTACTGTGGGACAGCCAATGCCATCAGGCTTTTAAAACTCTGCGTCTCCACCAGACAGAATGACAGCATTTCAAAGGCCAGGAATTTTGAAATGCTGGCATTCAGGGCCAGGGATCGCTGGTGGGTAGGGGGGTACTTCCTCTTCCGCTCCAGTGTTTGGGAGATAGAGAGCTGAACGCTTCCATGGGACATTGTGGAGATGGTTGGTGGCCCAGGTGGTAGTGTTGCTGGCAGATCCTCTGTTTGCGGGTTGGCAGATGCCACTGTCACAACAGAGGTGGATGAAGAGGCCGAGACTGCAGCAGAAGAGGAATCAGGAGGAGCCAGAGACCTTTCTTGGTTTTTGAGGTGTCTACTCCACTGCAGCTCGTGCTTTGCACTTAGATGCCTGGTCATGCAAGTTGTGCTCAGGTTGAGAACGTTTATGCCTCGCTTCAGGCTCGTGTCTTGTCATCAGCACATTGTCTGAAGAACTGCCACGCTAGGGAATTCCTTGCACCTGGCTTTGGTGTGCTCGGTCCCCTGCTGCATTGGGCAATAGCAGGCATACTGTCTAGGGGATGGATGCTTCGCTTTTGCACCCTGCTCCCTCTTCTGCTGTGCTGGTGGCTCTGTGCGACCACGGCCTCTTCCTCCAAACTACACAGGTCATCTGCATGATGTTGATTCCAATGTGAAGGAACTGGAGGCAATGTCAGCAACCCAATCTACTATCGCCTGTACTTGTCCTGGCCTCAACATTCGTAGAGCCGCATTAGGCCCGACCAAATACCACTGCAGGCTCTGTCGCCTACTCGCACCTAAGGGAAGGTGTTTCACTTGTGCGTGTAGCTGGCACAGATCGACCACATCCTCTCCCTGCAACAGGAGCTCCACCAGCAGCACCACGACCGGGGCCACGTCCCTTATTTGACGTTCTCCTCATATTTCTCAAATTTAGGATCTTGCCCTAAATGGGTGTTTTTTGAATAGCAGAATAGAAGAACAGTATCTAAAGGGTGTATCTCACACATACAGATATGAAGAAAATGCTATTCAAAAAAAATAATTTTGCCGTAAATTATTTTTTTTGGAATAGCAGAATAGAAGAACAGTATCTAAAGTGTGTATCTCACACATACAGATATGCAGGAAACACTGGAAAATATTTGTTTTTGCCCTAAATTGGTGTTTTTAGAATAGCAGAATAGAACAACAGTAGCTAAACTCTGTATCTCACATGTACAGATATGAAGTAAATGATATTTTTGCCTTGTGTGTATCTCACATGTACAGGTATGTGGGTAACACTGCAAAATATATTTTTTTGCCCTAAACGGGTGTTTTTAGAATAGCAGAATAGAGCAACAGTAGCTAAATGGTGTATCTAAGAAGTACAGCTATGCAGAAAACACACCCCAAAAAATTATTTTGCCCTAAAAAATTTTTGGAATAGCAGAATAGAAGAACAGTATCTAAAGTGTGTATCTCACACGTACAGATATGCAGGAAACACTGCAAAATATATTTTTTCCCTAAATGGGTATTTTTAGAATAGCAGAATAGAGCAACAGTAGCTAAACGGTGTAGCTCACATGTACAGCTATGCAGAAAACACACCCCAAAAAATTATTTTGCCCTAAATTATTATTTTTTGAATAGCAAAACAGTATCTAAAGGGTGTATCTCACACGTACAGATATGAAGAAAATGCTATTCAAAAAAAATAATTTTGCCATAAATTTTTTTTTTTGGAATAGAAGAATAGAAGAACAGTATCTAAAGTGTGTATCTCACACATACAGATATGCAAGAAAAACTGGAAAATATTTGTTTTTGCCCTAAATTGGTGTTTTTAGAATAGCAGAATAGAGCAACAGTAGCTAAACGGTGTATCTCACATGTACAGATATGAAGTAAATGAAATTCAAAAAAAAATATTTTTGCCTTAAATTTTTTTTTTTGGGAATAGCAGAACAAAACAACAGTATCTAAAGTGTGTATCTCACATGTACAGATATGTGGGTAACACTGCAAAATATATTTTTTTGCCCTAAACGGGTGTTTTTAGAATAGCAGAGTAGAGCAACAGTAGCTAAATGGTGTATCTCACACAAGTACAGCTATGCAGAAAACACACCCCAAAAAATTATTTTGCCCTAAATTTTTTTTGGAATAGCAGAATAGAAGAACAGTATCTAAAGTGTGTATCTCGGGGGGCGCATGCGCGGCGCGGAACGAGGCAGCAGCTAAGACTCAGAGCTCCCGGGACAACGGAGAATAATTAACACTCCCCAGGACGATCCGGACCGTCTACCGGCCCGTAAACAACATCATTTTCCTGCGGGACCACTCGTGCATGCCGACGTCCAAGAAAGGCAAGCGGAAAACCGCTCAACGCTCTCTGACGGCCTATCTTCTACGGACCGACAAGAAATGTCCCAAGATGGCGCCCAGACCCCCATGGCCGAGGAAGCCTTGCGGCCGGCGGGCTCACTCAAAGGTATGGGGGACACTCATTTAACCAAAGCGGACCTAGAGGACAGCCTGGCTAACATGTATGACAGGCTAGCGAAGAAATTCCAAGCGGAGCTGCACAAATCCACGAGCGTGTTATCGCAGGAGCTGGCGGCCCTTGGAAATAGGACGGATCTCCTGGAAGTGAAACATGACGAGCTCCACCTGGCCTATTCGGACTTACGAAGGGACCACGAGCTGCTCGGGGACACGGTCGTTCAACTTCAAAACCACCTGGAGGACCTGGACAACCGCAACAGGAGGAATAACGTTCGGGTGCGAGGGATCCCTGAATCGGTGACTGACCTCCTCGTTAAGATCGTTCGTCTGTTTCAACTACTGCTTCCGAACCAACCCAACGAAGCCTTTACGTGCGATCATTTGCACCGAGCGCTGAGACCTAAACCTCCCCCCGAGAAGCCGCCCAGGGATATCGTATTGTGTCTCAAGGACTTTCTTATAAAGGAGGAAATCCTTCGTGCCTCACGTAACATGCCACGCATCCAACTGGATGGGGCCTCCGTCCAGATCTACCCTGATATTTCTCCAGCTACGCTGGAGAAGCGAAGAAAGATGAAGGAAGTTACCTCTACCTTGCAGACGGCTCAAATACGTTACCGTTGGGGCTTCCCATTTAAATTGATCGTACCTCACAACGGTTCCACTCACATCGCCTCTACGGTCGCCGAGGGCAAAGAAATTTTGGTGAAGCTGGGACTCTTGGAGCGACAACGTACACCCCGACACCCGGCGACGCCACGTCCATCCCCCATTTGGGCTACGCCATCGCCTCAGAGGGACAGACGGTCTCGCAGACTACAGCCATTACCTGATGTTTGATGTCACGGTCTCCTGGCCATAATTCACTAAGAGGGCTTTCCTTGGACTGATTTGGGGTTACTTCGAACTTACCTGAGTCCCCATTTCCTAATACCCCGCATGGACTCGGCTCATTTTTCTTTTGATTTCTCCATGTCCCCGGAGGCTGAGAGAAGTGACTTTGTTGTTGCGGTTTCTCTCCTGAGTCTCCTCTCCTCTGACATTTGGAGCAGCGCTCCCCCCCTTCCATACTTGCACACCATTCCCCACACGTCCTTGGTCCCAGGGCTCTAGGCACTGTATCGGTGGACTGTATCCACCACCGATTTGTTTCTCTGATCTTTAACGGTCCTCACCTGTTGTGGGGCATGTGTGGAGCAGGTGGCAGTTGGGCCGCAAGGCCCGTTATTTACAAATTATTCTTGGTCTGGCTGGATTTTCCACCCAGACCCCATAGAGTGTTAAGTTTTCTTTTTGCTTTTTTGTTTATTTGTTTTGCTGACTTCACGACTGGTTTTGATTTATGGGAAAGTAACCTCGAGGCTGATGGATTTCCTATTAGCGACGGATCTCCTGACGGCCTTGTATACACTTATTTGGGCCTGGTGTTGGTTGCTGGGGGCTCCTCTGGTTCTGGACTCTACTATAGGGATCCTAGCTCACTCTGTAGACCATGCGTACGCAAGCGATTAAAAATTGGATAGCATGGGTCTCCGCGCTATTTCACATAATGTGAGGGGCTTTAATTACCCCCACAAACGGAGGAAGGCCTTTCCGCTATTATAAGCAGATTGGTGCGGATATCATTCTGCTGCAGGAGACGCATTTTTCCTCGGGGGCCTGCCCTACATTTTTTGATAAATCGTACAAACTACACTACACTACTACTTTTGGGTCCAGGGCCAGAGGAGTGGCAATCTTTGTTCGTAATACTGTTCAGTTTGAACCTTCACATGTGTTTAAAGACAAAGATAGCAGATTTCTTATTGTTCAGGGTATGTTGCAGGGCAAGGAGATTACGATTGCTAATTTGTACGCCCTGAACACGGCACAGGGAACCTTCTATCATTTATTCCTGCGTACTCTTGACAGATACGTTTCTCCCCATCTCATAGTGGGAGGAGATTTTAATTTAGTGGCAAATCCCGCGGAGGATAGGAGCAAAACTTCACATAGCGCCAAGGTGTTCCCTAAATTCCTCACTAACTCATTTGATAGATTACAACTCATCGACACCTGGAGGGCCCTGAACATTGGCGTTAGGGAATATACACACTACTCCCATCCTCATGATAGTTACGCTAGATTAGATTACATTTTTGCTTCTCCGGTTCTGTTAGCCAATTCCGCACACACCACTATACACCCATGCCCCTGGTCTGACCATCAAGTTGTGGCCTTTCATACTTCACATGTAGGCCTTTCCCCTTCTCTTGCGTCCTGGCGGATGAATGATTCCCTACTGTCAGACCCCACCACCTATGCTCTGATTGAGAGCCACTTAACTGACTACTTTACTATCAATGACACTCCTGACATTTCACCCCAGGTCCTTTGGACTGCCCATAAAGCGGTTCTTCGGGGCCACTTAATTGAAATAGCAGTCACTAGGAAGAAACAAAACAATGCTAGGATCCAGGCCCTCACACGCGATCTCCGTGTCCTTTACCAGTCCCATACACAGACACATTCCCCGGATATCCTCCCCCTGATTAATCAAAAAAGGACCGAATTGGACACTATCCTCTCGGAGTGCACGGAGAAGTCGCTTCGCTGGTCAAAAGCTAGGTTTTTGCTACACAGCAATACTGCTTCAGGTATGTTCTCCCGCAAATTGCACCAGTCCCTACAACCTGCTCATGTCTACAAATTAAGAAATGACACGGGTAATCTGGTTTCTCACCCTAACGAAGTATTACAAATGTTCTCCTCCTTCTACCGAGACCTGTTATCCCCCCCCTCGCAACCCATGCCCAACAACATGGGTCATTGGTTGGACTCTATCCCTCTTCCATCTCTCTTGGAATCACAACTGACCGCACTAAACGCCCCCTGCACTGACCAAGAGGTAATGGACACTATTAAGATGCTTAAATCTTCTACAGCCCCTGGCCCAGATGGCTATACCTCCCCATATTATAAGAAGTTTTCCCAGATCCTGGCCCCTAAATTGACCAGACTTTTTAACCTGACGTTACAAGGGCAGACTCTCCCTGAGGAGATGCTACGCGCTAATATGACTCTGATCCCCAAACCTCATAAGGACCACTCCCTACCCCAAAACTTTAGGCCTATCTCGGTTTTAAATAATGATATTAAAATTTTAGGAAAGATCTTGGCGAACAGATTGGCCCCTATTATTAGCACCCTGGTAGGCCCAGAACAAACTGGTTTTATCCCCAATAGGCAGATCACTGACAACATCCGATTAGCAACAAATATCATTCAGGACGCGAACCTCTTCTCACACAGAGTTCTGATTTTGGGGTTGGATATCCAAAAGGCATTTGACAGTGTCCTATGGCATTACTTGGATCAGGTTCTGGCAGGTTCGGGTTCATGGGTGAATTTGTGAATGGTTTTAAGGCATTGTATCATAGGCCCCAGACTAGGATCAAACTCCCCGGTAGCTTCTCAGAATTTTTCCCTATAGGCAGGGGCACCCGGCAGGGTTGCCCCCTCTCCCCATTAATATTCGCCCTGGCCTTGGAGCCCCTTGCCAGGGCCATTATTACTGACCCAAACATAGGGGGGTACTTGAAAGAGGAAGGGGAGTACAAGATTAGCCTATACGCGGACGATGTCCTTTTGTTTTTACCCAACCCTTTGATAGCACTCCCTAATCTTCTCGAACTGTTGCGCTCCTTCCAAAAGCTTTCGGGTTTAGGGGTCAATCTAGCTAAGTGTACTGCCCTTCCTATCAACTTTACCCCTGCAGACATATCTAACATTCGTACCTTTTTTGGACTCTCCCTCTCTAAACGCACCGTACAATATCTGGGGGTTCACCTAGCCCCATCCCTGCCGGAAATCTATAGTGCCAATTATCCACCGGCCTTTACTATGGTTCGGAGGTGGCTGAGGCTGTGGTCGACCTACCGTATCCCATTGATAGGGAGGGTAGTGGCCATTAAAATGTCGATTTTGCCGAAACTATTGTATTTTTTTAGGGCTCTCCCTATTTATGTGTCTCGCCAGTCCCTTACCGCGCTACAACGTGATATTAACACCTTTCTTTGGCAGGGTAAGAGGCCCAGACTTGGGAGATCCCTACTACATCGACCACTGCTGCAGGGTGGCTTGGGCCTTCCAGACGTATGGCTATATTACTTAGCGGCCAGGCTGGCCCAAACGGCTCAGTGGCATGCCCCTAAGGCTGGAATACCATGGTTGCAATTTGAGACTCAATCGCTGCGCCCATATTTTCTCCCAGGCATCCTGTGGCAGGAGAGTCTGCGGCCAAGGGACCTAGCCCCCCTTAACAATATTGCAAGTAGCTCCCTTTACCTCTGGTCACTGTATTGTACTAAATTTAAGCTGCGACCTGATAGACCCAATTTGGCATCGTTTTTGGGCGATAGGAGATTCCCCCTTGCGTTTGGGTCTCCTGTTGCCTTTAGATGGTGGATCCAAAAATCCTTGGTCACCCTGCGGGCTTTGTGTGTTAGAAGGGGTGTCTTCACCTCCTTCTCGCAACTCCAATCACAGCATGAGGTACCTAGAGGGGAGTTTTATAAGTTTCTTCAGATTCGCCACTTTTTTCAATCACATTATAGCTCCCTCCACGCCACCTCTAATACTCAATTTGAATCCTTATGCTATCGACACTCCAGGGACAGGGGTATTATCTCTACAGTATACAAACACCTTCTAGAATCCCAACTGCCTGTGAAGACTAGGGCTATGGGTCTATGGGAAACTGATCTGGCCACAGAGTTCTCATCTGAAGAGTGGCGGGAGATGCTCCTGAATATGCATGGATGCGCTAGATCAATGGCTGTGAAGGATACTGTGGTGAAGCTTCATACTCGGTGGTACCTAACCCCGGATAAGATTCATAGATTTTACCCCACGGTTTCCGACCTTTGCTTTCGGGGTTGCCCGGAGTCGGGCTCTTTTCTCCATACTTTCTGGAGCTGTCCTCGGCTCCAGAATGTGTGGGATCAGGCTCGCACCACAGTGTCCTCTATTGTGGGATCTATTGTCCACTTAACACCTGAACATTGTTTATTGTTTGCTCCAATAACGGAGGTTCCTCGTCCCACCCAAAGGCTGATCAACACATTGTTCTGCGCTATCCACTGGACGATTGCGCTACATTGGCGCTCGCAGATAACTTCCTGGTCACAAGTTCTCGGTAGGATGGATGCTATCCGTCTCATGGAACGGATACACCATACCATTATGGACACCATGCATATTCATACTGCTAAATGGGCCGATTGGCCACTATATCCCGGTGCCACGGGAGGGCCCTCTCTCCAACCTCCCCCCTTAGGAGATGCAGTGAAGTCCGGACGGACCTGATGAATCCCAAGATTGCCACACTGGATGGTTTATTCTCCCACCCCCTTGGCCCCAGTCCGCGGCTAGCCCCTGCTTTGGAACAGAGCTGTGATATATTTGCTGTTTGAATATGAAGTCAGCGGTAATAATAATTGCACTGTTACGTTATTCTATTTAGTTTTTTTTATTTATTTTACTTGCCTTTTATTAATAACCTACATGGACTTGATAAGCATCACCTGGTGCACATGGACTAGGCTATTTGTGTAAACTTCTATTGAGTGTTCTCCTTTGTGCCTTGTACGTTGCTGTTCCAGCTATAATTGCCTGAAGTGTATTTCTTTTGTACTATTCCTTGATGCAGTCATGTACCTGCTTCTGTGGCTCTATTTACTTTTTTTTTTGCACCCAATAAAAACGTTTGTAATCAAAAATAAAGTGTGTATCTCACACCTTCAGATATGCAGGAAACACTGCAAAATATATTTTTTCCCTAAATGGGTATTTTTAGAATAGCAGAATAGAGCAACAGTAGCTAAATGGTGTAGCTCACATGTACAGCTATGCAGAAAGCACACCCCAAAAAATTATTTTGCCCTAAATTATTATTTTTTGAATAGCAAAACAGTATCTAAAGGGTGTATCTCACACGTACAGATATGAAGAAAATGCTATTAAAAAAAAAAAAAAATTGCCGTAAATTATTTTTTGGGGAATAGCAGAATAAAACAACAGTATCTAAAGTGTGTATCTCACATATACCGATATGCAGGAAACACTGCAAAATAAATTTTTTTGGGTGTGGGTGTTTTTAGAATAGCAAAATAGAGCAACGGTATCTAAATGGTGTATCTCATATGTACAATATGAAGTAATTGCTATTCAAAAAAAATATTTTTGCCCTAAATTCTTTTTTTTTTGAATAGCAGAATTGAAGAACAGTATCTAAAGTGTGTATCTCACAAGCACAGATATGCAGAAAATGCTATTATAAAAAAATGTTTTTGCCCTAAATTATTATTTTTTGAATTGCACAATAGAAGAACAGTATCTAAAGTGGGTATCTCACACGTATAGATATGCAGAAAACACTTGCAAATATGTGTTTTGTCCTAAATGGGTGTTTTTAGAATAGCAGAATATAGCAACAGTATCTAAAGGGTATATCTCACAGTAACATATGCAGGGCCGGTGCACTGAGCTTGCATAAAATGCCTGGCGATGCCAACCTAACTAACAGATGGATAAAAGTTATATTTTCTATGGCACTGGGCTCAGGGCAGTGTAAAAAGATTGTGCACTGCACCCACACAAGTAAATGAAGGTAGATCATTGAGTAATTAGATTTCTGAAGCGGGACTCCTATCTAATTCTCTCCCTCAAAACAGCAGCAGCAACCTTTCCCTGCACTAAAGCAGAGTGAGGTGCTGTGCTGTGTGCCTCTAGCTTATATAGAGGCTTGGTCACATGCTGCACTGGCCAATCACAGCCATGCCATTAGTAGGCATGGCTGTGATGGCTTCTAAGAACACACAAGTTAAATGAATGTTAATTGGCTGCCCTGCAGCTGTTAAAAAAGCACCATTACATTACCGAACACCAAACCCAAACCCGAAAACATACAGTAAATTGTTCGGTTTCGGATCCGGGACCTAAAAACCCAAAAGTCTGGTACGAACACAAACTTTACAGTTCGGGTTCGCTCAACCCTAGTCTCTGCCTAATGATCAGTGTGTGCCAGCAAACATCCAGTGCCCAGCACCTGCAGATAAGCTTTTGCTGTGATCACAGCAGAAGCAGCCTGCTGACAGAGCAAGCGTGCTCCCCCTAGGAAGAAATTCAGAATCACGTATATACACGGGAATCTACACAGGAGGGCCAGTGTAGCAGTTTATCTGCTATGGGGAAATCCAGAAGTGGTTAATAGCCAAAGTCCTAGACTATTGGGCATGTGACCACTGAACACCAATGACGGGGCACCATTCCTCCCACTGACAAAGGGCACTACTCCTACCACTGACACAGAGGCACCATTCCTACTACAGGCAGTCCCTGGGTTACAAACAAGATAGGGTCTGTAAGTTTGTTCTTAAGTTGAATTTGTTTGTAAGTCGGAACAGGTAAACTTTTTAAGTGTAGCTCCAGCAAAAGAAACAATTTATAAGCTTTATAATGGATAGCATAGGGAAGGGCTAACGCCCCTGTAACATTTGTTTTGCTGTCTTTGTTCCTGGTCAGAAGATTTCAGCTCACTTTCTATCCCAATGACAATTGGATTTTGAAAATTTTGGGTTCTTGTAGAAACAAGGATTGGTGATAAAGCTTCAGTGGATACACCTTTTTCCCATGATAATTTTTAGCCCTTGTACACACGGTCGGACATTCTGACGGAAAATGTTAGATTGGACCGTGTTGTCGGATAATCCGACTGTGTATGGGCTCCATCGGACTGTTTCCGTCGGAATATCCGCCCGACAAAGTTTTAGAGCTGGGCTATAAAATTTTCCGACAACATGATCCGATCGAACTTTGTCCGATCGTTTGTAGAGAATTCCGATCGGACAAAGTGCCACGCATGCTCAGATCAAATTTCTAGACCAAAGCTATTGGCTACTAGCCTGAACGTAGTCCCGTCGTAACGAAATAACGTCATCACGTTACGAATGATCGGATTTTCCAACAACTTTTTCCGACCATGTGTATGCAACACCGACCGTGTGTACAAGGGCTTACAGGAGTGTATTTCACTTCCTAAGGGTAGATTTTATCTCATTTCCCGTTGTCTCCTTCTGTTTGTAAGTAGGAGTCGTTTGTAAGTTGGATGTTTGTAGCCTAGAGACTGCCTGTTTTGACATAGGGGCATCATTCCTACCACTGACAAGGGCACTACTCCTGCCACTGACACAGAGGCACCATTCCTGCCATTGACACAGGGGCCTTATTGCTACCACTGACACAGAGTCATCATTCCCACCACAGATAGAGGGACATCATTGCAACCACTGACAAAGAGGTATCATTCTTCTTATTGACATGGGGTACCTTTTACGCCCACTTACACAGGGGCACCATTTCTACCACATTTTGTACTCCCACTGATGTAGGAGCATGTTTTACTTCACCTGACCACCAATGTAAGGGCATTTACATGGCAGTCCATTTTAGTCACTTTATTATTCAGTAAATAAACACTCCACTTACTTTTCGTTCCTTCATTATTACCACAACCTTCTCGATTTGCTGCACTTTCATACGACTTCTAAATTAATATAAGGTACAGCTTTTTTATTATTTCTGTGTCACTGTATATCCTTCCCTTTCCTGCACTTCTGTTTTTCCTTTGATCACTGCTCCCTCTCTCCCCTCCTTGTATTTCATGAAACAAAAACTCTCATGATGTAGTATTCAAATTATTATCACAATTAAAATCTAAACGCAATGAACTCTTGCAAAATGTCAGTTTAACTATTAGCTTATTTCAATAAAAAAGAAGAAAGACACAAAGAACCAGGATGTGTAAGAGGGTCTGCAGTATTCCAGCTCAGAGTGCCACAGTTTTAGTTTTTTTTCCTATGGTTCCAATTTATATAAGTCAACCCTTCTATCAACTCAGATTGCATGGTACAGACTATAAGATGCATCTGCATTCTTTTCATTAAATTTCTTCAAACACTTTTTCTGCCATCCAAAGTGATAGTGAGAAGCAAACTGAGCAAAGTTTGGTTCTATCGATGTTTGCCAAACAACTGAAAAAAAAATTGCAAACCCCAAACATATTCTGTAGAAACTCACTCTTGTTATTTTATTCTGAACTTTTTCAAAGTAAATGTTAAAGCTTTTGGGAAAATGGGTGCAGGTAGCTGGGCATCATTAAATGAATGACTTCCACTTGCAGTATTAGCCAGATGTTTAGTATTGGTGACAGGTCAAATCTGGACACTTTGAACAGCTAGTGTTTAGGTTGAAGCCTTTGTCAATCCAAAATCAAAACTCACCACTAGTGGCTCACCGTTTTCCTATCCCACAATGCTGTACTAGATATCCGACTGACCTACTGTATCTCCAGACTCAGCTCTGTGACACAGGGAAAGAAGCATCTAAGCCCTATGCAAATACCAACTTTAATAAACTCATTATTTGCATAGCTCCTTCATGGTGGCAGAAGCAGTGCTGAGAAATAATTTATAGTAAAGCTACAAGATTGTCCATGCATACTATATAACATTTCTATCAGCTGACAGAGTTAAAGTATAACTAAAGGCAATGCCACCAGGTACAAAAGTGAGGTTAATTTTGGAGATGCCACCAAAACAAGAATGAGAACATTTATTTTCCTACATTGGAAAGATATCCTCTCACATCTTTTGAGTCTACAGGGCAGATAGAAATCTCCCTAATTATTATTATTATTATTATTATTATACAGGATTTATATAGCGTCAACAGTTTGAACAGCACTTTACAAAATGAGGGCAGACAGTACAGTTACAATACAATTCAATATGACAGGAATCAGAAGGCCCTGCTCGTTAGAGCTTACAATTTAGAATGAGATAAATGTGGCAATAAAATGTACCCTTCCCTTCTCTATCCAAAATAAATATTTTTTACCTTTAGATATACAGTACTTTATCTTTAAGCACAGTTAAATAAAATAAAAAAATCCAATATTAAATGTTCATGTTCACTTAGAGTTTGCATCGTCAGTACTCATATTCTATTTCTGTGCTTTGTCATGATGATTGGGCTGCTAATGCACCAGATTGGTAGAAAAAAAAAGGGCAGGCAGCATTTTTTTTAAACAGCACACCACAACGTTGTACTTTGCTGTGTGCTGTGGTGAGCTGCCACAAATGTGCATAAAAGCTGCATTCTTTAGTGCAGTGGGGTGCCATCCAAAATGAATGACCCTGATATGCATGTATTTATGGGTCCTTGATGGTCTCTTATAGTCACCTCTACCAAGCATCCTCAGTGCTGCATTTTTGCCATGGAAAAAGACACACTCGCCGCTCCAGGTGAGACCAGGAAGCCTAATGATCCAGTAGGTGCTCGCCACGGCTCACCTCCACCCACAATGAATTTAGAAGAAATGGCCGCACACCACTGTAGATCAAAATCCTTTTTATTTGGACATGCCAAAAACTACAGGAATCAGAATGCTGGATACCCACCTTTTTTTGAAGCCTATTATAGCCTCTAGCTCTAATCACATACTTAAAAAAAAATGCCCCATTGGGGTCCATGCCCCCAGTGCCCCACATGCATTTTAGGGGGCCAGGCACATGGCTAGGGAGGCAGCGCCCCTGCACCCTGCATTACGGGCCGCAACTGATTGACTCTCAGAGCTGGCATCCAATGAGACAGCCAAGTGCCACAATTTAATGAAATGCCATTATGTCCATGAGTCAGTGGAAACTTGGGGTATATCATTCCTAAGACATGACAAAAATTAGCAGTGTCAATGGAAACAAATAACAGGTAATATTCATAAAAAATATCTGAAGAAAATAACAAAAATACACATATTATAACCACTTTTACAACATTTTATGCACTATTCACCAAGAAATAAAAAAATGTCCTAATTTGTATATAGACCAAATAGATGTGATAAAAAAAATAAAATGTACAAATTAAAAGTGACTTTTGTGGACGTTTTTGTTTTCTTGGTGAATAGTGCCTAAAAAGTCCTATGGATGCAAAAGTGGTTTTAATATTTAGAATTGAAGGGATGTTGGCACATGAATAAATCTAATTATCACCTCTACTGTTCAGAGCAAAAACAAGCAGTAGGAACGTTTTCTGTTAAACTAGATTCTGAGATAGATTTAGGGGCACATTTATAAAGTAGAGAATGCGTGTTTCACCAATCAATAGCTGTCATGCAACTCATGCACCAGGAAGAGTCACCTGCAGTGAATATATGGTGAATTTCAAATCTACTGCTTTATAACTAAACTCCATAGCGTTTTAGCTGCAGATATCACTTTATGTTTGGCATTTCTGAAAGCTGCAGTATGTCTTTTTCTTGTTGTTTCTCCTATCTACAGACAGGTGCCCTGTGAACCTTGGTACCAGTACTATAAATGCAGAAACATAACAGCCTATAATGTTACTTGTATTAGCTGATTTGAGAGTTTCTGTCCATGGTTACTATGCATTAGAGGGCTTGTGATACTAATTGTTCACATTAATAAAATATGTAAGCCACCATTTGAGGAATCATGGTGCCCAGAGCCAGTGGCCAATGGGCTGAGCTACCTGCTGTCTTTCTGCACAAGTGTTTTATTCATATATTTAAAACATATATACATATTAGTCAAATATATATGCTTGTTTATTTTTGTTGTGTGCTTTTGCTATTTTTAACAACATAAAATGTTTCATTATCCATGGCACAGAAGGGCAACAAAACAGTTAATAATTTTATCTTTGGTGACATTTCCATGGAGCAGCTTTGTTAATTAAACCACATCCTGTTCATAAAAGTTAACAGGGTAGTAGGTCAGGAGGGGAACTACAAAAAAAAATAGTGAACAAGCAAACAAAATAAATTGAAAGGCTGACATTAATAAATATTACACGAGTCTTCAGGCTAGCTCAGTGATTGCCATTTAACATGGTCGTCTCTCAGATTACTCACTCCTGTCTTTCTGTCTTTTAGCAGGCAATAAATCTCAGGTCTTGCATACTTTCACTTGTCAATTAAGGTTTATGCAATGTCTTACATATTTTCCCAGGGAAATGAGACACAAGGCACAAATCTGGCACAAGGTGACTGTGCCAGATTTGCATATCAGGGACCAATCATTGCAAGCCCCAGGAATATAATTTTTATTAGTATATTATATTCCTGGAAAATTTTAAATAGGGTTTCTCTCTTAATTCGTAGCAAATGTGGCCTCCTGTAATCAGTTATAATTGAACTGTATTATACAGTATGGTATGGTAAATTATACATAAAATACTTTTCCTTTATTGTAGTGTATCCGAGTGTTACCTTGCAGGCTGGGGGAGTTGGTTGTGTGCTCCTGTGCCCACTTTCCTCCTTCACCCCCACCGATGGGCTCTGTGTAGAGAGCCTCTGTGCTGCTGGCTAAGCTGCTGACAAGAGCGGCTGTTAGTGAATCCCCCTGCTCTACCCCATTCAAAGTTGTGTATGAACGGCAAGGAGGCTATGACACAGCAGCTGCAGAGAACCATGGAAGATGTAGTCTCAGAGAAGCTCTGCATACAGAGGTGGATGGGCTGCAGAAAATATTACCCATGGCTCATTGCACACAAGAATGGGAACACAGGACTCACCAGTGCTGGAGAGTATGCAGACATTCAGCCCTGTCCTGTGCCTACACCAGGGGATCGGAGAACATAAAGAGAGACTGAGCCACTGGAAAGCCTGTGGGGTAACCAGACAGTACAGAACTGTGACCTTGTGCCAAGAGACTGAGCCACTATCAGGAAGCTGTCTTTGCTGAGGACTGCAGTCACCCCAGGAAACTTAGAAGTGAGTAGACATCTGACCAGAGAGACCACTGTTGTTGTGTCACTGGGGTGGTGATTTCTACCATTGATCTATTGCTGCTAGCAGAGACTTAGTACTTAGGGACTGGCCACATTTCTAGCAGTCTTCCCAACTGCATGCAGATTTTACCAGGACTATGTGCACCACTGTAAAGACTGGCCCCCAATGTTAGACAGCAGAAGTTTAGGGCAAAGAACTGTTCCCTCAGATAGTTGCTCTATAAGAACGTTACTTCCCCAGAGTACGAGGAACCTCTGTAGGAAGGCCTGAGTACTAGCAAACATATCATACAGAGTGCACTCTTAGCAGCAGTATACCATTTGCAGGTAATATTGCAATATTGATCTCAGTTGCAATTACCGTTTATCCAAGTCATTGTTTATTGTTGGTTTGGAAGTTATCAGGTATAGATTCTTTCAGTCATATAGAAGTGGATTATGAACTAGTATAACATAATGGGTATGTTGTCTAGTGAACTGTGGGAATAATTTAGTTCTTCACTTGCTCCTTTATAGTTATAGTTATCTACTTGAATCCATGATAATATAATCAATTCCTTTACTGCTATCAAGTCTGGTGTTTACTTCATGATACTGAACCATAGCAGCGAGCAGGATATTTAAATGTGGGGTCTCAACAGTATTGCAGTGTCTATTCACTTAAGATGATGAGTCAAAGGGTCAAAGGTTGTTTCCAGAGTCAAGGCAGAGAACAGAGAAGCCAAATTACCAAGCGACTTTTGAAGGGGTAGCACTACAGTAGTTTTGGCTATCTGCACAAAGCCATTTAAATCATTACACAACTCAAATTCTGCTAGTGTTGTGCTTCATGATAGGCCATACAAATATACATAGAATCTGGTGCCCAGGTTTTGGCTCTTTACAAGACTGTAAAAAGGCTCCAGGAAATGATGGTATATTGGACAAGCAGGATGCAAAATTCCCTTTGATTTGGCCTCCAGAGCCACCATTCCAAGCCAGGATTTAGACCTGGCAAAAGACACATGTCACTGCTTTCTAAAGAGCAGAAAGGTTGAAGAGTTGCATAATTGTGTATGTAAATTCATGTCCACATTGCAGTTCAACTATTTCTTATTCCTAATAATATACATGGTATTGAAGTGTTTTTTAAGTCTGTAAACTTATTTAGTGACAACCCCCACTCATTTACTTCCTTAAACCTTGTGAGACATTGTCACTGCACTATTTTGCACTGTTGTGACACTGAATTGCCACCTGCTTTCTAAACTACAGAGGTGCTGAGAGGAGAAGTTTTAGGAGGCCGAGTCAGTACAGGAATCATGACTTGCAGGCAGCAAGGTACCATGGGATATGGAGTCCTTAGAAATTGAAAGTAAACAGCAGAGGAGAAGCTGCAAATCATGCAGGGAATCCAGGAAGTTGTGGAAAGAGATGACCAGAAGAAAGGCAGCACTGCACAGCGTGAAAGGAGATTTTTCAAGTAAGCTTATATTGAATTGTCAAATATAACTATTGTTTTGTTGTTAGTACAATGTTGGTTGTATTAAATGAAAGTGTGTGCTGTGATCATAGAATTTCTTTGACAGATAGGGGCTAATTGGATGGCTGAATTACTGTATGTTAATTATGCTGGATTTACACGTGTAGACTGACAGGCCTGAAAAAAACTCTGAAGTAGATACCGTCAAGTAGACTTGTGTGTAAATCTTTTATGTGCTGGTTATTAATAAGGTTTGATTATTAACAAATAATCAGTTTTGCCTGTATTTCTCATTAAATGAGACATATGGGAAATGCGAAAAACAAACATACATATTCACCTATGTAGATGTAGCATTGATTTGATGCTGCTAGTGTTCCCTATGCAACAAAGAGAAAAAGTGGCACATCCAGAGATGAAGAAAAATTTGTTGGTTTATTGTAGAATCAAAGGTTAAAAAACATGACACATGAGCGATCCACACTGTTCAGCAGATGCGTTTCACACAAAGTGCTTAATCATTGCTGGCTATCACCAGGTGTGCATGCTCCTTTATAGACCAATGTTGTGGCTGGAACCAATCACAAAAAGACAGGTAAAAATCAATCAATCACCTGTCGAACAAAAAAATGTTCAACACACCATGTGCAAACAGGATGATCAGGCAAAGGAGACATGCACACCTGGACAAAACCCATATACATACATGTATAATGCAAATGTCAAAATGTCACAGGAGATAATTAATCGCATACCGAAGTAAAATAGTATAAATATTAAAACACATGTATGAAGGGGTTAAAACAGTATACATAAAAGAAAAAGAATATATATATGTATACTTTCAAAAATACAAATACATAACAGCAAAGATAGGGATGGAATCATGGTAGGAGGAAACTCATGTGTAAGGATATATAACATATGTATACATGAAAAATCCCCTCAGGGACCAAAATTTACCAGTAGCCTAATACAATATATATATATATATATATATATATATATATATATATATATATATATATATATATATCTATATATATATATATATATATATATACAAATACAAAAATACAAAAAGAAAATGCATATAAACATATGTTTATATTTGTAATTGGAAGCACAAAAGTAAATAAAAGGTTGAATGAAAACATCACTATACTGACATAATTAAAATTAAAAACACCCACAAATTTACAAAAAACTAGAACAGCATAGTCCCCAAACAAAGAAAGTATATATGTTTCATGTAAAACAAATATGTGTGCATATAACCGAGCCCATAAAGATAGATACTAGCAGAGAAAAATCAAGAAAATCTGGCAATTGTTCAAAAATTGCATCTAAAAATCTTTTTTTTTTACATCAACAAAGACCGAGAGCAGGGGTTTAATAAGAACAACAAATATATATATGAAGCACATTTGAATTACTCAAAATAATGGAAAACATCCTATTCATAGTTTAGCAAGAGGGAATACACCTCTGGCTGAGAGTTTAATCCTTTCTACTATTTGTACATGCACCATACCAGTATTACCACCGAGGTGGTTGGTTAAAATACCTCGCTACATTAGTGGATTTTTCTGTTCTAATGTCGCTTAGATGTTCACGGAAGCGATTGTGTAGTCTGCGAGTGGTGTGTTCCACATATTTGATATTGCATGATTTGCAAGTAATGGCATAGACGACATACGTGGTATTACAATTGAAAAATTTTTTTAAATGAAAGATCCTGCCATTACTGCTGGACGTCCCCTCTTGATCTCCAGAAATATGCAGACAGCAAGGACAATCCCTGGTACCACACCTGAAGTTGTCTTTAAAGTGTAACCATATGTTTGATTGTTTAGGCTTGGATTGTAAAAAGTTAGGAGAAAGAGAGGCACCCTTTGGACTTTGCCCCAACTAGGTATAACTTTTATTACCCCTACTTAGAATCTTCATCAAAGATTTGTCCTCAAACAAGAGAGGCAAATACTTATTAACCACTTCTCTAATCTGATAGAATTTCTGACTAAATAGTGTAACTATAGTGGGTTTGTCATTATATCTATTTTAGGGCTTCTGTTGTTTAGAGAGAAGATCTTCCCTGTTCTTATTTTTAGGGATGCTCAATGCTCGCTCTAACTTCCAAAGGGGGTAACCCCATTGTCTAAACCTATTGTACAATGCCTCCTTCTCAAAATCTGTATCCTCACTGCATATGTGACGTAGACAAATGAATTGTCCCACCGGGATCCCCTTAATGGTGTGTGGGATGATTGGCACAGACTTTTTTGCCAATATCTGAGTTGGTTATGCAGGTGACATGTACCTACAGTATATGTTACATGCACAGTAGACATTGTGACGGACTCCGGACACCCTGTTGGGTTTCTCTGCCAAGAAATTTCCCAAGTTCTGGAACATGAGACCCGCAAGTTTGGCTATAGTTACCCCAAGGAAAATCGAAAAGAATACTGCGCTGTGACTAAAGAACCTCAAATATAAAAAGAAGCAAATATCACCGGAAGAATAATGGTTAAATATAAAGTAATAGAGAAAAAATGTGTGCTAAAAATAATATGTACCAGTTAAACTTGTATCAAAACATCACAGGAAATGGCAATAAATCTCAATAAAGTGCAATATGAAGATTATACATAAACATGTGAAAACTTAGTGAAAAGATCACAATAAAGTGCAAAGTGCATAATCCAATTGAGTTCTAAATAAGTTATACTGGTATAGATCACAAGGGATATAAACGTTAGAGACAATATATGAAAAATGAATTAGATAGCAGTCCCATAAGTTGTGAAAAAAAGTCCATGTGAAGAATGACTAATTCCCCATACCCTGCTTCCCCGAAAATAAGACCTAGCGTGATTGTCGGTGATGGCTGCAATATAAGCCCTACCCCCCAAATAAGCCCTACCATGTTTCCCCGAAAATAAGTTCTACCCTGAAAATAAGACCTACAGTACATGGACTTTAACTAGGGCTTATTTGGGGGGTAGGGCTTATATTGCAGCCATCACTGACAATCACGCTAGGTCTTATTTTCGGGGAAACAGGGTAGTCAGGTGTCCACACTTTGCAGTGTCCGAAACTGGTACATATTATTTTTAGCGCAACAATTTTCTCTATCACTTTATAGTTACCCCAAGAACCAGGTAACACCAGATTTGGAGTACACCAGAATAGGAACTCTTTATTTGAACACAGGTACAGAGATATACACTCAGGGTCCAGGGACAATCCCTCTTCTTTGCATAATGACACAGGGCCAGGTAAACATTACCTCCTCCAGTAGCATGATACAGGCATATTCAACCTTCCAATAGTAGACCGTTTTTGGGAGAGGCTGCTGGAGAAATCCCCCTCCCCTCTCACAGCTAATCCACATCGAAATATACATCCCATAATAAGTTACTCCCAAGGCAGACACAAACAATAGAAGAATGGAATACAGGTACTTAAGAAACACAATGCACCCCCACCCCACCTCAAACCATCTAGCAATGGTTTCTGACGAAAGGTGGACTTTATCTTCATATTCTTAAAAGGATATTGTTCAAAAATATTAATGCCCCAAGTAAAAGAGACCCTTCATTCAGGGGCGGACTGACAACTAATGGGGCCCCCGGGCAATAGAAGCTCATGGGGCCCCCTTGGGCGCCACACCTTGCCAGGGAGACAAGGGGGGGAGCACACAGGGGGAAACTGGAGGGAGAACGCACACGCACACATACTCACACAAACACAGGGAGACACACACACACACACAGGTGGACACTCACACACCACACACAGGGGGACACACTCTCACACAGGGAGACACACACACGGGGACACTCACACACACACACCACACACGGGGTGGGCACACACAGGGAGATACACTCACGCACACACACACAGGGGGACACGCACACTCACACAGGGGGGGAGGACACACTCTCACACACACACACACAGGGGGACACACTCTCACACACACAGGGGGACACACTCTCACACACACACACACAGAGGGACACACTCACACACAGGGGGACACACTCACACACACACAGGGGGACACACTCACACACACACAGGGGGACACACACACAGGGGGACACACTCACATACACACACAGGGGGATACACTCACACACATACACGGGGGGACACTCACACAGGGGGGGACACACACTCACACACCACACACAGAAGGACACACTCTCTCAACAAACACACAGACACACACTCACACACACACAGGGGGATACACTCTCACACACACACACACAGGGGGATACACACACACACACACAGGGGGATACACACACACACACACACACTCACACACACACACACACACAGGGGGATACACTCACTCACACACACACACACACACACAGGGGGATACACTCTCTCACACACACACACACAGGGGGATACACTCTCACACACACACAAAAACACACAAGGGGATACACTCTCACACACACACACACACACACACACACACACTCATACACATACGGGGGCACTCACACACATACGGGGACACTCACACACACACATAAGGGAACACTCACACACACATACGGGAACACTCACACACATACGGGGACACTCATACACACATACGGGAACACTCACACACATACGGGGACACTCACACACACATACGGGAACACTCATACACATACGGGGACACTCACACACACACATACGGGGACACTCACACACACACACATACGGGGACACTCACACACACACACATACGGGGACACTCACACACATACGGGGACACTCACACACATACGGGGACACTCACACACACACACACACGGGGACACTCACACACACACGCATACGGGGACACACACACACATACGGGGACACTCACACACACACACATACGGGGACACACACACATGGGAGGGCACAGGGGGACACACACAGGGGAGGACACACACACACACACAGGGGAGGACACACATACACACAGGGGAGGACACACACACAGCGGAGAACACACACACACACACACAGGGGAGGACACACACACACAGGGGAGGACACACACACACACACAGGGGAGGACACACACACGGGGAGGACACGCACACGGGGAGGACACACACACGGGGGGGACACTGGGTTGGGGGGATCCGGGGCCCCATGCATCTGTACCGCCATCCCCCCATCACTTGTGGCAGGCCCAGGCTTTACTTACCGGCGGATGCCGATAATTCTTTTAACGGCGCAGCTCCCCGCCGGCCCCTGCACTCTTCTGCTGTGCCCGTATCTCATGCCGATTACAATACGGCTAACTCCGCGCTGCTCCCCACCGGCCCTTCCTTCCCTCCCGTCCGTCCCAGGTGCTTGTACTGTATGCGTTGTGACATCACCTGGGACGGACGGGAGGGAAGGAGGGGCCGGCGGGGAGCAGCGCACCATATTGTAATCGGCATGATCGCGGCATGTGATACGGGCACAGCCCCTTCAAGTGGCCTCTCATGTGGCCGAGACCGGGCCCCTAATGACATCGGGCCCTCGGGCGGCGCCCGAGTGACCGACTGGTCAGTCCGCCCCTGCCTTCATTCCTTCAACACAAACCACACGTCAGGCCTGGGTAATGGGTAAAAGGAAATGCTGAGTCTGGAGTGGTTGTACGGTCAGTCTGATTACTGTAGATCAGACTGGGGTTCTCGATCACCCTGTGCCTCCAATAGACACAGCATGTCTTACACAAAGGAGTGGCCAGGGGAGCTGGACAAGGAGTTTCCAGCGCTCTTTAAGGTAAGCTGGGTTCCACAAGCCCCCGCTCAAAGTCTATCATCTGCAGGAATCCAGTGTGGCCAATCCTTCAAATGCCACCATGGTCTGTAAAGCAACATTGCTGATAAGGTCTGAAAATGTTCATAGATATCCCGATTGTGTCTACAGAGATTTTCAAGTTTGGAAAATAGTTCTATAATAATCAGAGGTACCTTTTGATCTGGCCAGAAACTTTGGATGTCAATTGGCTAATCGTCCCAACACAAATGTCTACCAGGCCTGTCTGTTTATGCTTAGGAAAGTTCAGGCAGCTAAGGGTCTCTCCAATATATATGAAAATATCCACTTGATGCATTAAAAAAAAACATCTTAGGCCTATGGATACTCAGTCTATGGCTGGCTTTAACAAAATATGGTATTTTGTCACCAGAATTCAGGGAGTATGAGTAATCCCCTCTTGATCCCTGGACAAAAGAAAAGTAGGAATTTAGCAGTATACACTGATACCAGATAACATATGTGTCCATTGTGCTCCTGCAGTTTAGTATTTGTTTACAAGCAGTAGGATATCTAATGTGTATATATAGGATACAATAAGATTGGAATTCACTGGGAAGAAGAATGTTTGTTTTCACAGAGGGAGGGCTGTTGTGTTGTCTTACCAAGGTGAAAATGTTTAGAATGAGTGGCTTGGAAAGCCTCCTATTATTTCTTTTTCAAGCATATGTTACATTTTGCTTAACTTTTTAAGGGATTTTTCATTGATATTTTTGTCTTTAATTTTGGAGGTATATATATATCCAAATGCTAACTTGTTATATTAAATAGTTTGCCTGTAGACTTTGGGCAAATGAAAAACAACTCTATAGGCTTGCAAAATATCTATATAATTGTTAGTGTTGCATAAATGGGAAATACGACCAGTCAATACATAAGCCAAACATCTAAATATTAAATGTCACAACTAAAATGAGCAAGCATTTTGTGGATGATGTCTACTCATTTATATAACAATGAATATTTTTCAGACTTTATTCATGTAGAAACCAACACTGAGAAATGTTCACACCACAGGAACACAAACACCAGAAAGCATAAAATTCTATAACTAGGAGAGTAAAAAGAAACCAGGGCCTCTGCGCCGCAAGCCAGCCACCAAGCTACCATTCCAGCTCAGTGCAGACAGTAAGCAAATTAACATTTTAGGTGTGTGGTAACCTTTGTAATATACAACTCAGAGTACTGGGATTTTTTATTGTTCGATTACTCTGTCTATTTCAAGTCATTGTGTTACACACTGATTTATTTGAACTGTACTTGCACATATCCTGAAAGTACAAGTGCTCATACAAAAACTTCTGAGACTATGTGCAGATCCTCCACTTTGATCTGTCCAAGAGTTCCATAAAGTAGAAGGATATTGGTATCGGTTAGGGTTATCTTGAAATCAAAGATTTGCCAGTGTCAAATGCTTTACTTGGCCTCCAAGTTGTGTAGCATTTTGACACATCTAGTGAGAGAATTGATCTTTTCCCTGGATAAAAGTCAGAGAATTAAAAGAAATTCACAACACATACATTGTTTTTTGGCCACCAGTGCTACAAGCTTGTAGCCGTTTAATGTTCCTTCCCTTTCATAATGCAACTGAATACTTTAGGGAAATAAAGAGTAACATTAGATGGCATGCTTACATTTTCAAAAGAAAAAGAATGAAGACAACGGTGCTCTGAACTTCCTCTTCCTGTCCCAGGATGAAACTCCAAGAAAGGTAAGCATTTACATTTTTCTATTACTATTTGTTTATATATCCCTGCAGGCCTGCCAACATAACTCTTAACATTGCTAATGCTTCTTAATAAGTGGTGGGCAAATTTTCTTGGGTGCATTCAGCGAACATGTTTAAAAATTCACAAATTGTAACACTTATTGCAAACCTCATTGAACTCAATGGTAGGCAAATCTTGAAAATCATTTATCTCTATTTTTAAGTGTAATAGGAAAAAATAAATACAAATAAAAAAGCCATGGGGACCTGAGCATTGCCCTGGATGACATCAATGAACATTTAAAAAAAAAATACAGTTCGGCAGGTAGCAGATCTTTTAGAAGTTTTTAAAGTGAAACATTAAAAATGTATAGTTTTTCAAAATAACATGTTTGGCAGATGCTTTAAACCTGCCTGTGAAGTGGCACACCTGCAAGATGTACTAAAGCAAAAGTGACATTTAGAAAGAAAAATAATACCATAATAATAATGACATTTACCAGCGGGCTCCCTTCTATTTGTAATCAAAGGCATTTTCAAGGCTAATAGGCAAGAGGTTGTCAAACAAAGGGCATTCATTGAGAGTTGGGCATTGCTCTGAGGAACATTTACCAATAAAAAACAAATAAAAAAAAAATCCCATTTAGTGGGTATCAGCTATTTTAATAAGGCTTAAAGGACAATATTTAGTATACACAATTTCTTTAAATACCATGCTTGGTGGATGCCTTAAACCTGTGCTGCAAAAGTGACATTTGCAAAAGAAAAAAAATACCATTTAAATTGCTAGTAAGTTATATTTAAATTTTGTTTGTAAACATAGCAACCAGAATTCCCCTCAACATCCATACTAGACATTTATCCTAGATGAGGGCCTGGTTGAATTGTAAGAGGGGGCCCCAACAAAAAAATTACTAGCCTCTTATCCTTGTTGAGAGTTTGGTATGGATTTTTAACAATACTAGGCCATATGGCATCAACAAATGGTAAGGTTTTGATTAATAATGGCCACTGAACCGCCTAAACAAAACAACCGTAAGCCACAATGCACTTCCAATGCTCTCCACAAATTATATTTCCAGGCCCGACAGCTTAATGTGAACAAAGGGGGAGGAAGCATCAGGTGACATAATTGACTAAATATGGCCATGGGTTCAGGATTAGGGATGAGCTGAACACCCTGCTGTTCAGTTTGCAGCAGAATATGTGAACAGACAAAAAATGTAAGAACACACGAACACTGTTAAAGTCTATGGGACACAAATACGAATACATTTTAAAGGCTTATATGCATTATTATCATAAAAAGTGTTTGGGGACCTGGGTCCTGCCCCAGGGGACATGTATCAATGCAAAAAAAGTTTAAAAACTACAGTTTTTTCGGGAGCAGTGATTTTTTTTTAAATGCTTAAAATGAAACAATAACATGGCCCTGCTAAAGTACCCTCCCCATGTTGACAGCTTTAAGGTTTTTTTGGGGGGGGGGGGGTTTGCCGGTATGTTGAAGTGCCATTAATTCATATTGTCACCCCAACACACCTTGCCAAAGTGTAAAATTGTACGCCAAAACTCATGGTAACAAAGTACAATTTAAATAAAGTGCAATTTAAATAAAGAGTCATGGCCTTTTTTGGTGTCATTTATATGTAATAGGGTAAACAAGTCAAATGAATAAGCTGTCCTACAGCAACATGTGTAAAAACCATTGGGCTTGACTAGGCTCAAGCCCATGGGCCCCGCCGAGATACATAGTCGAGTGTACTTGGCTCGGCTCCGCTCACAGTCACGCCCAGTCCCGCTCTATGATGGATATAACATAGGGACTGGGCGTGACTGTGAGCCAAGTACACTCGACTACTCTTGGCTCCGCTCGGGACTGCGAGAGGACCCAAGAGCCGCTGTAGCGACATATTCGGCGACCCATCGCAGTTTGCTATGGAAGTGACGTTCTGTCACCACCATCTTGCTACACCCAACACTCGTCCACAGTCAGGATACACTAAGAAGGGGTAAAGTGGATATGTTGTTACACCAACCGGAGTTTTGCATTTTAGATGTATTTATAACATTAAAGTTAGTATATAGTGAACTACAGTACTTACAACTCCGTCTGACTACTTAGATGTTGAATTTTAAAAGCAGCAAACTTCTGTCAGATTAGCAAACCTGTGAGATGAGCAGGGTTGCCGCTGCTTTTAAAATTCAAGATCTAAGTAGTCAGACAGAGTTCTAAGTCCTGTATTTTACTATATAAACTGACTTTACTGTTACAAATACATCTAAAATGCAAAACTCCGGTGGGTGTAACAACATGTCCGCTTTACCCATTCTTAGTATATCCTTACTGTGGACGAGTGTGGGGTGTACCAAGATGGCGGCGACGGAATGCCACTTCTGTAGCAAACTGCGATGGGTTGCCGAATATGTCGTTACACCGCCGAGAGGACCCGAGATACACAGGACTCTGTATCTCGGCGGCGCCATTTTGAAACTTCAAGAATGACAAGGCTGCAAATGACAAGGCTGCAAATGACACTGAGGCAAGGCTGCAAATGACAAGGCTACACTGACAAGGCTGCAATGACACTGGACAAGGCTGCAGATGGATGGGCAAGGCTGCAGATGGACACTGATAAGGCTGTATTGATGGGTATTTAAATGTAAGTTTTTTTCCTTAAACTTCTCTCCTAAAAGTTTTTTTCCTTAAAATTTCCCCCTAAACTTGGGGTGCGTATTATATGCCAGCGCATGTTATACGCCAATAAATACGGTAATGTATAGAAGGTAGGGCCCGAAAGTGACTCAAGCCCAGGAGCCCCCACCACCCTAAGTCCTGCCCTGGCAGCAATGCATGTGTGCTGGTGCATCGGACCGATGTGTACCTAGCCTAAAGCTGCCTTCAGACAGCCATTCATCCATTCATGATCCAGCTGCCCAGAAATTCTTCATACAAAATATTGTTCTACAATCATGCACATTGGAATTTTGCCTGTTGGGAAACAGTAGTGATCCAAGCAGCCAATCAACTCTCTCCTAGTCCAGAGAATATCTGCATTGGGAAATATTTAAAGCATATCTAGACCCAACAGTATTTTTATATATTGCAGTTTTCAAGTCTTTAGATTTGGTGGCTGCATTCGTTTTTTGTTCCTTTTTTTATTGTCACCTTCTGAACCTACCAGTAACATACATCCTATCCTAGGTTAACAGTGCTCATTCATTGTAAAGTATCTATGGAGAGTTGTCACCCTAGGACAGGAATACTTTTTATGCATTTATCAAATAAATATAGCAAACTTGTTTTTATTAGTATATTTAATAAACTAAAGGGGAGTAAATAAGTGTAGTTCATTGTTAGCATTTACAAACACTTTAGGATTGTTGCCCAATCCAACCACATTCGGTGAACAGTCTGTAGGCATCTTTACAGTCAGTATAGTATCCCTTTAAGATGATATCTTTCTGATGATATCATTTTGTTGCATAATTTAGAATGTTAAGAAGTATAGGGAAATAATGAAGATGATACACAGAATCTGGTTGAATGATTTAATGTATACTCCCAGAATGGCAATCTTGTGGGATTTGGAGCTTTAGCCCTCCAGCAGTTCAGTGATAAATGGTTAGGTAACAACAAAACTTTATGATGAATACTCTTGGTTTAAAAGAATCATAAAACCTTTAATCTTTATGGTACACTGTTTAGTTGAAAAGAGCAGAGCCCTGCTATTTGTGTTCTTTTATATCAATGGTTTCCTTAGATATATTGCCATCCTTAAAATATGTACCACTGGACAATTTTCAGTTAATAGAAGAAACAAGAAACATGTGTACTTGACAGTCTGTATTTTACAGACCCCACTCTGGACTTCAGGGAGGATTTCAAGTTAAAATATTATATGGTTTAATGTCTCCATCTGGAATAGTAAAGTTCAACCTATTTGCCTGTAGGGAAAATTCTTTGTTGCAGACTCAGCTCCATACAGTGTTGTCTGATGTATTGTTTTTAGGAGCTTTAATTAATCAAGCCTGTTACAGGGATAAGGGACTTGTGGTCTGACAGTCTCATTCCAATAGCTCCTACTAAACAATAAATGCATCTTTCTGATAAAAATAAAATTGAACTTCTTACATCAGCTATAACCTGACTCAGCTGAAGTTTAGATGAAGATTGGCTGCCAACATATGACATCTGGAAGAAATGTTATTACCAGGGCATCCAATAAAAAACATCAATAATGCAGTTTATTTATTTACTAAATTTATATTTTACTGTAACTTCTGTTTGTACCTAGATTTACCTTGGTATCAGCTTCTTGTTATTCCCTGTACAGTGGCACACACTGGGAAAGGAATGGTAAGCATTCTGCTGCGTACAAATTTGCGGACAGGAAACATGCTGACAGGGGGAAAGAGCAAAGGGATCACCTTATCAATTTGCTTCTGCTCCTGCTATTTCTATACCCAATCATGAAATATTAATAAAAACTTGACTGCGCTCATGGTTACAGCAGAAATAAAGCAGCTAGCATTAATTGTGGGTAACAATCAACAGAACATATTAAAAGAAATGTGGCGCTTAATAAAAAAAGTTCATCCAGAAAACTTCCACAGATGCAGAGGAGCATTGATTAGTGATAAAATGTTTTTAATTACAGCCATTTGTGTTTTTTAATATTAAGTATATATTTTTCATATTTTTTATATTAGTATTATAAATTCTGGCCCATTTTTTTCTAAAAATTATGCTGAGGAGGCTAGGACGTCACTTCCGGTTTATACTTCATTATCATTGAGGTTAGTTACGGGTTCAGCGTCATTTCTGGTCCGGACTAAACCAATAGTCTTCTGGTCATGGCATCATTTGCGCTTCTGGTTAGAGGAACTTTGAGGCCTGGAACGTAATCAGGGAAGGGCAGTCCCCTCTATCCCCTACCCTATATATAAGTGGGGCAATGGCCATTAGCCATGCCCCTGATGACATCTAATATGACCAAACACGTTGGATGGAGCCTGGACACGTGACATCATTGCACATGTGGACCGCGCCCATTTTGTTGGTTAGAAACTTTAGTTGACTTGATTTTTACATGTAACCTGTGAGTATTTTGGGCATACTTTAATAAATATTCAAGTGTTTTAATGTACTACATTATGAGGTGGTCTTTGTTCTCCTTTTAGAATATGTATAAGCCAAACCTGTGGAGTGATGCTCTCAGAGGATAACAGGATTTGAGCCTTAATCTCTGTGCAGTCTATGGTAAACAGGAACAAGCCTGATAGATGTTTGAGCATTGTCAAACCACATATAATCTAGTGGTCCATTTCTGAGGCTCAGAGGCCCAGTTTGCTGTGGTGTTAGTGGAAGATCGTTTTTTCACCTGGAGATCTACCCAATCATAGCATAGAGTTAGGGAAACTACTTAGCTGTATAAGCTTAACTCTAGTCCATTTTATTTATTGAAAAAGTCTGACTTACCTTTTCCTCTGAATTTTTCAGTCTGGTCACTTGAGATTACAAGTTCACTTCCTTTTGGACATAGTTGTACACATGTAAGGGTCTGCAACTCAGGTATACCTATCTCAGGCTATAGTATGGCGCTTCACCGTGCCAGACTAGCAGTCTCCATCTGCTTCCCAGTAGATACTCATGAACGAACGTTGGCAACAAGGTGAAGGTAAAAAAGAATCTTCATTATTGAAAACAAGGAGTAAAATGTTCTATAGCATGACCCATGCTAACATGTTTTAGTCCAGAAAATGATCTTTTCTGAAGCTTTAATTACAGGGGAGCATTTTGAGGTTAGGTGTTTCATCCATTGTAGGTCAACTTATGTGGTATATCTTATATGCTGCACAGCATGTCATTTGCAGTATGTAGGCTGTACCATATACTGTCTTAGAACTCGCATTGGAGAACACTACTGAGACTCGATCAATTTAGAAGTGAAAAACAAATATCTAGTGTCTCACAACATTTTAGGGAGGTACATGGAGGGGATACTACTTTTTTTCGATTATGTGGCATTGAGAGCGTGTATGGATTGCAAAGAGAAGGAGACAGACATCACAGACAAAGGGAAGAATGGTGGATACATTGCTTGTAGACCAGGTCACCACTGGGATTAAACCTCAGATGGGACCTGGATCTGCATTTGGGTTAATATCATAGTCTGTCTTTATATCTTGTGATTTACCACCTCTGGCCTCCTCCAATTCTATACATTGTATATGAATAACATGTCCCTTCATTTTTAATAGTCTTATCTTTATCGTGTTCTTTTTGGAAATAATTATAGTTGTGAAGTTGGTTTTTATTACCATTATAGCAGCCAAAAACCCACCCACATTCTTGTGTTTGCAGGTGGATCGATTTGGATTAATTATTGGAGGTGTTGTTGGTTGGTGCAGTTGGTCTGCTATTTATTTCTGTTGTCAGTGTTGATGTAACCAGGCTAGAAATAAGGTATTTGTCTGAACTGAAACGCGTTAGTGTGGGTCAAGCTATGGAACATTTCACTCACTTCCTTTTGTGTCCTGAATGCAGAGTAAATGTAATGACTTTGTGCAGTTCCCTGCAGGATTCTTTTGTGGGTCCAGGATGGCTTGATCATGACCCCAAGGGCTCATGGGAAGTTAGTTAACCACTTCAATACAGGGCACTTAAACACCTTCCTGCCCAGACCAATTTTGAGCTTTCAGAGCTGTCGCACTTTGAATGACAATTGAGCGGTCATGCTACACTGTACCCAAATGAAATTTTTATCATTTTTTTCCCACAAATAGAGCTTTCTTTTGGTGGTATTTGATCACCTCTACGGTTTTTATTTTTTGGTCTACAAATAAAAAAATACCGAAAATTTTGAAAAAAAAAATGTTTTTTTTGTTTCAGTTTCAAAACTTTGTAAATAAGTACGTTTTCTCCTTCACTGATGGGCACTGATGGGGCTACACTGATGGGCACTGATAAGGCGGCACTGATGGGCACCAATGTGGCACCAATGAAGTGGCACTGATGAGGTGGCATTGATGGACACTGATATGTGGCACTGATAGGCGGCACTGATAGGCGGCACTGATGGGTGACACGGATGGGCGACACGGATGGGCGACATGGACGGACACTGATAGGTGGCACAAATTGGCACTGATAGCTGGCACAGATTGGCATGGATGGGCGGCACAGATGGGCATGAATAGGCAGCACAGATGGGCATGGATAGGCGGCACAGATGGGCATTGGTGGGCATGGATAGGCGGCACAGATGGGCACTGATAGGCGGCACAGGTGGGCACTCATAGGCAGCACAGGTGGGCACTCATAGGCGGCATTGGTGTTATACTATATTAATGGATGCCAATCAGTGCCAAACAATAATGCATGCCAATCAGTGATGCCCATTGTGGGCACTGATTGGCATTCATTATGGGCACTGATTGGCATCCATTGTGCTGACTGGCATCCCTGGTGGTCTAGGGAGGATTACCTTTTCCCTGGTGGTCTGGTGGCGTCCCTGGTGGTCCAGTGTGGGCATCCTCGGGGGGGCTGTGCTGATAATCGATCAGCACAGACCCCCCCTGTCAGAGAAGCAGCCAATCGGCTCTCCTCTACTCGCATCTGACAGACGCGAGTGAGGGAAATCCGATCACCGGCTCTTCCCATTTACACTGTGATCAGCCGTGATTGGACACGGCTGATCACGTGGTAAAGAGTCTCCGTCGGAGACTCTTTACCGAGATCGTAGTTGCCGAGTGTCAGACTGACACCCCGCAACAACGATCGCCGCGATGCGCGCCCCCGGGGGCGCGCAGCGGCTCATAATCCTGATCACGTCATATGACGTCCGGTCAGGATTATGCAACCACTTTGCAGCCGTCAATTGCCTATAGGGTGGGCGGCAAGTGGTTAAATGATGGTGCATGTCATTCAACCTAGAAGAAGAGCGAAGCAGTGGGTCTTTAGGGGACAGAACTGTAGACAGAGTGAGTATTGCAAATAGGGCTGCTTTTTTTTTTCCAGATGCTATTCCACTCTTTTTTTTATATATAATCAGAAAAGATGCACTTTAACTTTATAGAGACAGTTGAGGTTATCAACCATGCTGTTATTCTCAGCAGGACCATGACAATTTCAGACATAAGAGCAGAGATGAGCTTTACGTTAGAGTCAAACTCATGTTCGACTCGAACATTGGCTGTTTGGCAGCTCTCCGAACAGCGAACAATTTTGGGTGTTTGCAGCAAATGTGTGCCCCCCCGTGTAAATTGGGAAATTGGGAATGGGGTACAAATGTACCTCTACCATTTCACAAAAAAAGTGACAAAGAGGTTAAAAAAGACAAGAGTCTTTTATTGAATTCTTCTTTCATCTTTGTTCTGGTCTTCATTCCGTATTCTTCTTGTTTCTCCAACTTCTTCTTCTCCATTTTCTTCTTCATCTTCTTCCACTCTTCTCGTCCCGCATCTTTCTCCGGCTTCATCTCTGTGCCGTCCGCACGATCCACCTCTGTGGGAGTCTTCAGCCGTGTGACGCTTTTATTCTTCTGACACTTCTTAAATAACGGAGGACGGGGCCACCCGGTGACCCCACCCTCCTCTGACACATGGGAACTTCCCTATGGCTTTACCCGTGATGTCAGAGGGGGGTGGGGTCACCCGTAAACGGGTGACCCAGTGGTATGTTGTAAGCACCACCCAGCTCAACAAAAGTCATTTGTTCAATTGACTTTTGTCGAAGGAGCTGGGTTTAAAAATGTTAGCAGAACAATACCTGCATCCATTTGGATGCAGTTGCTAGTCAGGTTTTCTGACAGCCGCTGGAGCCAGGTATCAGGATACGATAGCCATTAAGGGGAGATTCATCCATCTGTGCTTTTTACCATGGATTGAGGTATCTGTTATGCCCTGTACACAAGACCAGTTTTCCTGTCAGAATAAACTCTGAAGGTTTTTCCGACGGATTTTCCCTGAAACTGTCTTGCGTACACACAATCACACCAAAGTCTGACCGTCAAGCACGCGGTGACGTATAACGCGTACCACGGGACTAGAAAAAGGAAGTTCAATAGCCAGTAGCCAATAGCTTCTGTCTTGTACTTGCTTCAGAGCATGCGCCCTTTTTGGTCTGTCGGGCACAGCATACAGACAAGCGGTTTTCCCAATAGTGGAAATATTTAGAACATGTTCTATTTCTAGGTCCGTCAGAAAAAAAAAGGTCCGATGAGGCATACACATGATCAGAATATACAATGAAAAGCTTCTGTCTGACTTTTTCTGTCAGACATTCCACTCCTGTGTACGTGGCATTCGATTCTTTCACTCAGCCCAAAGGCTTAAACCGGTATTAAGCTCAAAACCAAAAATGGAATATATTGCTGCTTACCAGTCATTATATGTGGTGGCTGCATTTTCTTTGGCTTTTTCGCTCTGTTTTAAACTGTGACCTGGCCAGTAACACACCTTGTGTATTAGTGAGATACACCCCTCTGAGGAAATAAGCAGAGGAGGCACAGCATACAGCAGCATTGTCAGTCGAAGGGGGGGGGGGGGGGTTAAATGTATTAGCAGATTTAGAACCACTAACAAATTGAAGCCAAACCGCAGCCCCCAGCTTATATGCAGTTGCAGCAACAGTTTTTTTTTTTCTTTGGGATAAAGATTTTGCATGATCATTTTATTCTCCCCTCACAGTGTTAAGTGGTTTGTCTCATCCATGTGAACTGATACATTCTGCTGGAGAGTTAGTGATGTGAAAAACAACAGGCTTGCTAACTGGATTACCAGATGAAAATTGAAGAAAGAATGCCTAAAAAATACAGCCATCACATCTAAGAATTGGTAAGCTGCAATAGAATACATTTTTGCTTTTGGGTTTAATACTACTTCATTAAAATAAGTATATGTGTGTATGACCACCTTAGATAAATATTAATTGTAAACTGATAAGACAAAGCTCAGTATACCCTATGATCTTACTTGAAGTAAAATCTATTTTTTTCAATTTCATTTGGTCTTTCCAAACCATATAGATATTTATTCTAGAGTGCTGAAAATATCATTTTATTTATGCATTCTATATATTTATCTAATTATTTTGATTATTATTTAGTGTAACAGAGACAAAATAAGTCTATATTCTGACTGATAAATTTAGCATGTGAACTGAAAATATTGTTTCACTGTCCTGGCCAATTATTTTTGTATTTAAAGTAAAAGTCTATCTAAAGCTGGCATGCTGGTTTTGGTCAGCCCTGCCAATTTGATTGACTTGCTGGCTGCTTTCATCTTTCAGAATCTCTCATAGTTGCATTAGCCTGATACAGATTTCAGCTTCATTATGTCACAGATTCGGCAAATAACACTTTCCAGTTTTGTTTTTTCTATTTATTCCTATACATGGGACACCTGGCATTTCAATGGCAAAAGCTTCGAGCAGGTCCCTCTAATGCCGCGTACACACGATCGAATTGTATGACGTACTTAGTCCGTTGAAACGCATTTCAACCGACAATCCAATCATGTGTGGGCTTCAGCTGACTTTTTCAGCGTGAAGTCCGGAGTACTAAGAAGGCCGGTTTGCACACCAATCTTCCCGTCGTACTTTGGTTTCAGCGGACAATACGTTCGTCAGTATGCTAGTCCGACGGACTAAGAATGGCGCATGCCCAGAAAGGATTTACAGGGCGGAAGCGTTCTGTCTTGTAAAACTAGTGTTCGTATTGAAGCTAGCATATTCGTCATGCTGCTAATTTTGTGATCTTTTAATATAGCACATTCTTTTCTTCTTCATAATGCGAGAAAAGTGAAGTTGCTTTGCTGCTTATATTCACACAGAGTTATCACAAATGTCTTTATTCATCCTCATCTTATGATTAATATTCCAATTCGAGAATAAATAAAAAAAAATAATAACGGACGAATTAAGCTGAAGTCTGAAAAGCGCGAATCGTCTCTAACCAAACTTCCACTAACGCAAAGTCAGCAGAAGGAGCCCAAAGGGTGCTTTGCTGTGTCTTGGACTTCCTATTTCTAGTCCCGTCGTACGTGCAGTACGTCATCGCGCAAGCTTTCGTCGGACTGTTTGTGTATCCGTGTGTGGCCAAGTCCGTTCGGTAGAAAGTCCGCCGGATTGTCCGCTGGATTGTATGACGGACTAAGTACGTCATACAATTCGAACGTGTGTACGCGGCATAAGAATGTTTAGAAACCATTGGGCGATTCACCCTGTTAGCATCAACATTAATTGCAAATGTCAGTTAAGCACACTCAAATTAGCTCTTTTGAAGATAGCATTCTTATCGCATCAGGTGTAAAAGGGATGGATTAGCCGTTTAATAGACATGTGCATTCGTTTTCATCCGAATGCATTTTCATCCGAATTTCAGGTATTTTCGTTCTCATTTTAACAAATGATAACAGAAGTGCAGGATCCAAAAAATGAAAGATCCGACATAAACAAATGCTTTATTTAAATTTTCGTTGTGACAACAGTTCTATATAGATAGGAGATTCGACATGACGCTGACAATAACAATCTGTGTCTATCGAACCTGTGGTCGAATGTGCCTAACCTTAATTCTTTTAGTCCAGGATTATTCTACATAGAGAGAAAAGATTTGACATAGAGAGAAAAGATTCGACAGAGAGAAAAGATTTGACAGAGAGAGAAAAGATTTGACATCGAGAGGAAAGATTTGACATAGAGAGAAAAGATTTGACATAGAGAGAAAAGATCGCTGCTGGAATTGGGTGGGGGAAGTAAAATAAAAATAATGATGATGATGAATGTTATTGGCTGATGGTAACCAAAGAGGAGAAGCAGTAAAATAGCTAGAACTAAGTACAAACGTACAGCCAACTTACTTTCACTTATGATTGCTAGCAGAGAGAGAGTCAAGACAGTCAGTCGATCTTAGCTGGTTCGTTTATCAGAGAACCTAAATTATTTAGCAATTAAGCATAAGCACAGCAGCAGAACAATAGTGAAGCAAGCTACAGTTCAACTTAACTTTTTCATAATAATCTTCTGCTATTGTGTTAGTGTTGTGAACCTGATAGTGATACTAGTGTTATAATAGCCTCAGAGGCTGCCCGTGTTGTGGGGGGGGGGGGGGGGGATTTATTATTATAGATTCTATATTATAGATTGAGATTCTATATAGATTCTATATACCCTATCTTGTTACCGGTCTGATCAGTGATCACTATCAGCAGTCAATTTTCTGTTTGAACTATATACATTCAACATGAACGACAGCGATTCAACAAAGCAGTGAAAAACATACAAACGTCAAATCTTTGGCTTATGGTGTCTGTCAAAAGTTCTAAGAAGATTCGATGGAGCAGCTAAACTATACGGAGTCATACAGTTTAGCTGCTCCGTCAAATCTTCTTTGAACATTCGACAGACACCATAAGCCTTCAATGATAGATTCAACCTTAATTAATTTGGATTTTCGGACGAATGCAATTTTTAACGAAAATAAAATAAATAAAAACGAATTTCGGGAGTAACAAAATAAATGTATTTTTCAGGCGAAAACGAAATTCCAAAACAAAATATTTCAGTGTGCACATGTCTACCATTTATTTCAGTTTGCAAATTTAATATTTACACCAATAAGTTTAAAGTGATTGTAAAGTCTCGCTTTTTTTTTTGTTTTTTTAAAAATAACAAATATGCTATCTTCTCTGTGCAGTTGGCTTTGCACAGAGCAGCCCTGATCCTCCTCTTCTCGGGTCCTTCTTTACTGGCCCCTCCCTCCTATCGAGTGCCCCCACAGTCAGTAATTTCCTATGGGGGCACTGGAGCTGAGTTACAGCTCCATGTGTCCATTCAGACATGGAGCAGCAACCTGGCCCCTCTTTCCCCCGATTGGCTTACTGACTTTGACAGCTCCTGGAGCCAATGTGTCTTAGCCAATCAGGAGGAGTGTCCTGGATGGCTTAGACATTCGTGGACATTGCTGGACAGAGATGGGGCTCAGGCAAATAATTAGGGGGGTGCTGGGAAGGCTAACACACACAAAAGGTTTTTTATACAAAAAACTTCTGTCTTTACAACTTCTTTAAGGCTGGCCATAGACGGTGTGAATTTCTTTCCTGTAACCATGAAGAGTTACAAGCCATTGTGTTCTCCTGGAAGGGGGGCAAGGGAAGCCATCCCTGGCGGGAGAAGACAGTGATTATTGGTAGCAATTCCTGCTGAGATTCAAACTGTCTATGGCCAAGTAAAGACCTCATTCGCACTAAAATATGTTATTACTGTTCTTAAGGTTACTGGTGTTATTTTTTTCTTTTGGCCTCTAAAAACGCCCCTGAATTTTAGTATATAGTGTATATGCACACATACTGTAGGCATTTAGAGGAGTTTAGAGGCAGTGGTGTTTAACCACTTTAGCCTCAGATGGTTTTACCCCCTTAATGACCAGGCCATTTTTTGCGATATGGCACTGCGTTACTTTAACTGACAATTTTGCGGTCATGCGACGCTAAACCCAAACAAAATTGATAACCTCTTTTTCCCACAAACAGAGCTTTCTTTTGGTGGTGTTTGATCACCTCTGCGGTTTATAATTTTTTGCACTATAAACAAAAAAGAGCGCCAATTTTGATAAAAACCCCAATATTTTTTACTTTCTGCTTTAAAACATATCCTATAAAAATATGTAAAAAATCAAATTTCTTTATCAATTTATTCCAATATGAATTCTGCTACCGGTACATTACGGCAGAAAAAATAGAGAGCTAAGTGACACTTTTTGGGGAACAGATACACCAATACAGTGATCAGTGCCTTTCCTACAAACGATCGTGGATGGCCAGTGGCCATAGCAGCCACCAGACCGGCTGATCGGATCCCACTGTGTCCAATCACAGTGGGAGAGGATCTCCTGTGGCATGCGTGCATGCCCCAGACCCAGGCAGAGGAAACATTGTTTCGCACAGCCGGCCACCTTGCCGCAGTATGTGAATGGTGGGCAGTCTGGAAGCAGTTAAAGGCACAAAATGTATAAGCTTTGTATAGGCTCTTCCTGTTCCTTAGAAATATGTAAATGGTTGATACAGCACAAGCTGTGTCTATTTTTATATTTTGTATTATTAAATTTGTAAAGCTTTTATCTATCTATTTTTGGCATACGTTTGCCCTTTAAAGTCCCACCAGAGGATTCTTTGTTGTTTTCTATGTCTTAGAAATATGAACTTTGTATTTCTTTCCAGTTTTTTTAATACTTTACAATGTCTGGATCATCTACAACAAACTTTTAATTTCTTAACCTATGAATTCAAAAAGCAGATTTTAGGCTTTCTCTCGATTTTCTTCTGTTTACTAAACATTAGCTTTATTTGCTTTTGACTAATTGTGCTGCAATGTCCTGAGTTTTACGCCCCAACATTTACCAACACTTAGTACTATTAAAGTGATCGTTTTTTTATTCTCTAAAAATAACAAACATCTCATACCTACCTGTATTGTGTAGTGGTTTTGCACAGAGCAGCCTGGATCCTCCTGTTCTTGGGTCTCTGTTCAATTCTTCTGGTCCCTCCCTCCTGTCAAGTGCCCCCAAAGCAAGCAGCTTGCTATGAGGATGCCCGAGCCAAGTCACAGCTCCCTTTGTCCATTTAAACACGGAGCCCTAGCCTGGCCCTGCACCTGCTCTCTCCAGATTGGCTTGAATGACAGCAGTGGGAGCCAATGGCATGCCTGCTGTGTCTTAGGCAATTAGAAGAAGCGTCTCCAACGACCGAGGCACTCGTGGACATCGCTGGAGAGTGATGGGGCTTGGGTAAGTATTAGGGGGGCTGAGGGCGGCTGCTGCACACAGAAGTTTTTTTTATTGTAATGCATAGAATGCATTAAAATAAAAAAACCTTCTGCTTTTACAACCCTTTAAATTTGCCTATTTTTGGTAAAGAATTAATCATTTGATCTCAGATACTTATCAATTCAGTTATCTCATTTGTTAAATTTAGAAACTATCTCTAGTACACCTTTTGGACCATATAGTATTAAAATATAGATTTCACATTACTCCTAAGGGAAGGATAGATCCAAGACTTCTAAGCTTGATCTTAGAAGACATTTTTTGCCTATTTACTTAGAAACCAGATGATTTGATGGAATAGATTACTACTGTTCTTTTTTTTTTCTTGTGTTCCTTGTATACAATTTGATATTGGATTTTGGCAGTTATGATTTTCTTTAATAATATCACAACTTAGCTGGAAAGCCTTGGGATGAATAATTTCTATCAAGGAAGTATTGGGAAAAAAATATTTGCCTTTTCTTTTAAAAACTGAGTGGTAGTGATCTTTCTGTATTTTTAACTAGAATTAATAAATCTCATTTTGGATTATCTTGGGAGCAACCATAATAGGGTTAATTCACTAAGAGTTAAATAACAGCTCATACAAAGTAGTAAAATACCGCATGCAATTGTTCAATTCATTAAGAATTTTGGGTTAAATACCAAATGCAGTATTTGTTAAATTTAGCAGTAATTACCACATTAATTAATGTGGTAATTTAACACATTGAGCTGGTTGCTAAAGAGCAGGCTGGAAAGCCAGTCACTGCATCATTAAAAACAGATGATTTATCAACTGTCAGAGGGTTTCCTGCTGATGGCTGAATAAAAAAAAAAGACATACAATTAAAAATGTTGAAAAAAAACTGCGTAGGGTCCCGTCCAATGCATACCAGGCCCTTTTTGTCTGGTATGGATTTTAAGGTCTCCCCAAAATCTATACCAGTCTCCCCCCTTTCCTGACCTGCCGGGCTGCATGCTCAGATAAGGATTTAGTATGGATTTTAGGGGGGACCCGAGGCAATTCTTTTTATATTAGCGTGGGGCTCCCCTTAAAATCCAAAAGGTTTTTAACATTTTTACATGTCAGAAGTCATCAGTTGTTAAAGGGATTGTAAACCCTCGTAATTTTTCACCTTAATGCATCCTATGTTATTTAAAAAAAAATAACATAGGATGCTATTGTTATATTAAAAAAAAAAAAAAGGGTTTACGACCGGGATACTGTCAGCAAAACTCTGGTGGTAAACATTGCATGCTTTTTTACTTTCTGATTCTTTTATGAATTGGACTTAAGAGCTTTTAATGTGATATTTACCTGTATTGCCCCCCCCCCCCTTCACCGGTAAATATTGCATAATCATTATTTTCTCTTTTTTATAAATTGGACTTTATTTACTGCATGTAATAATGTATGCAAATTAGTAATATGATACCCTTATTGCATGTGGTAAAGCTTAGTAAAGTGTGATAATCTCCCACGCGTTAGGTGGCAATCTCATATTAGAAAATTCAGAGAGGCAAATGATTATTTTTCAGATTAAAAAAAACACACTAAAGCTGACCATACATGTAAAAAGCTGGGCTGAACGAGAAAAATCCATAGATTCCCCTATCCATACTATCCAGTGTGGATGGACAAATCTCCCTTGCAGGTTATTTCACATGTAACAGTTCACTGACTTTTTTTGAATGACTGACTTTTTTTCTGCCCCGCTCCTTTGATTTCTCAATTGAAGTGATATCAGGGCCACCCGTGTACTAAATCCAGCTGATTCACAGGAATTTGCCAAAATTCAAGTCATGTTTGGCCAGCCTTATTGTGTGTACATTTTCCAGTACCCGCTACATAATATAAATCCTAGAGTATTTACCTGGCAATCCAAGTATGGAGTAATACAAAAGATTCTTTGTTTTGAGTTGCAGATTAATTGGATATTTATAATTAGATTTGTAGATTCAAAGCAAAAATTAAAGTTACTCATGACATGTAATTGGACCGCGGTGAACAATAATCCAGGAACAATACTTCCCACTGAGACCTAAGGATGTTTAAACAGCTGTATATGGGGAGGATGACTCCGCGTCTGTCTTGTTTTTCATACATTAAAAACTGCAGTGTAGGACTGAGATCGGGTAACCTGTGCCCTGTTGTAACCATCCATAAAGGCCACCCATGTAAGACCACAGAGGATAAAAAGCATAATGCGCTAATTTGTATGTTTCTTTTGATTCCCAGACATTCCAAGCTCTGAATAGAACTCTCTTCATCCCTTCTCTTGTTTTATTTGTATTTATTTTTTTAACCTGCACTACTTGTATATTTGCATTTTTAACTTCTGTTATACATGACATAGAAAAATAATACAATGCAAAATGTTATTACTAGCAATATATAAAAAATATATATAAAGTTGGTTAAATATTAATTGAAAATGTATAGGTAGTACACATTACTTCTCTCACTCAGCAATAAGATACTATTATACTATTAAATTAGAACAGTAAATCCCTCCTTTCTATTCACCCAAAATCTGCTCAGGATATCACAGCTACCCTCATCATTTTGTGAATTCCACCCATTCCACCTTCAAACTATAGATAGATAGTGTCCTTAAAATATAGGAAAGCTGATGAGCTGCACTACTGTCCCATGATATTCTTTCCTATCTTGACCTACTGTACTGCACTGTGCTACTGCATCTGCCAGCATTAGGTTATAGAATACAAAGTTGCAATATTGTTGTGCTACTGTAGAGAGAACTAAGAATCCCCGTACTTTAGGGATCCTGAACTTATTATACTTTAAAATCTATTACTAACTAAGATGTGATAAGTAACTAGGGTCACACAAAGAACTGGAGATGCTGCACATTTAAGAGATCTACGGGGGTTTTTTGGCAGCAAAAAAATGATATCAAAAGAATATCAATATAAAAGAATATATTTTATTGTACAAATGTTAAAATCAAACAAAGGTTTTTAAAATATGAGCTCTGTGGTGAGTCCATATAGGTATACCACTGATGTTTTGTAAAACCCGGGCATTTATTTGTCTTAATACCTCAAATTAAGAGGTATTTAGACAACACAGTACCCCTGAAGAAGACTACGACTTATTTGGTCAAAATGCGTTGGGCATATTTTGGGGCAGGATCAAAATTGCAAAGATTGCTTTGTACATACATATACCTGCCTGTATTATTGTTGTCATGGCTGATAGCCAAAATGGGAGTGTATGCAACCGGAGCTCATATTTAAAAACCTTTGTTTGATTTTAACATTTGTACTATAAAAAAAATATATTCTTTTATATTGATATTCTTTTGAAATAACTTTTTTGCTGCCAAAAAAACCCTGGGAATGCTTAACCTTGTCTTGTGAAGATGTGTTAAGTTAACTAACAAACCATCATGAATACCATTTTTGGTGTCCACACAACAAAATTGTTTTTAACTCTTGAAAAAGGGTACTTTACAATGTGTGCCCAGCCCAAATTCTTTTCTTATTGTGGAGCGTGAAATTGTTAGAAACCCAGTGAGATTTGATATGCTACCTGGGGCTCCATTGGAGAGAAAAAGGGGGTCTTTTATTATAGCATCACGCGCTAATTACTGCAAATTAGCACTAATTAGCACTAATGGTAATTTGCGCTTAAAGAGTATTCACTATAGCGCTGGTGCAAAATATACTCTCAAAAACATATTTACTATAGCTCCCTGAAAATAAATAGCGCCCAAACCATGACTCTTGTTAAGACCATGAAAATCGCACATGAAAATAATGTTTAGAGCATGATATGATTGCCTAAATAATAGTGAAATATGCAGTACATTCTTTAAAGATAATCTGCTTTTAAACTGTGTGAAAAAGTAATTTATACACTCAAATATCTTTAAAAGTCTGAGAAGAGATAAATTACTCGTCTCTTTACAACTAGGTGCCAACACAACTGAGCATGCTCAGACCTGCAAGCAACTCTAATTTTAACTCCCATGGCTTTTTTACCAAGAGTTATAGTAAAAACCAAAATGAGAGCTGGATATAGAGCATTTTTTTGGGAATGAAAATTTGAGTTATGTAGCCCAATGCAAGTTTCAGCCATTGATTCTAATGGTACAATTGTAACTTCCTCAAAAAAAAAATCCTTTTCATGTTGAGAGGAAATGTATCTTTCTCTCATATAAATTGTCTTTGCAACAATGTTGCTTCTACTTCATCTATATTGTTTTTAAGAATGCGAGAATGTGTAATGTTTTGATGTTTTGGTAAATATATTTTTCTCTGTCACTTTCATTGGAGATGGAGAGATGGAGAGCAATACTCTCCATCTCAAAAAAATATTTACCCAAACTAACACAGGTGTCTTTACAAATCACAAACAATACCATTGCTGATGCAAATGTAACGGTATCCTGACTAGCTGCCACAGTTATACTGGGGCAGGTTGGTCTCACTGGACATCAGCTATACATCAGCTCGCCTTTTGATCACTGGGGGCGTGCATGCTGGCGGAGGAATGCTCTCATGCCTGCAGCACCACTTCCGAGCCGATGCACTGCCCGGCGGGCCCGATGACCACTGGGCACCTGCGAGCGCTCCACACAAAGACAGAAGGGAGATCTGTCAATGTAAACTAAGTATGAACAACAGATCACTCTTGTCACTCAGACAGTCCCATCCCCCCATAGTTAGAATAATTCCCTAGGTAACACAGGTAACCCCTTGATCGCCCCCTACTGTTAACCCCTTCCCTGTCAGTGACATTTACACAGTAATTAGTGCATTTTTATAGTACTGATCGCTGTATAAATGCCAGTGGTCCCAAAAATGTGTCAAAAGTGTCTGATCTGTCTGCCATAATGTTGCAGTCCTGATAAAATCACTGATCACAGCCATTACTAGTAAAAACAAAATAATAAAAATGCTATAAATCTTTCCTCTGTATTGTAGAGGCTATAACTTTTGCGCAAACCAGTCAATATACGCTTATTGTGATTTTTATTACCAAAAATATGTAGAAGAATACATATTGGCCTAAACTGAGGAAGAAATTGCTTTTCTAAAAATAAATTGGGGATATTTATTATAGCAAAAGGTACAAAATATTGTGTTTTTTTCAAAATGGTATCTTCTTGTTGTTTATAGTGAAAAAATAAAAAAACACAGAGATGATCAAATACCACCAAAAGAAAGCTCTATTTGTGGGAAAAAAAGGACATCAATTTTGTTTGGGTACAACATTGCACGACAATGCAATTGTCAGTTAAAGCGACGCAGTGCCGTGTCACAAAAAAATGGCTTGGTCGTTGAGCAGCCAAATCTTCCAGGCCTGAACTGGTTAAAATGAGTCTCTATTTTGTGTGTGTTTATTATTTCCAAATGATCATAATTTGACCCAAAACATTTGATATGTGTATCAACATCAGAAATCAAAATGGCATTCCCAAAATTCAGAGGGTAACATCACTATTCTATACTCACACACCAAGAACCACCAAATATCACAGATTAAATGAAGAAGAATAACTCTTGAGTAATATAATTCCACCACCTATATGTCCAAAGAAATTTAGTATTTATGTGTAGGATGGTTCCACATGTGGCAGCTCTGTGGCTTACAGGTTGGAAATTCTGCTTAATATTCCTGAGGGTCTGGGTTTGAACCCCAAACATGTCACTTCATGTTGTGAAGTTGTCTCATCTCCCTCTGTTGTTAAACATAACTCCTGACTCAGGTTCTAAAATTATAAATTATGTCTAAATGTAGTATTTATGTGTAGGAGGGTTCCGCCACCATTGTAAATCTTGCCAGATACACTATTTAGCCAAAAATATTGGGACATCTGCCTTTACACACACATGAACTATAATGGCATCCCAGTCTTAGTCCGTAGCGTTTAAATTTGATTTGGCCCACCCTTTGCAGCTATGAGTCTTTGGGAATGTTTGACCATTTTTCTAGAAGCACATTTGTGAGGTCAGGTACTAATGTTGGATGAGAAAGCCTGGCTCTCAGTCTCTGCTTTGTTTTAGCGTTCTACTGATACTCCCTACAGTTTGCATATGGCACTGTGAACTGCCTGCGAGTTGTCTGTGATGCAGTAACCCGCACTGGATCCAGTGTTTACCGCCCCTGACCCTAGGTTCACACCTATGTGTTTTTTAGTGCATTTTGCAGTTTGCAGAAACAGACTACAGTCCATTTAACATGGTTTCCCATGATACTAGTAAACAACTATGCGTTTTTTGGCCTATGGAAAGGGTCGTGGACTTTTTCCCGTGATTTGCGGGTAATAGATTTTAATGGAACCAAACCAGATTGGTGATTTGTGATGTATTTTGCGGTTCTTGTTTTAACACTGTATATAGCTGGTTTCTAAGCAGGGGGCTGGAAAGCCAGCCGCTACATCCTTAACAACCAATAAGTCATCAGCTGTCAGCGGGCTTCCCCACTAAAAGTAAAAAAAATACAAAAAGGCGTTCGGGTCCAGTATAGATTCGGAGGGGACCCCCACACTGAAATGTAGAAAAATGGCGTGGGGTCCCCCCAAAATCCATACCAGACCCTTATCCGAGCATGCTCCCAGCAGGTCAGTAAAGGGAGGGGATGAGCGAGCACCCCCTGAACCATACCAGGCCGCATGCCCTCAACATAGTGGGGTGGGTACTTGGGGGAGTGGCACAAGGGCCTCATCCCCACAACTTTTGCCCGGTGGTTGTGGGGGTCTGCGGGCAGGGGGCTTATCAGAATCTGGAAGCCTTCTTTAACAAGGAGGCCCCCAGATCCTGCTCCCCCATCCACCAAAAAAAGCTGTGAAACGTGATAAAAGACAATAGCCGGTTTTTGACAATTGATTTATTGTAAAATACCTCTGAACCATCTTCTCCCCCGAGCCGTGTCTCCCACTGCCATATTCTCTTGGTGCTCTCTTGCCATCATCTTCTGTCGCCATCGTCTCCTGCCGCTGTCTCTCCCACCACTGCTTCTTCTCCTGCTGCTGTGTTCTTCCTTACCAGCGTATTCTTCCTCGCCCTCGTCTTCCTCCATTGTGTTGTCACCCACTGTCTGGCATCTCTTACACAGCCATGAGGTGTGACCATCCAATGACATCAGAGAGGGAGCCTGTCCCCTTTTTTTTATAGTAGGAGAAGACAGTTTAGAGCTATTTTACAATAAAGGAATTGTCAAAAAATGGCTATTGTCTTTTGTCACATTTCACTGCTTTTTTGGGCGAATGCATAGGGGTATGATGTACCCGATACACATTCATATGGGGGAATGTGTATCACCCCCCTTCCTGTCCTCCAGGCTACATGCTTGGATAAGGGTCTGGTATAGATTTTGGGGGGGGGCCCCATGCCAACTTTTTTTTTCATTTGGTATGGAGTTCCCCTTAAAATCAATACCAGACCCAAAGGGCCTGGTATGGGTTTTATAATCCATGTTGAGGGCAAGTGGCCTGGTACAGTTCAGGAGGAGGAGGGGTGCTTGCTCATACCCCCCTTTCCTGGCCTGCAATGGCTGCTTGCACTGATAAGGGTCTAGTATGGATTTAGGGGGCCCTACGTCAATTTTTAAAAATGATGGCATTGAGTTTCCTTTAATGTCCATAGCAGACTCAAATGGTATGGCTGGGGAGGGAACTGAACGCCATTTTTTTCCTTGACCTTTAATCTATCTTGCTGAGAACCGGCAATACATTACAGCAATTTTAAATGACATTTTTCCTTTAGAAATGTTCCACACATTGGCCAAATGCGCTACTTTACAGGCAGTCTAATGCCGGCCATGCACCGTTCCAATTTCGAAAGAATTTTCTTTTCAAAATCAGAAAGTTCATTTTTTTGTGATCCAATAATGCCACCATTGCCACCATTTTGCTACAGAAATTTTTTTTTTGTGGGCGGGAATCTTCTTTTCTCTCCGTAAATTTTCTTTTCTTGCACATCTGCATTTTTATTTCTTATTACATTTCTCGCACGTTTCTCCCATCATTGATTAGAAAATCGTTTGTTTTTCAAAAAATTCCCAACATCTACGATTCCTCAAATTTGATTGCCGCACGAAAATCGCCCATTGCTGCAGCCCACTAATGGTGCAAAATTCGTATGAAAATTCTTAGATACTATTTTCAAAAGAAAACTCTTTTCAAATTCGAACCGTGTATGGCCAGCATTAGGGGACCCCCAGGCACGATATTTAAAGGAATTTTTCATTAGTTTTGCTTCACTGTAAGCATCATTAAAATCACTGTTCCTGAAAAAACTGCCGTTTTAAAAAAAAATCAATTTATACATGTCCCTTGGGGCATTACCTGAGTCCCCATATAATTTTTATGGCAAAGAACTTGCATATAAGACTTCAGTGCGAACTTTGGATTTTGCAGGTTCGAGACCCATTGACTTCCATTATACCCGCAAATGCAATCTGATCATATTGGCCAGCAATAGCTTGATTTTCCATTTGAGAATTTAAGTCCTAATTGGCCTTAATTAGGCGCTATTATCCGGGACTGCAGGATCATATATTAGCGGTATAGTAAATTGTAACACACAGGAAATAAAGAGAACTCTTCAACAGAAACACAGAACCCCTTTCAGGGTTGTATTGCTATATGTGTCCTTGTTGACTATTTTCTATCATTTCCTGTGTAGTATCAGTAGGACAGGAGGTGAGGGTAAATCTCACTAACAAAGTGGTAGATTGCAGAAAAAATATCAAAGGCATTATAATCATACCTCAACTTATCTCCTCAATCCCGAAAAAAATAATTCCTTTGGCTTGACATAACTTAAGACATCATGAATATGGGCCAATGTCTGCTTTGAATTTGTGTAAAATGACTGGGATCTTGAAATACTTCAAAGCTTAAAAGTTATCACTAGGCATCAGACAGCATTTCTTTAGCTAATGTAGCACACTAGATGAGGATCAGTCTATGACAAGATAACCTGTTAGTATGGAGATGCCTAACCTTTTTTCTCATCTTAAAATAGTTTGAACCTGCTTGTATCAACAATTTGTAGGGTTATTTGGTTGTGTTAATACTAGCCAGTTGGTTCTTCCACATTGGGTGATTGATTCATGCTGAAGGGAGCACAAAAAGTGTTGTTTCAACACAACATTCTATTGGTGCTCTGCTAAGAAGCTTCAGTACCCCGCAAAAAGTGTTTTGAATGTCTTTGCTGGGTTTATATGAGAATACCATGGTTGCTGTTTTCCTATCTCCATTCATTAACTAATTGATAAATAGTTAAAATATAATTCAGTGACTCTCCTGTGCTCTTTAAACCGTGAGGGCCATTCATTTCAACACATAAATTCTTTCAAGCTACATCTTTGTAGTAGTTTTGTGCCTTTTTTGTAAGCTCTTTACTGAAAATTTTCAAAAAGACAACAAAAAGATTAACATCAACAAAATCACAATGAATAAAGAGAAGATGTGCCATATGTGCTATAGGCTCACATAAGTATGTTCCCTGATAAGTGAATTAAATAAAGACAATGAGAACATCATCTGCGCTCTGTGAGATGCACTATGGGCTCAAAAGATCATACGTGACTGATGTTAATTTTATATGCCCTCATATTTGTTTTCTTCATACTGTAGAGGTACCAACCTGAATGCCAGGTATGCAAAGCTCATATATTTTGGATACCCATTTACTTATTTACCTTAAAGGCAGAAAAAAATTGAAATTCTTGGTGAATTTTCTCCAGCTACGAAACATGATTACAGACATTCAGATAAACTCTCAATGCTATCAAAATTGACAGAATATGTCTAATTGAAAGTGGTTGTAAATCAGAAGGTTTTTTTCTCTTAATGCATTCTATGCATTAAGATAAAAAGCCTTCTGTGTGCAGCAGCCCCCCTAATACTTAAGCCCCATCTCAATCCAGCGATGTTCAACAAGAGACTTGGCTGTCCAGGACTCTCCCTCCTGGCGGAGACAGCAGCGAAGTGCCATTGGCTCCAGCTGTCAATCAAAGTCAATGAGCCAATGGGATGAAAGAGGGGGTGGGTGCGGGCCGTGGCTCCATGTCTGAATAGACACAGGGATCTGTGGCTTGGGAGCCCCCATAGCAAGCTACTCGGTGTGGGGGCACTCTACAGATGGGAGGGGCCAGGAATGCCAAAGAGGGACCCGAAAAGAGGAGGATCTGGGCTGCTCTCTGCAAAACCACTGCACAGAGCAGGTAAGTATGACATATTTATTATTTTTAACAAAGAGAAAAAAAAAACGAAACTTTAGTATCACTTTAAATGGAAAAGACCTTTGTATATAGGTACATTTAAAATAAAATTTTAAATAAAGTTCTTCCCAATATCCGATTGAAACACCCCCTCCCAAAATTGATACTTCAGTTTGCTGTTCGTAGCAAGTTGAATCACACTCCGGCTATATTCGTTGTACTCTCCTCTGGTAAGATCTCTCCAAACTATTCTCTGCAGCTAAAACAGACCAATACTGGTGTCAAAGCCCCTAATTCCTTATACATTCCTAACAATTTTATTAAGGTCCTGTGGGAGGCATCAGTTACACACTACTACATCTACTGCAGAGAAATCTAACCTCTGTTGTCATTGGTGCCCTAGAGATTTTTTATTTATTTTTGTATTCTCTGCTGTAACAGAAATGCAGAGTGTCACTGTATCATGCACATTGTGCAGAAAAATATCGGTGTTTGACCACATGCCCATTCTAGACAATACTTATGTTATTAATTTTAGGTTAACAGCAACAGATTTCAATAGAGGTATATTTTTTATTATTATAGTTTAACTCTTTCTTAGTGGAAATCCTACCAGTAGATAACTATTGACATTCATATACAGTATTACAATTCTGATTTTATTATATTTACCAGTAGGATATTAGTATCACTTTTAAATATTTGCAGTAAACTTGTAAGGTCATGTCTATGCAAGGGGGCTGTGGTTAATGCAAAAGAGGTGAGGCATATGAAATCAGTGATTTTAAAAAGACCGCAGGGGGAGACAATTAAAGTGGTTGTAAAGGCTGAAGGTTTTTTTACCTTCATGCATTGTATGCATGAAGGTAAAAAACCTTCTGTGTGCAACAGCCCACCCAACCTCCCCCAATACTTACCTGAGCTCTTTCTTGATCCAGCGATGTGCAAAAGAGCATTGGCTCTGTGGAGACTCTCCCACTTCATTGGCTGAGACAGCAACAGGAGCAACAGAGTTACTATAATGCCCCCTTCACAGCAGCAAGTACTTACCTTTTATTCACTCCCCCATTCTTTGGGGGGGGGGGACTTTTCTACAGGTTTTGCAACTTGTAGGTTACAGAGGGCTGTAAATATTCCACATGTGACAATACTGGTGCTTTGTGATTGCTCCAGCATGATAACAAGGGCCATTAAGTCATCAAGAGCAAAGGAGATATCCAGTACTTGGGTATAGAGATACATGCGAAATGCTCTTCATCCTCATCTGCTTGGTGATTGGACTAGCGGCGTGCTATCACATGGAGGTGGAAACAGATTCCACAGACCTATATATGCACCAACTAGAGTGATTTGGAACTTACACCTGGCTCCTTGTGGATAAATATAGTTGCTGTTGAGCTTTCAGGGCAAAGTGACAGTCTCTTCGCGAAGGTTCTACCTGACAAACTGATACTTGTCTTGTCAGTGCTCCCCATGTTACTTCCCCCATTGAAGCAAGCATCAATACCCTGATTGGTTGCTAGACCCAAACACTGGGGTTGATTTACAAAAACAGGAGAGTGCAAAATCTGGTGCAGTTGTGCATGGTAGCCAATCAGCTTTCCATGGGAGTAGGTTCTATACACCCCCATACCCTACCCAAACTGATACTCATATTGACAGCTCTCCCTGCACTGTTCTGCCTCCATTGCAGCCAGGAACAATATTTTGATTGGCTGCTAAATCCAAATACTGTCACATGGGAGGTCCGATGTACCCCATAAACCTTGCAGGTATGGGGGAGCATGTGACCTCATCCAATTTGACAGTGCTTTGGTCTAGCAGCCTATTGCTAGGTCCAAGCACTATCATACAACATTATAAGGGATGTCACCATTGCAGTCAGACACTGAGGCTTTTAATGCCAGCCTTAAAGAAGGAAGGAGCAGTGGTGGGGATGCTGGATAGGTAAGAATAAGCAGGTTGGGGGGCTCATTTTCAAAAAAATGTACTTGATAAAAGTGTCTCTTTAAGCTTCAAAAGAGCAGGTTCTCATTTTCTTTCTTCTTGGTGTGCTCTTATACTGAAATTCAACTGCTCAGTAAGTAAGCATTTATAAACGGTAATAAGAAATCTCAGACGTACTGTTAGAATTCAGAAAGCAGCAACATTCAAGAAAAATTGACTGCATTAAATAGTGTAAGGCATCCAGGGGGTTATTTGAATTGCTACATCTTCAAATGAAAAAAAGTAACTATGGGTGGCCAGGCAAAGTCAGGTCTTTCACCTCTCTAACAGCTCTAACATTGACATTACAGTTATTTATGGCAAATCCCAAATTTATAATCTCTCTTTACCTTCAGGCTATAAGCTCTTCAGTGTGACAAGAAGACTCCAGAAAAGTTATTTCCTAGCTCAAAAATCCATTGACAACACTCCAGGGGAGCTTACTCTCAGGGAAACATTCTTACTCCATGCAGAGACCCAGCAAGCACCGCCAATTACTTATGACAACCTGAATACCTGGACAATAAGAATTTCACTCATTCCAGGAATTAGGAGACCATTGTGATTACAACCATGACTGGGAAATCACACCTGGGCTGGGGGAGGAGGGGGGGAGTCATCAAAGACTGCAGATTCCTGGAGCCTAAGGAGTAACAAAACTATGTTAAAGGACAAACATTAAGTACTCTGTGCATAGACTAGTTAGTGTTTATTTTATATAGGGGAAACTTATAGAATTTTCTTATTCCAAAATGATTTTCTTTAGCTGTAATTTAGTACACCTTTTTATATTTGTGCTTGCTTACTAAGCTTACTAATCCTCAGACTAATATTTCCTGTGTTGCCCTGAGATTTACTCTTTTGTATTTAATTTATTAGACAAAATTATGCATGTTCATTTATTTTAATGGATAATGTGAATTTGTAATTGACTGGTAGAAGGCTGCTGCTCACACACAGGAAAGTTGGAGGCCCCTAGAACTGAAGGAAACAGTCAATGAAGCCATGATAAGAAACATAAACATAAACCAAACATAACATCAGAAACAACAGCTAAAAACCAGAGCAACTTATTGGCCAAGTCAGACTATGCCAGAAAATATAGGCAAAATTGGGCAAACTCAGCCAAAAAAGAGACCGCACACCTGGCCACGGATCAAGAAAGAGATTTATATACTGGGTTTGATTATAGTATCTACTAAATATAGACCACTTTCCCTGACCCCACCTTTATAAAAAATGAACATGACATTTCTAATTCTGTAAGTATATGTTATTACATTGACTTATTACAATCTGCATTGAGGTATGTTTTTATAACTGACAAAAAAAACAAAAAAAAACTGACAAATCAACACAAGGGACCTAACTAAAGTGGGCCATAAATGATTCCTTCTTTTGCATTTATCCAGCGGGCTGAACATAAAAAAATAAATAAAATGTGTGATGAATCCTCCATCCACACAGGCTAGGTGGATAGAAGAATCCTCCTCGCTGGTATATTGTATTCTGACAGAATGAAAAAACTCGCCACTGCCCTCATCTATAGCTGGCTATAGCAGTAAGCGGCATTGGAAGGCTAAATCAAATAACAACAAGGCCTGGGGAATGCCCAGGAAAAACCCAAGCCTACTTACCACCAGCTCGCTGACAACCAAATTAATCTGTCTAACAGTATGTTAAAAACAGGGGTTTAGTCCGCACAAATTTGACACAATACACTGATGCAGCCAGCTGATCAAAAAACATTTTCCAACCAACTCATTTGACTAAAATGTATCTAATAATCGTCTTCTGTCAAACAGGCATGGCCATACGTTTGTCGAAATTCGGACAGTCCCTGCTAAACTAGCCAAATTGTGGCTAGATTTACAGTCAGTAGGGTGTTTCCCCCTGTGCTGATGCCTCACCTGTTCGTAAAAAGCCTTCTACATTAATGCCGAACGAAGAGACTGTAACCAAAAAAGAAGAGACATCAGCACAAGGGACACATTCTATTCACTGTAAGTTATGTCTCTTGTGCTGTTTTTTATTTATTTTTTTATTTGGCTGCACTTATGCTTCAAATGGCCTTTTGTGGCAACAGGTAGTGCTCTGTATACAACAGAGTGAATTGATAAAGCAACTGTAAGCCCTTGTACACACGGTCAGAGATTCCGATGGAATGTGCCCGATCGGACCGTTTTGTCGGATCATCCGACTGCGCGTGGTCTCCATTGGACTGTTTTCCATCTGTAAAATTTTCCGACAACATGATCCGATCGGACCTTGTCCGATCATGTGTAGAGATTCCGATCGGACAAAGCGCCACGCATGCTCAGATCAAATTCCTACACCAAAGCTATTGGCTACTAGCCTGAACGTAGTCCCGTCGTAACAAAATAACGTCATCGTGTTCTGAACGATCGGATTTTCTGTCAACTATGTCTGGCCATGTGTATGCAACAGTTTCGGACAAAATCTGACGACCGTGTGTACAAGGGCAATGACCATATCATTTTAAACAATACCCCAGCACATTTATAAAACACTATGCTAAATAAGTGGGTCTATTTTTATTTAACATCCCAAGGGAACACATTAAAGGCTTTACATTCAACGACTGCAATCAAATAAAACATTTTTTGTTCTTTTTTCAGCTTTTATACTATGACATAATAACCTATTGGCTGTTAATGTTATGCATCCATATAATCAAATTTTCTGCTATCCCCATAACAATGTTTGGCAAGGCTTAAAACCATGTGGCAAACAGGTTTCCGAGCACTTGCTAGGAACAGCCCATGACAAATCTGAACAAGGTTTTGACAGGATGAGCAAAACAGATGCAATACAGAGGGGGCTAACACTGGCAATTTGTATATGTGTTTATTGTTTTCCTTTCCGTTAATAATCAATTATTCCTATGTATGTGCAACCATGGACTGCTGTCTTTGAATTTCAATTGTGACCTTAGTCATTGGTGAAATGTTTACACTGTTGGTGTAAAAGTGTTTGTAGTCCTGAGGATCTCAAGAAAATGATGTCAGCACTGTTAGGCAGGAAGTTTTAATACATTTTCCCTAAAATAACAGGGTGGGAAAACGGACACAGCTGTGTTCAACGACAGGAAACTAGGTGCCCCTAATGAATCTGTGGCCTTATAATCATTTGTACTAGCAAAGATTGTTCACATAGTAACATTTTAGTTTATGTTATGAATACATATTTCTGATTATCACAGGATCCATGCAATGAAAATTTATAACTGAAATTTGATAGATATTACACAATTGATACAGATATACCAGGGACTCTCAGGGACTTTATCCCTCAAAGATTTGTGATAGTTTCAAGATAGGGATAGTAATAAGTTGTTATATAGAAAATGAAAAAAGAGAAGAAAACAAGCATTTAGTGGTACCTTCTCTCGTGGGACTGTGGCAACCACGTGTTTTGTTCCACCCCCCACTTTCACCTCTTTACAGGTGCTCTAGGTGTTCCTCAAGGCTAGCACATGTGACCTGCTGGAATATTCCAAGTCTTGCACCCTATGCTATAAAAGTGGTGGCTGTGGTTGGCTGCAGATAGCTTAGAATCCCCACTACCAAATAGGGAAGTGAACAGTTGATAAACTGTCATTTATTACAGGTTGAGTCATAGTGACTGTTTGTATTATCGATCATTATGTTTGTTTGCATTCATTTATTTTATGGTCTGCATTTTTATTGTCGCTATCTCTGAAACCACTGGTAAAGGGCCATGGCAATTTAGCCCTATTGTTGTATTGTGTTGTTTTCGTATATTATGGAATTGCTGGTCAGTGCAGTCTACAGCGCTATTACATTTTTTTACAACAGAAGGCTTGGGAATTCAAATGAGCAAAAGAATATATGGAAAGTATAGACTGTTTCACTGTAGCCCATACTACTGCAGTTTAAAGAAGCATAACAAAGGCAGCAAGCAGGTCAGCCTATTCGATTCTACCTATAGCAGAAGTGTATTTTCATGCAAACAAAAATTAGCATTTTGCTGTATAAACATTCATATCAAGTTAAAACCCAATTATTTCCTATGTACTTCTCCTCCTGGCCAATCCGGTCTAAGGACCCACTCCTATCCTGATTGGCCGGGAGGAGAAGCAGAAAGACAATAGAGAATGTTGATTCACTAAGGTCACAAGTGGGTGGGCTCAGGGTGCACAACCTTTTTGAAGCCAATTAGAAGCTCAGGCTCTAATCATGTGCTTAAAAAAGAAAAAAACTCATAGAAATCTATGCATCCAGCAACCCTGCATAGAGATTAGGGGCCGGCGCATAGAGATTAGGGGGGCAGCGCCCCTGCGCCCCTTATGGACTGTACGCTGCTATGTACTGCAGTTTAGTGTAAAGAGAACAGGGTAACTATATGGGTCCATTCACACTTATGAGTGACTGACTGTTATGAATCTGCACTAATGTTTCATAACTTGTCTGTCTGCTTACCTCTGGTCTGTGTATCAGCTTAGGGACTGCGCTCTTACACCTGCATGTTTAAGTAATCTTATCTCAGCATGGCTCCACCCAAGCCTCTAACAGGAAACACTATTTGACACCATACACTGCAAGCCAGCATTGTCTGAGCAAAAGTGTGTTTAGTCTCCCCTGTGGGTTTCTTGCTGTGTGCTCTATGTTTGATTACATGTACTGACTTTGGCTTGTTCTCCTGACTATCCCTGTCTGCTTGTTACCCCGACCCTTGGCTTGTCCTTCTAACTATTCCTTGTTGCACTGCACTGCTGCTCCCTCTCCATCCACCAGAGCCTGCCGTGAGCATGAGCTGGGAGACCCTGAGGCCTGCGACCTGGAGTCAGCTCCAGCAAAGTCCATCCTCACCATCAGAGGCTTTGGTGAAAACCCATTAGAGCCCTGGCTATTCTTATGCTCTAGCCTCCTGTTTGATCCGTGTTGGTGTTCAGGGGGAGCTGCTTTCCTGAACCAACCATCCACAGCACTCAGCCAAAGGGTCCACAAGCTTAGTGGTACACTCCTGACCCAAATGCTGAGCATCTCAGCCTCAGGTGACCTGACACTGTTACCACGCATGCTGCAATGTACAAAGAACAGTGTGAGCTCATTTCCCAAGGACCAGCGGCTTGGAGATGGCGAGCAGCTGTTACACCCGGGCCACACAACACACTGCAGAGTGGCAATCATATCTAAGGGACCAGCAGCCGGCATTGACCTTGGCACAACCTACTCCTGTGTAGATGTCTTTTAACATGAGAAGATAGAAATCATTGCCAACGATCAGGGCAACCAAACCATGCCCAGTTATGTTTCTTTCATAGATACCAAAAGGTTGATTGGGGGTGCCACCAAGAATCAGGTTGCTATGAACCCAATAAACACAGTTTTTGATGCCAAGCGTCTAATTGGCCACAGGTTTGAAGACACAGTTGTACAGTCTAACATGAAGCACTGGCCCTTCAAAGTAATTAGTGATGGAGGAAGACCCAAACTCCAAGTAGAGTACAAAGGAGAGGCCAAGTCTTTCTACCCAGAAGTCTCTTCCATGGTTTTGACCAAGATGAAGGAAATTGCAGAAGCTTATCTTGGAAAGACTGTAACAAATGCAGTGATCACTGTAAAAGGATGCCGGCACCATTTCAGAGCTGAATGTACTATGTATCATCAATGAGCCAACTGCTGCAGCCATTGCATATGGTTTGGACAAAAAGATTGGAGCAGAGAGGAACATGTTGATCTTTGACCTTGGTGGTGGAACCTTTGATGTCTCCATCCTGACCATTGAGGATGGTATCTTTGAGTTCAAATCAACAGCCGATGACACTCATTTAGGTGGGGAAGACTTTGACAATCGTGAATCACTTTGTAGCAGAATTCAAGAGGAAGCACAAGAAAGACATTATTGACAACAAGAGAGGTGTTCACTGTCTACGCACCGCCTGCGAGCGTGCAAAGCGTACCCTGTCCTCCAGCACCCAGGCTAGCACTGAGATTGAATCTCTGTATGAAGGAATTGACTTCTACACCTCAATTATTTTTATTATTATTATTATACACAAATTATATAGCGCCAACAGTTTACACAGCGCTTTACAATGTATTGGGTGGGACGACACAATTACAGTACAGTTCAATACAAAAGGTACAGGAGGGCCCTGCTCGTAGAGCTTACATTCAGCCTGATTTGAAGAACTCAATGCTGATCTCTTCAGAGGCACCCTGGATCCAATGGAGAAGTCCCTTCATGATGCCAAGCTTGACAAATTCCAAGTCCACGATATCGTCTTGGTCAGAGGGTCCACACATATTCCCAAAATTCAGAAACTGCTTCAGGACTTTTTCAATGGCAAGCAACTGAACAAGAACATCAATCCAGATGAGGCTGTGTGCTGGGGGGGTTGTGACACCATGTTTTACCAGGGATCGGAGTGGTGGATGGAGCCCGGATGGGATCGGGGTGGTGGATAGAACTGGGATGGGATTGGTGTGGTGGATAGAACCAGGATGGGATTGGGGTGGTAGATGGAGTGAGATGGGATTGGGGTGTTAGATTGAGTCGAGATGGGATTGGGTAGGTGGATAGAGCTGGGATGGGGGTGGATGGAGCCAGGATGGGATTGGGGGGATAGATGGAGCTGGGATGGGATCTTTGATGTGAAGGGTTAGAGGATATGGGCTAGGGGTGCTTTGGGAGGGGAGAGGAATTGTGCTGGGGGGTTAAACTTCAAATTCCCCCCTCCTTCTACTTCTAGCACAAGTTATTTCTAACCCAAAACATAGCACCCCCTAGTACCTACAGTGTCCTCAACCTGCCTTGGCTGAGTGTAAAGTGGTTAAAATTGCTGCTTCCTTCCAAATGGATTTTATTATATTTTTTTTGCTTTAGGACATCATTTCTAGGACAGTGCCCACAACCCATGCCATTTGATTGACAATCCTTTGCCTATTAGTCTAGAAAATGGACATCACTCTTATTTAAAACTTGGCTACCATTGACTTCAGTGGGGTTAGGATTCGACAGCCAAACTTCTGCGAATGTTCCTCGAACCAAACCCAGGCAGCTACATTTGTCTCATCCCTAATAATGACTGTATACTGTATGTTTACCCCATGTTGAAGTATAATTAGACATTTATGCAATGCTGTATCCTGGCCTAGTCCAATAAGGCCCAAGCCTAGGGTACCACTTTGCAGGGGGCCAACGCGGTCAGTGTAGTGCCAGCACTGTCAGTGTAGAGCCAGTCTTATGGGGCAGACTGGGCTGAGAGGCAAATTAGTCTACGCCCCCATAAAGTGGCTGCACTGCTTCTGGTATGCGGGCGGCCAGCATTCTGCAACTCTGCTCTGTAATTTTGACTGTCCTATCATCCTGGACCACAAACCTTCCTCACTGGGCTATATGTTTTTTGCTGCACCTTTGGCATGGTTATACCTTCTTAGTCCTCTACTTAAAATTATCAGAAATGTGTGCTTAGAGTAGAACTATAGGCAACACTTTTTTTTTAATTTTGGATAGAAGGGAGGGTTATAGCTCCTGTCAGTTAATTTTTTACCATCCCTGTCCCATTGCAGAGATTTCTCTTCACTTCCTGCCCCATAGCCAAAAAAGAAGTGAGGAAATCTCTGCAAATTAAGGGAATCCATTGACACCCCCCCCCCCACCCTACCCCAGGTCCTCAGAACTAGTGTCCCCACTCGAAAATTTCAGAGCGGTTCCTAAACAGCAAGGGGTGTGGCCTTGACAGGAAGGGGTGGTCATATTTAAATGAGGGGATGCACGAGTTTATTCAAAGCCTAAAATACACTACTGCATTTATGTACTAGAAAACATAAAATAGAAAGTTTCCAGTGTAGAAATAAAACAAGTCTTTATATCTGACATTTATTGCTATCTGCTTGTCAGTTTTATTCCAGTATTTTGTCGATAATTGTATGTTTCTTTGTGTTACAATATTTTACCTACACATAGTTCTGCAATTTTTTTACCTCCAAATGCTGTCCGCTAGACCATGAGTATGTACAGTATATGACATTGCAACATTAATGTCATTAGAAGATACTCTGTACCAAGATGAATGGAAAATATATGAGTGACTTGGAAAATGATGATAATAGCAGCTGTTTGCATAGAAAGACATGGTAGGACTGCATGAATTATTTAGAATAGAATTATATTCAGGTCAGGAAAAAGAATAGAATTATATTCAGGTCAGGGATTCCTTTATCTACATTCTAATAGGTTCTATCTAAACAACACTGGAACTTTCCTGGGAAATATACAGATCACTGCAAAGATTACACTTCACCCTGCAACAGCCTATTTTAAAGGTGTTGCTTTGCTTATTTTCAGACACCAGAAATAAATAAGAAAATCTTAGCACTTCTCTAGCTTTACTTTGATCTGTATGACTTTTTTTTAACAAACAACAAAATAAAAAGTGAATAGTACTGAAGTCATCTACCTTGGGGGTACAGCAGGGCTTTTGTTGACCACACTAGTTTGTCCTATTAAATACAGTATACGTAAACTGTAACAGGTAACTTTTCTTATTTGCTGCCTTTGGTCTGTTAGATACGGTATGCTAGTGACAGCATTTTGTTATTTCTGTTCAATAAGTGCCAAAATAACCTGTTGATCCTTTTAGAATTGTAGAGCTGTCATATGTCATGTTCACTCTGTGGTCCTTTCTCAAGTAGTCTTAAGCTGGCCAACCACCCATAGATTTGGCTATATTAGGTCAATGTCACAAGCATTGGGCATTCCCCATCTTGCAGAAAGAGGTGAGGATGCTTGTGACATCATAAGCCCAATAATCACATGGCCATATTAGGTCAATGTCACAAGCATTGGGCATTTCCCATCTTGCAGAAAGGGGTGGGGATGCTTGTGACATCATCAGCCCAATAATCACATGGCCATATTAGGTCAATCTCACAGGCATCCTGCCTCTTTGTGCAGCTGCGGGTGAAGAATGTCCAAACCACTTCTGGTTGGCCCACAAATGACAGCTTTCCCATCCAAACCTAAGCTCATCAGTAGTCAGAAATTAGGAGGTTAACGTAAAGTGTAGTGATGGACGAACTTCCGACGGGACGTTTCGCGAAAGCGAAATGCGAACGGACCCAAACGTTCGCGAAACCGAACGTTCGCCGCGGGCCCCATTGACTTCAATGGGAGGCGAACTTTGCAAACCTTCATGTCGAATTTGCGGCCACGTGGTAATTATTAGGGGGTAAAACGTAGTCCCACCATCTGGACAATGACATAATACATGTATGAGGTGAATTTGGGATCGATAACTACAAGCATTTTTATTTTATTTGGGAAATTGTTCTAACAATTCAGGACTATGGAGCTAATGAAGGCAATGGAGGAGAGGGAAGGTCAGGGACCAGGGTAGGCAAAGAAGAGGGTGCAGGAGATGATCACCAGCAGCGTGACATACCGGAATGACACATGCACCGTGATAGAGGCATCTGACAGCAGCACCGTAATACAGAGCACTGACAGCAGCACCGTGACATACAGCGCTGACAGCAGCACCGTGACATACAGCGCTGACAGCAGCACCGTGACATACAGCGCTGACAGCAGCACCGTGACATACAGCGCTGACAGCAGCACCGTGACATACAGCGCTGACAGCAGCACCGTGACATACAGCGCTGACAGCAGCACCGTGACATACAGCGCTGACAGCAGCACCGTGACATACAGCACTGACAGCAGCACCGTAAGCAGCCCCAGGAGGAAGTCAGCACAGCACAGGGATGGTGTGATCCCCTCATAATAAGAACCCCCAGGAGGAAGTCAGCACAGCACAGGGATAGTGTGATCCCTTCATAATAAGAACCCCCAGGAGGAAGTCAGCACAGCACAGGGATATCATAAGCAGCCCCAGTAGAAATATGACACCGCTCAACCTCTTCAAAGAGGAGGGTAGGGGCATATAGTACGGTGTGCTTTTTTGGGTCAAGGAAGTGAGCCAAATGAATTAAGAAGGTCTGTGTGCTTGATTAAAAAAATAGTTTATAGACATATACATGGTCTACTGGTCACATGTGTTGAATTCCTCCGAGATCCATGCCTCATTCATTTTTAGAAATGTGAGGTAGTTAACACTGTCGTGAGCTAGGCGAGTACGCTTATCGGTCACAATCCCCCCTGCTGCGCTGAACGTCCTTTCGGACAGGACACTGGATGAGGGGCAAGCCAACAGTTCGATTGCAAATTGGGCAAGCTCTGGCCAGAGGTCAAGCCTGCCCACCCAGTAGTCTAGGGGTTCATCACTCCTCAGAGCGTCCACATCGGCCGTTAACCCAATGTAGTCGGACACCTGACGGTCTAGGCGTTCCCTGATGCTGGATCCGGATGACACCTGTCGATGGGTCGGCTGAAAGAATGACCTCATATCCGAAGTCACCAACACATCTTCAAACCGGCCTCTTCTTGCAGGCGCTGTTGGATTGGTACCCGCAAATCCTTCTCTGGGAGTGGGAATTGCTCCTCTGCCAGCGCACGCAAAAGCAGAATGCAGCATTTCTCGAAGCAAGGCCTGGAAGTGCTGCATTCTGACAGCCCTCTGCGACGGCGGTAACATTTCCGCCATTTTGTGTTTGTACCGGGGGTCTAAGTACGTTGCCACCCAGTACTGGTCCTTGACCCTCATGCTTTTTATACGGGGGTCCCTATTAAAACACTGGAGCATGAAGGCCCCCATTTGCACTAAAGTGGAAGCGGTGTGGTGGCCTGGCTCCTGCTCATCATCCAGGATAATGTCGTCCTCTTCATTCTCCTCTCCCCATCCTCGCACAACAGGGATCCCAGAAAGGTTTAAAGCATGCTCTTCTTGCTCCTGCTCATCCGCCCCGGCACCATCCTCCTCTGACTCCTCATCAGACTCCTGTTGTTGACTTGTCTCAGATAGAGTAGCCCCCCCTGGGAATTCATCCAGCATTGCGACTTCCTCATCTTCCCGCTCCTGCTCCTCCACAGCCTGATCAATGACACGACGCAATGCACGCTCCAGAAAGAAGGCATAAGGTACCATGTCACTGATGGCGCCATGGCTGCGACTGACCAGTTTGGTGATCTCCTCAAATGGCCGCAGAAGTCTGCATGTGTCGCGCATGAGCAGCCACTGGCGCGGTGAAAAAAAACCCAGCTCCCCAGAACCGTTTCTTTCGCAGAGTTCATACAGGTAGACGTTAACTGCACGTTTCTGCTGGAGCAGCCTATCAAGCATATAGAAGGTTGAGTTCCATCGCGTCGGGCAATCGCAAATAAGACGTCTGACCGGCAGATGGTGTCGCCGCTGAATGTCAGCAAGGCGAGCCATGGCCGTGTAAGATCTTCTGAAATGGGCCGAGATTTTCCTTGCCTGCCGCAAGATGTCCTGGACCCCAGGGTATTTGACAAGGAATCGCTGCACGACCAAGTTTAAGACGTGTGCCATGCACGGCACGTGCGTGATTTTGCCCTGTTTCAATGCGCTAAGCAGATTGGCACCGTTGTCACACACCACTTTACCAACTGTCAAATTGAGCGGTGTTAGCCACTCATCTGCCTGTGAACGCAAAGCTGAAAGGAGTGCCGGGCCAGTGTGGCTCTTTGCTTCCAGGCACAACAGACGCAGCACGGCATGGCAACGTCTCACCTGGCATGTGGAATAGGTTCTGGGGAGCTTGGGCGGTGCAGCGGAAGAGACGCTAGCAGCGGAAAAGGAGGAGGCAGCTGAGGAGGAGAGGGAGGAGGATGGAGTAGGAGGAGGAGAAGAAGAGTCAGGCCTGCATGCAATCCGTGGCGGTAAAACCAAATCTACACGGGTGCCACGGGTTACATGCTTGATGGCCGTCAGAAGGTTCACCCAGTGGGCAGTAAAACTGATATACCTTCCCTGCCCGTGTTTGCTAGACCACGTGTCTGTGGTCAGATGTATCTTGGCACCGACACTGTGTGCCAGAGATACATTCACTTGCCGCTGAACATGGCCATATAGCTCTGGGATGCCCTTCTCTGAGAAATACTTCCTTCCTGGGACCTTCCATTGTGGTGTTCCAATGGCCACAAATTTGCGAAAGGCCTCCGAGTCCACCAGTTTATATGGCAGTAGTTGGCGGGCTATGAGTTCTGACAAGCCAGCCGCCAACCGTTGGGCAAGAGGGTTATCCGGCGTCATCATTTTTTTACGCTCAAACATTAGGCCCACGGAAGCCTGCCTTTTTGCAGAAAAATGTGAGCTTGGCGTGATGGAAGGTGGAGTGGAGGACAATTGTGAGGAGAGAGGAGAAGGAGAAGTAGAAGACGAGGCTGGACGGTGAGAGCCTGCAGTGTGGCTTTGTGTGTTCCGTTGCTCCCACTGGGCTCGGTGATGGCTGCTCATGTGCCTTCTTAAGGCGGTCGTCCCTAGGTGAGTATTGGGCTTACCGCGACTAACGCGTTGACTGCAAAGATTGCAGATGGCAACGCTATTGTCAGCAGCGGACACGTTAAAAAAAGCCCACACTGCGGAGCCATGTGCCGGTGTCCTGGGAGCGCCAGATGTGACCGTACATGGTCGATGACTCGCTCCTGATACATTTGCAGTCTGCTTTGTCCCTCCTGTGCAATGTAAGTTATTCCTGCTTCTCCTCCCTATCTGCTGGTCCATATCTCCCTCTGAACTCCCCTCCTCTTCCTCTCTTGTGGGCACCCACGTGACATCACTAGACACGTCATCATCAACGTCACCTTCCCCACCGCTATAAGTAGAGATCTCGGAGTAGGCAGCAACACCGGGGACCAACCTCCTCCTTGGGCTGATCTGGGTACTGTCGTCAGACTGCTGAGTAGCGCTTGTTGCTACCTCCTCTTCCTGATCCAATACCAAGAGTGGCTGCGCATCAGAAATGTCCTCTTGATATGGATCGGAAAATAATTCCAGTGACTCAAGCGGAAGGTATGTGGTGGTGGTGGTGGTGGTCGTGTTGTTGGTGGTAGTGTCTTTGGGGGTGCACATAGCAGAGAGTGAAGAAGAGGGTGCAGATCGAGAGGATGAGGAGGGTGCAGAAGAGTAAGGCTGAGCGAGCCACTCAACCAAGTCTGGTGCATCCTTTAAAGTAATTGAACGCACCTTCTGCAACTTCCCACTTTGGCTCAAGCCTGTTGCTCCTGCCCTACCCCTACCACCCCTGCGGAAGGGCCTGCCTCTTCCTCTGCCTGTCATTTTTTAAATGACCCTGTGACAAAACTCTTAGTCCCTATACCGATGAAGGACTGCTGCAGTATAGGGCAGCAGTCAGCAGTGGTGCACGTCAACCCTATCTATTGTGGACCGATAGCGGTCCTTACAGAACAGCAGACTGTACCGCACTCAAGCCTATGTACCGTAGCACCCTATACCAAGTTACCAGTCCTTATAAGAACTTTTGTGGACCAAGCAGGTTGTGTATTAGTGTTTAGCAGACTGTACGTCAGTCCCTATACCGCTGAAGGACTGCTGCAGTATAGGGCAGCGGTCAGCAGTGGTGCACGTCAACCCTATCTATTGTGGACCGATAGCGGTCCTTACAGAACAGCAGACTGTACCGCACTCAAGCCTATGTACCGTAGCACCCTATACCAAGTTACCAGTCCTTATAAGAACTTTTGTGGAACAAGCAGGTTGTGTGTTAGTGATTAGCAGACTGTACGTCAGTCCCTATACCGCTGAAGGACTGCTGCAGTATAGGGCAGCGGTCAGCAGTGGTGCACGTCAACCCTATCTATTGTGGACCGATAGCGGTCCTTACAGAACAGCAGACTGTACCGCACTCAAGCCTATGTACCGTAGCACCCTATACCAAGTTACCAGTCCTTATAAGAACTTTTGTGGAACAAGCAGGTTGTGTGTTAGTGATTAGCAGACTGTACGTCAGTCCCTATACCGCTGAAGGACTGCTGCAGTATAGGGCAGCGGTCAGCAGTGGTGCACGTCAACCCTATCTATTGTGGACCGATAGCGGTCCTTACAGAACAGCAGACTGTACCGCACTCAAGCCTATGTACCGTAGCACCCTATACCAAGTTACCAGTCCTTATAAGAACTTTTGTGGAACAAGCAGGTTGTGTGTTAGTGATTAGCAGACTGTACGTCAGTCCCTATACCGCTGAAGGACTGCTGCAGTATAGGGCAGCGGTCAGCAGTGGTGCACGTCAACCCTATCTATTGTGGACCGATAGCGGTCCTTACAGAACAGCAGACTGTACCGCACTCAAGCCTATGTACCGTAGCACCCTATACCAAGTTACCAGTCCTTATAAGAACTTTTGTGGAACAAGCAGGTTGTGTGTTAGTGATTAGCAGACTGTACGTCAGTCCCTATACCGCTGAAGGACTGCTGCAGTATAGGGCAGCGGTCAGCAGTGGTGCACGTCAACCCTATCTATTGTGGACCGATAGCGGTCCTTACAGAACAGCAGACTGTACCGCACTCAAGCCTATGTACCGTAGCACCCTATACCAAGTTACCAGTCCTTATAAGAACTTTTGTGGAACAAGCAGGTTGTGTGTTAGTGATTAGCAGACTGTACGTCAGTCCCTATACCGCTGAAGGACTGCTGCAGTATAGGGCAGCGGTCAGCAGTGGTGCACGTCAACCCTATCTATTGTGGACCGATAGCGGTCCTTACAGAACAGCAGACTGTACCGCACTCAAGCCTATGTACCGTAGCACCCTATACCAAGTTACCAGTCCTTATAAGAACTTTTGTGGAACAAGTGAGTTGTGAATGTTTAGCAGACTGCAGCAGAAGGGCAGCAGTCAAGTATAATATCCTTTCTATATTTGGAAGAAAGAATATTATACATGTACAAGCCTATTACTGTACCACTGATACCAGTCCTGAAAAGAACCTTTGTGGAACTAATAATAACAGCAAGTCTTTAAAATTACCCTCACTGCCTGACAACACTGCTTCCTTCCTGTCCCTATACAAATTGGCAAAAAAAGAGAACGATTAGTGGTTACTGGAACAGCTCTTTTGTGGACCTTGATAGTAACAGCTAATGATGATGATGATGATGATGATGATGAAAGACTAATCTGGCTGTCCCTGTAGCATACACCGTCCTTTCCCTTTCTCTAAACTAACAAAAGACACTCAGGCTGCTGCAAGAATCAGCAGCACAGCAAACCTATCAACACCTAACACCTATACCAGTCCTGAAAAGAACTTTTGTGTACCAAATAGCTAGTGGTTTATCTCTCCCTACTCCACACAGGAACCTGTCCCTATCGTAACAGAAGAAAGAATGTAAAATGGCCACCGGATCGGGTGTATTTATAGGTTAGGGGGAATGTCCAAGTGTCCATGTGCTGTCATGTCTCAATTGGCTGTCCTGTATCACATGATAAACGTGTCACCAAAGGTTAAAGTTCTTGTATACATTAAACACGTAAGTCCGCCGCGGCGAACGACGGAAAAAGGCGTTCGAACGTGCGGACCGCGAATGTCGGAAATTCGCCGCGAAACGACCGCCGGGCGAAACGTTCGTCCATCACTAGTAAAGTGTATCTAAACCCAAAAGTTTATTTTTTGAGTGATTTAGAGTAGGTAATGTAAAAAAACGTTTGTCGGTTTGTTTGCTATATCGGTGTCTTACTGGGGAGATTTCCATTCACTTTCTGTCCTGTAGACCCAACAGGAAGTGGGAGAAAATCACTTATAATTAAAGGAAATCTCCTTTGAGACAGTAGTCACTGGAACATATATCCACGTGGGAAGGTTTATCCTCATTACCTGTTGTGGTAAAAACTCCACTTTCGTGGGAAACAAAAATAGCAAATAAAGAAAAAAGAATATAGCATATTCAATTGGGACATGAGTCATATTGTAATCGAATGTTATTAAAAATGACTTTTCCTTTTCAATCTGAAGTGCTGTAATTTTCTGTAAAATGCAATGTCATATGGCTACCTGTAGGTGTTCTGTAGACAGAATGTCTACAAAATGCCCCCTCCAGAAACATAATTTTGTGCTTGTGTGATTGGCTCAACAATTTTCCCAGAAGTCTGCATTAAGATACAAGTCAGATTTCAGGCATCCTCTGCAACAAAAATGTCATTTGTGGTGAGATATTTCCAATAGGAAATTGCATTTAAAGAGATGCAGGTCCAGCAGCTTAGCTCATTAGAGCCCTGAAGGTGCACAGCTGATTGATAATTATAAAACCAATACAATTAGATTAATGTACCACATGGACACACACAAACACACAGGGATTTCTTTAGAATAACAAAATATAGGAATCTGCAACAGAGTTTGTTAAAATTCTTGTAATGTACATAGATCACCCAGAGGGTGGAAAGTGGAGTTACGATTTAAAAAGTTGGATTTTTTTCACTTTGACTCTCAATGGCAATGATCACCAGGACAAAAAAGAGCTGGTGAATCTCCTTGGAAGGGATACAGGCAAAAAGTGAAAACCTGACAGAGTTTCTGAAATTGCTTGACTCTATCCACAATAGTAATTAATGCATGTTTGTGTGTCCAACTATTAAAGTGGTTGTAAAGGCTTAAGGCTTATTACCTTAATGGATTATCTGCATTAAGGAAAAAAAAAGTATATGTTTAGCTCCCCCCACCCCCAAATGCTTACCGGAGCCTAAATTTGATCTAGCACTGTGACTGAGAGCAGCAGAATGTCTCTCTCTCTCCTCACAGGGACTGAGGCAGCAGCAGGAGCCATTAGTTCCTGCTGCTGTCAATCAAATACTGTGTAGAGGAAGCGGGGGTAGGGCTGAGCTACACTGTGTTTGTCAATAGTGCCACCAAAGGAAGTGGTTTACTTTGGTGGCACACGGAGAAAAGGAGGGGCTGAGAGCACTGGCAGGGGACCCAAGAAGGGAAGAATTGATGTCGCTCTGTGCAAAACCATTGCACAGAACAGGTAAGTATACCATGTTTGTTATTTTTAAATAAATTTACTTCACAATGACTTTAAAGGACCGTTTCCTAACAGAGAACCATACGCAGGGCTTTTGGGGTAGCTTCCATTGAACCTGTTTCAGATTGAGGGCTTGCTGTGTGTTGACTTCATAGGCCTCTCATTAATTACCTGAAGCTGGTTGCTAGGGGTTCCACTTTGGTTGCTAGGGGTCTCACTTATCCCCCCATATTCCCGCTTGCTTGTTACTCAATGACCGGTCTATTTGTGTTTTTGTATTTTATTTTGGAACTTGGATAGGAGAAGGGATTAGTGGAATGCTCCAACTTGAACTATTCGCAGTGGACAAGGACAACTCTCACTTGGCCTCACCGGATTATTTGTGGAAGCAGTCACACTGCTTTAACCATACAGCCACATGTATGGAGGAATTAAGTCTTCTTGCTCTCACTAGCAGCAGACTTGATGCACTATGTTATCTTCAGGACACTCTCTAGCATCCCCTTTACTGACACCTGTCTGCTGACTCTTCTAGCTGACTAACTTGAGCACATGTGCCCTGGGCTTTTATACAGTATCCCAGCATGCAATGCAGCACTTTTCCTCGACCAATAGCCAGAACTCTAACAAAGCCTGTGCACTCACTTGCCAGGTCCCCTCCCACTGTCCAATATGCCTCCCTATTGGACCAGAATGAGACAGTCTGACAAGTGGAGCTGCACCTGAGAACAATGAGCAGACCTAACCAATAGATCCTGCTCCCTGGTAGACAGAGAGCACTCACCACCTAGAAGGTTGCTACAATTTATTCAGTTTTGTCATCTGCACAGCAAAGCCTGAACATGTAAAGATAGGGTCATGTCTGCACAGTAAGCTTGGATAGGTGAGCAGAGTAATGAGAAAGGAAATAAAACAATTTACAAGGCAGCCTTGCACACCTGGTTAAATTGAGACTGTTTCTCATTTGGCTATATACAGTACACCTGTGTCTGTGTGTATTTGTGTTCCTTTGCCTTCCTGTCTTTTATTGCACATCCATAAAACTGCTTGGATACAAGGAAAAAAAATGTCTGAGACAGTGATGTATCTGTGAGGAATTTTCTACACCATACCGATCCAATGTGAACCAGCGGCTTTGGGATGTACAACATATTCCTGGGTTGTCACACTAACAGGAGAATTTAATGTGCTATACTATGGACATTTATGAGTCATCTACTTCAAAGTGTTCAAAATAGTGACACATTTTCAGAAAATGTCTGCAGTAAAAAGGGTGGATAGTATAGAGCTGGTCTGCAACATTATTTCTGGACCTGGGTGATGAGTGAAATGGGTGGGGACGGGTAAAAAAATTTTCCCCTGAAAATTCGGCAAGAAATTAGATTTCTGCATAATTTCCCCCTATTTGTCAAAATGCATTGAAGTCAATAGGTAGCGCAAAATGAAGGTGATTTCTGGTGTTTTTTTTTTTTTTTTTTTAAGAAGTAATGTGCTTTAAATGGCTCCTGAAAATTACAAAAGCTCATATCCAGGACCTGTTCTTGTGCCATGAAGTGGCCTTACATCATTTAATCGCATTAAAAATGCTGCGCTATCAAAGGTATAAGCATAAAGCCTCTGAACTGGTAAAATATATCCTCTACACTGTAATAATAATAATGTATAAAATATATGATTACAAATACCGTATATAAAATAACAAGTGCTTAAAGCGGGATTCCACCCTAAAGTGGAACCTCTGCTGATCGGAACCCCCCCCCCCCTCCGGTGTCACAATTGACACCTTTCAGGGGGGAGGGGGGTGGAGATACCTGTCAAAGACAGGTATTTTCACCCACTTCCGGGCATAGACTCCCACGGGAGTCTACGCCATTTCCTGCCCTGCCGCGCTGTCTGCTGGGACACACTCGGGTCCCAGTGACAGCGCGGAGATCTCCTATTGCGCGGCGCGGCTCGCGCATGCGCAGTAGGGAACCGGGAAGTGAAGCCGATTCGCTTTACTTCCTGATTCCCTCACCTCGAATGGCGGCGGCAGCAGCCGAGGCCCAAGCGGTCGATCGGCCTCGGCTGCCGGCATCGCTGGAACCCGGGACAGGTGAGTGTCCATTTATTAAAAGTCAGCAGCTGCAGTATTTATAGCTGCTGGCTTTTAATATTTTTTTTGGGGCGGAATCCCTCTTTAATAGTCAAATAATAAAGTGATAATGTGCATTCATATAGTGATGAAAAATATTAACGCAAATAAGTCAGTGGAAATCTAAATAGATCCAAATACTGGAATTATTAAAAAAGTGCTTAAGTACACTGCGCAAAGTTCAAATTGATCCATAAATAAAAGATATATATAGAGAAGGATTAATGGTCATGCTCATCTAATTAATAAAAAAGTGCCACATCCCAGTAAAGAATTATTTTAAGAAGAGGGGAAATTGAAGAGAAGGGACTGGAGGGCAACCAACCCCCAGGACTTTGAAGGCACCAGATATATTTAAACACTGTATAAAATCAATGAAAATTTATTATTTGGTGTACAAAAGACATTTTAACAAATACATTGAATAATTACATCCGTTTACATACAAAGTAAAGAGGTGCAAAAATATAGAGGTTGATATATAAGCCTACAGAAATCCATGAGTTACCACATTGGTATATGGTTTGAACTGCATTGTTTCTTTCCTACATGTTTCGCTCTTCAGAGCTTCCTCAGGACAATTACAGCATACAGCAATCAATAGATAACTGAAATTATACAAAGAGATTTGTTTGAAAATACAAATACATGGATATATTCTTTACACAAGAACCCCCGGGGGGGCGTAAAACGTGTCTATCCAAAAAGGATGACACATCCAATTAATTTTATCTGGTGACGGGTTTGCTCACATCAAACCTGTTTGGCTGAAAATGAGCAGAACCGTCACCCTTACAATACCAAAACACAAGGACATATTTAACATATCAATATTGAATAGAATTCCTTATTTGAAAGGGAGCAGCTAAACCATTCCCTTAAGTAAAAGCTCATAGTTTAATACATAAAGTACAAGGACAAATTTCCTATTATGGAGATTGCAGACAAAATTATGAAAACCACAGAACAAAAAAAAAAAAAGAAAAAAAATAATATATATAATAAAAAATAATAAAAAATAAATGAAAATAAGAATGAAAAATAGAATATACAAAATAGAGCAAGTAGAAATAAAGGAACCATCTTACCCCATATGTCTGATAAGTAAATGTAGTTATCTATCATTGTATAGACATATAGTATATATCAAATGGTAATTAGATGGGGTCAAATTGTTTTCTCCTCTATTGTCAGCAAGCAAGCGGACCGCGGTGAGAGCCCTTTTGGGGATCTCCCATTCCTACCCCCAGGGATCTGCAGAGGCACGAGAAACATGTATATAACGTTACATTTGGGCCATTTAAATATGCCTGCAAAGGATGGCACAATCACTGTTGCAGACATACCTGATAATGCAAAGACGGTAACTAAAGTAGAACCAGTTCAAGCATGCCCGATACCCACGGATAACGTATATTTGTCAGATGGGAATTGGATACAATGTATGTGTAAACAAGAGAGATTTCTCTGTACTTGGTCTGTGGAACAGAAGGTAAAAGAAAAGATATATTGTATGTCTATTTCACAAGTAGAGAGTACATAACTCTGAACTTGGATTTAAAACATCCATTTGGTTATATGGGAGCATTCCCATTCATACCTGTTAGATGGAATGCTGTGGTGAAATCAAATGGATTTCAGTCTCTCATCTGTCCGTGCGGTAGCTCCACGTGTCAGCTTCCAATGCTTGCTTGGATAACACTGACCGGGACCCGCGTTTTGACTCGTGCCTCCAGCCCGGCGGCGTCTGACGTCACCGCCGGGCTGCGGGCACACCCATAGGGAGGAACCCCTACGTGCGCGTGTTGATGTCTAGTGCGCCTGCGCAGAAGACGTGAAACACGTCTAGTGCGCATGCGCGAAGGACGTGTAGCACGTCCCGGCAGCGCGTCGGCCATTTTGGATTCTGCCCGAAATCAAGAATTTTGCCAGTAGTGACCCATCAATGCCTATATTCTGACAAAGACGTAGTATTCGGTCAGAAGTAAGTAACCATAATGGTTAGGGGCAAAATGCCCTGGTCTTCCTCACGGATGGGCCTTAGTGCAAGTACATGGGGATAGGCATGGGTCGTTACATGTATCGATCTCCATGTGCCCCTAATCTCAAAGAATGGAAAAAGAGAGAATTGTATTTGCAATAAACCGGCAAAAACAAAAAAGGGGAGTCTCCCATAATAGAAACGGGGCGGGCTGATCAAACCCCCAACTAGTTGGAAAGGGTTACAAGTCCGAACCCGCCCCGGAGTGCCCGTACAGATCCCTTTTTGGAGGGGGCAAAGGGTTTTTGGGTAGGCCCCCTTTTGAAAAAACAGAGCCCGCATCACAGTCCGCCAGCCCCCGAACATCCATATTAATGTTGTAATCCACAATAAAAAAAAAAAAAAATGTTTTAAAATTTTTTTTTTTTTTTTTCTATTCCTTTTCTCCTTCCCCCTCTCCCTCCATTACCCTCTTCATAGAAGGAACGGCTTGAAACTAATTGCATCATTGAGTCCCGGGGATCGGGTAGCCTCCAAATTGTGAATCCATCGAGTTTCTCGTTGTAAGAGGGTGTGATTGTAGTCCCCCCCTCTTTCTCCCGGAGGAACATATTCCAAAGGAAAAAAGTGCATAAGGTTATCATCAAACTGATGATATAAACCGAAATGTCGGCTAATTGGAGTTTCCATTTTCCTCCCCCGCACCAGGGACACATGGTCCCTGATGCGGTGGAAGAAGGGACGCTTCGTCTTCCCCACATAGAAGGCATTACACTGACAGATCATGATGTATACAACCCCCACTGACTGGCAAGTCACAGCAAATTTGGGCTTGAGCAGATGACCATTTGGCAGACGTATGGATTTGGATGCATATAAGTATCGACAGAAGCCACATTTGTGGCAGGGGGCGCATCCTGTCTGTTTACGGCCCACCTTTATTGGAGGGAAAAAGTGACTTTGTACTAGAGAGTCCTTCAAGGATCGTGATCTCCTGTATGTGATACCCGGGTGTTCTGGGAGATGTTTTGCTAAAAGGGGATCCCCCTTTAGGAGATATCAGTATCTCTGAAGGATTCCTTTAACTTGCAAGTGTTGTTCGTTAAATGTAGTGATAAATCTGACCTCTTCCATATTTTTAGAAGGTTTAAAACTGTGGATCAAAGAAGCCCTATTTTGTTTTTTTGCCTGTATATATGCCCTTTTGAGGCTTTTGTTGCTGTAGCCTCTTTGACGAAGGCGTAGTCTTAGTTCTTTGGCTTTTAAGACAAAGTCATCATGATTACTGCAATTCCGTCTAAGCCGGAGATATTGTCCGTATGGGATACTCGCTATCAGAGGGGACGGGTGTGAGCTTGAGGCATGTAGAAGTGAATTTGCCGCAGTCGCCTTTCGGTGGAGAGTTGACTGAATCAATCCCTCCGAATCAGTAAAGATTTGCACATCAAGGAAAGTTATCCTAGAGCGACTCTTTTCCATGGTAAATTTTAAATTAAAGGAATTCATTCCCAGCAAATTTACAAAAGTATCCAGATCTTCCTCACCACCCATCCAAACAAAGAAAATGTCATCAATGAACCTTCGCCACATTGGTATCAGATCAAAGAATCGTTGTAGTGGGTTCAGACTTGTAACCCTTTCCAACTAGTTGGGGGTTTGATCAGCCCGCCCCGTTTCTATTATGGGAGACTCCCCTTTTTTGTTTTTGCCGGTTTATTGCAAATACAATTCTCTCTTTTTCCATTCTTTGAGATTAGGGGCACATGGAGATCGATACATGTAACGACCCATGCCTATCCCCATGTACTTGCACTAAGGCCCATCCGTGAGGAAGACCAGGGCATTTTGCCCCTAACCATTATGGTTACTTACTTCTGACCGAATACTACGTCTTTGTCAGAATATAGGCATTGATGGGTCACTACTGGCAAAATTCTTGATTTCGGGCAGAATCCAAAATGGCCGACGCGCTGCCGGGACGTGCTACACGTCCTTCGCGCATGCGCACTAGACGTGTTTCACGTCTTCTGCGCAGGCGCACTAGACATCAACACGCGCACGTAAAGGTTCCTCCCTATGGGTGTGCCCGCAGCCCGGCGGTGACGTCAGACGCCGCTGGGCTGGAGGCACGAGTCAAAACGCGGGTCCCGGTCAGTGTTATCCAAGCAAGCATTGGAAGCTGACACGTGGAGCTACCGCACGGACAGATGAGAGACTGAAATCCATTTGATTTCACCACAGCATTCCATCTAACAGGTATGAATGGGAATGCTCCCATATAACCAAATGGATGTTTTAAATCCAAGTTCAGAGTTATGTACTCTCTACTTGTGAAATAGACATACAATATATCTTTTCTTTTACCTTCTGTTCCACAGACCAAGTACAGAGAAATCTCTCTTGTTTACACATACATTGTATCCAATTCCCATCTGACAAATATACGTTATCCGTGGGTATCGGGCATGCTTGAACTGGTTCTACTTTAGTTACCGTCTTTGCATTATCAGGTACGTCTGCAACAGTGATTGTGCCATCCTTTGCAGGCATATTTAAATGGCCCAAATGTAACGTTATATACATGTTTCTCGTGCCTCTGCAGATCCCTGGGGGTAGGAATGGGAGATCCCCAAAAGGGCTCTCACCGCGGTCCGCTTGCTTGCTGACAATAGAGGAGAAAACAATTTGACCCCATCTAATTACAATTTGATATATACTATATGTCTATACAATGATAGATAACTACATTTACTTATCAGACATATGGGGTAAGATGGTTCCTTTATTTCTACTTGCTCTATTTTGTATATTCTATTTTTCATTCTTATTTTCATTTATTTTTTATTATTTTTTATTATATATATATATATTTTTTTTGTTGTTTTTGTTCTGTGGTTTTCATAATTTTGTCTGCAATCTCCATAATAGGAAATTTTTCCTTGTACTTTATGTACTAAACTATGAGCTTTTACTTAAGGGAATGGTTTAGCTGCTCCCTTTCAAATAAGGAATTCTATTCAATATTGATATGTTAAATATGTCCTTGTGTTTTGGTATTGTAAGGGTGACGGTTCTGCTCGTTTTCAGCCAAACAGGTTTGATGTGAGCAAACCCGCCACCAGATAAAATTAATTGGATGTGTCATCCTTTTTGGATAGACACGTTTTACGCCCCCCTGGGGGTTCTTGTGTACAGAATATATCCATGTATTTGTATTTTCAAACAAATCTCTTTGTATAATTTCAGTTATCTATTGATTGCTGTATGCTGTAATTGTCCTGAGGAAGCTCTGAAGAGCGAAACATGTAGGAAAGAAACAATGCAGTTCAAACCATATACCAATGTGGTAACTCATGGATTTCTGTAGGCTTATATATCAACCTCTATATTTTTGCACCTCTTTACTTTGTATGTAAACGGATGTAATTATTCAATGTATTTGTTAAAATGTCTTTTGTACACCAAATAATACATTTTCATTGATTTTATACAGTGTTTAAATATATCTGGTGCCTTCAAAGTCCTGGGGGTTGGTTGCCCTCCAGTCCCTTCTCTTCAAATTGATCCAATTTACAGGTGCTCCACACTCCATGTGATTCAGTATGCTGTGAAAGTGATGCGATACTCAGACGCTGTGTTCTCACCCAGGTGCCCCCCCCCCCCAATGTAATGAAGGCTCACATTAAGGTGTGTAACCTTGCTGTTAAGCTTGGTCAATATACGCTTTGGAACCACTACAGGGTTCAACAGGGCATCCGGAATCCTGGATCATTCGCCAATGTGCCTCAGTAAATCAATGAAAAAAGGATCCCATAGTGTAGTATGCTTATGCAATTTATTGAAACAAAAATACACAGGTCCCACACAGGGTACTCAGAATATACAGGCGCTTCAGTGCGCCATTCTACATCAAGCAAAAAACAAATGGTTGAGATCGGCCGGTAACGGGATGGTATGCTGATCGTACCCAACAGCTGATCTGCTAAGTGTGCCGTCCTGTCCCCTTCCCCTACATGTGTCAATTTTTTATATAATTCCAGAACTTTTTTATAATTCCAGTATTTGGATCTATTTAGATTTCCACTGACTTATTTGCGTTAATATTTTTCATCACTATATGAATGCACATTGTCACTTTATTATTTTGGTTATTAACCCCCCTAGCGGTAATCCCGAGACTGGCTCTGGTTGGGAATTTACTAGCAGGAGCGGTAACCCCAAGCCAAACTCGGGATCGCTTCGCTGGATGCAGGGAGGACACAGTGAGAGTTACTTACCTTGTCCCCTGGATCCAGCGATGTCCTCCACGCTGTGTGATCGAGCTGTCCTCCGCTCGATTCACAGTGCCGAATGCCGCCGAGCTCCGTTCCCTGCGGTGTTACGGCGCACTGGAGCGGAGAACGGCGGCAAATTCAAAAAAGTAAAAAGACACAAAACACACACAGCACTGTAATCTTACAGATTACAGTACTGTATTAAAAAATACACACCCCTTTGTCCCTAGTGGTCTGTGCAGTGCCCTGCATGCACTTTTATATTATAAATACTGTTTTTTCTGCCTGAAATTTGGAGATTGTCCATAGCAACCAAAACGTGTCCCTTTTTCAGTGTTTTAGGATTTGATTACATTATTGAATCATTTTTATTATTCTTTATTATATTATAAACTTTATCATACCCGGGATGTCTGCTAGACTCTGGTTTGAACAGATTTAAGAGAGTTATTCCTAAGAATTACAGGACTACAAAATAAAACGAACAAATTTCCATGCAAAATAATTGTACCGCTTTCAGCACCTAAAACCAGACTGAATCATACTGCCAGGGAGGTTAAGTACTTGTTATTTTATATATTTTTCATTATATATTTTATGCATTATTATTACCACAGTGTAGAGGATATATTTTTACCAGTTCAGAGGCTTTATGCTTATAACTTTGATAGTGCAGCGTTTTTAAAGCGATTTTAGTACTTTTACATGGTTTATGAGACATGTTTACTGCTTGCAGCTGATTCAAAGGGGATTTATTGGTTTATTATTGTTAGTGGAGGCTCACAGGATGTTCTATATAATTTTATTTTACATTATTTTATGCTTTTTTCACAGAAAGAAGATTGCCAAAATTAAACAAGATAAAGCGGTACATAAACAGTGGCTTATAAATAGCCATAGCAGTCCATTTGGTTGGTATGGGACCTGGGGGTGTTAGGAGCGCATTAGGGTGGCTCTTGAGGTAAATTATTTGTGAATTCTGCATTCTTGCAGAGCTAATTGTTTATCTACTTTTCTACCAGAGCTATTTTCCCATACCGTGAAAAGGCATATTTTGGGATTGAAGATTACAGTGAGTATAGAAAAGAATCACCCCCTTTAAAATAATCGCACTGTGTGGCTTTGCAGCCTGAAATTAAGACAGGCACAGTTTTTGTTTTATCCAGCTGTATTTACTGTGAAACTTATAACTTCCAAGTGAAAGAAATAACATCAACATCTCAGAATTAAAAAATTTAATTATAATAAAAAACAGAATTACTGAGTTGTAAAAAGGATCACCCCCCTTGAGTCAGTATTTTGTTGAACCACCTTTTGCTTTAATTATAGCCTTTAGTCTGTTGGGATATGGCTCTACTAGCTTTGCACATCTAGACTTAGCAATATTTGCCCACTCTTCTTTGCAGAACTGCTCAAGTTCAGTTAAATCCTGGGTGATACATTTTCCAACTCTGTTTTTGAATTTTGTTTAAAAAAAATTCTGACATGTTGGTGTTATATCTTTCACTTTGATGTAAATACAGCTTGTATTTGTATATAAGTATTTTCTAAAAGCAAAGAACTTGTAGAATACAATTTTGGTAGGTGCAATTATTTATTTCACATTTTCAAGAAAAACATAAAATTACATTTTTGTGCACACAATACAACACAATACAACATATAAAAGATGAGGTCGCAATGAGTAAATAGATACCTAATGTGTAAAGCCTTAAAACTGTACATACCTATGAACCAGTGGCAAATGTTAGAACCCAAAATTAACCATTACATTTGTTTTTATTCTTGTTTGATTGTATTTAGGAGGCTTTAAACTTTTTTGTGCTTTTTTATTATTTACAACGTTTTCATTAAACTTCATTGCTATCACATAAGAGGTCAATAGCCTTCTATGTGATGACATACTGTATTGACAGTTTCTGTTTATTTTGACATCAGGTGTATTCGATTCTTCCCCAGCCACAGAGATCTATAAATGTGATAACTGAACCCAGACGTGACATAATACTCACTTCTTTTTTTTATTATTTACTGTGCTGTTTATATGTGTTTCTATCTTTATTAAGTGTACACAGTTACATTCCATTCAAGTCCCTGCACTACAGCCTGTTGCACTGCCGGGCTGTGACCTAATGGTGCCATCTGATGCTCTGCAGGAAAGTGCAGTATGTCTCAATTTTTCCACATCATTCTACACATCACACCAGCGTTATGAAGTGAACAGGGCACATAGAAAAAAAACTGTGCCTTTGCAGTGACTGGCATTGATCAAGTGCAAAAAGATGGCAGCCATCACCTAATGGTTATTATTATATTATTATTATAACTCTGTTTTCTAAACAATTTCTTTCAGAGCTTGACTTAGCATATCTCAGGTCCCTAGTGTAAATTCTAAAGTTAAAAACTAAAGAGGAAGTAAACCCTGATGAGTTTACTTCCTCTTTCATTCCCTGCAAAGGTAAAGCATAATGGACTACTATGCATCGCATAGTAGTCCATTATGTGTCACTTACCTGACACAGGAGACAGCGCAGTCACCGCTGTCCCCTGTAGTCCGCCGCATCCATCTTCTCATGGGTCTAGCTGGTCCGCCACTGTCATTCGGCGAAGCCGCGATGACGTCACTCTCGCGCATGTGCACGGGACTCGTGGCGCGCTCAGTACGCCGCTGTCTACGGTGCATGCGCTGTAGACAGCAGTGCCTGTCTTTCGGCAAATATCTCCTAAACCTACACGGTTTAGGAGATATTTCTTGGACCTACAGGTAAGCCTTAATCTTGGCTTACCTGTAGGTCAAAGTGTGTTGTAAGGGTTTACAACCACTTTAACTTTCTGTACAGCTGCCCACTCTTTCCCAACAACTTATACCCACAGAAAATGAATTACTTCCCCACTGACAGGACAGACCTCTGCCTTGTTTACATAGGCAGAGCCCGGTCCTGTGTGGCAGGTGCTGGCAGTCATCCATTGGCCGGCCCCTGCTGATCGGCATCTGCTGTGTATAACCACAGCACAGCTGGGTAGCCAGCGGCCTGTGCACCACCTACCCTGAAGTGCCAGATCACGTACCTTGCTGCCATATATGTAAGTTATAGAGCCGGCAAGCAGTTAAACCAATACAAATATTGAACATGCAAAAGACTAAACTACAGTAAGCAAACCCCAAATAAAGCAATATCCTCAAAATAAAGATAACATCAATAAGATCAATATTAGGAGCAAACTGCTTTTTTAAAGGCTCCACTTCACCAATGGCAATATAAATCTAATTATTTAATTAAAAATCAGTTCAATTAAAATCATTCTGCTTATCCATACAATGGTTTTGAATATGTATTGTTTTTTTTTTCTTTTATCCAAGAAATCACAACTTTTGTGCTCAGTTACCATGCTTCTGACCAGAAAGAGGAGAAATAAAATCCAATCACCAGCAGATATTATGCATATTGTTTTACTGCCAGCTAGAAGAGCCACGTTAGCATCTTGGCTGCAGCCCCACAAACCCGCCATTACATCTATTATAAGCACAATGGAACATTTTATGCATTTAGACAAATTAGACACAAAGAGACAGAAAGAAAACACATTCTTTCTGGAAATGAAAGTATTTAATTTTATACAAATATACACCGTCTGAAATAAATCACATCATGCAAGCATTTCAATATACCTACTGGAACAATGAGACATATCTGTGAGGATCAGCAGATGAAAATCACTAGACTAAAAATCATAGCTCTCTTCTCAGCTTAGGTGATGAAACCTATAATATCTTTGGCCGGTCTTACATTTGAAATTAAATTCTTCTGAAATATTCAGATTATGTGTGTAGCCTGGTTATAGTTTGCCTATTTTTTTTATGTTAATGCTTCATGTCTTGAATATTTATATCAGCCAAATGCCAAGACATCAAGTAAGCGATGCATTGTTACCCTTCATGGTTGGATGCTTCATCTCAATGTTATTGTCTTTTTTTTTTTTATAAAAGATTATAAAAGATGTTATTAAAGGAAAATAGCATTACAAGATATGACAACAGGAAGGAAAGACAATACATTTTAAATTTTTTCATGGAATCTTATGGTGTAAAGCAATATCCTATGTATAGGTGCCTAGGTGAGAAGTGTAACAACAATACGGTTCTAAATTACTATGTAATAAAGCAAACTATTCTGTAGAAATAACTGGATGGATCATCTGTAAAGGGTCCCTGAGAGCTACAGGGTAAGGAGGCAAAGTAGAGGGAGACAGAGGGAGGGGGGGTTTGAGGGGGTACACCACTAAATTGTAGAAATAAAGTCAGATCAGATTTTTTTTTTGGGGGGGGGTGAGAAAACGCATGGTCACGTTGTATAGATGGGGGAACTGTGATGTCCTTAGGATGGGAGTTCGTTGTCGGCCGTGTCCTCCTGTCCCATATTCATGCGAGGAGCCCCATAATATGAGGAAGAGTACCTAAAATTGTGAAGTTTCTCTGGAGATAAAACCGATTCTATGAAAACTTTCCATCTGAAGTAGAGACGTTTGGTGGAAATATCACAGTAAAAGTCGGGGTTGAGTTTGTCTTTTTATAAAAGGAGTAGGAGTTCCCCTTTAACCTGTGAGACTTTAGGTGTACAGGAAGATGTCCAATTCTTTAGGATGTATTTCTGAGCGATGAGGAGGCACTTCGGGATACACTTTGTGTGTTGTGAGTGGGAACTGGCGGACCATGTAAGGAGGTGTTTGTCCCAATATCTGAATATGAGGAGTAAAGGGTCTTTTGGTGGTTTCAATAGGGTTATGCCATATATGAAGGACAGAACTTGGTCCCAGAAGGTGGAAATGAAAGAGCACGACCAAAAGCGATGAGATAATGAGGGTTTGATTTGGTGGCAAAGTGGGCAGGTGGCGGATTTTTGGTTATCTTTGTCATAGAGGAAGGGGATGTATGTTATTTTCTTAATGGACATTCTGGCCTTTGCACTTTGAAAAACTGTAGTCAGAATTGTAGTTTTATAATATTGGTGTTAAAAAAAAAATACTTCAATTCCTTTGTGACCTCAGTTATTCAGTAATTCTCTACAGAAATACTGTAAGTGATTTCTTGTTTTAGATTGTTTTCTTTGATGGCAATAAAGAGCATGGGCATGATGCTGCAGTCCATCTGTGTGACCTTGTTGGTAATGTATTGAAGCAGGCACCAGGCAGATTATTATTTTTTTTTACAATTCAATGCTTTTGCAACTTCGGTTTTTCCAGGGTTTTTCTGTGCATTGATAACATTCACCAACTGGGAGTCAGACTAATAGATGTCTATTAGTCATGACCTAGACATGGTAGAAATACATTGCACATGAATGTGCAAATTTTATCAGACATTCCAGTGGGTGTACACATGTGCAATACACATGCAGGTCTGTAAATGTCTGCATGTGTAATTTAACTGGTATAGACAACCCTGGTGAGGTGTTAAAACAACCTTGAACAATAGTTCAACAAGTTGAATGCCAACTTTATGATACTTTATTATAAGCTGCTATAGCATAAGCAGGTTCATTGGTCTGATGTGAACCAATGTAACTATGTATTTACCATACATGGCTATTTCATTGATCTCCACTTGCTTCCGTGTTCTGTGCCGAGCATGCAGCCTGTTGCATTCTGAATACAGGAGGTCCGCTGCTCAGCATGGGCTCCATTGGGCACCATTCAAAGATGCTTTGCCTTTTGTGAATGAATGCAAAGCATTCTCTGATTGGACAAGGTGGAGTAAGACAATAAGACATGACCACACAACCTTTCCAACTCGTCAAATCAGAAAACACAATCTTTTCATTCAAAAAATACAATAATGGGGTAGGGTGGAGCCGGTATCCTCGCTTGGCTGCAGCTGGCGCCAGCTGCGTTTTTGTTTGGATTTATTGCATGCTAACAAGAGATTAAATTTGTAAGTAGTTTACGTCTTTTAACAAATGCATTTTAAACAATATCACACTATCAGAGGTCTCTTTCTCTCCTTAATCAAGCCATACGGACCCACAGGAGGAGGATTCCATAGTTCCATTCTGATATGGAGCCGTTGATGCCCCCTGATTGGATAATCCATTCATATATATTTGTGCCATGCTGGACCTCCTATAATTTGGTGTTGGCTTTTCTGGAAAGAGGCTGGATACACAATTTTTTTACTTACTTGCAAAGGAAAAGGCATAATGAGCTAGTATGCACCGCATACTAGCTCATTATGAAATACTTACCTTAGAACAAGGCCCCGACATCTGGCCCGGTCCACGCCGAGGGAGCTGACATGTTCCCCGCGTTTCTCTTGGGTATCTCAGCTCCGGCGCTGTGAGTGGCCGGAGTCGAGATTTCTTCCCGGCAGGGTCCGGCGTCTGCCGGACTTTCAGCCGAGAATCCCCTGTGCGCATGCGCCGCTGCAGTTACCGGCGCATTGCGAGGGGAATATCTCCTAAACCATACAGGTTTAGGAGATAATTTTTTTTACCTACAGGTAAGCCTTATTATAGGCTTTCCTGTGGGTAAAAGTCCCACAATTGACTATACAACTGCTTTAAGTTATAGCAACACATATGGACACCTTTTTTTGTGCACTTTGGATTAGCTATATTCTGAATATGTCTGTGGATTGGATGTATTGTTTCACTTTGGACTTATTAATTTAATTCACACAAGCTTTTGTTGTTTATGATTTTTTTTACATAGCGCAACAGCGCATTTTTAGATAGTGATATACAGTTGCACTTTGTACTGGATACATTTTGAATATATCTGTGGATTTTTTTTCACATAGCGCAACTATATATTTTTAGATAATTCTCTGAATGGTGAACTGCTGCTCAGTATGGCACCCAGATCAAGTAGGGGATCACTGATAAAGAAGTGACTACTTCAGTGATTTCCAGGGGCATCTGCCAAGTATGGTATATGCATAGTTACATTGGGCCAAGCTGGACAAATGTAACTATGTGCAATATAGCTGTGCGTGGAAATATTCTTTAAATGGGAAGTGGTTTGCACTTCATGCTTTAGAAGTGTTAGCCAGAGGTAGGCTTCCATTTGCTAGTCCCTTATGTAAAGTCTATATAACACCATCTCCACAGGTTGACACTGCTGCTACGATGCTCCTCCATTGATACAGTGAAGGGGTGTGCACAACCACCATAAAGCCTAAAGCCCCGTACACACTATCAGATTGTCTGCTGAGTTTTTCCTTCAGATTTACCAAAACCATATAATATGAGGTCAAACCTTAGGAGTTTCAATGTGTATGCAATCAGGCAGGCCCTTCTACTACATGGTTTTGGTAAATCTGAAGGAAAAACTCAGCAGACAATCTGATGTTACGTACGGGGCTTTAGATACACTTCTAGGGTTTTTTCATTCAATCCAATCGGCTGAACAAAAGAACACTGACAGCTCAGGTCACAATCCAATGTTAATACAGTGATCTTCTTTGAGAGCGCTGATTGGGAGCCATTTGGAAGACCTTTTTAGGACATTCCCACTTTGACAGAAGCCAGCTGAACGTCCAACTTCTGTCGGACTGACAGCAGTACACACGGGTCAAATGTCAACTGGCTTCTTTTGAACTAGCCGATGCTGCCCGATATTCGGGCCATGTGTACGGGGCTTAAGACAGGAAGCGTGTTACTGGCCAGATCACCAAATGAAAATAAAGAAAAAAAGCCTAAAAAAAAAGAAAACAATTGCAGCCACCACATCTAAGGACTGGTAATCTGTAATACTTTATATGACATTTTTGTTCTTGGGTTTAGATACGCTTTAAGATACTTCTGCCATAAATAAAATCCTTAGAATGCCAACCATTATAGGTAACATACACTATATTGTCAAAGGTATTGGGATGCCTGCCTTTACACGCACATGAACTTTAATGGCAGTCTTACTCCGCAGGGTTCAATATTGAGTTAGCCCACCCTTTGCAGCTCTAACAGCTTCAACTGTTCTGGGAAGGCTGTCCTCAAGGTTTAGGAGTGTGTCTATGGGAATGTTTGACAAATCTTCCAGAAGTGCATTTGTGAGGTCAGGCACTGATGTTGGACGAGAAGCCCTGGCTCACAGACTCCACTCGAATTCATTGCAAAGGTGGTCTATCGGGTTGAGGTCAGGACCCCAAACTCGCTCATCCATGTCTTTATGGACCTTGCTTTGTGTGTTAGAGCTGCAAAGGGTGGGGCAACTCAATATTGAACCCTACGGACTAAATCTGGGATGCCATTAAAGTTCATGTGCTTGTAAAGGAAGGTGTCCCAATATTTTTGACAATATAGTGTATTTACAAGCAACTCTCTGATGCATTTAACTGCATGATGTTTTTAAAAACTAAGTTAAACATTTCTGATTGTTGCCCAGTCTTTATTGCTCATAAAAACAAAGGAAAATTATGAAAGGAATCTAGTGTTTTTAAAGTTGAGAAAGCCGCTAGTGCACCACCCCATGCTGACATAACAAGAGGCTCAGAGTAGTTCATTTACAGGGTCATAAATGCAAGTTACAATGAAATGCTACCTTTACTTTGTCAAATGAATTACTTTGTGGACTGAAGTGCACACACTGATCATGGGAGAAAAGTCAAAAATAATTTGAAGGCGTTTTACTTGTTATATGAAATACATTTAGTTATCTCTTCTTTGGGAATCCTTTCTATTATATCGAGCAGAAATGACATATAAAATAAAACAGAAATGAAAATAGCGTACATGTGAATGGGACCCTGCTGCTTTTATGCTGAAACATAGGAATGATTTATATTTTTCTTTCTGATGCTGATGTAATTGCTGGGTAAAAGAAAGAAGTGTTAATTGCTTTCTTTTGTCAGAGAGCTGGAGATCTACACATGCTTTATGTACTGCTGGTGAAAGACGGAATGCAGGAAGTGAGGTGGTAGATTACAATGTGCTGTGAACTTTAAGCAATTGTTTTCACAAGGTTTATTGTCCAATAACTTTTATGTGCTGGAGTTTGTTAACTAAAAATATAAATGAAAGTTGTATGTGGTGCGGCTTCATAAAAGTCTGGAGCCTTTCAGCACTGTGTATATAATATATTGCTTTTATAATACAAGTTTTATAAACACAGCACCAAGTCTCTCCAATATTAGCTTCTGTGTCAGACCAACTATATGGTTACAGAGTTAAAAAAAACAACTCCACAGAAACTTCAGTCAATCCTATTAAAACCCAACTTCAGAAAACCAAGTGGACCTGTATCTGCATTGAAAGGGTCAACTGCTCATTTGTACTCTCTAGTAGACCGTATTAGGAAAAGGTATAAGGGGAAATGGGAAAAGTGACCTTGGGTGTGCCGTAGTCACATGAACAGTATGCCTAAAGGGGACATACCCAAATATAAGTAAAAGAGAAGAAATAGAAAGAAAAGAGGAAGGGCGAGTGGGACACGAGAGAACCATCAACAGGCAATGGAGGATAGAGGGCGGGTTTAAATACAGCCCGAATCCTCCTACAAATACAGGCTGACCTTCCCATTTGTACTCAGAGTCTCTAGCAGACCGTATTAGGAAAAGGTATGAGAGGGGATGGGAAAAGTGACCTGGGGTGGGCCGTAGTCACATCGTCAGTTTGCCTAAAGGGGGCATACCCAAGTGTGACAGAACCCACTGTCACTGTGTGTTTTGGAGGGGGCTGTGGGCTTGCCTCCTACCTACAGACTATGGCCCAGCAGAGAACATGATATTTGGAGGGCTATTTGCTGTCTCCCACCACTTGGAGAAGATGCCACCTCCAGACATTTGTGTCGGTTTGTTCATGGGAACCAGGTGAACGCGGGATCTGTGGCTGGGCTTGTGCAGTCGTTCCTGACTACCTAAACCTATTGGCCCGTCTGGGTTAAATATATACTTTTATTCCACAATGTACTTTTAGCTGATAAAGACATATACAAAATGGTACTGAGATAATGTAATGTAATGCTACATCCCTTCTCTCCCCCCCCCCCCCCCGTTGCTGTGTTTAAAGCGGAGTTCCAGCGACCATTCCTATTTTTTTTTTTTTTCAGTCATTGAGATACATGTAAAATCATAAATACACTCACTGTTTAGTTTTAGTTTTTTCGATGTTGCTGTCCGTTTTAGTTTTAAATAAATATTTATAAAAAAAGATTGTGGCCATTCCCATCTTACTTGTGGGCATGTGAAGACCACAAGCATGGATTTCCTGGATATGGTGAATGCTAAGCTCCCAGCATTCACGCTATTTCCCGCGCATGCTCAGTGTTTACAGAGGGCAGCGCTGTAAACTTGAGGGGTTGCCATGACAACGGCGGGAGCGGTGGCGAAATCCCGCGATAACTCGCGGCAGGCATCTGCAATGTCTCCTGGGAATAATGACAGGAGCTCCCAGGAGACATTGCTCGACAAGGGGAAATTACATGATATCCGCAGATTACCCGCCCATATCCGCAGAGAGCTGAGACAGGAAGTAGAGGAGGACTTCTGCAAAAACAGAGGTACAAAGAATTTTTTTTTAATTTATTACTGTATAGATTTATGGCATGTAATTAAGCAAAACATGTTAAATGAGGTGGAGCTCCGCTTTAATTGTGTTGGGTCATGGCATGTAGACAAAAGGTCTGGACTGGAGACACATCCCAACAGGGGATGTGTAAGGAGGGGCTGCCTGCTTATCATAATCCCTTTATGTGTTTCAACTGTAGTTGTTTGAATATACAAGTGTTGAGTTTTCATTGGTTCTTCCTTCTCCCCTACCCCCTCTATGACAAGGCTAAGGGTAGTTCCCCTAACTGTGTTTAAAGTGTATGTTTGAAACTTAATAAAGAGTTTTTTGTGCTCTGCATGTTTAACCCTCAACACCTGTGTGGCTTGTCTCGTGATTGAGGGGTTAAGGGCTAGTTATGGCGAATCTGCAGGCTTCGGGTGCGTTTGGAGGACAGGAGACACAGGTCTGGCGGAGATGCTCAGCAGGAGTATCCAAGATCCGTCACACCAAGTATAAGTAAAAGAGAAGAAATAGAAAGAAAAGAGGAAGGGCAGGTGGGACATGAGAGAACCATCAACAGGCAATGGAGGATAGAGAGCGGGTTTAACCGGTTCCCGACCAGCGCGTGCCGATGTACGTCGGCAGAATGGCACGGGCAGGCATATTGGCGTACAGGTACATCCAATCTTTAATGCCACCCTGCCATCGCAAGCGCGCCGCCGGCGGTGCACTCAACGTGCTGGTCAAGACCCCCGTGAGTCCGGTCGTGGGTCCCGCGGACTCGATCGCCGGCGGGCATAACCGCGATCATCTCACGGGGCAGCTGAACGAGGAAATGCCATTGTAAACAGCATTTCCTTGTTCTGCCTAGCAACTAGTGACGCTGATCTCTGCTCCATGTGATTGGAGCAGAGATCAGTGTTCACTAAATTAAAGCTCAGCCCCCCACAGTTAGTAACACACCCCTAGGAACACTTAACCCCTACACTGCCACCCACTGGTTAACCCCTCATTTACACAGGAATCACTGCATTTATATAGCAGTGTTTTCTATATAAATGACAATGGTCCCAAAATGTGTCAAAAATGTCCGATGTGTCTGCCATAATGTCGCAGTCACAATAAAAATCGCTGATCGCCGCCATTACTAGTAAAAAAAAAATTATTAATAAAAATACCATAAAACTATCCCCTATCTTGTAAACACTATAAATTTTGCGCAAACCAATCAATAATCGCTTATTGCGATTTTTTTTACCAAAAATATGTAGAAGAATATGTATCGGCCTAAACTGAGGGAAAAAAAAAATTTTATATATATTTTTGGGGGATATTTATTATAACAAAAAGTGAAAAATAATGCATTTTTTTCTAAATTGTCGCTCTATTTTTGTTTATAGCGCAAAAAATAAAAACCGCAGAGGTGATCAAATACCACCAAAAGAAAGCTCTATTTGTGCGAAAAAAAGGACGCCAAATTTTGTTTGAGAGCCACGTCGCACAACCGCGCAATTGTCAGTTAAAGTGATGCAGTGCCGAAACGCAAAAAGGGGCCTGGTCCTTTGGCTGCAAATTGGTCCGCGGCTTAAGTGGTTAAATACAGCACGACTCCTCCTACAAATACAGGCTGACCTTCCCATTTGTATTCAGAGTCTCTAGTAGAACGTATTAGGAAAAGGTGTGAGGGGAAATGGGAAAAGTGACCTGGGGTGTGCCGTAGTCACATGGTCAGTATGTCTAAAGGGGGCATACCCAAGTATAATTAAAAGAGAGGAAATAGAGGGGGAACAGGAAAAGTGACCTGGGGTGTGCTGTAGTCACATGGTCAGTATGCCTAAAGGGGGCATACCCAAGTATAAGTAAAAGAGAGGAAATAGAGGGGGAACGGGAAAAGTGACCTGGGGTGTGCCATAGCCACATGATCAGTATGCCTAAAGGGGCAAAAGTAAAGACAGTAGGATGTATGAAACAGTCAAACGTATGCTGTATGAGAAAGGGATGAGGAGACTTGTCACTGCACAAGCCAATTAGAAACGATCATCTCAACCCGTTGGTACCTATAAACATGATAGGTAACTACTGCAGTGGTGAATGCCATGACCTAACATGTGAAGGAAAAATCATGTATGAGGTCACAACAAAAATCCAGTATGTGGTGAACTAAAAATACAGACAAATAAGCCAGAAATACACATTAAAAGTAACCATATCTTACCTTTGATATAGATACCTCGCCCTCTTATTTATTAATTTTTTATGGCAAGGCCCACCATGAAATACAACGTATGAGCAGGACTGAAATTGTGTTAAACCCATGAATTTACAGAGGCCGAGCAACCTGAGGCATAGCAGGCAAATTAAAAATGTAAACTCAAGCCTGCAGAACCTGAAGACGTGTCAGGCCACTATATGAGTAGTGAAATGTCATGATGCATGAAAAACGAAACGTGAAATGTATGAGATACGGATGAGGAGACTTGTCACTGCTGAAGCCAATTAGAAATGATCATCTCAATCCGTTAGCATCCATAAACATGATGGGTGACCCTGCAGTGGTGCAACACCATAAACCTAACACATGAAAATATGATCATGTAAAATGTATGAGCCACAAAGAACACCTTTGTGATTCCTGATGACATGTAGAGACAATACCTATGGAAAAAATAGAACATACCAACGCTACCACTTATAACAACAAATGGATTATTGAAATCAGGTTTGAAAACAAAACCATTGTAACTGAATCATGCCTGAGTTGTGGAGTTCAGGAACACAGGGGATGACCTCTAAGTGGAGGAGGTCCAGTTAATATATGCACTATGTGACCCCTGGCAAGTTAGGATGTGGGGTGCCTAGATGAAACAGGAAGGTATGTGAACCTAAAATGGACTGATGGTGCATTTTTTTTCCCCCTGGTAATGAGAATTTGGTATACCAAAAGCACATTAATAAACAAGTTGTAGTGGTCAACAACTGCCATTAGATACTGCCACTCAGCATACTGCAAAATACTAGCAATCTAATGTAACTCAAAACAATTTAGAAAATAAATTAAAGTTGAGTCCACACTGCTTTAGTCGTTCATCATTTGACCACTTACCCACAGGGCACCCCCCTCCAAAAAAAAATGTCAAGGTGGTAGGCAGTGCTGCCCTATGACTGGAATTAGTCAACAAAAGAAGAGGCCCGATGGACCACACAAACCCAGTAGGAACAACCATGTAACAGGTGAAAAGATTATAATCATCCTCTACTGTGATGCAACACATGCCTCCCGGCTGTACCACCCCTCCTGGAAACAAGTGCCACCAGGGAACAGTGTCATAGAGACCCACCCATAGACCCCAGCTGCCCTGAGTGGCACACACCCTGCCACAACCTCTCCACCATGAAGGAACCCCCAAACAACACCTTCCCCCTCCAGACGCTAAGACCCATGCCCCAAATTATGCTATTGCCCAAACGTTACTTGTCTGGCTCTGCCCCCCGGCACCCCAATGGCCAGCACCAAGGCCCACGATAGTCCCGCCTGTAGCCCCTCCAATCAATACCCTTTTCACACATAAGCAGAGCCTGCTACCCCAGCAGATGGCACTCCCCCATGCTTCAATGGACTGTTCCTCAGCATCCTCACATCATCACATACAGTGTAGAGCTGTAGCCTCTACATTGGTCTTGATGACATCAGAGGATATTAGACCGCTGGAGCATAGATGAGAAGAGGCTGCAGGGACTGATTAGTAGTGAAGAAGAGCCTGCAGGAGTGGAGGCTTGGATAAGTAAATGTGCTTTAATAACTTAAAATAAAACAAGAAGGTACAGTCCCACTGCAAGGGAGGATTTTTAGGCTTCAAATTAGTGATAGTGAAACACTATCAGATTTTTTGGGCACACAGAAATATTCAAAATTTGTGACCATCAGCCAAAGTTCCATCCAATAGTACAGTAATACCATTAGAGGTGGTGTTAACCTATTAAGCTTCGGAAGATTTTACCTCCTTCATGACCAGGCCATTTTTTGCAGTTCAGCATTGCGCTTGGCGATTGAATGGTCATTTTTTCACACTTTTAGTGCTTTCTTTTAGTGGTATTTGATCACCACTGGGTTTTGTTTATTTATTCATTTATTTTTTTGCTAGATAAACAAAAAAAAGATCCAAAATAAAAAAAAAGCAATATTTATTACTTTCTGCTATAAACATACCTAATTAAAAATAATTCTTCACAAATTTAGCCAAAAATGTATTCTTCCACATGTCTGTGGTAAAAATAAAAAAAATCCCACTGTGTATTGATTGGTTTGCCTGAAAGTTATAGCATCCACAAACAATCATATAGATACTGGATTTTTTTTTTATACTAGTAATGATGGCGATCAGCAACTTGTAATTGCGCTGTGATAGCGCAGCTGACTAACTGACATCTCCAGCAACACTAATACAGTGATCAGTGCTTTTCAGGGAGACAAAAATCGCCACATCCCCGCTGCCAGTAGTAAGATCTGTGTTGTTTACATACACAGATCTCTCTCCTGTCATCCGCTTAACTGATCATCGAGTCCCGGCCAAGGATTATTGGCTGGGACCCACTGATCAGCATGTACTGGAGCCAGTGACAGCACGTGTAGGTCGGCAGTTGCGCACATGCGTGCCCCCTACCTAGGAATGCAAAATCACATATAAATACGTGATTCTGTGCAGCCCACCTGCACGGTAGCAGTAAAGCGGTTAATTATGTTATTATAATGTAAATGTTGATCAACATTAAAGTGCCCATGCAAAGGAAAGCAACAGGTTCCATTTAATCCCCCAACAACAAATACTCACATTTCTTTTATAAACCCTTCACTTGTTTCAGGCACTGGAAGCAAAAACCACCCTGGGTAAGCTACAGATGGCTCAAGTCATAGCTTACATAGAGTTATGGATTCTTCCCATGTGACAGTACAGGTGCTTAATGACTGTCTCAATCATATCACACAATAAGATATATTTCCCATGTGCAATGGCTAACTAAGCAAAGAAAAGATGAGTATGCGATGTTGGGTAGGGGAGATAAAAGCAAAGCAATTGCTTTGCCTTGCATTGTATCTGTATATATCAGTTTTGTTCAGATTCCGCATATAATTTTGTACTCTTCAGCTTATATCTATCAATACAGCTGATAAAGGAACCTAGTCATCTGAAAGCTTGAAGCTTTGAATATTTTTGTTGGCTACTAAAAAGTATTGCTTTGACAATACTTGTCTTATCTACCTGTGTTTCTACTTCTGGTAAACAGTTTACATTATTTTTTTTTCAAAATTTTTTGAGAAAACACACGGAGTTAAATGGGTTGTAAAGGTAAATATTAAACATCTGACAATGAGTGCGCCCCGAGCCCCCCCCCCCCGCTGTTTTACTTACCTCACCCCTCGAAAATCCTGCGCTCACCCCCGCCGTTCTTCTTCACCACTCAGCCTGGCCGCTGATTGGCTGGAGTGGATGGATGGAAAGCAGCGCAGCCATTGGCTCGCGCTGCTGTCAATCACATCCACTAACACGGAGCGTCGGGAGGCGGGGCTGTGTGATACAGCAAGCGGCTATAGCCGCCAGCTGTATCACGGGAGCGCGCCCGCAGGTGCTTCTCACCATGCGAGGAAGCTCGCATGAACGTGAGAAGCATCTGAGGGAGGAAGCCGAGACAGCCGCCGAGGGACCCTAGAAGAGCAAGTTCGGGGCCAAAACGAGCTGCACAGTGGAGGTAAGTATAACATGTTTGTTATTTAAAAAAATAAATACATTTTACTTTACAATCCCTTTAAAATATCGAAAGATTTACATAACTTTTTTTCAAAGACTTTTGGGGAAAACAGAAGGAGTCAAAATGTATTAAGATGTTTAGGTTTCTTTTGTTCAGATTCAGAATACTTTATTAATCCCATCTGAATGTGAATAAAATAAATCTAAACATCTTTTATTATACCTTATGTCTTCCAAAAATTGTGAAAGATAACTAGATGTATCGCCTTTAAGACGGCTTTTACACCCAGCCGCCCTGGGCATCGGTGGTAAAGTGTCGCTATTTTTAGAGCAGATTTACTGTTGTTTAAGCAGTGTTATTCGGCTGATAGCGGGGCGGTTTCAACCCCCGCTAGTAGCCAAAAAGGGGTTAAATACTCCCACAACATGCCCCCGGAGCGACGTTTTGCCGCTACTTCACCGCTCTAAAGAAGCTGCTGGCAGGACTTTTTGTGACGCCCTGCCAGCGCACCGCTCCAGTGTGAAAGCCCTCAGGCTTTCACACTAGAGTGAATGGAGTCACTTTTTATAGGAGCTATACAGGCGCTATTTTTAGCGCTGTAGTGATGGAAAATGCTGGCAGTGTGAAAGGGGTCTAAGAGCTGAGTCAAAAATAAGTTTAAACCACTGGCTCAGTAGAACTGCCTATTACCGGAACTCAGAGGAGTGAACAGCACAAGTAAGTAAGCAATAGGGCAAAAAAAGATTAAAACAAAAGCCATTTCTATACCCAGAGTTGATCCAGAGGAAGGCAAAAAACCCCAGCGCAGCATGATCCAATTTGCTAAAGCAGGGGAAAAAATTCCTTCTTGATCCCCCGAGAGGCAATCGGATTTTCCCCGGATCAACTTTACCTATAAATGTCAGTACCCAGTTATATTATGTACACTTAGGAAATAATCCAGGCCCTTCTTAAAGCAATCCAATGAGCTGGCCAGAACCACCTCTGCAGGGAGTCTATTCCACATTTTCACAGCTCTTACTGTGAAGAAACCTTTCCGTATTTGGAGATGAAATCTCTTTTCCTCTAGACGTAAAGAGTGCCCCCTTGTCCTCTTTGTTGACTGTAAAGTGAATAACTTGACACCAAGTTCACTATATGGACCCCTTATATATTTGTACATGTTGATCATATCCCCCCTTAATCTCCTCTTATCAAGAGTGAATAAATTCAGTTCCTCTAATCTTTCCACATAGCTGAGCTCCTCCATGCCTCTTATAAATTTGGTTGCACTTCTCTGCACTTCCTCCAGTTCCCCGATATCCTTTTTGAGAACTGGTGCCCAAAACTGAACTGCATATTCCAGATGATTACTAATGATTTGTACAGGGGCAAAATTATATCTCTCTCTCTGGAGTCCATACCTCTCTTAATACAGGAAAGGACTTTGCTCGCTTTGGAAACCGCAGCTTGGCATTGCATGCTATTATTGAGCTTATGATCTACCAAAACCCGCAGATCCTTCTCCACTACGGATTCCCCCAGTTGTACTCTCCCTAGCATGTATGGTGCATGCATATTCTTAGCCCCTAAGTGCATAACTTTACATTTCTCAACATTAAACCTCATCTGCCACATAGTCGCCCAATTAGACAGAGCATTGAGGTCGGCTTGTAAATTGGAGACATCCTGTAAGGACCTTATTCCATTGCATAGCTTGGTATCATCTACAAAGACGGAAATGTTACTTTTGATCCCAGACCCAATATCATTTATAAAGATATTGAAAAGTAATTCATCTTTGTAATTATCAACCCCCTTATTATTTGCTATTCTCTTACATGGAGTACACACTCCATACATTGTTAACTGGAATGTGCTGCCATTTTGGTTTTAAGGTTACATGTACATGAACTATCTGAATATGTTTTTATATGTCATTTCCATATGTCTATGAATTGTACTTCTTTCAACATTTACATGATGTAGTGGCTTATAATGTACTGCATACTGAGTGTGATTCTATACCCTCTTTTATGTGAACAAAAGTCATTTAGTCACCATATATATATTGTCTTGATTAACTGCCACTTGCCTCATACAAAGTCCCAACTTCCTTTCTATTATTCATTTGAATCAGAGATGGTGGCACATATTATCATATGTATACCTCATTTAAAGTCCCAAACCTTTCCCCTTCCTTCTTTTTGCAATGTAAGTAAATATAAAAAGAAATGTAATTAAGTATAAAGTAATAGTAACGCCATGCAATGCTGTGATATACAAAGTAATCAGTACTAAGAAAATTAAAGCTATGCTAGTCCTGCTGCGGGTCTTTGAATCTGTGGTTTATGATGGACACAAAAGTTAGCCTTTGAAGAACTTCCTATCAGAGCAAATATAGATAAGCAAGCTTAAAGCAGAATTTCTGGCACCAGCTAAATACACAGTTTAAATACATATATGGGAGCTGTTTTACTTGCCAAAGGTTGTATTTCTGTCTGTCTAGTTCTGAGATTTATAAAGCCCTGCCACACAGCATACCCAGCCTGGAGACCCAATTTTCTTCTGCTGTAGTTAATTAGTAATACTAGGTCTTGTCTTTCTCCCATCCTGTGACTGGATATTAAAGGAGAAGCAGCAGGCTGATGAGCTCATCTTTTTGTTACTTTGCTCTCTTCCCTCCTGTCAGCATGTTTCCTGTTAACTCATCTCTGTAGCACAACCAACTGACTCCTTCTCTCTTTTCCAGCTTGAGTCTATCTGCTGAGAGGTTGATGCCAAGTCAATTTCAGATAGTTACATTAGTTGTATTTTAAAAATACCTGATTTATTAGTATTGAGCTGTTTATTCTGATTTTGAACTTTTGAACTCAAGGGAACTATATGTATCTGCTAGAGAGTTTTTGATATGCATTTACAGTGTCAGCATTCTTCTTCTTATTAATAAAAAACATGCAAAAGTGATGGAAGAAAAAGACTTTCTTTTGTTTTGTTCTGTTTTTCTATTTATTTGGGCGGGGGGTGGTTGTTTTTTTAATGTTTTTTTCATTAACTTTTTTGTCTGACTATAGATCAATGTTTATCCCAAGCATGTGTGAAGCCATTTACTGTTGACTATCTCACTAACTCTAATGGTAGTTTATTCTGAGCATCAATTACTATAATAATACTATCTAAGATTAGTGTTGAACTTCCCTTCTGTTAGTTTGAGGTCTTGATTTTGATTTCATAATGAAAAAACTGCCTTTCTGAACTTTATTCACCCCCTTGATGTATTTAACTACTTAACCACTTAAAGACCGGGCCTGTCTTTTAGCCCTTTTACACACGGTTGGAGATTCCGACTACCAAATCCGTCGGAGTAATTCCGACGGATTAATTCCGGAAGAGGTCCGGAAGTGATGTTGCATACACACGGTCGGACTAAGTTGTTGGAAAAACGGGACTACGTTCAGGCTAGTAGCCAATAGCTTTGGTCTAGGAATTTGATCTGAGCATGCGTGGCACTTTGTCCATCGGAGTAGGCTACACATGATCGGAGTATGTCCGATAGGAGCATTTTGTCTGAAAATTTTACCGGCAAGTTGGAAAACTTGGTCCGTCAGATATTCCGACAGAAATAGTCCGATGCAGACCACACACAGACGGAATATCCGACAAAACGGTCCGATAGGACACATTCCGTCTGAATCTCCGACCGTGTGTACAAGGGCTTAGATGTGTTGTTTACACATATTATTGGATTACTACACTATGGAGCCCCCCCTTCTTTATTGCATGTAAAACTGCATTGGATGAGCATGTAAATTTACCCTCTTATCAGCATTGGTGTGGATACCTTTGGGAATCGATCGATTGCTGAAGATTCATCTCTATAACCATACAAGGGCTTGATTTGGCCTGTAGGGGTGTTCCTGTGAGGTGAGAAGCTGGGGCAAATGAGTGTTTGGAAAGCGGATGGTGGAAACATTTGGATGAAGATTCTTTCCTGCTCTCTGCAAACTTTTTTTCTATGAACTGTCTATCTGGATGTTTTTTAATTCAACATTACTTTTGCACTATTATCACTTTGGAGCATTTTTTGCACATTATTTTTGAAGATTTCATGCATTTTTAAAGATACTATTATGATGTGATTGCTATTGTTTGGGCATGTTGATGAATTTTCTCTGATTATTGCACTTTATTATTTATTATTTGTAGTTAGCACCATCACAGGGGTGTTTCCTTGAAGTCTGATTATTGCACTTTCAGAGCTTTTTCATTATTGCTATTGATTGATTTTTTCTTTTTTAGACCACGTTATTGTTTTCTTATTTGGTTGAGTTAGCGGTACATTATTTTTTATTCTACTTCATTCCATGTGAGAAAAACCTTTTATGTTGGCAGCTACTCATTGACTTTTCCTTATCATTGAGGATTTGCACATTAGTTTTTTTTTTTTATATATTAGTCCTCTGAAATGTTGTCTGCATAACTCTGCAGAGCTTGGTCCTCCCATAACTTGGACAATTCATGTGACCAGGAGTTCCTCCATCCAGCACAATTTTCCATTGATTACAATTATTGGGGTTTAGCTTGCTGTGCCTAATAAACTTGTCCTTTTTTCTTAAAGCAGCGGTATGGCCATGGCAAGGCCTTACCACTGTTCCATAAGAAGTAAACATAAAACTTATTTTGGCTTGAAACAAACCACTGCTTAAACCATTTCCTGTGCCAAGGCTTTCTTTTTAAATAATTCCTGGAATCAAACCTTTTTATGATATGCTTTGGAGAAAAAAAACAAAGCATTGATTCATAATACGGTACAAAGGAAGAGAACAAGATTGTGTTATGATAATATTATTTGTCAGTTTTTTACTGTAAGGCACCTTGAGGCTTTAGTGATTCATATATGGAAAACATACTTTGTAATAACAAATAAAACTGTGATATATATGTGCTACAACCACTTATATTTCAGAGCAATTTTTTTTTTCTATTGCAATAGAAGATGTAAAACTTACATTCTGACTAGTGAAAGAATCTTTGAAATCTTGTTGTAATTAATCTCCTTTATTGTAGTACATTGCACATAGGCTTTTCATATGCCGCTTGACATCCCGCACTTGGAAATTTTAAATTACACACATTTGAAATGATGAGATCACTGACAGTAATACTTACATATAAAAAATGAATAGCAATTTGGCTTTTTTTGGACTGTAATTTATTTCAAATGCTCAGTTCCCGATGATTGATAAGTGCTTAGTCAAACTTAATATTTCAAGAGGGTGCATTTAAAGTACTCAGTTAATACTTATGAAGAGTGAGATTTCATCTCTTATAATCATTTTTCAGAATAACTCTCAAGTAACAGCAACATGAACATGACACTGGATAACTCAGCGACAAAGTACTTAAGTTCCATATGCAGCGATGGACAGATTGGCAAATACACACACGTATGGCAAACAGTGACTTCTCTGGAGGCATTTTGTTCTTTTCCAGGGAGGTTGATTTACTAAAGGGATAGAGGCAGAATATGAACTTGTGTTCACTTTATATGTAATAAATCCGGTGTAAGGGATAACATAACAAGCAAGAAAAAACAGTATTAGTTAATCAAAGCAAACACTAACATTTACTATTGAAAAGAGAACATGCACTTTACAGAGTGGGCATTTACTTTGCTTAGTGAACAGCTTTTATTTCCTAAAAAAAGAAGAAATTTAATTTCAGTTTTAAATTCTTTGTAAGCCTAGCTATGAGGTCAGACAGGGTACCCCCTTCCCCCGTGTCTGTCCAACAACAAAGCTAGCAAGATAACCGGTGCTTGTTAGGGCTCCAAGCTGACATGCATCCTGCCTCTGTATTGCTGCTATGTGGCTTCATGTACACTGCTGCTGGTAAACGGATGTTTAGGAGCAGTTGGGCATTTTTTTCAGCTGCCCCTGAACTCCCCTCTATGTTCTCTTATCAGTACATGTACACAGGGTCGCTTATAGTAATTTCTAGGCAGTTTAGTTTAGAAGCATTTTTTGGAATGCAAAAAAATGGGTTCAGACAGATGTTAAGAGGCATTTGAAATTCCAAATGCCTGTAACAGCCTGTAAATGCTGCTAAACGCGGTAGTTTGCATTTACCAGCGTTTCGTTAACAGACATTTTTCATTTTAACAAAAAATTTTTTTTTTTTTTTTTAAATGCTTCTAGACGTAAACATGGCTAAATGTGGCATGTAAACATGGCTAAACAGACGTTTTTAGATGCCAGCTTCTAGCTATCAAGTTAAATAATTCAGGAGGGGTTAAACAACGTCCTGTGTACATGGAGCCTTATGCCCCATACAAACAATCGGATTTTCTGACAAATGTTGGATGTGAGCTTGTTGGCGGAAAGTCTGTCTGTGTGTATGCTTCATCGATCATCGAACATTTGTTGGTGGACTTTCCGCCAAAAAATTGTGGCTAGCAGTTTCTCAAATTTTCTGCTAACAAATTTTTGTTGTCGGACTTTCTGATCATGTGTACACAAGTCCGCTGCACAAAAGTCCATGCATGCTTGGAATCAAGTACGAGCCGGAAGCGCTCGGTCTTGTAAAACTAGTGTTTGTCGGGGAGATATCACTCACGTCTTGTACGTCACTACGTTCGTAATTGTTGGCCAACATTTGTGTGACCGTGTGTATGCAAGAGAAGTTGGAGCCAATATCATTACATCATTCAAACAAAAATCCATGGTTTTGTTGTCGGAAGTTCCGATCGTGTGTATGGGGCATTAGTCTCATGCAAATGCTTGGAGTTAAGACAAGCACCAGTTACCAAGCAGCCATTTCCTTGCTGGCTCCATGGTCAAATGGCCACCAGGGGAGGGATTGGTGCTGACCGACCTCATAGCTAGGCTTACAAAGCACATAGAAACATGGGACAAAGTACTACATGTTCTCTGCGCTCTTGGGGGAAGAACACTGAAAGAGTTCTTCTTAAAATAACTCAACCTTATTGTGTTCTCAGTATGAAAACTATCAATTTAAAATTATAGCCCAGCAGCATTATTGTTTTCTTTATTGATTGATTGAATGTTTCCATCATGTGAGCATGCTCATAATGTAATCCTTTTAAAATGGTGATGCTGTTATTCATTTTGTTGGTAAGAGATCAAGGTGACTGTTGATTACAGTATACATTAAAGCACCCAAATTGCTTCAAATTGACTCTGTCTAGTAAATTAAGGTGATTAAACTGCTTTAGTAATAAGAAATTTGGCATTGCTCATGGCTGGACAGAAATCTGCATTTATTGTTATTCTGTTCTAGACAATGACGGCTATACAACCTACTTTTGTGCAGACAAACCTGTATTTTACTGTGCAATATAAACTTTTCACATACTTTTTTCTTTCTGTCTAAGCCTACAGTTGCCTAAATTCAAACAGCAAGTGACGCTAGGTTAAAACATTGGGCAGTATAAGGAGATGAAAGAGCACTGAAAACCCACTTGTTCATTGGTCAATTGTTAATATAGAATGGCTACAATGGGCAGGCCTACTATAAAAGAGGATGTAGTCACTAGGCACTAGGCACTAGGCCAAGTCTGTGAATACAGGTATAGTATAAGTTATTCGTGCTGCTGCCTTTTCAGCTTGTGCTACCCTAGGCGAATAGCATTGGAGAAGAGTGAGATCAAATTTACTCCTCTGACCACCAGATCAGCAAATCTCCAATTTTTTTTTCTTTGTGGGGAGAGAGCATGCTGGCAAATGCTGGATGATAAACCGAAGAGCATTGTATACAAAAGCAGGCCACTGCTTTAAACTACAGTACCAATAATGGAGTTATTGAGTATGCATTGAGCATTTGAAATCAGCCATGCCCCCCCCCCCCCTCTACAATAAAGAATTTACAGCTTCTACATAAAACGTCATGAAATGAGTAGTACCTAGAAAAAAAAATCAGCAACTGCAATTTAGAGTTGAAGGAACTGACATTTTTTCAGCAGAGTTCTTAAAGTGGGTGACTACAAAGCATTCAGTCCCATATCTAGATCACCACTTCCAGCTTTGACCACTCTCTGCTTACCCAGAACATAGTATTGAAGGCCAGGAGACCACAGTGCACCACTGCCAATAGCCTCCTTACCTGACTGTTTAGATGGGTCTACTGTATCATCATTGTCCTTATCACCCCAATGTGGTCTCCTCCCATGCTGCCTGCCATTCCATCATCAAATTTGTTTTCAACCTTTCAACCTTTCAAGTTGTCAGGGACCACTTGTTGTTTGACAGGAACTCTCTGCTCAAACAATCGGCTAGTAAGTTCTGAGCTGCCACAACATACACCGCTCGCAGATCTGCTAGAAATAACTGAGCCCATTCCAGGATGGGCTGGACTTAGTCCAACAGAGTACTGCTTTTGGTACCCCCCCTGTCTCTGAATGTATGTTACTACCACCTTGTTGTCCATCCAAATTAAGACACTCTTCCCCCTCAAGGACGGGCCAAAGGCTAGGAGGGCCTGGAAAGCTGCTCTCAGCTCGAGAATATTTGATACTAGATCTTCCGCATGAAATTGCCATCGACCCTGAGCTGCCTGCTACTGATAGTGGGCTCCCCATCCTGTCTGGCTGGCATCCAAGGTTATCACCTCTGGTTCTGAGTGAACTATAGGTCTGTGTCTCGTGAGATTGTTTATATGCATCCACCACCAAATTGACTGTTTCATTTTGTGATGAATAGTGATTGACTGGAGCATTGATGTTCCATTCCACTGAATAAGGAATGAGTATTGCATTGTCCCCATGTACCATTGTGCCCACTGAATCATTGGCTGACATCGAACCTAAGGAAGAAATTTTGCTGACATTAGTCTCCTTAACTTTTGTATTAAGGGACCTATCTTTTCCAGAGGTAGACTGACTCTGTTTGATAGAGTATTGAGTTCTGCCCTCAGGTCATACTTTGTGTAGGCTGAAGGCTGCTCTTTTTTCCAGTTGATTAACCACCCAAAGCTCTGAAGTGTGTTGATCAGTATAGCACGATGGTGAATTAGCGTTTCCTGACTGTCCGCTAGGAGAAGAATATTGTCCAAATAGTGATGGAGCCTCTGGCCTTTCTACCTGAGAAACGAGACCACAGAAAAGAAAGTCTTGGCAAATGTCCTGGGAGCGAAGGAGATGCCGAATGGAAGACACTGAAACTGGAAATGTTGGTGGTTGATTGAGAATTGCAGATACTTTTGAAAGGTGGGGTGTATGGGCACGTGTAGATAGGCGTCCAATAAATCCATGGAAAGCTTCCAGTCTCCTAAGTTTGCAGCTAACAGAATTGATTGAAGGCTCAATCAATTCTGCTGAGCCCCTTTAGGTCCATAACAGGTCGTAGGTCGCCTGTTTTTTTCCTTACTAGGAATAGAGGGGAGTAATACCCCTTCCTCTTTGGGGTGTTGGTATCTCCAAAATTGCTCTCTTCCTTTCTAGCACCACCACATACTTGAGAAGTAGCCTTCTCTTGATTGGTGATGACGGCAGTCTGGTTGACTGAAAATGGCTTTCTGGTACTTTGTCTATAAATCTCCATCTATGCCCATGCTTTTACTGTGGACAATGTCCATGCATCCTCTATGTGTTCCATCCAGACCTGTTTGAATTTTTTGAGCCTGGCTCCCACTCTTCCAGGTAGGATGGGTGTACCGTCAAAAAGACTTATGGTTTTCCCCTGACGAGGTGGTCTAAGCCCCTGTACACACGGTCGGAGATTTCGACAACCAAATCCATCGGATTTTGTCCGTTGGATTTTGTCCGTCGGATCTTGTCCGAAACTGTTGCATACACACGGTCGGACTAAGTTGTCGAAAAATCCAATCATTCAGAACGTGATGACGTAATTTAGTTACGATGGGACTACATTCAGGCTAGTAGCCAATAGCTTTGATGTAGGAATTTTGATCTGAGCATGCGTGGCACTTGGTCCGATCAAAATTCTCTACACATGATCGGAGTATGTTCGATCGAACCAGTTGGTCAGGAAATATTTCCAACATGTTGGAAAATTGGGTCCGACGGATATTACGATGGAATCAGTCCGATGCATACCACACACAGTCGGATTATCCGACAACACAGTCCGATAGGACACATTCCAACGGATTCTCCGACCGTGTGTAAAAGGGCTTAGACTTCTGAAGCCTCAGAAAAGATGATTGTGGATTCTTTCAATTCCTTTTAAATTCTCTTCCTCACCTGTATGTTTTTGCCTCCCTGTACTTCTCCGGAAGGTCTTTTGTCAGAGGGAATCAGTCCCGATTTTCCTTCTATTACTTTGTATATTGCTGAGTCCAGTTTTGAACCAAAGAGATTAACGCCATCATAAGCAATCTGGCACCAATTGGTCTTTGATGCTGCAAACACCACCCATGGCTTGAGCCACAGAGCTCTTCTAGCCATGACTGACGCCAACATAGCCCTTGCTGAAGAACGAATGACATCCACTGAGGCCTCTACCGAGAAATTGCCTGCCAGCTTCAATTCCTGAATAGAACTGATTATTTTCTCCTGGTCAGCCCCCTCGTGAATGGATCTCTCTATATTGGCAGACCATCCAGAAATCACTTTACCTACCGCAGCTGCTGCTCCTGCAGGTCTACATGCACCTCCTGCTGTGCAGTATGTTTTTTTCATGTCCAGATCAATCTTCCAATCCAGCATGTTACTGCATCTTCTACTGGTAAGGTAACATGTCTTGTGAGTCATATTAAGGAAGCATCAACCACCGGCGGGTGGGTAATTGAGCTCACCTTCAGTTCATTCAGAGGATACAGTTTAGCTAATCTATTATTCTGGTTACATCTTTTATCTGATCTCTCTCACTCATCCTAAATGAGGTCTTTCAGTTCCTAAATGAAAGAAAAGGACTCTGGTTCCCTCTTTAGATGAGGAAAGTACTTCTGGATTTTGTGAGGGGCCTCTTTTGCTTCCTCCCATCCTATGGCCTCTTTTACTGACCTTATGAAGGGCTCTACCAAAGTAAAGTCGAAACCTGTAATGATCTCTGAGTCCTCATTGTCAGAAGCTGAATCCGAATCCATAGGAGGATTTTGAGCTATGAAAGATGCATTCAGGCCTGCCCTGTCTGGTTCAGGGACTGACATCTCCAGGATAGATTCCCGCACAGAATCTCTGATTTGGTTGGTTATCTCTCTTGCATCAGACTCCTTTTCTCTGGTTGCTTCATTGAAGCATGCACAGCAGGCTAATTCGTCTGGCAAAGCTGGAGCTCCACACACCCAGCACGCATTTGCTGCAGGGCAGGTGTGATGGCTCCTCTCGTGACGGGGAGAAGGTGACCTTCTCTGTGAGTGGCTACGGCGTGAGCCACTGTAATGTGAGTGGCTACGACCAGAGTGACGATGATGAGACGAAGATCTTGAGCGACTGCTCCTAGATCTCCCATGGCTTGGGGTATGGCTAGAGTGTCCTTGATGCTTGAAGTTGGTAGATTTAGACCTGGGATGGCTGTCAGAAAATCACAGCATTAGTGAATATGCACTCTTTTTCCTCTTCCATACATGCTGATCATCTCTTATCTCATATGATGAGGGTGGTCTGCTTAGGCAGTGGCCTCCATGAAGACAGCGCAACAGTTAGACAGTACCTAATAAGAAGTGAAACAGTATAGAACTGCAGTGCAGTCAATGAAAAACGGTTACAAATTAGCCATACAAAGAGATGTGGAACTTACTTGAGACTGAGGGCAGTAAGGAAAGCCAAGGAATCCTCTGTAATATGCTTGCAACCATCAGCAACTACTGACAAGTCACAGGTCTTTTTAAATTGGCCACTGCCATCACGGTGGAAATGATGTCACGGCACATGCGCAGTAACAAATTGTCGTCCCAAGCGCCACTTTGGAGAAGGGCATGGAGACCTGCCGAGTTACTTAACTTCCCCGGTGCATATGCAGAGAGCTGGGGATGACGAGGCTGCCATGATGGAACTACTCTGACTCGTGGAACTACAGAGCTTAGCCAAACCTTAGCAAATACAAAATGGATAAAGATATGAAATATCTTAGTGAAAGAGGAGAAAGGTAGGAGGCCGCTGTGGAAATCTAAGCTTCTTTTAAGCTTGTATGAATGCCAGAAATGACTTGCCCCGAGACCACCAGATTTGGGTTCTCTCCATAAAGGCTCCTTTAGAGACTGCACAAGAGAAACTTTCAGGAGAGACTTAACCTGGTGGGGAGAATATGGTAAGGGTGCGGATCCTGTTTCAATCTTGTCAGATGAGGAAAAAAAGAAAATGAAGGGGGGTGCCTGTCTTTCAAATTTATAGTTAACCAATACTGTCAGGTTGTGGGGGCGGAGTCACAACCCAGTGTGTGCTGCCATGGGGATACGTCAGGAAACTATTTTTTTTTTAGATATGGTTCCTGGAGCTATGCTTTTATTTATTTCTTTGTCTATACTTCCTGTAGTGAAAGGACCACATTTTAGGAGATCAGGCATTTTTAGCCACAAGCTAAATTATAAAATAGGTTTTTCATTTATCGCTCAACTTCACAGCACAAACCACAGGTTGTATAGTTAAAATAACAGGTCAAACAGATATTGTTCATTGCTTTGTGATTTTCATCTTCGGTGAGGTTAACAGATCAAGTTCCTGATTCAAGCACTCACAATCCTGAATATCCACTTAGTAAGAACATGTTGATTGCTCCTTATTTTGAAATCCAGGACTGACTTCACCTTTGAAGAATTCATAGGGGCTCCATCAAACCTGTTATGTATTATTGCTGTATAGAGTCTGCATCAGAATGTATCGAGGATTCTTTGTGACACATGCAGAATACATGACAGACTATAAGCGAATAGAACCATACTGAGCATCCGCTAATGCTTTTCATCCTTACTCTGAAACAGCAAGCACTTACAACAGAAGAGCAATTCCATTTTTATGTGCTGAATTACAATAATCTGGTTGTTTTGACTATAATATTTTTACAATATCATTCCATGCTGACCTACTTGAAAAAACCTTTCTTCAAGTCTTATCCTTGTCACATGGCTTAGCCAGTTCTCCTTCAAAGACTGCACGCTTAACCTGTTTTGTCTGATCTTTTCCATTTGTCATAAGAAGTAATAGAAAATGCTAGTATTATAAATCCAGTGTAATAGAAAAAATATATACTTTTTTACATACTTCTTTCAAATTAATGAGTGTCTGCACTGAAACGGGTCTATGTAATGCTCCCGGTGGCTCTAGTAACCTTGATAGGCAGCAAACAAAATTATTTTGATTTACATAGCATAATTTTTTTTTCTTTAATTGACCTTAGAATGAGGGTTAAGGCATCATTTCCATCTGAAGCATTTTTTTCAATGCTGTCAGATTTCAAATGTCAATTACCAAATATTAATGTCACAGTATATCTTAGGCTATCCTGAGATTTAGCTGAGGAATGTTCACAAGCATTAAGTAAAACTTAGAAATTTCTAATTGTTTTAGAAAACGTTTCTAAAATTAATATAAGAATAAAATGTGACATGACACAACCACCTTGACAAGCCTCCACCCCTGTTATACATGTGCAAGGAACAATGGCCATGGGACTTTATACGAGGCATGTCACTTCAAAATATAAAAATATTAATAATACAATTTTTTTTTATTATTAATATTTTTATATTTTAATGTGACATGCCTCGTATAAAGTCCCATGGCCATTGTTCCTTGCATACACATTTTCTAAACTTAATTCTTTATTTCTGAATAATCCTTGAAGCTGAACGTATAAAATACTAATATCATTCTTTGCTTGCAGATGTAGCCACCACATTTACATTTTAAATGGTAAATTGTTAGGGGTAGGGTAAACATTACAGAGTAGTGAGGCACAGTAAGTCGTGGTTTGAAATCGCACTACTTCAGCGTGATTTTAAAGCTGCACAGTATGATTATTGCAGGTTGTGACTTAATTTAACAGAAGTCTATGCGAGTTGCAATGAAATCAGTAAAAAATAGTGCAGGAACCTTTTTCATAATTGCTGCAACATGAGTTGGGGCAATATGAATGGTTTTGTTGCCGTCAATGTGGTGTGACTTGTCATGCATTTTAGAGCTGTCAAATCGCATGACAAGTCACACCAGTGTGAATGGGCGTTAGAAAAGTATGCCTACCATTCACAATGGGAAGCGATAAGGACCTGTTTCATGACTGTAATAGAAATATTTATACTAAGTGACCAACTCACTCCGCCCAGGTTAACACTGACTGTGGGTTAGAAATTGTGCGAGCTCAGCTGAATTCACCCACGAAGTTGCCAAAAGTAGTGCAGGAACTACTTTTGGGAATTGGTACGGAGTTGCAAAGTTGGTGTCACATTGATTCGGACGGCGCTATTTCCGGCAATAGCCGTAGATTTGGCATGCGATTTGAGATGTAAAATCGCATGCCAAATCGGCCCGATGTGAATGTGGGCTCCATGTTACATCCCAACATTGGTTCAGCTACAAATCAGAGTGCACACGATATTGGGCTCCATTCACAGAACCAGATCTTATACATTATTTAGGTGTTTTCCCAAATACTGCATGCGACCCTGAAAATATCAATTCACTGCTGTTTTATGCTGTGTTTACTGCATAAAGCAAAAACATTCTGTAAATCTGCTTAAACAGGAGTGAAAACTTACTAACAGATGATGACTCATCAGTTGTTAAGGATGCGGCAGTTGCCCACTCCTTAACAACCATGTAGTGTAGTGATTGTTAAGGTTGAGGGCGGCCGTCTGCTCCTTAACAACATCTATTTGTTAATGTTAATAAATATGCCGGCTACCACTATGCATTAAATTACCACATGTTTTCACTACTAAAATACTATGCAGTATTTTAGTAGCATTTTTTAGTGAATGCCAAAAAACTTTTTGAAAAATGCTGCGCAGTATCTTTCCGCATACTGAAATGCTGTAAGATACTGCTTTGTAAATGAAGCCCATAGTCCTCTGCATATGCAACACCTGAGTTACTTATTCCAAGAATATCAAGGTTTACTCACCTTAGTCAGCTGTCCATGTCCGTTGCTGGCATCTTTTCTGGATGTAGGGACTACTAACCCATGCCTTGCCGATGTGCCCATGTAAGCCAATCCTCAACATTCCCCTCACACTGATGTCTCTCCTCTTCAGTTATAGTAACATTTTTTCTTCTTTTAGGATAAAAGTTTTACATAAATAAATAAAAGCTGATAATTGTAGTGACACTATGGCTGTTCTTTGCCCCCCCCCCATTTTACAGTGAGGGGGCTGGCTATCCAACTGCCCCTTTAAGGGTCTTCTAATCATTGTCACTCACTCATCCATGTCTTTATGGACCTTGCTTTGTGCACTGGTCTAAATCATTTGGTGGAGGAGGGATTGTGTGGGGTTGTTTTTCAGGGGTTGGGCTTGGCCCCTTAGTTCCAGTAAAGAGAACTCTTAAGGCTTCAGCATACAAGACATTTTGGAAAATGTTATGCTCCCAGCTTTGTGGGAACCGTTTGGGGAGGGCCCGTTCCTGTTCTAACCCGACTCTGTGCACAAAGCAAGGCCCATAAAGACATGGATTAGCAAGTTTGGGATGGAGGAACTTGACTGGCCCGCACAGAGTCTTGACCTCAACCTTATAGAACACCTTTGGGATGAATTTGTGTGGAGACTGCGAGCCAGGCCTTCTTGTCCAACATCAGTGCTTGACCCCTCACAAATGCTCTTCTGGAAGAATGGTCTACCCTTCCGATAGGCAAACTCCTAAATGTTGTGGACAGCCTTCCCAGAAGAGTTGAAGCTGGTATGGCTGCAAAGGGTGGGCCAACTCAGTACTGAACCCTACGGACTAAGACTGGGATGCCATTGGGATTTCATTAAAGTTCATGTGTGCGTAAAAGGCAGGCTTCCCAGTAGTTTTGGTTGTATAGTGTATAGTGTATAACCACGCCAGAGTGAGAGCAATAATTCTAGATGCATTATTTACAGTTAACTGTAATTACTGTATTTATCGGCATATAACACGCACTTTTTTCCCTTACAATCAGGGGAAAAATCGATCCCCCGCTGATTGTGAGTGGAGGAGCGAGCGCCGCCAAGATACACATAGCCGAGTGTACTCGGCTAGGCTCGGCTTCTCTCAGCTCCACTCACGGTCACGCCCAGTCCCGCCCTATGATGGACATAGTACAGGGACTTGGCGTGACTGTGAGCAGAGCCGAGAGGAGCCGAGCCTAGCTGAGTACACTCGGCTATGTGTAGATCGGCGGCGCTTGGCTCCTCTCGGCTCCGCTCACAGTCCTACCCAGTCCCGTGTTATGTCCATCATAGGGCGGGATTGGGCCAGACTGTGAGAGGAGCCAAGAGAAGCCGAGCCTAGCCGAGTACACTCGGCTATGTGTAGATCGGCGGTGCTCGGCTCCTCTCGGCTCCACTCACAGTCCCACCCAGTCCCGTGTTATGTCCATCATAGGGCGGGACTGGGCCAGACTGTGAGAGGAGCCAAGAGAAGCCGAGCCTAGCCGAGTACACTCGGCTTTGTGTATGTTAGTGGTGCTCGGCTCCTCTCCTCTCACAATCAGCGGAGATCAGCGTCAAATTTAAATAACAAGGCTGCAATGACACCAGGCTGCAATAACACCAGGCTGTAATGACACAAGGCTGCAATGACAACAGGCTGCAATGACACAAGGCTGCAATGACACCAGGCTGCAATGACACAAGGCTGCATTGACACCAGGCTGCAATGACACAAGGCTGCAATGACACCAGGCTGAAAAGACACTGGGCAAGGCTGCAGATGGACACTGATAAGGCTGCATTGATGGGCATTCAAATGTAAATTTTTTTTCTTAAACTTCCCTACTAAAAGTTTTTTTCCTTAAAATTCCCTCCTAAACTTGGGGTGTGTGTTATACGCTGGCGCGTGTTATACACCGATAAATTTGGTAACTGTAGGTGATGGAACGCAATTTTAAGACTTGACATGTTGGATATCTATTTACTTGGCACAATCTCATCTTTTAAATGTTAACACAAATTGGGGTAATATGTGCCGAAAATTCACTTCAATTTATTTTTTACTGAAATTTTGCGTTTCATAAACTGTTGCACTAATATCACATGACATAAAAAATTGGAACTATCGCTATTTTATTCTCTATGATATATATAGAAAATATATAATGTTTTGTGGTTTTACATAATGTTTAGGCCTAAAATTATTTATTAAACAGGTGTTCAAAAAAAGCAAAAATGGCAGCACAGAGTGGTTTTAAAAAGTCAGCATAAAAAGTTGCTGTTATTGCCAATCTTGAATCCACAGGATTCACCTGGAAGCTTGGGGCAGCAAACCCTAATCTCACCCCTACTTTTCAATCATCAACACTTCTACCATTCACACACTTGTCTGAAAGACATGTATTGTGCGTTATTTTGGGGTTATTGAGCTATTACTGCTATTGAAGTGAATTAATAGTTAACATACATAAAAATACAAGCCATAGAAATGAGCCAGGATCTAGCTTTTATATAGAAAAATGAGGTAACATGGATATTTACAAATATTTATCAGTGTAAGGAAAGGGAAGGCAGTGTGGGGTAATTGCTTTTATACCTCCTCCTTGTCTTCATGTTTTTAGACATGTGCCAAGACGTTTCTTGAAGGAAACACAGTTTTCTTTGGTTTAATGGATAGACCCCTGCCTGAAAAAGAGAGAGAATTAGTATGTAAAACCACCCTCTGGTCTACACTGCTAACCTGACATTACTCTTTCTTTGCTCTTCAGCTTTGTAATAGGCCTTTGGAATGAGGCCTAGTGGGCTCAAGCTGAGACCATTCCTGCCTACAGCAAGGGAGCTCCAGATACAGTGCATCTAGAGTCTGGAGATTTCTGCCTACCAAGGATCCATACAAAAAGAAAGAGAAAGACAACCTCTGTGTGTATGGTAGTGATATGTAACAGACTTTTGTTGTGTGCTGTCTTGCTAGCTAACACTGTAAAAATGATTACATCATGCAGTACCAACTAATCCACACAAACTGCTTACACTTCAGCCAAGGACACAGAAAATATCTTTCGTCTATGTGCTGCCTTTGTACTTCTCCGTATGAAAAAGTGTAGTCTACAGCAGTAATAATTTATTTAGAATCGTGTTCCTATTAGAAAGAGAAATGGCTGGAAAACCTAGAAAAAATATAGCAGTCTGCAAGAAAACATAAAGAACTTAAAAAAAAAACAGCTGCCTGCAAATAAAGAATGAAATGCATTAGGCTCAACTAACAAAGCCTGACCACAAGGATGAAGCTGGCCATGGATTGATCATAATTGAGTCTGTTCAGCAGAGACTGGCAGCATTTTGATCCATCCATTTCCATTCCCATTCCAAAGAAGTTAAAGCGGAATAGCTTTTCTGCCTCCCCCTCCTCTGGTGATACATTTGGCACCTTTTGCGGGGGGGAGCGGGTACCTGTTTTTGACCCATCCCCATTTCAGAGAGATCTCGCTGTGGCCCCCTTCCCCCGCTGCTGGGCCATTCAGATAGCGAAGCTTGATTTGCACATGCGCAGTACAGAGTCAGCTGTGAACCTGTGACACTTCACTGCTGGTTTCCCTTACAAGCAATGGTGGTGGCAGCACCCGAGAGCCGATGGAAACATCAGCTGGGGTGCTGGCATCACTGGATTCCAGGACAGATAAGTGTCCAAATATTAAAGGTCAGTAGCCACAGAATGTGTAACAGCTGACTTTTAATTTTTTGCTGGGGGAGGGGGGGTGAAACTTCACTTTAACCTAGTAATCAATTGGCTGCAGTGCTGTTCAGTGCATTCTAGCAGCAGAGAAGTCCCTCTGTCCGAACACAATAACAAAATGAGGGGGATTACTTCATCCACCTCCAATGTGTGAATGGGAGAATCAGTTTGTTTTTTTTAGAGCATCTGGCTGGCCAGCTTTAGGCTCTCTCATTTAATCATGCGGCTGTAATTTTTATATCTCAATTGACTCGGTTAAACATAACTGTCACTTTTTTTTAAATAAGCATACTTATCTTGGTGTGTTAGTTTTATAAAATGAAGTCATGATGTGTCAAAAAATCATAGTTCAGTAGCTTTACTAGTAGAAAATCAAAAAAATCCTCTGCACCCAAAATAAATCATATTAAGGGCTTTACATGCTCCACTCCTACATGTTTTGTGTTAAATAAAACAGATTTTGTAGATTTTGTCTATTAGCAAGGTACACAATCATACACATCCCAAATGGTGGAGGCTGATATGCAATAGTCCTTTTGATTCTTATAAGCATTGTAAGCATTGTATCAAAAACCTTCTCATAAACCAACACACACATATAAATATGATTATAGTGTCCAAAATAAGCCCAATCTTGTTGTGCAAATAAATCTGCAGCACAAATTGTGGAGACCCATCAATCCAACAACTGCCATTAGTACAGGGACTCACCAGAATGGTATTACCACCTAAATTCATAAGTCAATGGGGTTGATTTACTAAAACTGGAGAGTGCAAAATCTGATGCAGCTGAATGGTAACCAATCAGTTTCTAACTTCAGCTTGTTCAATTAAGCTCTGACAGAAAAAAATAAAAGGAAGCTGATCGGGTTTCTATGAAGAGCTGCACCAGATTTTGCAGTCTCCCATTTTAGTAAATCAACCCGAATATGCGCTCTACATTATTTTCCCATTGAACTCTGGATGGCATGGTTTAGCTGGATCCACAATGATTCTTGCACGGCCCTGACTGCATAACCAGTGTTATCCATATGCAGGCATTGCATATTTCCCTGAGGAAGAGAAAAAAAGTTTCCAATAGTTAATGCAAATTTATTGAAAAAAAAAAGGTAAAATAATAAAACCCAAGCAATTGCCAATAGCCGTGTTCCTCTAGCACTGCAATGGGGTTGATTTACTAAGACTGAAGAGTGCAAAATCTAGTACAGCTCTGCATAGAAACCAATCAGCTTCAAAGCTTTTTTTGTTAAATGCTTAATTGAACAAGCTGAAGTTAGAAGCTTAATGGTTACCATGCACAGCTGCCCCAGATTTTTCACTTTCCAGTTTTAGTAAATCAACCCCAATGACCTTTAGCTACACCATGAGGTTGATTTACTAAAGGAACCCAGACTGTGCACTTTGCAAGTGCTATTGCTCCAGAGCTCAGCTTTACTTTGCAAAAAATACCCAATAACATACAACAAAAAATGAATTTTTACTTGCAAATGATTGGATGATGAAAGTCAGCAGCGCTTCCCCTAATTGACTAAGCTCTGAAGCAACTGCACTTGCAAAGTGCACAGTCTATTTGCCATTAGTAAATCAACCTTGAATGTCAATGTTCTGTACATTATATTCCTCAATCTCGCAATTACAGTAACACGGGAGCCTATGAATGATAGCATCCTCAAACCACCCTTATGCATTTCCTCATCAAAATTTGTACAACTTGTAAGATAGAATGGCACAGACTCTTAAAAAAACATTGTCAACAACACTCTCATGGGAACTGAAACAAATTCTCTCTGAAAGTGACACAGGTAGCAATAAAAACCTGATAAATCTTCAACTCTTCCTCTCTATCCAAAACGAAATAAAACATTTTAATTGAAGTTGGACATTGAAGCCATTCCCCTGCCAGGATCCGATGAGTCCCAAGATTCCGGATAGTGTGTGTATGGATATCAGGTACCTGCGCTTCCTTTTTTTTAAACCACATTAAACACAAGAAGTATAAAGATCTTTTAATTTATAAGGCACATTTTTGTCAACATTGCCTTCTCATTTCCTGAACAATGTAATAAAATGCAATTTTCAGACATGTTTGCCATGAAAGTAACAGCCGCTGAATATCTGTAGAACGTTCAAAGAAATGTATTTGTAGCAGCTATAGTGAGGCCAATAAATGGACCAACTAGAGTGCTTCATAGCATTAAAGCAGTAAACTTCTTTCACCGCCTGGAGGGTGCCTGAACACTCAGTTGCCAAAGAGCCCTGACCCCCATCCATTGCTTTGGGAGGGGTGCTGTTTTATTTGGGAGAACTCTTCTTGAAGCACCCCTATGATGATGCACCTGGTGGCTGCTGGCCTCTTGCCATGTAGGTTCCAACCAGCTTGTCTGATGTCTCAGCTGAGCATCATTTTTTTCAGTTTTTATATACAAATATTTAATACGTGTCTACAGGTTTCCAGAATACCATGAATTAGATAAACAGAGAGAAGAGCAGATGCTGATTGCTTGGCTTGGCTTGTGTGTTTGAAACCTCTGCTTGCCTGATAAAAAAAATAAAAAATGAGTCACTGCTGTGATGAGTAATTAGAGTTCTGTATACAACTGATTTCTAATAACACAGCTGAAAACTGAATAAGTGGAAAGGGAAGTAGAGCTCCATCTGCTGGCTGGCAAAAGATTGTACATTATTTACATATACATTTTTCATATTTACTTGATTATTATTATTTAAGGTACTTAATTATCGCCGTTAATTTACACAGTGCTTTACATATACATTGTACATTCACATCGGTCCCTACTCTCAAGAATCTTACAATCTAAGGTCCCTAACTCACATTGATATAATAGGGCCAATTTAGACAGAAGCCAATTAACCTACCAGCATGTCTTTGGAGTAACAAAAAATAGGAAAAAATATATAACTTTTTTTAGTCTGCACTATAAAAAAAGAGGGGGAATTGCCGTAGTGGCTATTCTTCAAGGCTTCAACCACAATCAAATGTAATAAAATAAAGGTCACATAAAAAATTACAATATGGTAAACTCTGCAACCATGTCTGAACATACTGTATGTACCCAGTAAAAACAAACTACGTTTCCTATTAAAAATTTTATTTTTTCAAAATCTTTGGGTACTTAGTTCTTTTATTTTCTGGTCATTTTCCTTATGTATCAAACAAAAAGGTTTATTTAATGCAATTAGAATGTTTGTAAAAAACCCATGGAAAATGAATGACACCACTAAAATCCTAGAGCACCGGGACGGTACTTCCATATAAATTTAATATTTGGTCATGGTGATAATCTTTGCAGTATCAGTTACTTATAATACTTGTGACACTCAGCCTGCTAAAATTACTTCATCGTTTGACAGCAACACAAACTTTGTTTTTACACTGTAAGGAAAGTTTTGACAGAGTTAAGCAAGCTGATCTTTTTATCCCAATTGCTGCTGAAAGCTGCCATTGTGAAATTTTATTGTATCACTTTCCACTAGGGTTGCCACATCATCCATCCCTTTAATCCAGGACACACATTAATTACACAGGTTCTGTGGCTGATTAAGGTGGTAACTAAACTCACTTGGTGCCTTACCTGCATTCAATCAGCCTCAGAACCTGTGTAATTAATGTGTGTCCTGGATTAAAGGGATGATGTGGCAACCCTACTTTCCACTAGCTAAAAGGCTTGATAGGGTCCAGTGCCACATTGCTAAATGATGACAATTACAAAGCCCCAGACCATGACACTTTCACCACCATGCTTAACAGTAGACAAGACACACAATTGTCTTTTTACTCCTCACCTGGTTCCCGCCACACACGCTTGACACCATCTGAACCAAATAAGTTTATCTAGATCTCATCAGACCACAGGACATGGTTCCAGTAATCCATGTCCTTTGTCTGCTTGTCTTCAGCAAATTGTTTGTGGGCTTTTTGTGCATCATCTTTAGATGAGGCTTCCTTCTGGGATGACAGCCATGCAGACCAATTTGATGCAGTGTGTGGCGTATGGTCTGAGGACTGACAGGCTGACCCCCACCCCTTCAACCTCTGCAGCAATGCTGGCAGCACTAATACATCTCTTTCCCAAAGACAACCTCTGGATATGACGCTGAGCACGAGCACTCAACTTCTTTGGTCGACCATGGCGAGGCCTGTTCTCAGTGGAACCTGTCCTGTTAAACCGCTGTATGGTCTTGACCACCATGCTGCAGCTCAATTTCAGGGTCTTAGCAATTTTCTTATAGCGTAGGCCATCTTTATGTAGAGCAACAATTCTTTTTTTCATATTCCCAGAGAGTTCTTTGCCATGAGGTGCCATATTGAACTTCCAGTGACCAATATGAGAGAGTGAGAGCGATAACAACAAATTTAACACACCTGTTCCCCATTCACACCTGAGATCTTGTAACACTAACGAGTCACATGACACCGGGGAGAGAAAATGGCTAATTGGGCCCTAGTTGGACATTTTCACTTAGGGGTGTACTCACTTTTGTATGGTCTTGACCACCGTGCTGCAGCTCAGTTTCAGGGTCTTAGCAATTTTCTTATAGCGTAGGCCATCTTTATGTAGAGCAACAATTCTTTTTTTCATATTCTCAGAGAGTTCTTTGCCATGAGGTGCCATATTGAACTTCCAGTGACCAGTATGAGAGAGTGAGAGCGATAACAACAAATTTAACACACCTGCTCCCCATTCACACCTGAGATCTTGTAACACTAACGAGTCACATGACGCCAGGGAGAGAAAATGGCTAATTGGGCCCTAGTTGGACATTTTCACTTAGGGGTGTACTCACTTTTGTTGCAAGCAGTTTAGAAATGAATGACTGTGTGTTGAGTTATTTTGAGGAGACAGCTAATTTACTCTGTTATACAAGCTGTACACTCACTACTTTACATTGTAGCAAAGTGTAATTTCTTCAGTGCTGTCACATGAAAATATAATAAAATATTTACAAAAATGTAAGGGGTGTACTCACTTTTGTGAGATACTATCTATCTATCTATCTATCTATCTATCTATCTATCTATCTATCTATCTATATATATATATATATATATATATATATATATATATATATATATATATATATGCTTTGTATAATTCCCAAGCACTTTCATATAGCCTTCTCACAGAATTTACTTTTTTAATCATTTAAGCTTAAGTCATGCTCTTGCCTTGCAATTTATGTCTGCAATATCTTCAAAAACAAGGTCTTATATTCCTTTTTATATACCAATAACACTGAGCTTGCAAAACCCAAGCCTTTTTAAGCAAAACTGTGTTATTTCTTGTGTCTGTTTCTTAAATATGTTAACATCTAATGAATTTAATAGTTCAGTAAACCAGTAATAAAACACATCCGAAAAGGATTAACTTACGTACATTTGATAAATATATTAATCTTTCAATATTAAATTATGTCCATTTACTAGAAGCACTAATCTTAAATACGCTGTAGAAATTAGACAGAAATTAAAAATGTACTCCTGGGATTCACAGCATTTACACCATACACTTGTTCTTCCAGTAAAACTCCACCCCTCAAATGACAAACCTGAAAACAAAGTTTTTTTTTAAAGTTTTTAATGGACTCGCAGTACACTTTAACACATGAAAAAATGGATTAGCACTATTTTTTTGACAATGCACTACAGGGCACAAATGGTTCACAATATAAGTGGAAATGTGTTGTGCTGTGTTGCCAAGTTGTTTTGGGGTGCCTTTCAAAATGAATGGCATAGTAGCACATAGCTCTGTGTAATGCATTGCTGTGTCATGCAGTAAATTACAGTAACACACACACTTAAAGTTGCATCATTGCCATAATGCAATAGCGTAATGGACCCTAAACTTATTTGTTTTAATGCAATTAGTCTAAGTACCTATCCCACACCCACCTAACTGTCGCCGAGCCGTCCCCATCAAATCATTCTCTGCAGCCATTACCTTTTGTACCCCCACCCCCTCCCTTTAGAATGTAAGCTCTATACAGGGCCCTCCTGTACCTTTTGTATTGTACTGTAATTGTGTTGTCTCCCCTATACATTGTAAAGCGCTGCGTAAAATGTTGGCGCTATATTAATTTGTTAATAATAATAATATTAATAAGTACCTGAATATGACTTGGTGTCAGCTGTGACATATTACACACTCAGCCTCATCCTGTGCAGAGATTTTCCAGCTTGTGGGACAACAATCTAAGATTGATAGTGAACCCCAGCAGGTCAAATTTAAAGTGTTACTAAACCCACAACAGTAAAATCAGTCTGTATATGCAGGAAACACGCTTGTTATACTCACTGCGGAACCTAGGGGGTTAATCCTCTCTATTATGTATAAAGGCTGTGTGATCCTGTGTCTCTGATCCTCCTCTTCTTCCACTGACTCCAATCCTTCTCCTAAAAGAAAAGAGCATTAGGGGACAAGCTGCACATGCTCAGTTTGCTGTGTATTGTTGAGAGTTTTTTTTTATCTTGGGAGAGTTCACGTGATCAGCCCAGGGCCAATCAGCACTGGCCAGACAGATGGCCAGAGGTCCTGCAGTCTTATAGGACAATCAGGGGGAAATGAACACTCCTCCTACCAGCTTTAACCAGACAGTGATACAAGTCACAAGACTGCTCTGACTGCTGATGAAAAAAAGGTATTTAGCAGTATATATTTACTAAAACTATTGCATTTCCATGTTCTGTGTATCGTGGGAGACCAGATATAGTGAATTCAGGGTCCTGGGTTTAGTAACACTTTTACCAATTATGTATTTTATAGTAGCTGCCATCAGTGTTTTACCAGAAGCATGCACTGTTTACATAATTTCCTGTAGTAATTCTGACCTTTAAGAAATATCTGGGGCACTCACTGCCACACCCTGACAGGAAAGTAACAGGGTTTTAAAAATGCATAGAGGCAAAGATTCTTTGACATCAGATTAGCGTTTTTGGAGATATACTTTAACAATATCATTTTGATATAAAGTAAAACAGTGCAAGAGAAAGTTTACAGAAAAAAATTCAAAACAGACAAAAAACAAAAGTAAAGTAAATGTGATAAAAGTGGAAAGTATTTAGCAAAGTTAGCCTGGTCTTTGTTTCAATGCCGAGTAAGTTAAACCTGCTATATCAGAATCACTTACTCGATCACATACCTGATGGAGGAGCCTGAAGCATTCAGGACAGCCTCTCTTACACTTTTGTCTCAGCAGCTGGTATAGGTAAAAAGGAATATATGAACCGGTCAGCACTAGGTAGATTCCCCTCAGTAGATGATGGATAAGGAACTGAGCAGAGGGATGCCAGGGCATATTCTAGAGCAGCAGTAACAATTACAGGAATAGCCGAGAGATCCTGACTGGCCCTGACCTGGAGCAGATGTCCAGGCAGGAGTGTTGACTAAGAGACTGCAGGCTGGAGATGACCATGGTGCAAAGTCAGGCAACCTGAATCAGTAACTGATGATCAGATCAAGTACAATAGCATAGGCAGGAGCAAAGTTGGGGTTTCAAGTCAGAGTCAGTAACAAACAAGCAGGTCAGGAACAGAAGAAGCTGGCTGAAGCATAGTCCAAGTATAAACCAGTGTCACTGCAGGCGGATATCAGGAGCAGGTCAAGACATGCCGGGTCGTGAAACGTGTAGTCAGATACAGAATCACAGATTGCAGATATCACATTGTTACTGAAGACAAGACAGCATTGGCCATGTGCCGCTGATCAGTTTAAATAGCCTTTTGGTGCCAGCCTTAGTGACAGTCTTGCCTGAACTTTTTCACGTATGTGTGCTATGCGCTGGCATGCACCTGCACACCGATATTTGTCCCAATACACCATTCCGCATATTGGTAATACCTTCAGGATAGCCTCTCAAAAATGACCCTTGGCATTCCTTTAAGGTGAGCAAGAGCTACATAGCTGTCAAATTCAGCTATCTTTTCTGGCCACTGAAGAGGACATTTACAGAATTAACACAACCCAACTGTCACGTTCCGGGCAGAGGAGCCTGAACAGATAAGGACAGCTTCTCTTACACCTTCAGCTCAGGGTCCCTGATGGGTAAAAATATGTCACAAGGGCATAGAGTGGCACAAATGCCTCATAGGTCTCCTTGGATACTGATGTGGGAAGAGAGAAATCTCTTCTGTGGTCAGCTCTGTGTAACCTCCCCTCAGTGGATAATGGTCAGGAGACTGGACACTGGAATGGTAAGGAGGAACATCACAGCAGGGATTGCCAACCCCAGGATCACTGAACAGGCAGTAGACTGATGTATCATCCGGGAGCTTGGGTAGTTTGGTAGTTAACCCTGAAAAAAGGAACTCCAGAGAGAACAACAATGTATCCTAAAGTCTATTAATCTAAAAGAGAATGCAGTGTTGTCCATCCGCCTGTGCTGTGTGGCAGAGCTCTGTAAGTCTCATAACTGGATGGACAGAAATATAAATATTTGGTTTACCTAATACTATATCCCCACATAAGACATGAAGTTGCCACCTACCCCTGTGTACAAGGTTTTTATATAGGGAAGTGCTTATGCACTTCACTGCTGCAGATTGCTAGTTGCTGCAAAAAGCAAGCAAATTATCTCCAGGGTTAGAGGTGAGGCCAATCATTTTGAGGAAGCCCACCAACAGGACAAAAAAAAGGCACCCATGTTTCAAATTTTGTAAGCAGTGAGGCTGTGCATTGTTCTTTATCCATAAAATTAAAACAAACTTACCCAGCTGGATTGGGCTTGTAAATATCTGTTTACTCAACCCTAAACTTAAACATTGTGGGTTGTTTACTAAAGGAAAATCCACTTTGCACTGCAAGTGCACTTGAAAGTGCACTGAAGGTGCACTTGGAAGTAAAGTTGCTGTAGATCCGAGGAGGACGTTCAAGGAAAGTAAAAAACAGCATTTTAGCTTGCACATGATTGGATGATAAAATCAGCAGAGCTTCTACTCATTTCAGATCTACCCCTTAGATTTAGAGCGACTGCACTTCCAAGTGCACTTTCAGTGCACTTTCAAATGCACTTGCAGTGCAAAGTGGATTTGCCTTTCGTAAATGACCCCCCTTGTCTTATAGTTATTCATAATGTATTACCACGTGCACTGTCTTTGAGCAAGATCTATATGTGATCTTCAGTCTACATTCATAGATTAGGAAAGGGTTTACTTGCCCTCTTTTACTTCCCACATGCTAGAATGGCTAATCCTCAAGAAGCAGCAGATACCATAAAATCCCATGGGAACCTATATGAGCGCTTTTATATCAGCAACAACTATTTCCTGTACAGGATATGTTTATTTCTAGTCCTAAAATTTCTTGCATGACTAAACGTTTGAAGAGCACACAGGTGCACTTTACCTTACTTCACTTTACCTCACTTCACAGTTTGACAATTACAACTAATTTTCCTCCTTTTATGCTAAGGGTACAAAATTGTACAAAATAAGACTTTTTTTGTATTTTGCATTTTAATGGTGCATAAAACCAGTTAAACATCTTCTCACTTTGCTTATTTTTAACTGATTTTTTCATGAATTATTTATTTAGCAAGAGGTAAGTAACTCTAGGAGAGTATAAATCCAAGAATGCAATATAGGGTTTAATGCAGGTATAGCATAATCTCAGCACAAAAAATACAGCACAAATACAATCACAAACAATCTGTATCAAAAAAGATCAACAATAGTGGTGCTGTGAGAATATATTTAATAGTGTGGGTCTATTTTTATTAGTGCCACTTTTCTCTCTGGGTGCTGCCTCTTTTCTTTTATGTGTTTTTTTTAAATAGCAAGATAGACTAGAATATTCAAGGGGGAGGAAGAAGGAGAACAAAGGAGAGAAAAAGAAGAGCAGAGAGTAGGGGAATGGAAAAGGAAGTGGGCAAAAAGAAGGGAGGAGGGCATAGAGGGGATGTGTCCAAAGCTTGAGATATAAAGATCATCCATCAAGATGCTTAGTTATAGTCTTTGTCCCAATTTTCAAAAAGGTCTTATATTCTTCCGAACATGAAAATGTAACCCAGTAGAATCATAGATGACTCAAGGCTTCCTCTTTTCTTTTAATATTGGATGTGAGGTCCTGCATACATTTTATATTTTACACCCTGGGAAACCACTGTCTATGTGACTAGAAAATTATGCAATTGGAAAGTTCTCCAGGAGCCTAGAGAGGTGTAGTTTGGGCCTGCTTTCATTTCCTGTAGGGTAGGCCATAGGGGCTAAAAATTGGGAGGGTATTTAACAATATAGGATTCTGGGTGGAAAGTACAGCATCTTTTCAATATAGATGGGAAGTTTAAGGTAAAAAGATGTGAGAAGTTTCCTGGTGGAAGAGCCTCTAAATATTGGATGGCAGGACCAGCCCATTTAGATTGGAATGTTTCCTGTAAGAAGCAGACCTCTGATTGTGGAAGTGAGATATTTAGGGCTTTTATGGGTTATTTTAAACTTTGACAGGTTCCCATAGAGTTAGAGTTCCTTCAAGAGGTTAGGTATGGACACAAGGGATTTGAAGATAAAATAGAGCAGTTCATCCACATACACAGTACCCTTATGATGGACACGGTCCATCTGGATGCCTTCAATAACAATATTTTAGGTATAAGCAGCTCTGTAAGAATAAGAATAAAGGTGACCGTAATATTGAGCAATCCTGCCAAGTTCCATAAGTGATGAGGAGGAGGTCTGAATGCTATTAGCTTTAACATATGCAGATGGGGAGGAGTACAGAGCCATAACACATTACATCATAAGGTTGCACATGCCTACGTATTGAAGAACTGCTTTGTTCAAGGTCCAGTTGACCCAAATTAAGTCTTTCTCCACATCAGTAGAAATCAACATGAGGTGGAAAGCCCTAGAGCAAGTCAAGTGAATGATATTGAGGGCCCTAGAAGTTTTATCCCTAGCTTCCGAAGAGGACACCAAGCCCATCTGATCTAGGTGTTTTAGTCATTGAAGATGGGAGAGAGCCGAGATGCCAGGATTTTAGAATAAAGTTTCAGATCCACATTCAAAAGTCATATGGGCCTGTAGTTAGGGCATGCATTTGGGTTCTTACCCTTGTAGCACAACCCATATAGGAGCTGCAGATGAACAAGGATCCCCCACTCCTGCACAGCCAGGAACACCGAATCTTCACAGGCACAGAGAGTCAGCGAACAGTCTGCAGCTTTGTTTTTGTTGTTTATTAGCAGGTTAACAATTTGAATGGGGATAGGAGGGGATGGGATGCCCACTTGACTTCAGCAAACTTCAGGGACAACTTCTCTTATATACAGATATTTAACGACTTCAATACTGGGCACACCTTCCTGCCCAGACTAATTTTGAGCTTTCAGCGATGTCGCACTTTGAATGACAATTGCGCGGTCATGCTACACTGTACCCAAACTAAATTTTTATGATTTTGTTCCCACAAATAGAACTTTCTTTTGGTGGTATTTGATAACCTCTGGGATTTTTATTTTCTGCTAAACAAATAAAAAAAGGCAGAAAATTTTGAAAAAAACATGTTTGTTTTTGCTTCAGTTACAAAACTTTGTAAATAAGTACGTTTTCTCCTTCACTGATGGGCACTGACTGGGCTGCAGTGACAGGGACTGATAAGGCGGCACTGATGGGCACTGATGATGTGGCACCAATGAAGTGGCACTGATAGGTGGCACTGATATGCGACACAGATAGACACTGATAGGTGGCACAAATAGGCCCTGATGGGTGGCACGGATTGGCATGGATAGGTGGCATGGATTGGCATGGATGGGTGGCATGGATAGGTGGCACAGATGGGCATGGATAGGCGGCACGGATGGGCATGGATAGGCACTGATAGAGGGCATGGATGGGCACTGATAGGTGGCATGGATGGGCACTGATAGGCGGCACAGATGGGCACTGATAGGTGGCATGGATGGCCACTGATAGGCGGCATGGATGGGCACTGATAGGCAGCACGGATGGGCACTGATAGGCGGAATTGTAGTGTACAGTATTGTAGGGATGGATGCCAATCAGTGCCAAACAATAATGCATGGCAATCAGTGATGCCCATTGTGGGCACTGATTGGCATCCATTGTGGGCACTGATTGGCATCCATTTTGGGAACTGACTGGCCTCCCTGGTGGTCTAGGGGGGCATACCTGGTGCTGGGCATCCTTGGTGGTCTAGTGGTGTCCCTGGTTGTCCAGTGTGGGCATCCTCGGGGGGCTGCACTAAAAATCGATCAGCACAGACCCCCCCCCGTCAGAAGAGCAGCCGGTCAGCTCTCCTCTCCTCGCGAGTGAGGAAAAGCTGATCACCGGCTCTTCCTATTTACACTGTGATCAGCCGTGATTGGACATGGCTGATCACATGGTAAAGAGTCTCCGTCAGAGACTCTTTACCGAGATCGTAGTTGCAGTGTGTGAGACTGACACACCGCAACACCGATTGCCGCGATGCGCACTCCCCGGGGGCACGCAGCGGCTTAATATCCTGATCATGTCATATGATGTCCGGTCAGGATATTAAAACCCCTTTGCCACCATCATTTTGCTATATGGCGGGCAGCAAGTGGTTAAGGACTCCTCTTCAACCTTCCCCTTGCACACACTTGGCTTCTCTCTTGCTCAACCTCTTCTGGTTCACTGTTGGGAAGAAATTGACAGACTCTTTGTCAGTTTAGTAGTTGCCAATTACAGGCAGAAACTCCCAGTGCTTTAATAGTAGCACATGTGGAGTAACACAGCATGTACCTTTCCCTTGTGCTTCCTTTGTGGTCACTGATCCCAACACCACCTCTTTAGGTAATACCAGACCACCTGGTTGCAGCCGCCTCTTTCACCAGCCCTCCCGGCTCTCCTCTTTTTGATCCCGTGCCTTCAGGAAAGCTTCCTTGCTTGTGTCTTTGGCAGGATCATTTCAGTACCTGAGCCCCTGCCCAAGGCAGGTCACCCCCCTAGACTGGAGGGCACCCCTCAGGGCCACGACAGCCTCCTCGACACTGCATCACCATCTTCCAACCGACTGGCATGGCCTATGTCTATTTATGGGGCAGTCTCTGCACCTGTCAGCCCACTTTTGGGGATTGGCCGAGGCCCCACAAATATTTATGGTAGCCCATCCTAACCCTTCACCCTCTAGTTATAGAAGGTACTCCAACCTTCCAGACCAGGGGAGGCACCAGAGAGAGCTGCCCAGGTGAGTTAGGCAGCCCAGGCCTCCAATAACCCTGACTAAATTTAGTTTAGGTTATTCCTGGTCAGAATATACTTTCTCTACTCTACCAAAACAAGTAGCATACACTAGAGGGTGTTACACCCTATTTCAAAAGGACAGTAACCTGAGCGCTTAACATATTAGAAGGGAGGGGGCCTTCCTCGTTTAATAGTGTTAAATAAATGTAAGAAGTGAGGTGCCAGAAGGTAGTTTTCAATATAGAATGCTGAATATGGCAGAAATTAGAGTTAGTGACTGCCCAAGCAAGTTACTCAAGGGAGGCTTAAGTTTGGTTTACACTACTGGTGTAAGATTGGGAAGACCCAAGGTAAAAACACAGGATCAGATCTTTTTAAATCTGATGGGGTTCAGGAAATGCTCATCTGTGGTGGGGGGAGATGTGTCACATACCCTGGTCGGAGGCCAGTTTGAGAAGAGGGCTTCCCTTCTGGCTCCAGTTCGAGCACCCATAAATGTGGTGACAGAGGTACAAGGCTCAAAGAAGCTTGGGTGTCAGTGGCTAGATAGAAGGTAATTGCCACAGACAGAGACATAGTCAAGGTGAGCCAGGGTCATACACAGTGAGGCAGCAGCGTGGACAGGAAGCAGGCAGAGCAAGGTCCAGGAAAAGGCCAAGTTCAGTACCAGGGAAGCAGGCAGAGAATAGTCAGAGGCAAGGCGAGGTCTGTATCAAGAATCCACAGAGCAAGGTTAGGATTGAGTTGGGTTAGAAACAGAAGATCAGACAGAAAAAGCAGGAACACAGGAAAACATGTCAAAGGAAAGGTGAACAACAATCAATGATTAGCACACACAGGATCTCCTTTATATAGGCAGCTTAGCACCAATGTGTGGACGATGCGCACTGGCACACACAAAAGTGTCTACATGTTGGATATTAACCCAAGCTTGTTTCTGTGCTGGTACATGTTTAGGAGCATTAGCTGCACCGAATGAGCAGTAGTGCACAGCAAAGAGCATTAGCTGTATGAAAACGAGCATTAGCTGCACACGAATGAGCATTAGCTGTATTTGTTTCCTGACAAGATGTCTTTGAGTAGGTAGACTCTCAAGCATCATTTCATATACAGTATTTCACAAAAGTTAGTACGCTCCTCACATTTTTATAAATATTTTATTATATCTTTTCATGTGACAACACTGAAGAAATTACACTTTGCTACAATGTAAAGTAGTAAGTGTACAGCTTGTATAACAGTGTAAATTGTCCCCTCAAAATAACTCAACACACAGCCATTAATGTCTAAACAACTGGCAACAAAAGTGAGTACACCCCTATGTGAAAACTAACCATTTTCCCTCCCCTTTGTCAAGTGACTTGTTAGTGTTACAAGGTCTCAGGTGTTAATGGGGAGCAGGTGTGTTAAATTTGGTGTTATTGTTCTCACTCCCTCATACTGGTCACTGGAAGTTCAACATTGCACCTCATGGTAAAGAACTCTCAGAGGATCTGAAAAAAAAGAATTGTTGCTCTACATAAAGATTGTCAAGACCCTGAAACTGAGCTGCAGCACAGTGGCCAAGACCATACAGTGGTTTTCCAGGAAGGGTTACACTCAGAACAGGCCTCACCATGGACGACCAAAGAAGTTGAGTGCACGTGTTCAGCATCATATACAGAGGTTGTCTCTGGGAAATAGACGTACAAGTGCTGCCAGCATTGCTGCAGAGGTTGAAGGGGTCAGCCTAACAATGCTCAGACCATGCGCTGCACACTGCATCAAATTGGTCTACATTGCTGTCATACAACAGTTTGCTGAAGACAAGCAGACTAAGAGCATTGATTACTGAAACTATGTCCTGTGGTCTGATGAGACCAAGATAAACTTAATTGGTTCAGATGTGTCAAGCGTGTGTGGTGGCAACCAGGTGAGGAATACAAAGATAAGTATGTCTTGCCAACATGTATTGTGACATACTGAAGCAGAGCATGACCCCCTCCCTTCGGAGACTGGGCTGCAGGGCAGTATTCCAATGTGATAATGACCCCACACACACCTACAGAAAGCAGACCGCAGATTGCTCTTGAACACATCTGCCCAACTTTCAGCATTGTTTGACTTTCTGGGCACTGAGGAAATCCCTGTATCTGACTGGTTAGATATCTCACTAGATTGCCCCACTTTTTCCTCTCAATCTTGCAGACCACAGTAACCCCAGACCCCAAAGCTTCAGGTGCACAATTTCCCACTCTCGTCCTGCCTAAGAAATCTTTTTTTCGGATTGTTTGCCATGATGTGCAATGTTGAACTTCCAGTGACCAGTATGAGAGAGTGAGAGTGATAACACCAAATATAACACACCTGCTCCCCATTCACACTTGAGATCTTGTAACACTAATGAGTCACATGACACTGGGGAGGGAAAATGGCTGTGAGCCATTGGTTGTGAGATACTGTATATAGCTTGATTATTCTCAAGGGAGGACAAATGCTTCTCTGGTGCTGTAGCCAATGTTTACAGTAGGGATACTTTATTGTCTTTGCTTGAGACAATACACTGCAATCCTGAAGGCAGAGGCTTATAGATCTGAAACCAGATCATATCTAATTGGTAGGGACTGTACCCCTAATAATGATATCTTCACCACTTGTCTGGATGGAGAAGCCTCCTGCAGTCCTTGTGGAGTGGTCATTGGGTATGTAGAGAAAGGGATTGTCAATGATGTCCAGATTAGTGGTCAAAGCAAATCCCATAGGAGCTATCTGTGTAAGTTGTATGACTAAGCTCACTGCTACTTCCAGGTGCCACAATCTAAGCCCTTGTACACACGGCCGGAGATTCCGACAACCAAATCCGCCAGAGTAATTCCGACGGATTAATTCCGGAAGAGGTCCGAAAGTGATGTTGCATACACACGGCCAGACTAAGTTGTCGGAAAATCCGATGTTACGACGGGACTACTTTCAGGCTAGTAGCCAATAGCTTTGGTCTAGGAATTTGATCTGAGCATGCGTGGCACTTTGTCCATCGGAGTAGGCTACACATGATCGGAGTATGTCCGATAGGAGCATTTTGTCACAAAATTTTACCGGCAAGTTGGAAAACTTGGTCCGTCGGATATTCCAACGGAAACAGTCCGATGCAGACCACACACAGTCGGAATATCCGACAAAACGGTCCGATAGGAAACATTCCGTCGGAATCTCCGACCGTGTGTACAAGGGCTTAGGCTACCTGGCTGGAAGAGTTTTTGCTTCTCACAGGTAAAAAAAAACATGTACAAGCCAGGATTTCTGCTGATTCATAGGCTGTCTGGAATTACTTGGGCTGGGTTATAGTGTTGCAGTTCAGCCAGTGTAGCTGTAAGCCCTGAGACACAGAGCTCCAGGATTCAGTGTACATTAACCCCCCCCCCCTCACACCTGAACTTTGTGTTCTTCTGTGTAGTGTTTTAATATCATGTTACCCCTACAGGTAACTTAGACGGTGCAGGTGATATTCAAAAACATTCCAGTGTGATTGCTTCCTACAGATGACAACTTCTGCACTCCCCTAACTTTTTTACATGAGTACAATTAAAAGGCTATAACTTTGAAAGGCATTACAGTTCATAATATGCCCACTATAGATCTACAGTATCACAAATTATGTTTTGCTTAGTGAGAAGTAATTTTCAAGTGCATTTGAAGAAGAGAAGTTGAGGTCATCATTTTGACTTTAACAAAAATGTCCTGTTTTAAGATTTCATCTCATCTTTAGCTGAGAAATTTAATCTAAATATGAAGTGTATTCCTTACCTGTGAGTGTATCATATATTGCTCTCAAGATACGTATGTAAAATACAGTCACAGTTATGGGTGTAAATTTTCAGTAACTGATTGCTTCTTCGTGCCAGTGAGTTCACACATTCTCTATAAATACACATACAGTGCCTTGAAAAAGTATTCATACCCCTTGAAATTCACATTTTGTCATGTTACAACCAAAAAAGTATTTTGGGGGATGTCTCTGCCAGCTTTTCACATCTAGAGAGTGACATTTATGCCTATTCTTCTTTGAAAAATAGCTCAAGCTCTGTCAGATTGGATGAAGAGCGTCTGTGAACAGCAATTTTTTAAGTCTTGCCACAGATTCTCAATCGGATTTAGGTCTGGACTTTGACTAGTCCATTCTAACACATGAATATGGTTTGATCTAAAACATTCCATTTTAGCTCTGGCTGTATGTTTAGGGCCGTTGTCCTGCTGGAAGGTGAACTTCCACCCCAGTCTCAAGTCTTTTGCAGACTCTAACAGGTTTTCTTCTAAAATTGCCTGTATTTGGCTCCATCCATCTTCCCATCAACACTGACCAGCTTCCCTGTCCTGTGAAGAAAAGCATTCCCGCAGCATGATGCTGCCACCAACATGTTTCACAGTGGGGATGGTGTGTTCAAGGTGATGTGCAGTGTTCATTTCCTGGGACACATAGAATTTTGCTTGTAGGCCAAAAAGTTTAATTTTGGTCTCATCTGACCAGAGTACCTTCTTCCACATGTTTGATGTGTCACGTGGCTTCTCAGAAATTCCAAATGGCACTTCTTTTGGCTTTCTTTCAACAATAGCTTTCTTCTTGCCACACTTCCATAAAGGCCAGATTTGTGGAGTGCACAACTAATAGTTGTCCTGTAGACAGATTCTCACCTGAGCTGTGGATCTCTGCAACTCCTCCAGAGTTACCATGGATCTCTTGGCTGCTTCTCTGAATAATGCTCTCCTTGCCGGCCTCTCAGTTTAGGTGGACAATCATGCCTTGGTAGGTTTTCAGTTGTGCTATATTCTTTGCAATTTCGGATGATGGATTGAACAGTTCTCCATGAGATGTTTAAAGCTTGGGATATTTTTTTATAACCTGAACCTGCTTTAAACTTCTCCACAACGTTGTCCCTGACCTGTCTGGTGTGTTCCTTGACTTTCATGATGTAGTTTTTTCACTAAGGTTCTCTAAAAAACCTCTTAGGGCTTCACAGAACAGCTGTATTTATACTGAGATTAAATTACACACAGGTGGACTCTATTTACTAATTAGATGACTTCTGAAGGCAATTGGCTGCACTAAATTTTAGTTAGGGGTATCAGAGTAAAGGGGGGCTGAATACAAATGCATGTCGCACTTTTCACATATTTACTTGTAAAAAAATGTTAAAAAACATTTAGCATTTTCCTTCCACTTCACAATTATGTGCCACGTTGTGTTGGTCTATCACATAAAATTCCAATAAAATACATTTTTGGCTGTAAAATGACAAAATGTGAAAATGTGGAAAATTTCAAGGGGTATGAATACTTTTCAAAGCACTGTACATTACTTACTGTTTAGTGACTGATGCTGAGCAGATTTGGTATACAATTGGACATAATTTTTCCTGCCAATATTTCTTTCCTTAAAATATGTGTGTCAATTGGGTATTACCTAATTAATTATATTCAACATCTCTTTTGCTTTTATCTATGCATAAAAAACAACTATCAATAAGCTTATTATGGTATCACCCATTATTGGAAAATCTGTTCAGTTCATTTTTGGGTACTATACCAGGGATGTGTTCTACTCGAGCTGATTATCATTTCCTATTAACAATCAGGGTGGTGAGAAAAGATGAAGAATAGTTTTAGGGCCCTTTCACACCTGTCAATTTCATGCAATAAAAATAATTTACTTCAAATGATAAAAATGCATTTCACATAGAAATCCTGTTTATATACTTATCCTATCCAATCCTATGTGGCAGGTTCATATGTACAGTATGTTCTGCTGTTTAACGTGTGGCGATGCAGCATTGTGTGCTAATTAATTGTCCATTAAGCAGACCTATCAAAATGAGTAGTAAGTCAGTATAATGCATTTTTCATGCATGGAAAATTGCAGTCTAAATGTTTTTCCTCCATGTTGCACAGCAGCAAAAAAACAAAAAATGCACATTTAAAATAAATGTAGCGGCCATAACTCTTTGCAGGGTGGCATTAACTTTTTGGGCTTACTGGTTACCTCCGCTTGGCTTGTTCTTCCACGTCTAGGGGTTCCCAGGGTTGATACCCAACAACTTTGGATGTTGACACCAATAAAGTCCTTTTGAAAGGTTTTATTTTGCAGGGGTAACATCCAACAACACAGTCTTGTATGGGAACAGAGGGCAAGGGTGAAGAACTAAGGCACCTTGAACTGCAGACATAAAGTCTCTAGTACCACCCAGAGAGTAGCCACTCGCAGCTGGGCGCTTCAAGGCTGAACAAATCTCTAGCCAGAGATTATGGCAGTCAGCACTTTGATTCAGAACCTGTAAAATCTCTGACCTTGAATAAGTTGTAACTGAACGTGAACAGGACCCTTTTTCCTCAGTTCCTAGAACGTTCTCTGTCTCCTTGAGAGTACTGGAAAAAGCGGGGATTCATCAATGTCCTTCCCAACTCAGTAACCAGGCACTTCTCAGGATGCCAGCTTGTTGGCCCTCCTCCGAAGAGTCCTCCCCCGGTCACTTTCACGAGCTGTGGTGCCCCTCCAAGCCGAGAGCACACCTGGACGCCTTGAATCCTCCCTCAGTTACTGCGCCTCGGACCAGCCGGTTCCGAGACTCGAGAACAGATGGATCCCTACCCCAGACCAGGCGGCTCTATTTGGGGTAACCAAAAGAAGCATGTTGCGGAGCATCGAACACTACTTGACAGGGACCCCTCGCGGGGCTACCTCGGTCCAGGAAACAGGAACAGACCGCTAGGGCCTCACGAACGAACCACCCGTAACACGTGGCCTCAACAAAGTAAAAAAGTACCCCTTCCCAGACTCCTCAGCGAGGCCCGGCACGCCCACTGATTGGTTCCGAGGAAGCTGATACCCAAAACGTCCAACCGGGCCTAGTTCTGACCTGTCATGTGCACCTCACCGTATACATGACCAGGCAGAACTCTAACACACCCCAGCCAAACTGATGTCAAAGTTAACCTACATAATTAACCCTCAGAACCCCATTACCATTCTGAGGCAAAAAACTAAATTTACACATGAATGACACTTTGTCCAAAATGTCATCCGCTACATAAACAAAAATGTTACATTTGAGAATAAAAACATAAAAAGGCAAGCATAAAGCATGCAGTGATGCATGCCAAAAAACAGCATATGCTTAAAGTGGAACTAAGCCCAACAACTTTTCCAAAACTGTTACATACAAGGCGTGCCAAGAATAATAACTGTTACAGCTTGTGGCTTGTGCTCTGATCTGAACTGTCAAGGAATCAAATGGCTGGTGTCATAACTATTCACACGTGTAGCATCATGCCAACTACATACCAAGCAGAGGCTAAGATGGCAACTTACTTGGCTGTAAATGATAGGAGGATTTAAAGGGAACAGAGAAAAAGAGAGGATACTTGGTAGGTATCCTTTGGTCGGACTTTAAAAGCATATGAAACAATTAGCAAGATATAGAAAAATAACAATATTTATTATGAACATACAGTATATGCATAGAGCAATCAGAGGTTAAAAATCATGTATAATGATACAGAGTATACAATGAGCCCTTGTGTATCACTCATTGTATATTCTGTATCATTATACATGATTTTAACCTCTGATTGCTCTATGCATATACTGTATGTTCATAATAAATATTGTTATTTTTCTATATCTTGCTAATTGTTTTGTATGCCTTTACCACTTAGCAACCGGCCCATAGCCGAATGATGGCTACAGGGCAGTTGCTTAACTCTGGGAGGACGTACTATGATGTCCTCACAGAATTCCCCTCTCACGCGCCCCCTTCTGTGACCGCCGGGTCCGCATCATGGAGCACGGTGAACGGCCGCTCATCAAGCTGCTCAGTGACAGATTCATCGATCCATCCATCCATGCTCACCCATCCATACTCTGCATACCCATCCATACTCTGCATGCTCTGCATACCCATCCATACTCTGCATACTCAGCCATACCCATCCATACTCTGCATACCCATCCATTCTCTGCATGCCCATCCATACCCATCCATTCTCTGCATGCCCATCCATACCCATCCATACTCTGCATGCCCAGCCATACTCTGCATACCCAGCCATACTCTGCATACCCATCCATTCTCTGCATGCCCATCCATACCCATCCATTCTCTGCATGCCCATCCATACCCATCCATACTCTGCATGCCCAGCCATACTCTGCATACCCATCCATACTCTGCATACCCATCCATACTCTGCATACCCATCCATACTCTGCATACCCATCCATACTCTGCATACCCATCCATACCCATCCACACTCTGCATACCCAGCCATACTCTGCATACCTAGCCATACCCATCCATACTCTGCATACCCATCCATACTCTGCATACCCATCCACACTCTGCATACCCAGCCATACTCTGCATACCCAGCCATACTGAGCCATACTCTGCATACCCATCCATACTCTGCATGCTCTGCATACCCATCCATACTCTGCATACCCAGCCATGCTCTGCATGCTCTGCATACCCAGCCATGCTCTGCATGCTCTGCATACCCAGCCATACTCTGCATGCTCTGCATACCCAGCCATACTCTGCATGCTCTGCATACCCAGCCATACTCTGCATGCTCTGCATACCCAGCCATACTCTGCATGCTCTGCATACCCAGCCATACTCTGCATGCTCTGCATACCCAGCCATACTCTGCATGCTCTGCATACCCAGCCATACTCTGCATGCTCTGCATACCCAGCCATACTCTGCATGCTCTGCATACCCAGCCATACTCTGCATGCTCTGCATACCCAGCCATACTCTGCATACCCATCCATACCCAGCCATACTCTGCATACCCATCCATACTCTGCATACCCATCCTTACTCTGCATACCCATCCATACTCTGCATACCCATCCATACTCTGCATACCCATCCATACTCTGCATACCCATCCATCCATCCATTCTCTGCATACCCATCCATCCATACTCTGCATACCCATCAATCCATACTCTGCATACCCATCAATCCATACTCTGCATACCCATCAATCCATACTCTGCATACCCATCAATCCATACTCTGCATACCCATCATCCATACTCTGCATACCCATCATCCATACTCTGCATACCCATCATCCATACTCTGCATACCCATCATCCATACTCTGCATACCCATCATCCATACTCTGCATACCCATCATCCATACTCACCCATCCATACTCAGCATACTTATCCATCCACCCTCATCCATACTCAGCATACCTATCTATCCATCCATCCTCAGCAATACTAATCCATTCATCCATCCATGCTCAGCCATCCCATCCACCCACATCCATAATTAGCCGTACCCAGTCATACTCAGCCATAGCCAGCCATACTCAGCCGTACGCAGCTGTACACAGCCATACCCAGCTGGACCCAGCCATACCCAGCCATACCCAGCCGTACTCAGTCATACACAGCCATACTCAGCCATACTCAATCGTACTCAGCCATACCCATCCATACTCAATCGTACTCAGTCATACCCAGCCGTACACAGCCATACCCAGCCATACTCAATCTTACTCAGCCATACCCAGCCATACTCAATCATACTCAGTCATACCCAGCCATACTCAATCATACCCAGCCATACCCAGCTGTACCCAGCCATACCCAGCCAGACCCAGCCATAATCAATGGTGCTCAGTCATACCCAGCCATACTCAGCCATCCCATCTATACTCAACCATACTCAGCCGTACCCAGCCATACTCATTCATGCTCAGCCATCCCCATCCACAGCTCATCCATCCCCATTCATGCTCATCCATACCACATCCATGCCACTACAGTGCCTCACAAAAGTGTAATAGGTCGGTAGGTGCTCCCTGCATTTTGTCCTCTGTATGTGGCCACGCTGTGGAAAAGTCTCACACATGTGTTATCACCATACTCAGGAGGAGTAGGAGAATCTATTTTGGGGTGTAATTTTTGGTATGTACCTGTTGTGTTAGAAATATTGTGTAAATGGACAACGTTGTGTAAAAAAAAAAATGCGTTCTAATTTTCTTTACACATTTTCCAAAAACTTTTAGAAAAAAATGACATGTTCAAAAGACTCGATATGCCTCATAGATTATACATTGGGTTGTTTTCTTTCCAAAATTGGGTAATTTTTGGGGTGTTTTCATTTTTCTGGTTCTCCAGGGCCTTCAAAAATGTAAGAGGTAGTCAAGAAATGATATGTGTAATTTATGCTCCAAGAACTGCCAATGGCGCTCCCTGCATGTTGGGCCTCTGTATGTGGCCACGCTATGTAAAAGTCTCACACATGTGGTATCACCATACTCAGGAGCAGTAGTAGAATGTGTTTTGGAGTGTAATTTGTGGTATGCATATGCTGTGTGTGAGAAATAACCTGATAATATAACAATTTTGTGAAAAAAAGAAAAGAAAATCTTGATTTTGTAAAGAATTGTGGGAAAAAATTACAACTTCAAAAAACTCACCATGCCTCTTACTAAATACATTGGAATGTCTACTTTCCAAAAATGGGTCATTTGGGGGCTATTTGTACTTTCCTGGCTTGTTAGGGTCTCAAGAAATGAAATAGGCCGTCAGTACTTCAGGTGTGATCAATTTTCAGAGATTGGCACCATAGCTTTTGGACTTGTATAACTTTCACAAAGACCAAATAATATACACCTATCTGGGTTATTTTTACCAAAGATATGTAGTGGTATAAATTTTGGCCAAAATATATGAAGAAAAATTACTAATTTGCAAAATTTTATAGCAGAAACAAAAGAAAAATGTATTTTTTTACAGAATTTGTTTCTTTTATAGCGCAAAAAATAAAAAATAAAATGGTGATTAAATACCACCAAAAGAAAGCTCTATTTGTGTGAAAAAAAGGCCAAAAATGTCAAATAGGTACAGTGTTGTATGACTGAGTAATTGTCATTCAAAATGTGAGAGCACCAAAAGCTGAAAATTGGTCTGGTTATTAAGGGGGTTTAAGTGTCCAGTGGTCAAGTGGTTAAAGTCCGACCAAAGGATACCTACCAAGTATCCTCTCTTTTTCTCTGTTCCCCTTAAACTTTTGGATGTGGCAATGTGAGTGCTTTCCTCCCCATCTTTGATAGGAGGGTTTAGTTACGCTAAAGTAAAAAAGGGCCCTTAGGCTCCATGCACAGTGGGCTTAAAACAGTCTGTTTAGACGAGTTTAGGATAGTTTTACTTTTTTTTTGCCTCCAAGCTCCAATCAGAAACGCGAATCAGAAGGTTTTTTTTTTTCTGCCTCTAACGTAAAAAAATAAAATAAAAGTCAGAAGCTACAATTACTGCAGCTGCTGACTTTTAAAATATGCACACTTACCTGTCCAGGGCACCCGCAATGTCCTTACCCGAAGCTGACCTGTCTCTGGACTCTCGGGTGGAGACACTGGCATCTTCAGTAAGGGAAACAGGAATTGAAGCCTTGGGGCTTCACAGCCTGGTTCCCTCATGCACATGCTTTGGTCGCGCTGCACATTTTCAGTGGTCCCTGCTGTCTTCTGGAACCTGTGCGCCTCCCAGGAAACAGCAAGGGGGGATGGAGGAGGGGTCAGACATAGCGTAGATCGCTACGGATACTGTGGCGATCATTCGTCGGAAGTGGGAAAAAATACCTGGGTTAGACAGGTATTTGCTCCCCCCTCCCCCTTTAATGGTGCCAAATCTAACACCGGAGGGGGGGGGGGGGGGTAATCTGGACAGTGCAAGTTCCATTTTTGAGTGGAACTCTGCTTTAAACTCAAAATATGCAAAATACGTCCAAATGTGTATGGACACACAGGATAACACTGAGTTGCTTCTACAGGCAAAACACAAAACTCCTGTAGAAGCAACGTTTTTTAAGCCAATGTGCATGGAGCCTTAATGTTAAGAAATTTTCGAAAAAATCCATCATATAGTAGTAACATGGTAACACCTAGTCCCTCTCCTCTGTTCCAAGTATTTAATAGAAACTAAGGATTATGTACAACATAACATTTTTGCTGCCACGCCATCCTAGCATTTTTATAACATTTCACAATTATAGCTATACTCGAAAAACATTTGCTGTACCATGAAATTTCATGTTCAGAAACATCCAGGTTGTTCTGAGTTTTTGACATGTGCAGTGCATTAATTGAGACCCGTATTGTAGACAGCTATTATTGTTCTCCTCCTAAAAATACTTGTTGTCTGGCTTCCTCTGGTTTCATTACTTTTTCAGTATGTACATAAGAATGCTAGATTAAAGTCAAAACTACATATACATTCACAGGTCACTGAAACAGAAAGTATTGAATCCATTAAAGGAGAATTATCACCATTATTTTATCATTTTACATAATTCAGTTCTTGATAGGACAAAGTACATGTATTACTACCCTAATATGGATGTGACACATTCCTCTTTCACCTTGCCATTCGTGGCACACAAGCATAATAAAAACTGTCTATATTCCCACCATGTGTGGAGATGTTCGGAGAATCAATCACTCAACTGTTACGAACTTTACATATTAGTCTGTAGTCCAGAATACCTACACTCCCATCAACTACTTTTTATTGAAGCAGCGTCTTATTGGATCATGCTACCATAGCGCTGACCCCAACACTCTCCAACCCCATTCCATTGTCTCAGCATTGGCAACTCAATGAATCCCTCTTTTAAGAGCTAGAAGTAGTAGCAGATTTGATAGATGAGTTAGATACATTATTTTCTACTAACATAGACCCCGATAGCTCACTGCAATTGATCCGAGAGACTCATTAGCCCCTTGGTACAAGGGATTCTCATTAAATATGGAGCCTACCTTAAAAAACAGAGAAGTAAATGTATTTTTGACCTCCTTTCTCAGTTGGAAACACTACATAACATACATAACAAACTTCTGCCACACTGTCAGAACTCACCCTCATCCGAGGTCATCTAAAAACACTTTGGGGTTGAAATATTCTTTAATATATGGGGGCCTCAAGTGTGGACCCTGACATCATCATAATGCCGTACATAATATTTAGTGAATGAATGTGGCAGAAATCTGTCAGAGACTGCAGACATGCAATAGAAAATGGTCAAAGAGTATGGGCATGTGTCAGAAACCATGAAATCAGGCCAAGACAGAAGTACAGTTAAATCACACTTGTTTAATAATAAAAGTAAAAAGAACAAATGTAGTCAAAACATAGGCAAAGTTTAGTAACCAGAACGGATAGTCAGCCAAGCCAGAAATCAGGGATCAATGTAGTGGAACAGCTAGCAGGATCTGGAGCCAGAAGGGATGTCAGCAAAGCCAGTCTTTAAACAGGAACGCAGGAGATCGTTTCTTGTGATGTGACCAAGGCGAAGGCAGAGCTCCTCTGGGCTAGACGGTTTAAGTAGGCAGGACTGATGAGCAGGATCATAAACAGCTGAGTAACTGTGGAGAGAGATGGGAGCTGGCAATTAGCCAACAGCTGAGCGGCCAGCTCAGAGAAGAAAGGGCCCTGACAGCATGCTACAAATTGATTGTCAAAGACTGCAGATATACTACAGAATATGAAGTTCATGCATAACCAAATGTGCTACTGGAGATGCTGGAGCCTGTGGACAGGCTTTAAGTGAGAGCCATAGACTGGAGGCAGATTACATGAGACTGCTAAAGATTACTGCTTGCTTATACAGCTGCTTTACAAATCACTTCTTTCATGTTTGTGCTCTATACAACCCTCTATAAAATTACTCGTGCCACATTTGATGTTTCAAAATCTATTATGAAAACAAAAAAAGAGAAATAGGGATGGACTGCATAGAAAATGTAAGAGGATGAGAAAGAAATAAACTGTTTGCCGAGTAAGCTCTGTCTGCAGAGATCCTGAGGACCACAAAATAAGTGAAAAAAGGGCCTTATGTGGCCTCGGGGCCACAGGTTGGACACCAGAGCTCTGAGGAGTCAGCAAGGTTAAAATTGAGAAAAATGTATTTGCAACTCCATGCCACATCCCTAATGAAGTGTGGGAAACCAAACCCCACTGCCAACCAGGTACTAACCCGAAAGTCACCAGGACTTCTGTGTCCAGGCCTAATAGCTGGGGCTGACAGATTTTTTTTAGAGAGTTGCTGTGGAACCTGCTCTGTCCCATTCAGAGGACAATCAGGTGCCATACAAGCACATTGTGCAACGTTAGAGACTCTAAAGACATTATTCTTGTGTTTTAAGGGGGTTTCCAATGTGTGCATTGAATGAATGTGCCCTGTAAAGGGAAAAATGCTTTTTTCTTTTAAATGAGCATGAAAAATACACTCTAATCTTTTGTCTTGTACAATGAAGCGATCTTGGTGCTAAGCCAGCAACCGGGCAATGTGTCAGCTGTCACAGAAACTTCAGTGTACCAGGGCTGAGGAGAGAAGGCAGATGTTTGACAGATGTTCCCTGATCCGATAGACTCACAAATTCTTCCTCCAGCCTCATTGCTCAGGTATTGTGTCTGCTGAGTTTTGCCTGGGGTTAGGTCACAACACAGACATTCTTACTATTACTACACAGTCGTGAAGGGCTCTAAGGGCTGGTCTGCTTATGCTGCAAAGTGGGTAAGTGGAAAATAATAATGTCCTTTCAAAAAATAATTAATTGTACGCTACATCTCTACAAGGTCAAGTTTGTCTTTTTTCAGGAAAAAATTTGAATATATAGTGTACAATAGAACACTCTATTTGAAAAAAAATAACAGAACTGATATGTACAAATGAAACTAAACAGCATGCCCATAATTATCTCAACATTTCACAACTGTTACTATTATAAAGAAATCACCTTTGTTTTATCTAGATGTGGAAAAAGTTTTGGGAAAACATGACAAATATTTAATGAATATTCTTTAAATATTCAAGGACTGCACAATATCTTGCATCCACAGTGCTGTAAGTATGTGAATAAAAAAGGTTGCAAAATTGATCAAATATAAAGTGCTCGATGTGTATAAAATAAATATACAAAAAATGCAATAAAGTGCTCCATGCTGCAAATTCATTAAACCAGTGTTTCTCAATTCCAGTGCTCAAGGTGCACCAACAGGTCATGTTTTCAGGATTTCCCTCAGATGAAACGGCTGTGGTAATTACTAAGGCAGTGAAACTGAACAAATTACATGTGCAAAATAATGGAAAGCCTGACCTGTTGGTGCACCTTGAGGACTGGAATTGAGAAACACTGCATTAAACAGTCCACATTCAATGAAAGTTCAAAAGCTCCAAAACGCGCAGTGTTGTAATCAATATATAAGCCGTATTCAATACAAGTTAATAGACTATGATATAAAAATGTTCAGTGCCTCTGTATACATTAATTCAGTGCTCCAGGTGTCACTCTCTGTGCTCCCCTCCTATGTGTCCTCACTCCCTGTCACAATGATAAATCTGTTCCTTGTGAGATATAGGAGATCGGATTAGCCTCTTATTTAATCTTCCTCTCCAATCCATGTACATGTTGAGAGAGTAAAGGCCTGGCATCCATAGTGTAAATCCTTTTTACTAGATAAAAAAAAATGACAAGTAGCTACTCAAATATAAAAGTACTCATTCCCAAGTTACAAGCGCTTTAATGCAAACAATATGTGTTCCACAATATGGAACCATTGGAAGGGAAGTGGAGTCATCAAGCACCGCCCAACACGTTTAGTCACTCTGGCATCATCAGGAGTGGCCTATATCTCACAAGGCACAGATTTATCATTGTTTCAGTGAGTAAGGACACATAGGAGGGGAGCATAGCGCGTGACACCTGGGACACTGGATTATTGTATACCGAGGTACTGAGCACTTTTATATTATTTATATTTTATATTTATTTCACAGTCTATTTACTTGCATTGAATTTGGATTATATATTGACAACACAGAGCATTTTGGAGCACATGAACTTTCATTGATTATGGACTGTATAAAGAATTTTAAGCATGGGGCACTTTATTATTTTTTGTATTTTTTTGTATATTTATTTTATGCATATTGAGTGATTTATATTTGATCAATTTTATTCACCAAACAGGTAGCGCTGCACACCTATGACCTTTTTTTTATTCGATTAACCTGTCAGGCTAATCATAGTGCAGGCAGCCACCCATAGTACACCCAGTTGCTGTTCAAAAGGTCAACTATTACAACATATATTGTAGCGTGGTGTATTAACACTTTATATAAGTATGTGAATAAGTCCCGCTGTTGCAAGTGGTGCAGTTTGCGTTTTCGCAGGTACAGCAGCCAGTTCATTTCAATGGGCTATTTTACCTGCTGGAAAAACAGGGAAAAGGTCCATAACCCTTTTTATAAAACAGCCCTGTGGGGGGGGGGGCGGGGGGGGGGCAGGTACCCGGGAGGGGGGACACACAGGGGGGGAAACAGAAATGGGCAGGACAGGGAGGAGGATCGGTGCAGCGGAGTGGGTGGGGGCAATTACAGGAACTATGGACTCTGTGTCTCTCACTTTAGCAGCTAAATGCCAGTGGGGGGGGGGGAAGAAACCAGCTTTCAGCTGCAGCAGGGAGAGACACACAGTGCATACTTCTTGTATTTGCACCCCCTGATGTTTAAAGAGAAGGGCCGGTTTAAAAAAAAAAAAAAATTTAAAAGTCAGCAGCTGCAAACACTGTAGCTGCTGACTTTTAATAAGCACACTTACCTGTCCAGGGCGCCCGCGATGTCGGCCGCCCGAGGCTGACCCGTCTCTCGGGTCCCGGCGCCACCATTTTGGCTAAGGGAAACAGGCAGTGGAGCCTTGCGGCTTCACTGCCCATTTCCTACTGCGTATGTGCGAGTCGCGAATCGCTTTGTGAATGGGGCGCTGTGTTCTGGGACACACAGTTCCCAGAACATAGCGCGACCCATTACCCAGAAGACGCCGCACGGAGGAGAGAAGACAGAAGATCTCCACGGAGGAGGAAGAGGCAGATTAGAATGATGTGCCTAGCAACAGGCATTTCTGGCAAGTTAAAAAAAAAAATTTCATTTTTTTTTCAGATTTTTTTCTAATTTTTAATGTATTTTTTTTTCAGGGTGGCCCTCCACCTTAAGCATGGTGTGCACATCCAAATAATGTCACCTTTATGCTTTCTGTTTCTCTAAGGGGTATGTCAGAATGTTCATGCACACTCTTTACAAAAAAAAAGACTGTGCTGTTATATGAAAAAATACGTTTAGGCATTTAAGATTTAATTTTGTAATCCCTCACCAGAGTATAGAAATCTTGTACACCGGCTAGTGATTTAACATTTTATATGCAGTACAACACGCTGATGCTAATGGTTAACTCAGGCTTTGTACAAATTATGCTTTGTTACAGTCACTTTTAATGATAGCCATGCACACATGGTACACTTTTATTCCTATAATGGTATATGCATTAAAAATATTAACAGCGTTTATTAAACAGACCAAAAAAATATACTTTTTTGTTATGCTTAGAAGGTATACATTAGAGAAAAACATTGAAGAGAAAATAAAGAACACCAATATCTAGAATATCCTGGTACCCTCTACCACATCCCAAAAATGTCTATAGCAGGGATATGCAATTAGCGGACCTCCAGCTGTTGCAGAACTACAAGTCCCATGAGGCATAGCAAGACTCTGATAGCCACAAGCATGACACCCAGAGGCAGAGGCATGATGGGACTTGTAGTTTTGCAACAGCTGGAGGTCCGTTAATTGCATATCCCTGGTCTATAGAAACAAAAAGGATTGCCCCAAGGGATTTTATGGGCAGAGCAAGTAGCAAGATTCCAAAAAAGATATATACAAAATATAAAAAAAAGTTTTTTGACATAATAAATACATACAATATAAATAACACAACTAACAAAGCATGAAATAGAACGCTAAACATATAGCAACTACCAACAAGGTTGAGACATATAGCTCCATCCAACATAAAGTTAGATATCAGTAATGATCCCAACAGATCCCAGCATGTTTCGGAAAAAATAAAGCCAACAAGGCTAAATTGATGCTGTATCCATAACCTTCCTTAGGGGTTAGAGGGTAGCATGTTGAAAATGTTCTATTAAAAAAATTGAAAAAAAAAATAAATAAATATATATATATATATATATATATATATATATATATATATATATATATATATATATATATATATATATATATATATATATATATATATATATATATATAGTGCAAAAATCCATGTGCATAAAATATTACAACAAATATGTTACTAATAATAATCATATCAGTTGTCATACAAAAAAATACTTACAAAGCGTGAATTTCTTTTGAATATTAGAAAGCACAGGTGGAAACAGATGGTCCCTCAACCTTCGAGTATCGCTGAATCATACCATATAGAAAGCTGCACTAAGGCAGCAGAGTATCTGGAAGACCCGGGCTAATTGAATATTGTGCAGAGCAACCACAAAGTAAGCAGCAAATCAGTGCATACAAGGAGGACCAGGAGGATGGGGCTGGAAACCAACGCCTACCAAGAAAGTGATAAAATACACACTGAGCCTCAGAAAAACTCCTCAGGAGTAATAGTAGATGACCATAGCCAAATCCAGCAAAAACAGATAAATATAATTAATGAAAACAGAGAAACTATAGTCAAGGGGTAAACATTGGCCAGTGCGTGGTCAGACGCAATAAGTGCCACCAAGCACTGGAATAGCATCCGTTTAAAACACTGTGTCTTAACATAAGCACAGAAGGGGGCTGGTGGCATGTAAAGTGACCTACCTTAAATTAGGAGTGCTCAGTGCAACTTGTTAGAGTGGAGTCTGTATCCTGGCTGTGCAGCAAATAAAACTTTCAGCCTTACCTGGTTAAATACTGTCCCACAATAAATGTGATAGAGAAAGAAACCTATCAGTGAATTGTTTGCTTAATTGGGGCAGCAGACGGGATGGGAGGAGCAGACGTGTGAGATGTGAGCTCCCTCACACACCCGGACCTTGTAGATTGAGCGGCACCCAAAAGCGACCAAGGCACAGATTGGAGACACCTGACATCAGCCGCTCTAACCGCACTAGCCGCACACAGCACGCACAGCAGTGGAGAGCGAGAGGTGGAGACAAGCAGCTGAGAGCGACAGCGGTGGGGGAAGATATGACCACCCGCAGATGAGCAGCCCTGCAACTGGCCGGTGGAGGGAGTCAGAACACAGCGGGCAGGCTGAGAGTGTATATGATGCTGCAAAGAGGGGATGGAGCCGGAGCAATGTTGCAGCGCTACGGAACTCCGGAAGCTGGAGGAGCTGGGGAAGGGCAGGGGAAAGCAGGACGCGGCTTCCCCCATGCTGCAGACATACAGCCCACAGAACCGGAGCCCTTTGACGGGCGGAAGAGGCAGACAGACAGATGCCAGCGGTGGAGGAGAGGAGCGGAGTGGAGTGGTACTGTCACGTGCCTAGTGGTGAGCCCGGAATGCAGAAGGAGACCTCTCTTGCGTCACCCGACTCACGGCCCCTGATGGTGGTGACAGGAGGCACGGGAATCAAAGGTAGCACGAGTGCCTGACAGGATCAACAGCCGGAGGATGGATCAGGCTGACTTCAGGAACTGTAGTTGGACAAGCAGGCCTCAGTGGCAGCGGACAGGAACCAGTAAACAGCAGGAGACCAACAGGAACAGGTAGATCGCTCAGGGGCAGGCACACAGAAGAGTCAGGCAAGCTGTGTCAAACCAGACAGACAGTCAGTACAGGAACAGATGTAGCAGGCAAAGGAAGCTGGGAAACCCCCCATTGCCTCCCCCCCTGCCTCCCCCACCCCCCTCTCCCCAAAATAAAACACAGGGGTTTTAATTGATCAAATGGGAACAGATACACCCTTAACAGACCCAAGGAGAGAGGTCCCTGGGAGCACCGAGATAGGGGCACTGGAGACAGAGAAAAAAAAGGACAAAATAACATTAGCTATATCTCTGGCCACACTGTCAGCAGAATCCACCAAGGAATATATTATATATACTGAGAAAAGGGAGTTTGAGAATTCAGAGAAGGGAATAGAGATGGAAACAGCAAGAGGTGGGAATGGCCCGGACTTAAGTGACATTAGAAAACTGATAAAAGCGCTACCCATGAAAGCAAATATACAGGACCTGATATCCACAGTAGAGAGATTGTGTAAACAAGCAGTGGAGGATCTCAAAGAGGAGATAGGGGCGGTGGGATATAGAGTAGAAACGCTGGAGGAAGGCCAAGAAGAGATTAAGCAGGTAGTGAGAGAGGTCCAGGACGTTAGCAAACAACAGGAAAATATGCTAAACAACTTTAGAGATCAAGTGGCCGATATTGAGAACAGAGATCGCCGTCAAAATATTAGGATACGAGATCTCCCGGAGAACCATAACAATAAAAACCTATTAGTAACAGTACAGAAGATTTTCTCACAGATCATGGGGCCAAGTAGTTTGGAACCAGTAGCAAGGGATAGAACCCATTGCATTAATCCCCTCACAAAACAGAAGAAAGAAAGGCCAAGGGATGTGATCTGCAAAATCCATAAATACTCTATGAAGGAGGCCATAATGAAGAATGCACAAGACATGCCAGTGATTAAATTTGAAGAGGCAGAGATTGCGTTGTGTGATATATCACACAGGACCTTAATGCAACACAGAATGGTGCATCCATTACTGGAAGCAATGAGGAAGGAGGAGATTAGGTATCAATGGGGATTTCCTTTTTCCCTAATAGCGTCAAGAAATGGGAAGAAGACGATGCTGGAGATACTGGACCTCCCCCCGAATTACTTTGTTGACTGGAGACCAAATAATGTAAGGACTGTAATACAACATCCGGAGCGATGGTGGCAAGTCACTGAGAGGACTTGATGGGTCTGGATGGGTTGGAGGGGGGAGGGGGGAAGAAGGGAAAATCCCTATTATTGAGGTTTGTATTATGAATCACTGAGGGGGAGACAGGGGACGAGGGGGAGGGGAGGTAGAGAGGAGAACATATTAAGGTATTAATGTATATAGTGTGGCTGAAGGGATTTATTAATATTTACACTTTTTTTGTAGTTTTGCTGCACACCCTTCTCTTATTTTTTTTTTCTATTTGGGATCATTGGGGGGGAGGAGGGGAGTAGAGGATTATTGTGTGTGGTAGTAAAAGTAAATTATCAGAAGGTATATCACAGGTGGCTGGTAGATTAAAGAAATCAGGAAGAATGGTCCAGGAAAAAAAGGAAAAAGAGGGAAAGGGGCTCATTTGGTACAAATAGGTAGGTCCTGATGAGGGACTGGTTAATCTGCAGTAAGCAGATGGGAGGGAGGGTGAGGGAATGGCATGGGATGCCCATTTGGGTTAACCCCTTTAGTAGATGGTACAATTTAAGGAAAAGAGTGTTTTGTTGCAGGAAGTGCGTCACCAGGCGGTGGACATGCAGTACTCTACTTACAGGAGACGCACTTCACGCCGGGATCGGTACCTAAATTACCAGCATATACATATAATCAATGGTTCCATTCATTTTCCCCATTGGTAAGAGCAAGGGGGGTTTCCATAGCATTTGGGAAAACATGCCCCGCGAGGCCCACAGTGGTACAAACGGACCTGGAAGGAAGGTTTCTATTTATTAAAGGGAACACTGTATGGATTTTGCTACATGTTCGCCTCCATATATGCACCAAATAACGGCACAGTAGACTTCCTAGTGAAAACTTTGGGGAAGTTGGACAAATTTAAGGAGGGATGTGTAGTTTTGGGGGGGATTTTAATATAATTATAGATCCCAAACTACTACATCAGAGAAAATAGCAATTTAATTTAAAGCATTGAAACGAGTGAAAAAACATCTGAGACATGCCCACTTAGTAGACTGCTGGTGAGCCCATAATGCAGAGGTGAACGATTATAGTTATTATTCAAAGACTCATAAAGTATATTGCAGGCTGGATCTATTCATGGTGGACCAGTATTATTTGGAATATGTAGGGGAGGTGACGATAGGGCCACTAACGATCTCTGATCATGCACCAGTAATAATGAAGTTCCTGGAAGACATACAAAATAAAATTATACATTATTTTAAAGAGAACATATCAGAAGTATCAGAACAAACGATATGGGAAGCTCACAAAGAAGTTATAAGGGGGGAACTAATAGCTCATGGTTCACGAGTTAAAAAAGGGAAAAAGAAGGAGTTAGAGGCTTTATTAGGAAGGATACATGAGTTAGAGATTAAACATAAGAACAGCCTCGACCCTGAGGAAGCTAAACAGCTTGAAAAGCGAAGAGCAGAGCTCACTACATATTTGGATAAAAAAATAAAGATAAACATAGATTTTTTGCATATAGATTCTATGAAAATGGGAATAAATGTGGCAAATTATTAGCCAATCAATTAAAAAAGCAACAGGAATCTTCCCATGTTCATAGCATCCAAGTAAACAATAAATTGATAATGGATAAAAAATCCATAGCAAGGGAATTTGAAAATGTCTATAGGAACCTCTATAATATCAAAACAACCTCAGTGGGAGCAGAAGGAGGGGACCAAAGAATGAGAAACTATATCAAAGAGTCCTCACCTCCGCCTCTACCATTGGAGGTGAAGGAGAGGATGGAGGAGCAGATTACAGTAAAGGATATAAAGAAAGCAATAGAAAATTTACAGAGAGGAAAAAGCCCAGGGCCAGACGGCTTAACAAATGCCTATTATAAAAAATATATTGACATATTGACTGTACCACTGTGTAAATACTTTAACCAAATAACAGCAAGTAACCCTCTACCCCCGGAACACTATTAGCCTTCCTGACAGTGATACCAAAAGCAGGGAAAGACCCAAAATACTGCACAAATTATAGACCTATCTCCCTCCTGAATTCAGATACCAAATTACTAGCAAAAATATTGGCCACTAGACTGCAAGATAAAATAATATAGGTGGTACACCCCGACCAGACAGGTTCATGTTAGGAAGAGAAACTAAGGACAACACCATCAGAGCTCTCCATATGCTACACTGGATACAGAACGGACCTAATACGATTCCAAGAGTAGTGCTTTCAATGGATGCCGAAAAGGTCTTCGATAGTGTGAATTGGACATTTATGATGGAAGTGCTAAATGGAATAGGCCTGGGGGAGAGGATGATGGGGTGTGTGACAGCATTATACGCAGGTCTAAGAGCAAGGGTAAAAGTGAACGGGACCTTATCAGGAGGGTTTGATATATGGAACGGTACGAGGCAAGGCTGTCCACTGTCTCCAATTCTATTTGCACTTGTGTTAGAACCATTTCTATGCAGAATAAGGAAAAATAAGAGAACAATAAAAGAGATAAAGGGAATGGTAATTAGAGAAGGAAAATATAAAGTATCTGCATATGCAGACGATTTATTGTTTTTTCTATTGAATCCCCAATAATCTATAAGAGAAGTGATGCAGGAGGTGAGGAAATTTGGAGAATTGTCAAACTTTAAAATCAATATGGAGAAATCAATATTATTACCCATCCATCTATCACCACCCCTAACTACATGTATACAAAACAACTACCGGTTTGTATGGAATAGGAGGTCCTTGCATTACCTGGGAGTGCATACCTCAGCAGATGTAAAATTATTGTACGAACAAAATTATAATCCTTTATTGGATAAAATAGCAGAGGATCTGCAGAGAAGAAAGGGCCAGACTCTAACATTGTTTGGGAGAGTAAATACCATTAAAATGAATATAATTAATAATAATACCCCGATTGCTGTACGTGCTGTATACGGTACCCATCCCGCTCCCCCAGACATTTTTTAAAAAGATACGGAAAATATTCCCGTCCTTCATATGGAAAAATGGAGGTGCAAGAATAGCATATAAAATCATATGTAGAAGTAAGGGAGAGGGGGGAGTTGGGTTACCAGATATAGCACGATATTATAGAGCAATGACATTGGTGAGAATTTTGAATTGGTGCCACGACTCTGACAGTAAAATCTGGGTGATAATTGAAAAAAACATGGCAGGAAGAGACTTAGCGGGAACTCCATGGATACCATATCTATATGGTCATCTCCCCTAACTCAGAATACAATGGCAGTATGTGATAGAATAAATAAAACTGGTAAATATGCACCAAGAATATCCCCACTGGCCCCATTAGGAGGATACCCGTGGTTCCCTCCCGGAGAAGAAAGGGGAGCACTGGGTCCATGGGAATCAGGGGGGAATACAAAGTGTCTAAGATACGCTCCTCAGGATGTTTTTATTACTTTGGGGGATTTGGAGATACAACAAGGGAGTATGAAGATGGCAAGGTGGAGATATAATCAAATGAAAAGATAGAACATCAAGTAAGGTCCCAGAATACATTAACCACATTTGAGAAGATGTGCTTTAAGGTATCTAGTCCCAATCATCTACTATCCCAAATGCACAAACTGATTCTTGATGAAGAAAAAAATACAATACCCTATTGTATTAAAGAATGGGAAAATTAATTAAATATCACATTTACCCTGCCACAAATAATGAAAGTAATGGAAGCAACACATTCCCTGTCAATAAGTTCATCTATTCAGGAAATGTCATACAAATTCCTAACTAGATGGTACAGAACCCCAGCACGATTGGCACAAATATATTCAATGGTAGATAATCACTGCTGGAGAGGATGTAAGGAAAAGGGAACCTTCCTCCATATTTGGTGGACATGTCCCAGGATCAAGTGGATGTCAAAGGATCCTCTCCAGCAGGATCCTCTCCAGCAGTGATTATCTCTATATGCTCCTTTGTCATACAAATTCCTAACTAGATGGTACAGAACCCCAGCACGATTGGCACAAATATATCCAATGGTAGATAATCACTGCTGGAGAGGATGTAAGGAAAAGGGAACCTTCCTCCATATTTGGTGGACATGTCCCAGGATCAAGGGGATGTCAAAGGAGCATATAGAGTTAGCACCGGAACACTTCTTGTTCCATGGGACTATGGAGGCTATAAGGACATAGAAAAACAGTGTAATACCACACTTATTAAATGCGGTGAAGAGGTTGATACCGAGACACTGAAAACAAGTCACAAGACCAATATTAGGAGAATGGAAAAAGGAGGTGGATGAAATAAGGGAGGCAGAAAGGTGGGTCTATAAGACCAGAGACAAACAGGATAACAATTTGAGAAAATATGGGAAGAATGGGGAAACAATTCCCAAGAGATAGAAATAGAAATCATTGCCAAAAAACAGGATTAGACCCTAAAGAGAAATCTGATATAGAGAAAGAATAAGGAATCGAACCACAACATGAACTTTGGTGTTTTTAATTTTATTTTCTTAGTAATATTATTAAGGTAAAGATGGGATTGCATGATGTATGATGGTGATGGAGGGTGGCTCCCCCTGCGGCAGCAGTCGGTGTAATCATCTTTTTCTACCCTTACGGGTTATTTTTTTTGCCTTAAGAGAGGGAAAAGGGATCACTATCAATAACACATATGAGAACAACACAGAATGTTTTTGCTGTGTAAAGGGAAGAGGGAGGGGGGAGGGAGGAAATTCTTATTTTTCCTCCTTTTTCTCTTTTTTTTCTTTTTATTCAGGCACATACACATACACGTTACACAAACCTGTAAGGAGTGGAGAGGGGAAGAAAAGGAGGGAAGGAGGGGAAGGGAAAGAAGGAAAGGGGGGAAAGAAAAAAAGAAAAGGGGAGACTTATGAAATAACAAATATAAAAGCACAAATAATAGATGTTGTAAATTAACAGATTTATTTGTTCACAAACACATAAAGGAAGAAATCCGTATAGACGGCTGTCATGGTTATGCAGTGATCTTCCTGTGTTTGCTTACCTTCCCTCATGTCTTCAGACTAAAAAGCCAGCTACTTCCACCTGGTGGTTTTTATAACCTCTCCTCTAAGCATGGCTCCACCCCAGGCCCTATCAGGGAGCCTATATAAACCTGTGCACTGCAGGGCTCAGTGCTGATCAACCATTGTGTATTCCTTTGTGTATTAGCTTCCTGTTTCCTGTCGTGTGCACTGCTACTGATTTCCGTTACCGACCTTGGCGTGTTCTGACCATCCCTGCTTGCCTGTGACCCTGACCTATTGGCGTGTACCCGACTATTCTGTTCTGCTTGTGGCCCCGACTTTGGCTTGTCCCTCACCATCCCTATCCTCCTGTTCCCTACTGTGGGTGTGAGCTGGGGGACCCTGGGGGTCGCGACCTGGAGCCAGCTGCAGCCAAGACCATCTTCACCACTCGAAGCTCTGGTGAACACCAGCTGGCTCTTAGATTCCGCGCCCCGGGGAATCTTACGCTCTAACCCCAGTGGGATCTGTCCCCCGTCTGCAGCCGTCAGCCATAGGGTCCACAGCCTAGCGGTGCACCCCCAACCCTATGGTGTGCACCTGTCACCTGGGCTCTAGGTGACCTGACAGTTTGATCAGCCATGGACCCAGCTGATGTGCCGCTTCCTGCAGATGATCCATTGCAGAGCTTAGTTCGGCGACTTGAGACCCAAGAATCGCATCAGACGCAGGTGATGCAATTCCTTCAGGATTTGGCATCCCGTTTTGAACAGGTTCAGGCCTCATTAGGACCCCCAGTTCAACAACCTCAACCGCTATCTGCGACTGCACCTATCGCACCAGTCGCATCCACGCATTCATTAGTACTGCCAGCTCCGTCCCGTTTCTCTGGGGACTCCAAGGCCTGCAGGGGCTTCCTCAGCCAATGCACAATTCATTTTGAACTTCTGCCCCAAAACTTCCTGTCCGATCGGGCAAAAGTCGCATATATCATATCCCTCCTGTCTGGCGAGGCGTTAGCCTGGGCCGCTCCTCTGTGGGAACTGAATGATCCAGTGGTTTCTAACCTGTCTGATTTCTTGAAACTTTTTCGGAATATCTTTGAGGAACCGGGTCGTGTCTCCTCAGCGGCTAGCGCTCTTTTACGTCTCCGTCAAGAGTCCGCTTCTGTAGGACAGTATGCTCTTCAGTTCCGTATCCTCACAGCTAAATTGAGCTGGAATAATGAGGCCCTAGTTGCAACCTTTTTACATGGCCTCTCTGATAGAGTGAAGGATGAATTAGCAGGAAGATCCCTTCCTGCTGATCTGGATAATGTCATCACCTAGTGTAACCAGATCGATATTCGCTTTCAGGAGAGGGCCCTGGAAAAAAGACGCCAGCACTCCCAGTTCTTTAGGCAGCCTGAGTCCCCAGTCCCTTCTCCTCGATCCGAGGAGCACCCCCTGCCTACCGAGGAACCTATGCAGTTGGGCTGGACTAAGTTATCTCCCGAAGAACGCGCTAGGCGCAGAACTCTGGGCCTATGCCTCTATTGTGGGGCCAAAGGTCATTTCCGTGACACTTGTTCTCTTCGTCCGGAAAAACGCTCAGGGCTAATACATCTGGAAGGTGGAGTATTAGACCCTGAAATATCACCTTCACCTTCTCGTTTTCTCCTTTCTGTGTTGCTTCATGTCGGTGCTTCCTCTCGTTCGGTCTCAGCACATCTGGATTCCGGAGCCGCTGCCAATTTCATGGATTGGGAAACTGCATCCTCCATGAGACTTACCCTTTTGCCCCTTACAACACCATTGGTGGTCTTGGCGATTGATGGCACGGTCCTCCCAGAGGGCCCTATCCGCTTCCAGACTATTCCTGTTAAGATGTCAGTAGGGACCCTCCACCAGGAGTGGATTTCCTTCCTTGTCTTACCTAAGGCTTCATCTCCTATCATATTAGGTCTTCCTTGGTTTCGGCTCCATTCTCCACACGTTGACTGGTCTGCTGGACAGATCCTGGCTTGGGGTTCCTCCTGTTCCTCTTCCTGCCTACTCAAGGGTACCCCAAAGGAGAGACTTCCTGTTTCCACCATCCCAGTATCTTCTGCTTTTCCTGCTGTATATAACGATCCTTGCGATACGTCCTGCAATAGTCGGACTGGAGCAGTCTCTAGGTCATGTGGTACTCTGGATGAGGAGCCCACCTATGAACCTGAGTCGATCATTCACTCCAGTTCGCATAACCATTTACCTTTGCCTGTCCCTAATCTCCCTTGGACACACAGCCAGGTTAACTTGTCTGCAAGTTCCAGAGTCGCTATGCCTTGTGATGCGATGGTCGCTACATCTGACTATACTAATCAGTCGGCCTCCACACCACTTATGCCAGTCCAGCCCATGCCCTATGAGCTTCCTGCTTCTTGTTCAGGACCTTCTGTGACCCAGTCTCACCCTACTACTACTATGTCCGTTCAAACCCATTTAAGAGGCTCAATCCATCCTTTGGATAGAATACCTCATTCGGCCAAGAGGGGTTTTCAATCTTTTTCTCTGGGTTCTGTTTGTGTTTCTGCTATCCAGCTTAAATCTTGCGACATGTCACCCTCTAACCAACCTGACCTCAGGGATCCACTGACCTCTGCCCAGTTTGGTGGTCCTGTGATGGATGCCCAACTCAACTTTAAGGGTTTGGGGGTCCCTGCTCAGACTCCTGATCTTCTCATGCCCTTACCCATTCCTAAAAAGCCTTTAGTCCTCAAGTCCTCTCGTCCTCTCCCTACCTCTGCTTTGGTTTCTGAGGATAATCTAAAATACGAGGTTAGTCAAGTTTTGGATTCCCGGCTCCGTAAAGGCATTCTTCAATACCTCGTACTTTGGAAAGGGTTGGGTTCTGAGGAGAGGTCTTGGATCACTGCATCTGAGGTCTTTGCTCCCTGTCTGTTAAGGAGGTTCCATCTGGAGTTTCCCTTTAAGCCTGGACCCAGGCAGGGAAGGGGGGTGGCCTCGTAAGAGGGAGGGTACTGTCATGGTTATGCAGTGATCTTCCTGTGTTTGCTTACCTTCCCTCATGTCTTCAGACTAAAAAGCCAGCTACTTCCACCTGGTGGTTTTTATAACCTCTCCTCTAAGCATGGCTCCACCCCAGGCCCTATCAGGGAGCCTATATAAACCTGTGCACTGCAGGGCTCAGTGCTGATCAACCATTGTGTATTCCTTTGTGTATTAGCTTCCTGTTTCCTGTCGTGTGCTCTGCTACTGATTTCCGTTACCGACCTTGGCGTGTTCTGACCATCCCTGCTTGCCTGTGACCCTGACCTATTGGCGTGTACCCGACTATTCTGTTCTGCTTGTGTCCCCGACTTTGGCTTGTCCCTCACCATCCCTATCCTCCTGTTCCCTACTGTGGGTGTGAGCTGGGGGACCCTGGGGGTCGCGACCTGGAGCCAGCTGCAGCCAAGACCATCTTCACCACTCGAAGCTCTGGTGAACACCAGCTGGCTCTTAGATTCCGCGCCCCGGGGAATCTTACGCTCTTACCCCAGTGGGATCTGTCCCCCGTCTGCAGCCGTCAGCCGTAGGGTCCACAGCCTAGCGGTGCACCCCCAACCCTATGGTGTGCACCTGTCACCTGGGCTCTAGGCAACCTGACAACGGCACAATAAAGGGGAAAAAAAGGGAAGGCAGAGAGAAGGAGAAAGGAAGGGGTAGGGAAGGGAAGAAAAGGAAAAGGGAAGAGGAAAGAAAAAAAAGGGACAATGATTAAGAGTATAAATAAAGGCATAAGAAAAAGAAGATATGGAGGAGAAGAAGTAGGGGAAAATGAGTTAATGAGAATTTTTTTTTTTTAAGAGGGGGGGGGGGGAGGGGGGGGAGCACGGATGGGCGAAGCTGGGAGAGCCATTCTCCAATCCCCAAGATTGATATATATTAGATGACGTGCATTGATAATCTCGTCTTACTCTTGTATTATTTACAGTACATTGTTTGTATGGATATATCATGCAAACGACAAATGTAATAAGGGGAAAAAAAGTTTAATAAAGTTTGAATTCTAAAACAAAAATTGGGGCACCTGTACTGTTTGGCTCCAATTGGTGTTTAGGACGGACCGACATATAGCGGCCTGTCCGAACACCAACGCAGACGCTGACACGTAGCTTAAGGGCAACTGATGGCAAAAGGAAGCAGCACACCAGTGTGCAAGTGCTGGGAGGCGAACAAATGTCTCCCAAGCACTGCTCAACACAGTTCTGACCTCAGCAGGGAAAAGGACGCCTACCAGATGGGGACAAAACACCCAAACAGAGGCCCCTACGTGTTGGGATGAACCAAGATGCCACAACCCACAACAATCAGTGGGAAATAATGTCTGCTCAACAACCTGCATTAGAATTGTAACCCGCACAGATAGTATAATCTAAATCCAATCACATTAGGTTCAGTGAATATATGAAGATGTCAGGTCACATCTTTACATCATGTTCCACTGGCATATATTTTCAAAATTCAAAAAGAAAAATTATGAAATTATTAAATTTTTTGGGGTAAGTAACATATTGTGACCAAATATAAATTTTAAAAACATACCTCTACAACGGCAATAATAGAGACTGCATAGGAATATCTATTTGGAGAACACATAATAAGACATCAGAAGAAGAACAAAAAAAAAAAGGGGAAAGCGACAAATAGAGATGAATTAAATAAATGAATAGATCAAATGACAATGCATGTATATAAATATACCTACTAGCTTTGGACTTTAAATATAAATACAATACAGAGATATATATAGTCAGAACCTAAAATATATATAACCAATAATAATAAAAAAAGGGGGGGTAAAATATAGGTGAATAATCCCCTATTTTTATGTCTCTTGCAATGGTTTAACCATACCCTACCTAGTCTCTGCAGTTCCGATCCCCATACAACCTCATCCCTCCATATCTTATTCTCTAATGCTGCATTCACACCTGAGTGTAGCGTTTGCAAGCGTTTTTTGCTGCGTTTTTTACCGCAATTTGCGGCATTTTTACCACGATTTGCCATGATTTTGTGCAGGGCAAAAGGTCACCAATGTTAAAAGAAGAAAAACGCCCAAATCTGCTCAATTCGAGCGACAAAAAAGGGTCCGGAACTTGTTTGAGCTTCAGGCGTTCGGCTTCAGGTGACATGTAGTGGAGATGTGAACCATCTCCATTGAGAATAATAGAATTTTTCCCCTCTAGCGTTTTGTAGCTTCAGGCTTCAAGCTACAAAACGCTCAGCTGTGAATGGGGTCTAAGAGCATATATCAAACTACAAGAAACTTATTTATAGGTCTCTATCAAACCCACCCATGGCAAAGCCTGGCAAAAAGGGCTTCAAGTTAAAAGCTTTTTTTAAACCGGGTGGATTAGTAGCATCTAATTTACATATCCACTTAAGTTCACATTGTAATAACTATTTGTTGAAATCACCGCCATGGTGCTTGGATGAAAGTGATCTAAAACTATGACCGAAATTTTGGGGAAAATTCAATTGTGTGTCAATGCAACATGTCTACCTAGTGGGACATCCGAGTCATTTGTTTGCATGGCTTTTACATGTCGGTATAACCTTTGCCATAATTGCTGGAGAGTCTTACCCACGTAGAAGCATTTACAGCTACATACAATGAGATAGACTACCCCGGGGGTTTGACAATTTGAATAAAGTTTTGGAGCATAGAGAATGCCATTTGGCAAATAGATAGTCTTTCTCGAGTCCATGTACCTACAATAGGCACACAAATCACAGGGGAACGTTCCCATTTTCTTACAGGGAAGGTATACATTAAGATGCTAGAGTGAACAGTATGTTCTATAGTAAACCACCTGTGTTAATACATTCAATTATATTTATTGTGGCCAGTGCCAACATATCTATGTACATGACAGACTCATAGTTAATTCCATGAGCTGGGCCACCAAAATGGAGATACAGCCAGCCCTCCTATACGTGGCCTGGGAACAATTGAATTAGCAGGGGGGACTGGCTTTGGCTTTGCAGCAGAATGAGTTCCATTCAATGTAGAGTGTACCAAGGAGAGCTCAGGAACCTCCCAAACAGCTGTCATAGGTCCATAAGGAAATGCTGTACATCCACCTAACCTGCTTGCTGCCACTTGTGCATAAACGATCACCAGCGAATTAGGGGGACATACAGCACAACTTCGTGACCCTTTGTTGATAGCCTATCTAGCTGGCCACTCAAACTTGTCTTTTCTTTACCATGTGGGGGCAAAGGGAGTGAGTCATATGTTCTGATTGGACAAGAGAAGCTGTCAAGGAGATGGCACTTGCTCTCCCCCGCCTCTTGCCTGTCAACTCATGTTTCTGTCCATAGCAGCGAGCAGCTGGGATTAGCATAGCTGCCCCAGTCAAAGTTGTGAGTTTGGCCCCCTGATAGGGGAAGGCCCTAGACCTGGACTTTGGGTATCTAGCGGGGTCATCTCCTGGCTCCCCACTACACAGCCCAACTAATGTGCGTCACCACAATTTCTCATATTTGGGTAGCAGTGATTTAATTCTGTATACAGAAGAAGCATCCTTGTCAACCAAGCAGATATCTCTACTGATATTTAGGTCCTGTTCACACTATGCATTACATGTGTTGGTACAATGTGGTGCCATTGATCCTGTATGACACCCTAATGCAGCACACATAAAGTGTGCATTGCAAGGCATTAACATTTGTTGCTCTGCTAAAGAATGATGTGTGCAATATTTTTTGGTAGTGCAATGCATATTTGTGGACGGGTTTATAATACACGCATGTAACATGCATTGTGGCAAAGCATGTGATAACACCAAGGATGGGGGGGGAGTGTCCCTGTCAGCTAGGCTGTACAGGACCCAATGAATTCCAATGGTGGTCCTGACCAAGGGCATAGTATTTGCTTGTTCATTTGCAAACTATGGGGGTTATTTACGAAAAGGCAAATCCACTTTGCACTACAAGTGCAAACTACAAGTGCAAACTACAAGTGCAAAGTGCACTTGAAATTGCACTGAAAGTGCACTTGTCGCTCTAGATCCGAGGGGGACATGCAAGGAAAATAAAAAACAGCATTTTAGCTTGCACATGATTGGATAATAAAATCACCAGAGCTTCCCCTCTTTTCAAATCTACCCCTGAGATTTACAGTGACTGCACTTCCAAGTACACTCTCAGTGCAATTTCAAGTGCACTTTGCACTTGTAGTTTGCACTTGTAGTGAAAATTGGATTTGCCTTTCGTAAATAACCCCCTGTGTGATCAAACATCCATATTTGTTTTTCATTATCAATTACATCTTTTATTAGACTGTATTAAAAATGTAAATTCATTGCCAAGTTTTGGCTTCGCAAAAGACTGAATTCTAGTGTTTGTTCAAACTAGTGGGTGGTTGATTGCTATGTGCAGTTTCCCATAAATGAAAAGTGGTTAAATTGGCCAGGTGTATAGAAAGCTTTACTGTTTCATGAACTGACCATGTGATCATGATTGAATAACTTTTCTTTCCTGTTATCAGTATCAAATTAATGTCAACATTGGTGTAGTGGTTAGCAGTCTCACCTAGCATTAAAATGGGTCGCTGGTTTGAATCCCAACCACAACACTACCTGCCTGGAGTTTGCATGTTCTCCCTGTGCCTGCGTGGGTTTCCTCCGGGTACTCTGGTTTCCTCCCACACTCCAAAGACATGCTGATAGGTTAATTGGCTTCTGTCCAAAATTTGGCCCTAGTGTATGAATGTGGGTTGGGGACCTTGAATAGTGGGCTCCTTGAGGGTAGGGACTGATGTGAGTGTGCAATGTATGTGTAAATTGATAGCGCTATATGGGTACCTTATATAAATAATAATATAATAGATGAGCATCTTAATGAGATGCAATGTACAGGGATAGGGATAATTGTAAACATGCACACTGACTCAGGTTGAACTGGATGGACTGGTGTCTTTATTCAACCTTACTAACTATGTAACTATGTAACATAGAAAATGCAATAAATAACTAGGTAACTACAAAGACTTTTATGACATAATCCAGCATTTTACAGTTGTCATCTTATTAAAACGTTTACAATTTGAAACTTTGAAAGTGATTTTAGTCACAGCCACAGATGCTGTAATGTTCTGAAAACAATGTCTAGGGTGTATGAATGTATGTGGGAGGCTTGCCAAAATATAGAGGTTGGCTGTTTCCTAAAAGATGTTTCTACTTTCTGACAAGTGTGCAATCATTCATACTAAACAATTTATGCAATTTAAAATAGAATGATTAACTAATATACCTTTGAAGTTAACCAAATAATGATTGATATTTATTCATTTGCAAGTTATGCTCCATTCTGTAGTTAGTGAGTTAGACTGGAGCAGTGCAGCTGTGCAAATTGCAGCTAACATACCACACACAGGGTGTGGCATGGCACACAGTGGAGATGGACACTCACTAGCAGAGGTCCATGAAGAGACCCTGCCTGCAGCCTAATACCCAGCACAGATCGATCTGGAAATGGGCAAAGAGCTAGAACAGACACTGCAGACATGTTCCAGGCGCACCACAGCTAATACTCTGGCCAGGAATATACCCGATTTGTTCAAACTACAGATGGCCTCACGTGGCTGCATGGCGGGGAACAAGATGGCGTGGACACAGGGAGAAGAGGATGACTACAGCGAGGATTCGCAATCAGCAGCAAAGGATGGATATAGGAGATACAAAGAGACAAATCTCCCCCTGACCTACGCTGACATGTCTGGTTTTGCATCCGACATAAAATCCAACTTTTCTGCAGCCATTACAGACCTTAAATCGAACTTAAAGGTCCTGATACACCCCCAAACCCCCCCCCCCCCCCCCCCGAGACACCATCTGCTGTCTGCAAAGCTTCCAGTTAAAGGAGGCTGTTAAAGGGGTTGTAAAGGTAAATGTTTTTTCACCCCCACCATCCTCTTCACTGCTCAGCCTGGCCGCTGATTGGCTGGAGTGGATGAATTGAAAGCAGCGCAGCCATTGGCTCGCGCTGCTGTCAATCACATCCAATGACGCGGAGTGCTGGGGGCGGGGCCATGTAATACAGCGAGCAGCTATAGCCGCCGGCTGTATCACGGGAGCGCGCCCGTAGGTGCTTCTCACCATGCGAGGGAGCTCGCATTAACATGAGAAGTACCTGCAGGAGGAAGCAGAGACAGCCACAGAGGGTCCCCAGAACACCAGGTTCGGGGCCACTCTATGCAAAACGAGCTGCACAGTGGAGGTAAGTATAACAAGTTTGTTATTTAAAAAAATATATATATTTGCTTTACAATCCCTTTAAGTCCAAAGCAAGGAGAAATTACAGCATTATTTTCAACGGGGAAACCATCATGCTGTTCCAGAACCTTTCACAAATAACTCTGAGGAACCACAGGGCACTCCACCCCCTGCTGGACAATTAGAGGGAAAAGGATGTGGCAGCATGGCGGGGAAAAAGATGTCGTGGACACAGGGAGAGGAGGATGACTACAGTGAGGATTCGCAATCAGCAGCAAAGGATGGAGATAGGGGATACAAACAGACAAATCTCCCCCTGACCTACGCTGACATGTCTGGCTTTGCAGCTGACATAAAATCCACCAGCCATTACAGACATTAAATCAAACCTGCTAGTCCTCACAAAGAGAGAGACTAGAGACAACGGGCAAGTACAGGGATAGAAGACTGCTCAGGCTGCAATATGTGGCCAGTGCCGGGACAAGGTCATCCAGAGCCCAGGGCAAACATGCCAAACTCCAACCCCCACCCCCAAGGTATATGAGCATTATGTGTCATCAAAAATCCCCCCCCCCCAAAAAACTGAGCACTAATCTTTTTCACCCCCCCAAGCATAAGTTCCCCCTCCTCCCAGTGCAAATCTGTTCCCCTGCTGAAAACCCCCCTCCCAGCACAAATCTTACCCACCCATCCCCTAAATTGCCCGAATTCATGTCCCCCCCCAAAAAAAATCACTCCTCCTAGCACAAATTATCTACCCCTAAAATTGCTCCCTCCCCACTGCAAATCCCTCCTTCCAGCACAAAGCACCCCAATTATTCCTCCTAGCACAAATATTCTTCCCCCATTCCTTCTCCGCCTAAATTTTAGCATACCCCCAGATTTCCCCTCCTAGAACAATACTCACTCCCTGCTGCCCCCCAAATCCCCCTTTCCGACACAAATCCCTTCCCCAGATTTCCTTGTGGTGCCCCCCCACCTCACATGATACCACAGTGCCCAGGGCAGCCGCCCCTCCTGCTCACCCCTTATTGCGGCCCTGTGTGTGGCCATCTCCCCCTCCTCTCTTTTAATTAGAAGTAAATAGACACTTGGAGGACCTAGACAACAGTAGCAGGAGGAACAATATCAGGGTGAGAGGAATCCCCAAAACTGTAGACTTGGCCCAGATCATCCCTGACCTGTAGAGAGTGTTTAACAGTCTGTTGAAAAGAAAGGAGGACACAGAAATCAAATTTGTCAGAGCTCACAGGACTGCCTGTAAAGCTTCCAGTTAAAGGAGGCTATTAAGTCCAAAACAAGGAGAAATTACAGCATTATTTTCAATGGGGAAACCATCATGCTGTTCCAGGAACTTTGTTGTACAGGACCTCTGTGCAACAAACCCTGCACAGAGAAGGAGCTCTGATCCACAAACTTTACCACACATAGTCACAGGACTGCTCATGTATGCAGGTATATCCCCCACAGCACCCAGCTATCACTGCCGGCTTAAGCCTGAGGTCACCCAAGCCCTGTGATCTAAACCCAAAGCCTAAGAAGAGAAATTTAACTTTCAGGGTCGCATGAGGAAGTTACACGCAGCTTAATAACATCAAATAATTACCTTCTCCTGCCTCCAGGGAATCAAGGATTGCTTATATTAAATATGATACCCAATTTCTAGATCTATTGTTATACTGTTATTTAACATTTATCTTTTTTCTTTAAGACAGAAAAGGTTAATGAATTTACAACCCAGTTAATGTATTGCTATGTTTCATGTTAATGGGACCATAAGCCAATTACAGGCTGGGTTTCTTCAACTATATGTCCACGATATATATTTCTTTTTACTTGACCACACGAGATATAGGAGCATAACAACTCCGAATCCACTTGGTGATAGGGTTCCGATCCCCTATAGTCAGTTGTAGTCAAGCCACATTACCACAAAGTGGACCTGGGACCGGATTTTTAGCCCCAGGCCCACTAATAAAAACAGAGGCTATTGCAGCATACTTCCATGCCCACTATTCCAAACTATATAACCTAACCTCACAACATAGACCCCCCAACATAATAGGCGACAGAACCAAGACAATACAAGACTACCCAGATCATAGCGGACTCCCGAAATTAGCAGAACCTGACATAACCCTATTAGAAGACCAGATCTCTACCATTGAGATCCAGCTCACAGCAAATGTTGTAGATGTAGCAAAGACGCAGACACCCTTGTACACATCTGGTGGCACTGTCCTCCCCTGGATTCATATTGGACTAAGGTCAGAGACCAGATCAAGCATATTACAGAGACCAAGATGGAACTCAACGCTGCCTGTTGTCTACTCCACATATCAAACATCACGCTCAAGAGATACAAAAACTCCCTAACCAAACACCTGCTGAATGCAGCCAAGGCGCTAATACCTACCCTCCATTCGAGTCCCTTCTGTATCAGACTGGCTAACCCGAGTTGCTGAAATACGTGAAATGGAAGATACATCAGCGCAAGCCACAGACAAGGTGGATAGATTCCACAATACCTGATCACCTTGGTTTACCTTCTGCTACTCAGACAGATACCAAGAGCTGAAACCAGGCAGTTAACGGATTCAAACCTCCCCGCCTCTTACTATCCTACTCTTTCCCACCTCTCTCTTGTATTTCTGTTAAATCTCCTACCCTTAGTTTGTCTGTATATAATCTCTCAAGTACACCCGAATGAATACATCAGCGAATAGACAAAATGTTTAAATTACTATGATTTAATCTTATGCCCACATGATCAACAGGTATACCCAAAGATTACATAGCAGCTCACTGCCATTCTTGTGGATTGTCATTACTCTCACAAATGAGACAACTATATATTAGAACAGCACCACAAGTTACAACAGCTAGCAGCTAAATTCCCTCACTATGTTTGTGATTCCTATACATGTTGACTGCATTCTGTATTATTGTTGATCCTTCAATAAACGTTGAATGATTAAAAAAAAAAAAAAAAAACATACCACACCATGACTTGGTTTGTATGGCACTACTACTGAAGTACTTGAGACTGTCTTTTTCCCAGAATGACCAGACACAGGTCATATATTACAAAACCTATTTCCAATTTACATATTTTAATAAACCCGTGAACAAAGGATTGGGAGTTTTGATTATTTCAAATTATTTTAAAAATTATGCTTTTTTATCCTAATGTGGATCTCCAACCAAAACTTTTTTGTAGATTAGAATGTTCAAGTTTTAGGCCCCTTTCACACTAACGTCCCGTTCAGGCCCGCCTGTCAGTTTTTCAGGCGGACCTGAACGGGTGCTCCATAGAGCTCTATGGAGCGTCGGATGTCAGCGGTGACATGTCCGCTGACATCCGACCCGCTCCGATCCGAAAAAGTGTGACGGAGGAAAAAGCTATTTTTCCATCCGTCTGCGGATCGGATCGGATGACGACGGGCACTGCGGTCCGTCGTCATCCGATCTCCCATAGGGGAGAGCGGCGCTGTGACAGGTCCGTCCCTGCACAGTGTGCGGAGACAGACCTGTCATCTCCCTGCTCAGCGGGGATCGGCGGAGTGATCCCCGCTGAGCAAACGGACATCCACGGGGCGGATCAGAACTGATCCGCCCCGTGTGAAAGGACCCTTAATTGCTGTCTGCATCCCCACCAAGCAAGATTTCCACCGCAAAACACAATAAGAAGTGAGAGTAAATCTCCTGGAAGTGGAAAGAAATGTCACATTTGAAAAATGATCACCCTAAAGGAGATGTTCCCATTGGGAGATCAGCCCCGAGTACCATTCTGGAGACAAAAATATACTGTACTGTATTTTTACATTTTCCACCACTTTTTGTCTCAGTGACCAGGAAAGGAAGCAAATCGATGACACGGGCAGCGATAAAAACTTATCAGTTTGGTGGGACTACAACTTTAAGCATTGCATTTTTGTAAACTGGAAAGGAGTCAAATTGACCCGTTTACTGTTTTAGTGGAGCTTAGGGTCTTTGTTTGCCCCTACCAGAAGAAGGTACTTTGCACGATAGCCCCATGAATATTTTTATTACTATACCGGATTTATATAGTGCCAACAGTTTGTGCAGCACTTTACAACACTAGGGCAGACAGTACAATTACAATACAAGTCAATAGATGAAGAATCAGAGGGCCCTGCCCATTAGAGCTTACCAACTATGAGGGAGGGTCAAGTGATACGAAAGAGTAATAATTATGGGGGATGAACTGATGAAGAAAATAAAAAGAACAATTGTTGGGTGGAGGCAGGGTAGGCTTCTCCGAAGAGAAAAGTTTTCAGGGATTGCCTAAAAGTAGATAGATTTGGAGATGATATTCCTGAAACATTTTTTTCACCAAGGTATGAAGAGACTATTTTGTTTTAGTACCGAGTTGGTCTTTTAAGAGGCGGCAATATTTTTGTATTTCTGGCCCCATCCTCCAAAAGGACTGCGCTGATGACAGCATACTTACTGATTACAATTTAGCAGGGGACCTCTAAACTCATAATCTTCAAGTTTATAGTTTACCAGGTCCCTTGTTATCTAGCCTGGAATCTATTCGAGAGTAATAGGGTACACGTTTTATTTTTAAAAAGGTTTTTTTTAATAACGAAAAAGATAAAAAAAAGAGTAGACTGAATTCAGCACATCAGCAAATTAAATTACTTTTTATTCATGGATATCACATTGTTCATCTCTACAAAGGATTGTAATGATCCCGCAAAAATGTTGCAGTAAAAAAAGCAACACGTTCCGAAGTAAAATGGTCCAAAATACAGCATTTAGTAATGCAAAAGGAGTGTACAGAACAACCAGCTAGATTTCAACTGAAGGTTTGCTAATGCAGGTTAGAACACAAGATTTATTGTCAAACTGCTTGCTGTTAACATTCCCGTTACCTACTGCTTCTTGTATCAACCCAATCAGTACAGGTACACTATTTAGAGTAAATAGTTTTTGCCATTTCTTATAGAGAAAACTTTAGCTTAAAAGTGCAATCCACAGTAGAAGACAACATATGTTTTATGACCAGGTACATTAAAAGAGAGGGAATGGCTTTGGAATTCTCCAGAAAAGATAATCTCCCATTGATCTTATAGCTGTATTTTGGACAACATATGAAGTAGAGCTTTATTTATTCCACCTTAAATCTTCATTTGGCACACTCAGCCTTCTCCAAGAGTCTAAGAGCTCAACTGCATTTGGCTTTAAAACATATTGGAAGCAGAACAGCATTTTGTAACAGCTTTGAATCGTAAGTATAGTTTATTGGATTAAAGCCAGACCTGTCAAGTTTCCTACTAGTCGTCCACAGATATTTTCAATCCCTCTCCTCCTTTTCCTAACATTCATTTTCTGTAGATTAGAGGCCAACCTGGAACAAATCTTTGGACATGAAGCTAGGTTGTCAACTGCAAAACTAGGACACCGAACAAATGCTTTAATACTGTGACACTGTCATTAATAACATTTGTAGTACACGCTACAGCATTTGACAGCATTCAAAGCAATCATTTAGAAATGACAGGAAGAACAAGATGAAAGGCTCTATTTTTGCTAATAAATGGAGATCTAATCTTGTTTTTAAGTTGGAATCCAGCACAATGGAATGCCTTCACCCATCTACTTTGTATACTTGAAAATGATTTGTCTGTAAGACAGAGCTAGGAGATAGCAATATGGGACAGCTCTAGAATATTAAGTTGGAGCTTTTGGAGCTTTTATAGCTGGACAAAGTATTCACATTTTGCACTAATAATTAAAGCTAAAATAGATTTTAAGGTTTGGCCTAGGCTTTATGAATAAATCATATCTTTAATTTTGGTATATACTGTAAGTGTCTACACAACGATACTTTCACAAAGAAGGGGGCCTCTTGCTCCAGTGACATCTCAGCACTTATCATGTGATAATATCAGTAAAAAACAATGTCTCTACATGCAGAACATGTTAGTCATTATTTATAATATTTATTTAAGTCCTCATTGAAATTAAGGATGAGGTTTAAGTTTGCTGCTATTATGGGTTTGCAGTGAATTCCAGGGATGTGCTCCAAACCCATGGTAGTGAAATCTTGGCTGAAAATGCATCAAGTTCCCCCTCGGAAAAAAAGGAACAACCTATATTGCAGTGCATAGTCTTTGCCCCTTGTCAGCTCAGTCACAAAGGCCACTAATTTGAAAACATTGATAACCCAGGAACCCTTCTATAAAAGGGTTTGCTCACAGCCGTAAAAATGTTAAATTGTCTGGAAAATTGGCAAAACTGAATAACAGTACCACATATACACATACACACACTTCCTTAGACTTCAGTGGGGATCACTGTAATGTTGAAGATCTTTGAATTTATAGAACATTTTATAAAACTGTTGGTGAAATTACATCAGGCAGAGCACTCATCCTCCAGGTTCATTAGACAGTAGGAGTGTTATGTGTAGTTTATGCGGGACTTTATAAAATGTAATTATGTAGCCTCAGAATCCACAGCAGGTTTCTTTGGGCCACAAATAGGAAGGCAATGTTTGTACTGTGTACTTTGTTGACCATTATTTTTTGCTACCCTGCTGCTACCCTAGACACAAACCACCACTCACTCCAACGGCAATACTCTCGACCTCATATTTTCACATCGCTGCACTCCCTGCAACCTCTCTAACACCCCCTTTCCTCTCTCTGATCACAACCTTATCTGTTTCACACTCTCCTTGTCTCCTACCTTCCATGCTGCCAACCCAGAAACCACTACTTGCAGAAACCTTCACAACCTCAACCCTTCCCTTCTTCATTCTGCTACTGATGGCCTTTATGACAAAATTGCACCCCTGTCCTGCCCAGACCCAAACCACTTCCATCTACAGCAACATGCTGCCATCTTCCCCAGACATACGCGTTCCTCCTTCTACACGCAGAACCAGGCCCCATCTGCCACAACCCTGGAAAACACATGACACCAGAAGTCTCAAGAGTCACAGCCGTATTCTTGAACGAGCATGGCGCAAATCTATGTCCCTGCAAGATTTTACCCTCTGCAAATCTGCCCTTCTCATATACAACTCCTGCCTCCACACTGCAAAACAAACCTACTACAAAACTCTCACCAAAACCTTCTCATCCAAACCTTGTCAACTCTTTTCAACCCTTAATTCCTTACTTTACCCCCCACTGCCCCCACCTACCAACTTGCTTACTGCTAAATAGATTGTCAGCCATTTCAAAAGCAATATCGACACCATTTGCAAGGAGATATCCAGCATTCAACTTCCTCCCCTACCCAACACATCTGGTCCAACACCACACTCAATATTCTCCTCCTTCTGCCCAGTTACCACCAATGAAGTTGATAAACTCCTCTCCATGGCCCACCTCACCACCTGTCCCCACACAATTACTGCGACCACCTTCCCACTCTATCCTAAACTCCCTAACCCACATCTTCAACCTCTCCCTCTCCTCGGGCACCTTTCCTTCCCTGCTCAAACATGCCAAGGTTACCCCCATACTTAACAAAACCCTCACTAGACCCCACCTGTCTGAATAACTTAAGACCCATCTCCCTGCTCCCATTTGCCTCCAAGCTCATCGAACGCCTTGTCCATGATGGTAAACAACCTTCTCGACCCCCTACAGCAGGGGTATGCAATTAGTGGACCTCCAGCTGTTGCAGAACTACAATTCCCATGAGGCCTAGCAAGACTCTTAGAGCCACAAGCATGACAGCTAGAGGCAGAGGCATGATGGAACTTGTAGTTTAGCAACAGCTGGAGGTCCGCTAATTGCATATCAATGCCCTACAGTTTGGCTTTCGTCCACAACATTCCACTGAAACTGCCCTACTAAAACTCCCCAATAACCTACTAACTGCTAAAACCAATGGCCATTACTCCATACTCATACTCTTAGACCCCTCTGCTGCCTACGACACAGTTGACCACCTGCTCCTCCTCAGCAAACTACGCTCCCTTGGCCTCTCTGACTCTGCTTTATTCTGGTTCTCCTCCTACCCATCTCAGTGCACTTTCAGTGTCACTTACAACTCCATCTCCTCTGCGCCTCTTCCTCTCTCTGTTGGGGTACCCCAAAGCTCTGTCCTTGGGCCACTCCTATTCTCGTTCTATACTACTTTCCTAGGCCAGTTGATAACCTCCCATGGCTTCCAATACCACCTCTACACCGATGACACTCAGATCTATCTCTCCACTCCTCAACTCACCCCCTCGATCTCCTCATGGATCTCAAACTTACTTAATGACATAACGATATGGATGTCACACCACTTTCTCAAACTCAGTCTTTCTAAAACTGAGCTTGTAATACAGTCATGGCAGAAATTGTTGGCACCCCAGAAATTTTTCCAGAAAATCAAGTATTTCTCACAGAAAAGTATTGCAGTAACACATGTTTTGCTATACACATGTTTATTCCCTTTGTGTGTATTGGAACAAAACAAAAAAAAAAAAAAAGGGAGGAAAAAAAAAGCAAACTGGACATAATGCCACACAAAATTCCACAAAACGGGCTGGTCAAAATTATTGGCACCCTTTCAAAATTGTGGATAAATAAGATTGTTTCAAGCATGTGATGCTTCTTTAAACTCACCTGGGGCAAGTAACAGGTGGGGGAAATATAAAAATCACACCTGAAAGCAGATAAAAAGGAGAGAAGTTCACTTAGTCTTTGCATTGTGTCTCTGTGTGTGCCACACTAAGCATGGACAACAGAAAGAGGAGAAGAGAACTGTCTGAGGACTTGAGAACCAAAATTGTGGAAAAATATCAACAATCTCAAGGTTACAAGTCCATCTAGATCTAGATTTACCTTTGTCCACAGTGTGCAACGTTAAGAAGTTTGCAACCCATGGCACTGTAGCTAATCTCTCTGGCCGTGGACGGAAGAGAAAAATTGATGAAAGGTTGCAACGCAGGATAGTCTGAATGGTGGATAAGCAGCCCCAAACAAGTTCCAAAGAAATTCAAGCTGTCCTGCAGGCTCGGAGAGCATCAGTGTCAGCGTGAATTATCCGTCGACATTTAAATGAAATGAAACGCTATGACAGGAGACCCAGGAGGACCCCACTGCTGTCACAGAGACATAAAAAAGAAAGACTAAATCCTTCTGGGAAAATGTCTTGTGGACAGATGAGACCAAGATAGAGCTTTTTGGTAAATCACATCATTCTACTGTTTAAAGAAAACGGAATGAGGCCTACAAAGAAAAGAACACAGTACCTACAGTGAAATATGGTGGAGGTTCAATGATGTTTTGGGGTTGTTTTGCTGCCTCTGGCACTGGGTGCCTTGAATGTGTGCAAGGCATCATGAAATCTGAGGATTACCAAAAGGATTTTGGGTCGCACTGTAGAGCCCACTGTCAGAAAGCTGGGTTTGTGTCCGAGATCTTGGGTCCTCCTGCAGGACAATGACCCCAAACATTCGTCAAAAGCACTCAGAAATGGATGGCAACCAAGATTGCTGGAGAGTTCTAAAGTGGCCAGCAATGAGTCCAGATCTAAATACCATTGAACACCTGTGGAGAGATCTTAAAATTGCTGTTGGGAAAAGGTGCCCTTCCAATAAGAGAGACCTGGAGCAATTTGTAAAGGAAGAGTGGTCCAAAATTCTGGGTGAGAGGTGTAATCCCTTGTATACATGGTAGGAAATTCCCACTGAAAATTTCCGTTCACACTGTGTTTTTGGATAATCCGACCGTGTGTGGGCTCCATCGGACTTTTTCCGTCAGAATATCCGACCAACAAAGTTTGAGAGCTGGATATAAAATTTTCCGACAACATGGTCCGATTGGACTTTGTCCGATCGTTTGTAGAAAATTTTGATCGGACAAAGTGCCACGCATGCTCAGATCAAATTACGAGACCAAAGCTATTGGCTACTAGCCGCAACGTAGTCCCGTCGCAACAAACAAACATCATCACATTCTGAAAATCCTTTTTCCCCAACAACTTTGTCCTACCGTGTGTATTCAACACCAGTTTCGGACAAAATCCATCAGAAAAAAAATCAGACGGATTTTGTTGTCGAAATGTCCGACCGTGTGTACAAGGGCTTAGAAGCTTATTGATGGTTATAGGAAGCAACCGATTTCAGTTATTTTTTCCAAAGGCTGTGCAACCAAATATTAAGTTAAGGGTGCCAAAAATTTTGACCAGCCCATTTTTGGAGTTGTGTGTGACATTATGTCCAATTTGCTTTTTTTCCCCTCCTTTTTTTGTTTTGTTCCAATACACACAAAGGGAAAAGTATAGCAAAACATGTGTTACTGCAATACTTGATTTTCTGGAAAAATTTCTGGGTTGCCAACAATTTCGGCCATGACTGTATTTCCTCCTTCCCAGTCCCCCCCCCCATCCCCCCCATGACTTCACCATTAAGATCAACAGCACAACCATTGGTCCCTCCACACATGCCAGGGTGCTGAGTGTAATCCTTGACTCTGACCTCTCCTTCAGCCCCCACATCCAATCACTGGCTAAATCCTGGCACCTTAACCTTCGCAAGATATCCAGAATTTGACCTTTCCTGACTAATGGCAAGACAAAGCTTTTTCACTCCTTAATTATTTCCCGCCTTGACTACTGCAACTGTTTCCTTAATGGCCTACCCTTACACAGGTTATCCCCCCTCCAGTCTATTATGAATGCTGCTGCTAGATTAATACACCTTACTAATCGATCCGGGACTGCTGCCCCTCTCTGCCAATCCCTTCACTGGCTTCCCCTACCCCACTGTATAAAATTCCAAATGCTAACCACAATCTACAAGGCCATCCACAACATTGCCCCCAGCTACATCACCAACCTCATCTGCAGATACCACCCAAATCGTCCCCTCCGCTCCTCCCAGGACCTCCTGCTCTCTAGCTCCTTTGTTACCTTCTCTCATGCTTGCCTTCAGGACTTCTCCAGAGCCTCTCCCATCCTCTGAAATTCCCTGCCCTGGTATATCCTATCAGTCCCTAACCTGTCCATCTTTAGGAGATCCCTGAAAACTCACTTATTCAGGGAAGCCTATCCCACAACCACCTAACTGTCCCTGAGCCACCCCCCCCATCAAATCATTCCCCGCATCTATTACCTTTTGTACCACCACCCCCTCCCTTTAGAATGTAAGCTCTACGAGCAGGGCCCTCCTTTCCCTTCTGTATTGAACTGTATTGTAATTGTGCTGTTCCTCCTCTACATTGCACAGCGCTGCATAAACTGTTGGTGCTATATAAATCGTTAATAACACTAATAATAATCCCCTTCTGCAGTTCAGAGATAAGAGCCTGTCACATTTATTAACCTGCATGTATGTAAGGCTGGCCATACATGGTTCCTGCTGAACCAGCTCAGATTCAAACAGTTAATGGGCAGGTTGCATGTACCAAGTTGATCGATTGATCAACTTGGGTACATCCAGCCTGTCGGATTCTCTTATAGTTATCTTTAGTGGCTGACATAGCCACTAGCGATAATGACTGTCTACTCCTGCAGAGAAGGATTCCCCGACCTGCTCCCACGCTGGCAGAAGACATTTGCTGATTTCCCTATCAGCACTGTCTGTGTTGATGGGGAAATCAGGTAAAATTACTTCATGTAACCCATGGTGGCAGGAAAGATTTTTGCACTGTATGACATGCCCAAGTGTTTGGGACAAAGAATTATCAAACAATTACATCAAATCTGTCTAGAGTCTCTGTACAAATACCAGATTACTATTAAGCCACAGTATGCTATTGATTGTCCTTGGACCTGTCTGTTGCAATCACAGAAAATAAAGCTATATCAGGGTTTGGTTGTTTCTGATTGACTTGACAAGCATTCAGTAAAAGCTCATTCCTCTAATGAAATTTCTAAAAACATTTGATTTGAGCAGGATCATTTGCAGCAAAAATGTATTGTTATAGGGCCTGATATATTAAAATGAAATGCACACTAGCAAGGAGAAATCACAAATGAAGATATTTGACATAATTATCTTGCAGTTTTTTTTTTTTATATGCATGCAGACCTTTGCACACCCAATAAACATAAATCCCGATCTGCTATGGTTTACAATAATTTTCAATGCATATGTTGTATTCCCAGTTTTCAATATCAAAATAAAGACTTTTCTGACACAGTGATGCAACATCATGCAGTGCACCAAAATAATAATTTTGCACTATTTACATTGAGTTTATATGAAACTGTAGACCAGTAAGACTGATTAACCACTTGAGATCCGCACTATAGCCAAATGACGGCTACAGCGCGGATCTCCTTTTCCGGGACGACGTCAATAGACGTCGTCCCGTGCACGAGCGGCGCGATCTGTGATCGGCGAGTCTACGAGACTCGCCTGATCACCGATCCGTGCAAGGGGTCGATCCCGACCCCTTATCACGTGATCAGCTGTCAGCCAATGACAGCTGATCATGTGATATAACGGAGCCGGTAATCGGCTATTATTCCTCCTCGCGCTGACAGCGCGAGGAGAAAAAAAAAAAGCCGATCACCGGCGGCCGTGATCGGGACATCAGTCCCGATCATGGCCAGCCCTGCTAGTGCCCACCTGCCCCCTGCCAGTGCTACAATAGAAAAAAATAAAGGACCCCCCGTCAGTGCCACCCAGCAGTGCCCATAGTGCCACCCAGCAGTGCCCACAGTGCCACCCAGCAGTACCCACAGTCTGCCTCAACATAGGTGCTGCACCCCAGTGCCACGTATCCGTGCCCATCAGTGTCATCTACCAGTGCCCAGCAGTGCCGTCCATCAGTGCCACCTATCAGAGCCATCTATCAGTGCCCATCCGTGCCACCCATCATGCCACCTTATCTGTGCCCATCAGTGCCGCCTTATCTGTGCCCATTAGTGCCGCCTTAACTATGCCTATCAGTGCAGCCTATCAGTGCCCACCAATGCAGCCCATCAGTGCCCACCAATGCAGCCCATCAGTGCCCACCAATGCAGCCCATCAGCGCCCACCAATGCAGCCCATCAGCGCCCACCAATGCAGCCCATCAGCGCCCACCAATGCAGCCCATCAGCGCCCACCAATGCAGCCCATCAGCGCCGCCTCATCAGCGCACTTCAATGAAGGAGAAAAATGACCTGTTTGCAAAATTTTCAAACAAACTATTAAACATGATTTTTTTTTTTGCATCTTTTTTTGTTTGTTTAGCAAAAAATAAAACTCTGAGCTGTAATTAAATACCACCAAAAGAAAGCTCTATTTGTGGGAAAAAAAAAATTATAAAAAATGTCATTTGGGTACAGTGTTGTATGCCCGCGCAATTGTCATTAAAGTGCATCAGCGCTGAAAGCTGAAAAGTGGTCTGGGACCGAGGGGGGGTTTAAGTGCCCAGTAAGCAAGTGGTTAATGTATGTGTGAATTTGTCAAAAGTATTCTGAGGAATAGTCATAACATATTGTGAAAAGCAATCTTATAACAAAGAATCCAAAACATTTTATAAATGAAAAGTTGGATCAGACATGAACACTTTTTAGAGTAAATTCAAATATGATATTGGAACTGTTACTGGTGAAACAGCCTATGTTCTTCATAATTGCCCCTAAAGGAGTTAAAGATGCAAGGACCAGGAATAACTATTTCTACAAGGCCAACTGTATCATTATGCTCTGGGCACAGTTTTAGAAAATAGCTGGATTTCAGAAATGACAAGAGCTAAATATAGTTAACTCTTCACTTACCTCCCATTGCACTATCCAAAGAAGTTTTCAGAAGTTTTCTATTAAACGTTAGATTATATATTTTGTTATTTTTAAATGTAACACATTCAAAACAAGCTCGAGTTAGCAGTGACATATTAGAGAGATTGGTGTTGGGACCAATTATTTTTTCATTTTATTTCTAATAATTTTGTGGGTGAAATAGAAATGTTGTCATTTTTATTGATGACATAGACTAACAGTATGAAGATTGAAGAACAATTAAAAGCTGAAATTTGGATAAAATGCACAAAGATTGGTACTTACTGTATATTTAATGGGAAGTGTTCCTTGTGCTGGTGTAGTCTGGCTTATGCCCTGTACACACGACCGGACTTTCCGGCAGAAAAGGTCAGACAGAATCATTCTGTCGGACATTCCGATCGTCTGTGGGCTTCATCGGACTTTTTCTTTCTAAAATTCTAATGGACCTAGAACATGTTTCAAATCTTTCCGCCGGAACAAGTTCCTATCGAGAAAACCACTCGTCTGTATGCTGTTCCGACGGACCAAAAACGAAGCAAGCGCAGCTATTGGCTACTGGCTATTGAACTTCCTTTTTCTAGTCCCATCATACATCATCACGTTCTAAACTATCGAACTTTGGTGTGATTATGTGTGGTCAAGTCCATTTTGCCGGAACTACGTCGAAAAGTCCTTCAGAGTTCAGCCCAATGAGAAGTCCGCTCATGTGTACACGGTATTAGTTGAAATCCAAAGTCCTCTGCTCCTCCCATATCCCAGCAGCTGTAATATTCTGGTGCTGTGGAGGTTAATACATGCACGAAACCTGTCACATCAAGAGTGTTGAAGATGTCCATCTTCTTCTCCATTCATAGAAGGTGTTCTATAGCTTATATAAATGAAAAGCAATTTATGAATGGAAGACAGGCAGATAAAGGAAATGTCCACATCATCCATTCATAGAGCACTTTTCCACTGGTTTTCACAGAGGAGAAACACAACAAGTGTGCTGGTGACAGTGCAGTCTTTGTGCTGGGGCATGCAAAGGAATACACGCCAGTACGAACACATGTGCGGGACAACAAAAAGACCACCTCCTTGATGCCTCAAATATGCATTACATCTTTGTTGTTTGACAGAATCCCTGATGAACACTGATAACATCTTGGTGCATGAAAAATGTTTTAGGCCTTTAATAAATGATAAAATGTTTGTCTTTTAATATATTTGGTCCACTTAACATTTATAAAATATCAGGTGTTAAAATACTTTTTTCAATTCAATAAGCATGTTGTAAAGGCACAAATAGCATTCCATTATCTTCTTAGACAATACAATGTGTTCAGATTAGATGTTCAAGCTCTTGAGCTGTGTGTCTTTTGGTATTCGAATAAAATAATTGCAACTATGCATTCAAACACTGGAGTGTCGGGTATTTGTTTAATATCCAGTGCCTGTTATTGCTATCATCATATCTTGTGCACATACCGTACATATCTGTGTTTACTGTCCTTCAAGCTCACAATATTTCTATTAGTTTTGTATGACTCAGACAGGGAAGGTGGTCAGTTGAGGTAACATCCCAAAGCAAAGCTTTGACTAATAATTCTAGATACAATTATTGCAATATTATTATTAGCCCTGAACATAAGTCATTGAAAGGTAACACTGAAATTTAGGATTTCAAGCTTGTATGTACAGTATCTCACAAAAGTGAGTACACACCTCAAATTTTTGTAAATATTGTATTATATATCTTTTCATGTGACAACACTGATTGACACTTTTCTACAATGTAAAGTAGTGAGCGTACAGATTGTAAAACAGTGTAAATTTTCGGTCCCCTCAAAATAATTCAATACACAGCCATTCATGTCTAAACAACTGACAACAAAATTGAGCACACCCCTATTAGCCATTTTCCCTCCCCGGTGTCATGTGGCTCTGAGAATCTGAAAAAAAGAATTGTTGCTCTACATAAAGACGGCCTAGGACAGCGGTCAGGAACCTATGGCTCGCGAGCCAAATGTGGCTCTTTTGATGGCCACATCTGGCTCTCGCCTCTCAATCAGCAGATCACGTGGAGTGCCGATCCGCGGATTGAGCCCATAGGAAAGGCCGTGGCTTCAGCCTAGCTCCAGAGCGGTGGACATCTTGGTACATCCGGTGACGGCCTAGGTGAGCGGCAAGCTGACGTCATCATCACCCGCCTCAGCTGCTCGTGGATCTGCCTGCTTGTGTAGTGGTAAGCAAGCAGACAGTCATAGGGGATATGTGGATATTACAGTGGGGTAGATGTGTGGTGATGTGGATATTACAGTGTGGGAGATGTGTGCAGATGTGGATATTACAGTGGGAAGATGTGGATATTACAGTGTGCAGATGTGGATATTACAGTGAAGAGATGTGGATATTACAGTGAAGAGATGTGGATATTACAGTGAAGAGATGTGGATATTACAGTGAAGAGATGTGGACATTACAGTGGGGGGAGATGTGGATATTACAGTGGGGGGAGATGTGTGGATATGTGGACATTACAGTGGGGGAGATGTGGTCATTACAGTGGGGGAGATGTGGTCATTACAGTGGGGGAGAAGTGGTCATTACAGTGGGGGAGAAGTGGTCATTACAGTGGGGGAGAAGTGGGGGGATGTGGACATTACAGTGGGGGGAGATGTGGGCATTAGTGGGGGGGTGACGTGGATATTACAGTGGGGGAGATGACGTGGATAGTCTGGACTGGACTGTAAAGTGGGGAAGATGATGACATTACAGTTATAATTAAGCGAAATTACGATCACGTTTAGCGGATGGAAGTATCAACGCCTGCATGAAGCTTAACCTCACCACGTATCAACCAGACTACAAAGCCATCAGCAAAACCATGCAGCACCAGAAGTCGCATTAATGGTAAGAAGTACTTTATTCATCATTGGTTAGCAACAGCATAACAACGTTATTAAAAATAATTCAGAGGTCATGTTATGTTTGGCAACTTTGCCGTATTTCTTTGCTCTGTGATTTATGCCTTGATAAAGAACACCTGATTGTTTAATTCAGAGACATGTTGTATGTTAAAAGTGTTGGTCTTACATAAAATGCACACATTTACTTGTTTTTAGTTTTAAACATATTGTATGGCTCTCACGGAATTACATTTTAAAATATGTGGCGTTCATGGCTCTCTCAGACAAAAAGGTTCCCTACCCCTGGCCTAGGCTATAAGAAGATTGCCAAGACCCTGAAATTGAGCTGCAGCACAGTGGCCAAGACCATACAGCGGTTTAACAGGACAGGTTCCACTCGGAACAGGCCTTGCCATGGTCGACCAAAGAAGTTGAGTGCACGTGCTCAGCGTCATATCCAGAGGTTGTCTTTGGGAAATAGACGTTTGAGTGCTGCCAGCATTGCTGCCTAGGATGAAGGGGTGGGGGGGGTCAGCCTGTCAGTGCTCAGACCATACGCCACACACTACATCAAATTGGTCTGCATGGCTGACCTCCCAAAAGGAAGCCTCTTCTAAAGATGATGCACAAGAAAGCCTGCAAACAGTTTGCTGAGGACAAGCAGACTATGGATGACTAGAACCATGTCCAAGATAAACCTATTTGGTTCAGATGGTGTCAAGCATGTGTGGTGGCAACCAGGTGAGGAGTACAAAGACAAGTTTGTCTTGCCTACAGTCAAGCATGGTAGTGGGAGTGTAATGGTCTGGGGCTGCATGAGTGCTGCCGACACTGGGGTGGTACAGTTCATTGAGGGAACTATGAATGCCAACACACACTGTGACATACTGAAGCATAGCATGATCCCCTCCCTTCAGAGACTGGGTCGCAGTGCAGTATTCTAACATGATAATGACCCCAAACACACCTCCAAGACGACCACTGCCTTGCTAAAATAGCTGAGAGTAAAGGTGATGGACTGGCCAAGCATGTCTCCAGACCTAAACCCTTTCGAGCATCTGTGGGGCATCCTCAAATGGATGGTGGATGAGCGTAAGGTCTCTAACATCCACCAGCTCCTTTACCTCATTATAGAGGAGTGGAAGAGGACTCCAGTGGCAACTTGTAAAACTCTGGTGAACTCCATGCCCAAGAGGGTTATGGCAGTGCTGGAAAATAATGGTGGCCACAAAAAATATTGGCACTTTGGGCCCAATTTGGACATTTTCACTTAGGCCCCTTTCACACTTATGCAACTTTTCCTGTGACTTGGGACTTCAAAGTCGCATGAAAAGTCATTCCCCATGATTTCCAATGATAAGCAATCATATTTGTGCGTCTTCAAGTCATGCCGACTTCAAAGTAGTCCCTGTACTACTTTGGTCCGACTTTCATGCAAGTTGAGGCCCATAGACCTCAAGTTTACACAGGCTATCCCTGAAATCACGTTGCAATCGTGTTGAAATCACGGCAAAGTCGTGGCCAGAAAATTGCGGTAAACTGTGAAAGGGGCTTAGGGGTGTACTCACTTTTGTTGCTAGCGGTTTAGATATTAATGGCTGTGTGTTGAGTTATTTTGAGGGGACAGCAAATTTACGCTGTTATACAAGCTGTACACTCACTACTTTACACTGTAGCAAAGTGTAATTTCTTCAGTGTTGTCACATGAAAAGATATAATAAAATATTTACAAAAATGTGAGGGGTGTACTCACTTTTGTGAGATACTGTAGCTATGGGATAAAGGCTTGGTAGGCACTTAACCACTTCCCGACCGCCGCACGACGATGTACGTCGACAGAATGGCACGGGCAGGCATAAGGGGTTACATGTACGTCTTTGCCTGCCCGCGGGTCGGGGGCCCGATCGGGCCCCCGCCCGGTGCCTGCGGCGGTCGGTATTCGTTCGGGAGCGATCCCGGACGAGGGGACGGCCATTCATTCATGGCCACCCCCTCGCGATCGCTCCCGACGAATGAAAATGCTCCGTGACATCACTTCCTCTCCTGTAATGTAAACACAGGAGAGGAAGTGATGTATTCTCTCCTCCGTGTCGGTATTTTTCGTTCCGACACAGAGGAGAGAGGATCGGTGAGTTGCACCAACACGACACTACACAGTAGAACATGCCAGGCACACTCACACCCCCCCCGATCACCCCCCCCAATTACCCCTGCCCCCCAGTCACAGTGACACCAATGTCATTATTTATTTATTTTTATTTTTTTGCATTGGTGTCATTTGTGACTGTAATAACTGTTAGGGCAGTTAGGGTTAGCCCCCTTTAGTTCTAATGTACCCCCCTAACCCCCCCAATAAAGGTTTAACCCCGTGATCACCCCCCGTCGCCAGTGTCACTAAGGCTGGGTTCACATTGCAGCGGTTTATGAGAACGAATGTGATTCGCACCGCACTGCAGTGCAAATCACATCCGATCTCTGTGTGATTCGAGTTCAGCCATACAGATAGTATGGCTGAATTCGCGCCGCACCCGCCGCAAATTCGCACGGGACCCTTTTTTTGGCCCGCAGCAGAATCGGATCGCATGGGTGTTCACACCATGCGATCCGAGTTTGCAGATCGCACTGCGATATGCAAACTGATCTGGGGGTGTCATTAACATTTCACTGACACTCCCAGCAGTTCGCATAGGGCAGTGTGAACTGCCGCCGGGAGGCATGCGATGCGGGAACCCGCCGCGGATTCGTGGCGTTCCCGCATCGCTCCAGTGTGAACCCAGCCTAATAAGCGATCGTTTTTCTGATCGCTGTATTAGTGTCACAGGTGACGCTAGTTAGGCAGGTAGGTATTTAGGTTCGCCGCAGCTTTTTATAGCGCCAGGGACCCCCATATACTACCGCATAAAGCCCCCTGATTGCCCCCTAGTTAACCCTTTCACCAGTGATCACCATATAACTGTTACAGGTGACGCTGGTTGGTTAGTTATTTTTTTATAGTGTCAGGGCACCCGCCATTTATTACCTAGTCTCACTAGTGTACCCATAAATTTAGGGGTGTCTACTTTCCAAAATGGGGTCATTTGGGGGGGGTTTGTGCCATCTTGGCATTTTATGGCCTTCAAAACTGTAACGCCCTTAGAAAGCCTGAAGGCGGTGCTTGGTTTTCAGGGCCCCGTACGCGGCTAGGCTCCCAAAAAGTCCCACATATGTGGTATCCCCGTACTCAGGAGAAGCAGCAGAATTTATTTTGGGGTGTCATTTCACATATGCCCATGGCATGCGTGAGCAATATATCATTTAGTGACAACTTTGTGAAAAAAAAAAAATTAAAGTTTGTAATTTTCCCGCAACTTGTGGCAAAATATAAAATATTCCATGGACTCAAAATGCCTCTCAGCAAATAGCTTGGGGTGTCTACTTTCTAAAATGGGGTCATTTGTGGGGGTTTTGTGCCATCTTGGCATTTTATGGCCTTCAAAACTGTAATAGGTAGTGAGGAGTGAAGTCAAATATTTACGCCCTTAGAAAACCTGAAGGCGGTTCTTGGTTTTCGGGGCCCCGTACGCGGCTAGGCTCCCAAAAAGTCCCACATATGTGGTATCCCCGTACTCAGGAGAAGCAACAGAATTTATTTTGGGGTGTCATTTCACATATGCCCATAGCATGTGTGAGCAATATATCATTTAGTGACAACTTTGTGAAAAAAAAATAAAAAAAAATTTTTTTGTCATTATTCAATCGCTTGTGGCAAAAAAATAAAATATTCAATGGGCTCAACATGCCACTTATCAATTTCCTTAGGGTGTCTACTTTCCAAAATGGGGTCATTTGGGGGGGGGGGGTTTGTACTGCCCTGCCATTTTAGCACCTCAAGAAATGAGATAGGCAGTCGTAAACTAAAAGCTGCGTAAATTCCAGAAAACGTACCTTAGTTTGTAGATGTGACAACTTTTGCGCAAACCAATAAATATACAATTATTGACTTTTTTTTTACCAAAGACATGTGGCTGAATACATTTTGGCCTAAATGTATGACTAAAATTGAGTTTATTGGATTTTTCTAATAACAAAAAGTAGAAAATATCATTTTTTTTCAAAATTTGCGGTCTTTTTACGTTTATATCGCAAAAAATAAAAATCGCAGAGGCAATCAAATACCATCAAAAGAAAGCTCTATTTGTGGGAAGAAAAGGACGCAAATTTTGTTTGGGTACAACATTGCATGACCGCGCAATTACCAGTTAAAGCAGCGCAGTGCCAAATTGTAAAAAGACCTCTGGTCATTTACCAGCAAAATGGTCCGGTCTGAAAGTGGTTAAAATAAGTCTCAACATTTCTTCGAAATAAGATTTTTTTTTTGGTAACTGAGAAAAGTTATAGAAATGCACTTATGAGTGCAAATCACGGCCACCGGCTGAGCATATGCAGAATATAAAGTTATTTTTGTCAAAGGGATGATCTACTAGAGTCTTACACACCTTACACTAGGTATGAGCTTCGAGTTCGAGTCGAACTCATGTTCTACTCGAACATTGCCTGTTCGCCTGTTCAGCGAACAGGGAACAATTTGGGCTGTTCGCAGCAAATTCGAAAAGCCGGAACACCCTATACAAGTCTATGGGAGAAATCTAAAGTGCTAATTTTAAAGGGTAATATGCAGGTTACTGTCCTAAAAAGTGTTTGGGGACCCGGGTCCTGCCCCAGGGGACATGGATCAATGCAAAAAAAAGTTTTAAAAACGGCCGTTTTTTCAGGAGCAGTGATTTTAATAAATGATTAAAGTGAAACAATAAAAGTGTAATATTCCTTTAAATTTCGTAGCTAGGGGGTATCTATAGTATGCCTGTGAAGGGGCGCATGTTTCTGGTGCTTAGAACTGTCCCTGCACAAAGTGTCCTTTGTGCAGGAAAAAAAGTCTTTTAAAATCACTTGCGGCTATTGTCGGGTCCCGTAATACAGAGAACACTCAATGAGTATTCTCTGCATTCGCCGACAATTCATTCATTCATTGATAAAAAAAAAATAAAAAAAAAAAAAAAGCGTGGGGTTCCCCTAAATTCAATTACCAGGCCCTTCAGGTCTGATATGGATATTAAGGGGAACCCCGCATCAAATTAAAAAAAAAAATTGACGTGGGGGTCCCCCTAAAAATCCATATCAGACCCTTTATCCGAGCACGCAACCTGGCAGGCCGCAGGAAAAGGGGGGGGGGACGAGAGAGCGGCCCCCCCTCCCTCCTGAACCGTACCAGGCCACATACCCTCAACATTGGGAGGATGCTTTGGGGGTCTGTGACCCCTCAAAGCACCTTGTCCCCATGTTGATGAGGACAAGGGCCTCATCCTCACAACCCTGGCCGTTGGTTGTGAGGGTCTGCGGGCGGGGGGCTTATCAGAATCTGGAAGCCCCCTTTAACAAGGGGACCCCCAGATCCCGCCCCCCCCTGTTTGAAATGGTAAGGGGGTACAAAAGTACCCCTACCATTTCACAAAGAAAGTGTCAAAATGGTTAAATAAGACAAACACACTTTTGAAAAATTCCTTTATTAAAAATAAAAAAATAAAAGATTCCAGCGGTGCTAATCCACTCTTGCTATCCAGCGACGGGTCTCCGGGGTCCAGCGATGGATGATCATATCCAGCGACGGGGGATCTCTCAGTCCAGCGCTGTCCATACATCCTTCTTCTGTCTCCACTCCGGAGACACTGCAGAGATCTCAGCGCTGACGTTTCTTATATTAGGAGGGCGGGCCACTCGTCACCTGACCCCGCCCCCTCTGACGCTGGTGAAGGGAGCCAGGGGTTCTCCAGTGACGCATGGGTGACCCCGCCCCCCTCTGATGTAACGGAAACCTGCGTTACATCAGAGGGGGCGGGGTCACCCACACGTCACTGGGGAACCCCTGGCTTCCCTCTCCAGCGTCAGAGGGGCGGGGTCAGGTGACGGGTGGCCCCGCCCTCCTAATATAAGAAACGTCAGCGCTGGGATCTCTGCAGTGTCTCCGGAGTGGAGACAGAAGAAGGATGTATGGACAGCGCTGGACTGAGAGATCCCCCGTCGCTGGATATGATCTGGGGGTCCCCTTGTTAAAGGGGGCTTCCAGATTCTGATAAGCCCCCCGCCCGCAGACCCTCACAACCAACGGCCAGGGTTGTGAGGATGAGGCCCTTGTCCTCATCAACATGGGGACAAGGTGCCTTGAGGGGTCACAGACCCCCAAAGCATCCTCCCAATGTTGAGGGTATGTGGCCTGGTACGGTTCAGGAGGGAGGGGGGGCCGCTCTCTCGTTCCCCCCCCCCCCTTTTCCTGCGGCCTGCCAGGTTGCGTGCTCGGATAAAGGGTCTGATATGGATTTTTAGGGGGACCCCCACGTCAATTTTTTTTTAATTTGACACGGGGTTCACCTTAATATCCATGTCAGACCTGAAGGGCCTGGTAATTGAATTTAGGGGAACCCCACGCTTTTTTTTTTTTTTCAATCAATGAATGAATTGTCGGCTAATGCAGAGAACACTCATTGAGTGTTCTCTGTATTACGGGACCCGACAATAGCCGCAAGTGATTTTAAAAGACTTTTTCCTGCACAAATGACACTTTGTGCAGGGACAGTTCTAAGCACCAGAAACATGCGCCCCTTCACAGGCATACTATAGACACCCCCAGCTACGAAATTTAAAGGAATATTACACTTTTATTGTTTCACTTTAATCATTATTAAAATCACTGCTCCTGAAAAAACGGCCGTATTTAAAACTTTTTTTTGCATTGATCCATGTCCCCTGGGGCAGGACCCGGGTCCCCAAACACTTTTTAGGACAGTAACCTGCATATTACCCTTTAAAATGAGCACTTTAGATTGTGAACGTTCGAGTCCCATAGACTTTAATAGGGTTCTAAAGTTCACACGAAGTTTAGGTCTGTTCGCAGGTTCTGGTGCGAACCGAATAGGGGGGTGTTCGGCTCATCCCTAACTTACACTAAGGTTCTGTGACAGCCGACACTCTAGTCCTCTTCATCCTGTCCCAGAATGTGTCACGGACTTCAACATCATCATGTATAGTGCAAAACCAGTGGTAGTGTCACGATCTGGAGTCAGGCTCAGAGGCCAGTAGCTATAGCAGCAGAGCAGATATTCACACAGGTCACCCTGGCTGATGACACGGGTTCACCTAAGGTGTGGGGTCTAAGCACTAACCGGTATTCACCAGAGCTCCCAAAGGTGGAGATGGGCTTGGCTGCGTGTTAGTGCCAGGTCGCGGTCCTCAGGCTAGCCCCACCAGGAGGTGAGCAAGCCGGGGGTCTGGTAGCAGATATAGCAGGTAGGGATCAAGCAGAAGCGTAGTTGAGAAACAAGCCAAAAGTCGGTAACAAATAGTTGCAGGTTGGGATTCAGCAGAAGCGTAGTCCAGGAACAAGCCAAATGACGGTAACGAGTTGTAGCGAGGATACGGTCGGCAGCAGGAGACATAGGAGCAAGATATTGGCTGGTGAAGGCACAATATTCTGGCAATCAGGAAGTGCAGAGACATGGCTTAAATCAGGAAGTTCATGGGAGGGGCAAAGGGTTCAAGGTTCAAGGCAAACAAGATTCAAGACAAGATCACTCAAGGAATTGTCCAAGGAGCTGTCCAAGGAGCTGTCCAAGGAGCTGTCCAAGGAGCTGTCCAGCATTCCAGGTGGCTCAGCAAGCAGAGTCACTGCCAAACACACCAGAGGTCCCAGGTTCAAGCCCACGTCCTAACAGGTAGGCTCTGGCCCTGAATTGTATGTGACAACATTAATGATAGGGTGGCAACAAAGCCAGTTAAAGAGCAGCAATAAGAGGGGATTTGTGGGACTGATCAACGCAACTGGAGCTGGTGTGTGTGGGGAGCAGAGGAGGGAGCTGTGGAGATTTTCTGAGTGTGAGATCATCCCCCTAAAGGATGAGTTCACCTTTGCAACATGTTACACCTGTACTTAGAATATAACATGTAACATGTTACAGTGCAGCACATGCCAGCACCAACCACTACCACCCTCCATGACAGTGGACAGAGGGTCATTTTTTTTCTGCACCTGCTTTCACAATTTAAAAACAGAACAACCTTGGTCAGGGTCATGTCATTAATGCACAGAGTTCTGTGCATGAATGAACTACAAGTACCGTCATCCACCATGGCATGCAGCTTGTAGTTCTCAGTGAACTGCACTAGTGAACACTCTCATAGTTCATTGATTCTTTCTGCAGTTCAGTATCTGCCTGACCATAAGGGAAGTACAGGCAGGCAGCTGACTGAGAGACTGCAGGAGCCTGGCATTGCACCCATGATAGCTGATTGCAGGCGCAATGCTATGCGGTGTAAAAACGCATGAATGACCATTTTTTTACATGTAAAAAGATGTGCCTTTATTTTTTTTTTAAAGGTGATCCTTTAAAGCAGGAGTGTCAAACTGCAGCCCTCCACCTGTAGCAGGTCCGATCATGCCTCTGCCTTTGAGAGTCATGCTTGTAACTGTCAGCCTTGTAGTGCCTCATGAGACTTGTAGTTTGGCAACAGCTAGAGGGTCACAGCTTGACACCTGTCAAACAAGCATTATATTCATTATATATTAGTTGGGTCGAGGGGACTAATTGTTATAATCATTTAACCGCCCAGAGTGGGTCCTTCATTTTGATTTGAACAGAAGCCAATGCTCTTTGCACAGTCTGTGTCTGATATTTAGGAGGAACAGGGTTTAATTAGAAGACTAACACAGGTACTTCAATGTGCCACATCAGCACAAGTATTGCCTTAGAAATAATTTGGACTAGATCAGGTTCACTTTAAGAGCTTGTTCATGTACATTTGCATTTTAGATCCTCTGCTCACACACTAATATGTAGATGTCAGGACAGTGTTTCTATTGTAAAGTTTATTAGAATAATATTTTTTACTAATTATATTGCAGTTGGGTGGATAAAGGGAACAGCGCAGCATAAAAGTATAGAAAGCTATTAACATCCTTGCCAATACAAACTTCTAATGAAGACTAACAGCTTTGTATTTAAACTTTGAAGACAGCCTGAAGGCAATTACCCAGAGTTCATGAGAAACCCACCATGATAGAGAATGGGTACAAAAATGTGATCATTTCTTTATAAAGCTATTATTGTTCATGCATTATAACTATTGCATGGGTGTCGTGGAATCCTGGGGGGGGGGGGGGGAAGGAAAAATTCACCTTCTCTACCCCATCTGCTGTGAAATGTGTGAATTTGATCTCAACTATTTTGTAGAAAACATCTTCTAAATATCAATACTCATTAACACCTCACGAAGCGCTCAAAAAAGCTAGCCATCACTAAATAGGATATCAAATGAAATGCAAATATAAAATCCTGTATGCAACATACAAAATTAACACATATCAGCTTCACAATAAAGATTGACTAAAGAAAACCATACTTCAGTAAAATCTGGTATCCATTGTGATGTCATGTTGGCTTACAATAGCTGTTATTCAATCTTATGCTGATTATGGAACCGAATATACTTTGAACTGGTTTAAGCTATGCTTCATTAGTATGCAATGTATTTCTGCTCTGACGGAAAGTGTTTTGCCTGCTTGTCAAAAGATCCAATACATAGACCTACAACCAAGCTCAAATATGTTCTTAGTGATTGAAAAAAGTTTCCTCCAAAGTTTTGAGTTTCTTTTTGGAATTTGGGGCAAGCATACATGTTGTTGTTACCTGATGTCCAGGAACAGTCTCAGTTTTTGATTTTATCTAAAGACCTTTTTTTTTTAATCTCTGATTTTTCTGTCCTAGCTTAACTCCTGGCAAACAGCTAAAAACACAGAAGAAATTCAGTAACACTTGCAGATCTTCTCCCCACCACCTGCCTGTGGGTAGAAAGTGAAAACTTCTTACTGATGAGCTTGTCTCTTTCACTCTGCTCTCTCACTTTCTGAATATGCTACTTGCACCTCAGCGCAATTGTTTGATTCCTTGTGCTGTTTCTTCCTTCCCTGTTCTGCTGTACAAGGGCTGCTATCAAGTTAAATTCAGGTACTTATGCTGCTTACATTAAAAAAAAGCAAATTTAATGCTGTATTAATGAATACAAATCCGCATTAATTTATGTCTTGTATCTGCCCGGAGTTCTGATTTAAATTACGTTTGCCTTTTAATGTATTTGGCCCACTTAACATTTATAAAATATCAGGTGTTAAGATACAGAAAGCGGATTTATTTTCCAATTTAATAAGCACATTGAAATGGCACAACTAGCATTCTATTATCTTCTGAGACAATACAATGTGTTTAGATTAGATGCTCAAAGTCATGAGCTGTGTGTCTTTGGGAATTAGAATAAAATACTTGCAACTATGCATACATACACTGGAGTGCCAGGTATTTGTTTAGTATCCATTGCCTGTTATTTCTATCATCATATCTTGTGTACATACAGTACATATGAGTATTGAGTGCCCTTCAAGCTCTCAATATGTCTACTAGATTTTTATGACTCAGCCAGGGAAGGAGGAGGTAATGTCCCGAGGCAACAAAAAGCTTTGACTAATAACTCTAAATAAAGTTAGTGCAACATTAATGTTAGCATTGAGTCAGTACTAACCTCAGGGAGTCATTGAAAGGGGACATTGATGAGCAATGGCATTTTTAGATTTTAGGCTTGTGTGTAGATATGGAATAAAGGCTTGGTAGGCATTGGCAAGGCAGCAGTGGCGGCAAACCTGCCCCCTCACTCGCACATAACGCCAACTTCATTGAGAGGCCACATGCCCTTTTCATTGACCTAAAACTGAATAGTTTTCCCCCTATGCTGTAATTGCCATTGATAGATTTATTTATTGTTATCATATCTCCTCTTAAGCATCTCTTCTTCAGGGAGACTAAGGCAGCTCATAGATTTGTTTGATTTCCCTATCAACACAATCAGTGTTGATGGGGGAATGCCTCCCGCAGCACTATTGTGTTCTGCCGGTGGGGGGTGGGGCACAGGGAGCCTTCCCGGCTGGCAAAACACAATGATTACTGCTAGCAACTATAGCTGCTGGTAGTAATCTAATGTAAAAAATTTGACAGGTTGGTCGTACCAAAGTTGATCAATGGATCAACTTGGGTACAATCAGCCTGCCTATACATGGATTGAATCTTGGCTGGTCCCTCCTGAACTGGCCAGACTTCGATCCACGCATGGCCAGATAAAGTTGATTCATTCCTCCTAACTACCTGTAAGTCCCCATATTAGCTTTGTTGCCCTTCTCTGGACTCTCTCCAGTTCCAGTACTTCCTTTCTGAGAAATGGTGGCCAGAACTGGATAGCATACTCAAGATGTGGCTGGACCAGAGTTTTGAAAAGTGGTGGTAAAATGAGAGTTTTAGCTCTTGAGTAAATACCCTTTTTAATGCATGCTAAAAGACTGCTAGCTTTGCTTTCTGCAGTTGGACATTGCATGCTATTGCTGAGCCTGTGATCTGCTAGGATCTCAGATCTCCTTTTCCATCCTGGAGTCCCCCAAAGGTTCTCTCCTTAGTGATAAGCTTGTGTTTATATTTGTATCCCCCAAGTGTATTAATTTATTATTTATTTTTCTTTTCCAATCATTTTTATTGAAAATGTACATATCATATTTCAAGACAAAATATTGTTTACATAATATAGGTATTTCAGTATACAAAATGATGCATCAAGGTACTAGAGGTATGGACATAATGATATATTCCACTAAATGTACTCGTTCTATTTCTTATCTCTATAAGCTATGACATAATAAAACTACAGGAAAAATCAATAACAAAATAGTTGGCACATTCATGGGTCCCTGTCACTCATTTAGACTCCATGAGGAGAAACAGGAGGGAACCATAACCACGTGACCATGTTGAATGAGTGGGGGAGAGGAGGCTAAGCCAGGAATCCAAGTTGTAATTAGGGTCTGATAGACCCCCACAATGTTTCACGTACAGTAATATACCATATAACTCACTGGTCACTCAAAAAGGATGAAGGTAGAGAAAAGAAAAGCCTGTAAAAAGAAGGAAAGAAAGAGAAATAAGAAATGAAGGTAAGGAAAAGGGAGATGTGCACACCTGACAGACCAGGCATAACAGGATGCCTCATAAGGCTACAGACAGTTATTTAATCCAAGGTTCCCAGACTCTATCAAAGATGGGCTGGTTATCAAGTAATAACACTGAAAGGTGTTCATTGATCATGATCCACGACAACTTCTCACCAAATCGAAGGGGATTGTGGGCATCTTCCAAGATCTAGCTACTGCTATCCTGGATGCTGTAAACATGAATGATATAAGTTTCCTTATGTGTCCCGGAACTCCCTCCCCTGGGCTTCTTAGTAGTGCCTGCTATGGTGATTTAATCAAATTCACCTGGGTTAGTGAAAAAATAAAATTATGAATTTGAATCCAAAATCCCCTGACTTTTGGGCATGTCCACCATATGTGGTGCACTGTGCCTTCCATGCTACATCCCCAAAAACATAAGGGAGAAGTGACTGAGACACATGCCGCCACTCTCACCAGGACCATGTACCATCGTAGCAAAACTTTGTAGTTCGCTTCAATCAATGAAGTATTAATGTATGATTTTGAAGCAAATTGTGCCATTTTAAACAATTTGTCAACTTCAAAAGTTTCCTCAACATCTTGTTCCCACTTATTCATATAAAAAAAAATTCTGACTTAGAGGACAAAATGCTGTATATTTTTGAAATATGGCTGGTATGCTTATCGAAAGACCTACATAGATATTCCATTGAGGGGAAATTTGTTAAATCATTTGTGCGGTAGAGTCGCAGAGTTGTCAAATAATGCTCAAATAATGCTCTGGGAATAATGGTACATTTCCGAGTTAGGAAGTTGGTATTTTTCTAGTAGGATTTGTTTTGATAAAATACTCTTATGACCGCACATATAAGCAGTATGTATCAAGCCCTTGTTAGTCCACCATGCAAGCACTTGGGGATTAAGACCCGGGGTGAAGTCAGGATTACCAGTCAAGGGAGCCAAGGAGGCATAAGTGGATTTAAATGTATAAGGTTTCATCAATCTGTCCCATAGGCTCAGGAAAAAGGATAGTACGGGGCACATTATGATTGCTCTATCTCTCATCCGTAGCCACATCATGTGACTAATTGGTTTGGTGGGATGTAGAGATGATTCCATTTTCATCCATGAAGGTTGAGATTGCAAGGAATGGTAGTGAATTAGCTGAGCTAATTGTGCAGCATTAAAATATTTGGCCAAGTCCGGCACTACCAGGCCACCTTTCAGTTTGGGTTTATAAAGGGTGTGCCTATTTACCCTGGGTCTCTTGTCCCCCCAAATAAATTTCATAATCTTGCTCTGAAGCAGATTACAAAGTGGGCTAATGGTAGCTGGTTGCTAGGGCGGCTATGTCATTTGTTCGCCAGGTCTATGAATTGGCCGGTTTTGTCTGGAAACAAGTTTAGTCCTGAATGCGAACATCATTCCTAATTGTGCATGGCTCTCCAACGCACCTCCAAAAATGCATGTGTGCTGCAATGCAGCGTGGCGTGGCACAATGTAATGTATTATACATTGAGTTTTGATAAAATGCAGAAAATACATTGCTGCATTGAAACTTATCTGGCTGTTTTTAAGGCATTGTGAGTCAATGCATGACAATGCGTAAATTGCATTGCACAGCATTGTGTTTTAAATAAACCCTGACTGTTGGGTGTGTAGAAAACAAGGGTAGCTGAATGACAAGTATTCTATACATTTAATCAGTTCATATATGTTCATATATACATTATATATGTATTTATGTGTTTTAGCTGCTTAATTGTTTTATTGAATATAGCTTTTATTTTTCTACAATAGCTTCTATTTTTCTAAAACAAACAAAAAAAATGTATGTACTTGTGATAGCAAAAGATGAAATGTGGAAGAGCCTCCCATTGGGATAACAAGCTTTTTGATATAGGGATAAAGAAGCATGGAAATGTTTTTTATTTTGATAAACAATGCCACATTTGGACCCCAAAAAAATGAACTTTTTAATCCAGAGTGATGGTCAAGTGAGTTGCAGAGTGATGGTCAAATGAGTAGCAGAGTGACTAATGGCAAATGTCCTGCTCTTCCTCTTGTATGACTCTTCAGAGGATCATACAATTGATATATAACAATTGCCTGACCTCCTAAATGGTGTCATTCTTTGAAGATCAAACGGGATGCATTCAAATATTCAAGGGAATCAAAATCCTTGATCCTGCCTATTTAACAATCACTAATTTCTCTCTTAAAGGGGAACTTAAAGTATTTATTGTATAATAAACACAGATGCAAAATTTGGATATAGAGCACATTCCAGTTTTCTTTATGTGACTACTGTATTAGCCAGGCTCACTGTCAAACAATTTGCTTTGAAAAGTGATTTAATTTATATATTTGCCAAATTTAATATGCAGAATATGTAGTTATGTTCAAAACATTACAAGATCAAAACGGTCATGAATAATCTCACTGGTACAGTTGTATTATTGTTTAAAGGCAAAGAACACAACCCGATAGTGTCGTTCATAAAAGAGGCAGTGTACTGTACTGCTATGTGCACAATACACTGTACTCAAGCTGTGGGTTGTGTTTTTAAATTTGATTTAATGAATTGAGATCACATTTTTTAAATGCCCTGCATGACCTAACATTTTGTGAATAGAGATTCCTGGACTGTGAGTGAAAGCAACTGTAGGATGTGGTACAATACTTCTGTAGAAGAGCCTGAACTTTCTTTTTACTCCTGACTGCTGAGACTTTGAAACTGTGTTTTGAATGTTGACCCCTCTTGCTAGGAACTGCCTGGGTTCTGACATCTTGCACTGTCATTGACTATCTGCTCTATCAGCTGTTGGGATGTTGAAAATTCCCATGCTTGCATTCCTGAGAAACAGCATCAAGTAAACATCTTGTTTCATGTGCTACCAAAAAAGCTGAAATGACAACCAGGTTTCAAGAAACAAAATCTGAATTTCCAACCACCGCATATTCATCTATATTAACCCTATAATATCTCATTCATATTTTTTTATATCTCTTTAAAGCCTCATTTTATTCAATAATTTTTTATCAGCACAAGCACAATGGAATGTGTCCATTTCACTGATGGCTGCTTCTTTAGTTAAAAAGTTGAAATCCAAAGTCCTCTGAACGCCCCCCCCCCCCCCCTTACAATAGTAATCTTCTGATCCCGTAGGGGTTAAAAGAGCTGAGTAACGGCCACTCATCAAGGTTGCCGGCTATGCTCGCCATTTCTGCCCACCACCACCACCATTTATAGAAGGCATACCATAGCTTCCATGAATGAAACCGCACCATGCCACACCTCCCCCCCTTCTCAAGCACGCAGAGGTGATTGACAGCCCCTAAAGTGCATGTTTCCGCTGTGTGTGAGTGTGGGGGGGGACTTTGTTTTTTTCTACTCAGATGTCAGATTACACTCAGCTCTGTGCTCTGTGCTGTGCAGTGTGTGACATCAGGACTTGGGAGCGAGCACACACGAGTGCCTAAAAAAACAAGCCGCTTGATATGAGGGCACCTGAGGGAGGAGTCAGGAGCCTTGGGGTGGAGGGGCCCAAAAAAATAGAGGATCGGGGGTACTCTGTGCAAAGAGTAGGTAAGTATGACATATTTGTTAATTTAATAATAAAAAAAAAAACCTTTACAATCACTTTAATTGTGAATAATGGCCATATAATTATCACTTTCATACTGCAAGATGTAACATTTAATAATGGCAGTATTGTGTTGTGCTCAGCCAATCACAACTAATAGGAAACAAGTAAAAATTGCATAAAACCTTATCTCATTGACATCAGTACTCATAAATAAAATATAAAGTGACTGTACATGGGACCTTAGAATAAATTAACATTAAATAAATAAATAAAATAAAATAGAATAAAAGGTAAAGTGACAGTGCATAAAACCTTGCAGTAATAGAACAAAGGAGGGAAATGCTTCTTATAAATAAAAATATATAGTGAAAGGTAGTCCAAAAACAATTAAAAAAAGAAATAAAGGTCCAAATAAAGTTTAGTTGCTTGTTTTTCCCAGTTCCTTCTTATAGCCTGCTATAGGATTACTCCCTAAAGGAAGATATGTACTAGTGTCTCTCAGTAATTTATTCTGGCAGTAATCTGTACAGTGTTGCTCATAGCATCAAATTACATGCAATTTTTCTAGTTAAGAGTATACATTTAAAGAATATGTTATCCCAACATTTAACATTCCTCATATGTGTATACTGTATCATTTACTTGTGTTAAATATATTCTGTTCTCTTTGTATTACTTCCTTTGTGTGAAATATCTGCTTTCCTTTTTTAAATTGAACAAGCTAGGCATGGAAGCACATCCATCCCATTGTGGTCAGTTTTCTGTCTGTACTGGGAGAATAGGCTGCCTGTCCTCCAGTGGTCAGCGTTGTGCTGACATGCCCCCTGCACAGCCATTCACTGAGGAAGATAATTGTACTGCTGTTTCTCCACCCTAGCAGGTGGCAATCCAAAAGAGTAATCCAAGTCAAGGCCAGGGTCAGAAATAAGAAAATTCAAAGATAGGTAGGATAAGTAGGAAAACAAATATAGGCTAAGGACAAAGACAGAAAGCTGGGTAGCTGACACTATCACATGCCCAGAGCGCTGCTTAATTAAGGTGCCCCAGAGCAGCACAGCCTATCAAGATTGAGGAGGCAGAGTGGCCCAAATTTACCAATGCCCAAGAGCCAGGAAGCTGCTCAGGAGGGCCCACTGCCACTAGCCAATCAAGGCAGGGGGGAACATTGGGTCAGCAGGAGAGAGAAGCCGTACCCTGTATAGGAAGATGACTAATGCTCTGAGTAGTGGTTGCAAGGGAAGAGGGAGAGCAAGCATTTTTAGTTCTCCTGACACTATTTTCCTAAAAGAAATTGGTGAGTATGCCCACATTGTTCATACTATTAGAGCTATCCAACCAATAATTCCAAGCCACTATACCTCACTTTCTAGTTGCACATATTTATTCCCCCTCATTCACTTACCACAATGTTCCGCCAATAAGCATGAAGAAAAGAAGCCCTGTTTCAACTGGGTGTCCCTCTAGTGCTTACATGGGGCTAAGGACTCTTCACTCCTACATTGGACAGGACTGAGATAATCAACAAGCACCAGGGCTGTGGGGATAGTCAGACACAGTTATGTTGGGACACACTGGTACCATAGAGAAGAGCACATATCAAAAATACATGCATAATTACTTAGTTGTCTTGTTGAATGCTCACTACATTTACTAGATGACAAAAAAAAACATGAAAATACATTGAATCATTAAAACCCTAAACTTACTGATGATCCAAAGAAAGGGAGAAAAAAAAACACTTATGAAGTGTGGGCCAATTTCTTCCAATGGGTATGCTGTTCGAATCTGATAAAGTTGAACATTTTTACGAGGCAAGGAAAGAAATTGGTGTTTTTTAAACTATGTGGGGGGGGGGGGGGCAGAGACTAGATAAAGGCACCGACCCCTTCATTTTGTTGGGTAAATTAATTAAAGATCTTTTCCTCCCCTGGTTAGTCCATGCTTTTAAAATAGTGGGGCTTAGCCATGAAGAGGATACAGGTGGGAAGATTTTACGGCAATTTAAAATATGGGAGGGAAGAGACCACTGACTTTTTAGAGCCCACCTAGCGATCAGGAAAGAGAAACTCTATACCCACTGAGAGCTTTGGTTTGTTGGATACCTGTCTGGAATTTGTGGTGAACACAAGAAGTATTTAGACAATGTTATAATGTTTTGACAATATTGGGTGCTCATAGTCTATTTGTGATCAGCACAACTTTAATATTGCCCTTCCCAATAAAATGTTGACATTATTTGGGGGAGCAATGATCACAGCTCGCAGGAGTGAATAAATGGTTTGGTCTGCACCTATGATTCTCAGCCGCCAACGGATTAGAGAAGAAGGACCTGTGCTGGGTACAGATCAATTTTTAGAACAGGGCTATCTATCATTTATAGGTCACTCAAAGATTGGAATTTATAAATATGTTTTTAAGATGTAGGCTGCAAGTGCACGTGGTTTGCAAGTGCTCATTGTCTGCGAGTGCACGTTGTCTGTGAGTGCACATTGGCTGCGAGTGCACGTGGGCTGTGAGTGCACATTGTATGTGAGTGCACATGGGCTGTGAGTGCATGTTGTCTGTGAGTGTGCGTAGGCTGCGAGTACACGTGGGCTGCAAGTGCAAATTGTGAGCGAGTGCACACTGTCTGCAAGTGCACGTGGGCTGCGAGTGCATGTGGGCTGCGAGTGCACATAGGCTGTTAGTGCACGTGGTCTGTGAGTGCACATAGGCTGCGAGTGCATGTGGTCTGTGAGTGCACATAGACTGCGAGCGCACTTGGCCTGTGAGTGCATGTGGGTTTGCAGGTGCACGTGGGTTTGCAGGTGCACATGGGTCTGCGGGTGCACGTGGTCTGCGAGCACCTGTGTATTGTCTTTTTGAGTACCTGTGTATTGTATTGTTGAGTAGTAGTGTCAGGAAGCTAGTTGTTAGGTAATTTGGACAGGGTATAATCTCAATCCTCATTAAATTGGTCGGTGTGGAGATGCGACTTGGTGTACATCTTGTGGCATGTATGCGGTCCTTGATTATCTGATCGAGGGAGAATACCACTGTGCAAAATGTAAGCACATTGTTTCCCTGGAAGCTCAGGTGAATCTAGGGAAGCAACTGTCAGCTCTGAGAAGACCCTTCACACAAAAGGAGAGCTGGGAACATACCCGGGAGGGGTAAGCACAGAGGTGGGTGGAGACAAAGAGCTGCAGGCACTAGAAAAGAGTAGATGGGTGACAGTCAGGAAGGATAAAGGGGGGAGTGCCAAGGAGACCGAACCTGGGCTGGAGCATCCCAATAAGTATGCTCACACAAATAGGAAACATAAGGGAAATACAAAGACACTGAATTTAAAAAAGAGCCAGTGCATGCAAAAGAGAAGGCTTTCTAACAATACAAGGTTGTTGTATTGCCCTTCCCAGTTACTGTAAGAGCGGCAAGGATGTGGAATTCCCTTCCACAGGCTGCGGTCTCAGCGATAGTTTAAAAAAGCGATTAGATAAGCACCCGACCGACCGCAACATACAGGGATATACAATGTAATACTGACATATAGTCACACACATAGGATAGTCTTTTTTCAACCTCACCTACTATGTAACTATGTAATTAAAAAGATTCAAATCATCAAATAGCAAACCTCAACTACCTTCAGTGAGCTCTCTCAAGTACTTCTAGCAATGCTTGCACAGACAACTATTGCCTACAACTAGTTAGATTGCCTATCCAATGTTTAGAAACTGGGTGATTCTTATCCCTATTAACAACCTAAAGTAAAATTTGCCTTTTTATGTCGCAAGTGCTTGCTAATGCAAGAGCTCCTTAGAAATTGGGAAAAATAACCATTAATAGCAAAAATTATTGAAGTAAGCAGTCTAAAAATAAAGCAAGCATTCTTCTTCCAAACACAGCCGTGGCGTCAACAAGACAACTTAATTGTTTGTTTCTCTGAGGGAAGGAGCTAAACCAGAGAATTAATTTGGTTCAGCATGTGAAACAATTCGTTTGCTCGGCCTAATTCTATGAATTAAGGAAGTTTTCTTATACACAATCAACATGTAAATCAGTCCAGGAGAGTGAAGATGATGTCGCTGAAGTCTTTTATGCCAATAAATAAAGGCAAGGATATAAAAAGAGCTTGTTTGAGCCAACTGGGCATTAAAGAAGTTTAAATGACGTCATTGGTAACTCGGCTCATTTGGGGAGGCCTGAAAGGGGCCGGGGGCCACACATCAGGGGATTAAGGAAGCCAAGTGCAGGCTTTAAACATTTTTTTGCATCAGTTCATTTCAACTGTGCTGCCAGTACTTTAAGACAATATTTTATTTCACAACTAATTAAAAAATAAATAGTAAGAATAATTTGTCAGCTAGGACGTATAGAAGCGAAAAAAAATAAATAAAAAAAAATACATATATGTACATATATATATATATATATATATATATATATATATATATATAAAAGAGAATGTGTGTAGTGTATAAATCTTCTTTCTATGGAATTGTTAAATAGAATGAACCAACTCAGGTGTCTGTGACTCCCTGGATGGGTCCACAACCATTTAAACAGGCCAAAAAAACAACAGTTCATGGTGAAATATACATGTAATGTATTTATAAAACTAAGAAAAACAACAAAACCTTGCCACGTAGAAACTTACTGACTTACAGGGTTACTGGCCTAAAGCGACTTTGTGCTGCTCAGACATCTAACTCTTTGTGTAGAATGTCTTTACTTCATAGGGAGGATCTTGCTATATATGAACTGTATGTCACTGCACTGTGATCCAGGGTTTAACAGTCTGATATAATTGGTTCCACGGCATAGCAAAATCCCAAAACCACCAGATCGGCTTCAACTGGGCTTGTTGTATAATCAGACCAAAATCACCAGACCAGGCCAAACGACCTCAGCCCCCCCCCCCCCCCAAAAAAAAAAGAAACATTTAGCAAACCATCAGAATTTAGGAAATACTGTCCTTGATAGAGCCAAGTTACACAACTACAGCTATCTTATCCCATGCGGATGCTATAGGAAGCGGACACCACTAGGGAGACTGTTTGAAGTCTCTATTTCAGAAGAACTGACGTCAGACGCACAGAATCATTCTGTTAGTAGTCACATTTCTTCTTTGCATTCCCCCTATTTGTAAGTATTCCTGAAATTGCGTCCTTCCCATATGTTGCTTAGCTTTTACAAAAGAGGCCAATGGAAAACTTTTTGTAAACCTCTCTGTTGCGGTCATGTTGTCCAAAAGCTCTTGCTCTCCTGTGTCAAACAGCAGCTGCTGCAGGGGAGGGGGAACTGACAATGGATGGGTAATGGCAGCTGGCAAGTGACATCACAGCTCAGAGAATTTAGAGCCATTGTCAAGCACTCCCTGACAATGAAAAGCCAAAGCCTGTGGATCACATGACTGCATTAGAGTGAATTAAAACAAGGTATTTCAAAATATCTCACATATAAAGATTAGGCAGTATAGGTAGATAAAGAGTGAGGAGGCAGCATTTTTTAAGAACATTTCTAGTTAGTTTTTATATCCACTTTAGCCTTTGCTTCCACAGGCCCTTAGTGGTTCTGGCTCTCGTGGCTAACTCTCAGATGGGAACTTGTATACCTAACAGTGTTCCTGGGGCAGAGTGTTTCTCAGCTAAGTGGTGACATTTAAGATTTGTAATTCTGAAAAAGAAAACCTACAGTTTTTGAAGAAGTTTTAAAGTATTAAAGTGATACTAAAGGTCAATTTGAAAAAATAACTAACATGTTATACTTACCTGCTCTGTGCAGCCCTGATCCTTCTCTTCTTGGGTTCCCTGCCAGTGCTTCTGCTCCCCCTCTGAATACCCCCATAGTAAGTCGCTTGCTCTGGGGGCAGCTTTGCGTGCTCACTCCCGAACCCCACTTTGTGTTTCCATAAGACACACAGAGTACAGCTCGGCCCTGCCCCCTACTCCCTCTTCAATGTCTGTGATTGACAGCAGGGGGAGCCAATGGCTTCTGCTACTGTGTCTGAGCCAATGAAGAGGGGAAAAGTCGGGAGAGCAGCCGATCTCGTGCACATTTCTGGATCAATATCGGGATCAGGCAAGCATTAGGGGGGCTGCAATAGGATTTTTTTTAACTTCACTTTAAGTCTTTTGTTTACTGACTACTAAATCCCATTGTACAGCACTCTTTGCTGGAGTGGTAAATGGGGTAGGAGGGCTTAGAATCGACACCAAAAACCTCAGATTTGAAACTTCAACAAAGACAAAGATCAGTTGGAGCTAAAAAAATCCTGGTGAGTTAATGAGTAGTTCACTATTTCCTGCACTACTGCTCTGCTCTAACGTCTCTCCACAACTCTATTAATATTGGGATTACTCGCATATATTAGGTTTAATTACACTTTTGCCCCAATGGACATTGCGAGGCTTCAGAGTAAGAAGTCTCTAGGGAAACCCACCATCATTTTTCCTATGAGCCGCCAATCATTTTAGTTATACAAACGGAAGTTTTTACTGGCCTGCTGTCACAATATACTGTATATACACAAAGTAAACCCTTGCTAAACCAGTTCATTAAAGGCTTACTAAAAGAATTGTAAAAGGGCCCCCCAAAGATAGCATTCATTGTGACTTGCGCCGCTAGCCGCAGAAAATTTGCATAACTATATTCTCTTCTGTTTAACATCAAGACTTTCATGCACCATACATGGCATGTAGCTTATTTCTTTTGCAAACCATGTTTCATTTTAAGATAAAACACCTGCAAATTATTATTATGTAGACTCCACGGTGACCACCAAGTGTTTGTGTAGCTGCAGAAACATTCCTGTCCTTCTGCCAATGTTGCCCTTTATCTCACAGACATGTAGTTCACTTTCCACCAAAACAACATCTTGTTTCTTCCCGCTATGATATATTTGTTAGAGTCCTGAGCCTGATGAGTTTTTAAATTGTATTTTATTCTAGCTGCTCCTCTATTCATTATGTCTCACCTTGACAAGCTAATTATAATCAGCTCCCACTAACAAACACAATTCTCCTCTAACGTATCGCCTAGTTTATGACTTGCAGCCCACAGATCAATGATGTTTTGACCATGGCAAACACGTCTGGCAGAATATTAATAAAAATGTTCTCCTGCACACTTGTACCTTATGTCGGATATAGGCAGCTTGCGAGCTGTTACCGTTATTGAGGAAACAGTACAGATTCATGGTACTATTTTAAAGATTTCATATAATTATTTAGTTTCAATGTATGCAATTGTTTGCGTTATTTAACCACTTAAGGACCAAACCTCTTTTTAAAATGTGTTGTTTACAAGTTAAAAAAAAAAATTTTTCTAGAAAATTACTTAGAACCTCCAAACATTATACATTTTTTTTCTAACACCCTAGAGAATAAAATGGCCGTCGTTACAATACTTTCTGTCACGTCGAATTTGCGCAGCGGTCTTAAAAGCGCACTTTTTTTGGAAAAAATACATTTTTGAATTAAAAAATACAACAACAGTAAAGTTTGCCCAATTTTATTTTATATTGTGAAAGATAATGTTACGCCGAGTAAAGTGATACCCAACATGTCATGCTTAAAAATTGCGCCGCTCATGGAATGGCGACAAACTTTTACCCTTAAAAATCTCCATAGGCGACATTTAAAAAAATTCTATAGGTTGCATATTTTAAGTTACAGAGGAGGTCTAGAGCTAGAATTATTGCTCTCTCTCTACCAATCGCGGCGATACCTCATATGTGTGTTTTGAACACCGTTTTCATATGCAGGCGCGTATGCGTTCGCTTCATCACGCAACCTTGGTGGTACTACAGAAAAACTCCTCACATATATAAACATAAAAAACACCAACATCACACATACAGTATGAGCATACACCCCTCCTATAGCCACTTGACATCTGAAGATTTAGGCCTGCCACACACAGTTTGAATCTTGGCTGGTTTAGCAGGAATCAGCAGAGATTTAAACCATTATTGGGCAGGCTGAATGTACCAAGCTGATTGAGCAATCAACTTGGGTACAACCAGCCTGCCTGATTTTCTTGCGATTATCGCTAGCGGCTACTATAGCCACTAGCAATAATCACTGTCTTCTCCTAGCGGGGGTGACCCCACCCTCCCTGGCCAGGAGAAGAAAATTGCTGATTCCCCTGTCAACACTGTCTGTGTTGATGGTGGAATTGTGCAAATTTCTTTCCTGCAACCCGTGGTTGCAGGAAAGAAACTTATACCGTGTATGGCCTGTCTAACCCCCTTCATAACTAAGCTATTTTGTGGTATATGGCACCGTAACTACAATTGCTCAGTTATGCAATGCTGTACTCAAATAAAATTTATGTCATTTTTTTCCCACAAATAGAGCTTTCTTTTGGTGGTATTTGATCACCACTGCATGTTTTATTGTTGCTCTATAAACATAAAAAGCCAACAATTTTGAAAAAATGTAAAAATAATATTTTTCACTTTCTGCTATAAATTATATCCAATAAAAAGAAAAAAAATCCAATGTCTTCATAAATTTAGGCCAATATATATTCTGCTGCATATTTTTTGGCACATAAAAATCCAACAAGTATATATTGATTGCTTTGAGCAAAAGTTATAGCATCTACAAACTATGGTATACATACTAGAATCTTTATTTATTTATGTATTTTTTTACGGGGAATGGTGGTGGTGATCAGTGGGCCTGTGATATTGCGACAGACATTCTGACAATAACTGACACTTTTGACACTTTGTGCAAACCAGTGACACTAATACAGTGATCAGTGGCATTCATTGCCCGGCACCTGCAGATTGGCTTCTACATACCTTCCACCATTTTCAGATGTAGGCATAGGAAACACCCCTGCCTAACCCCCTTAACGGAGAATTAAAAAAAAAAAAAGGTTAATTAAATCCACAAGGTTTTTTTTTCTATCACTACTATTCCGTTATATTGGTTTTTAAAATTTACAAAGGCAGCAATTTAGCAATTGGATGAAAGGTTTAGCACTGGGAAACACTTTTTGAAAGATAAAAAGTGAATTTTATATACAACTATATGGATCAGACCAAAATGAGGGACAAATGAGGAGGAAAGAGGGGCATTGCTCCAAATCAGGGACAGTCCCTCGAAATCAGGGACAGTTGGGAGCTATGGCTTCTGCTGTGAGTACTTACCCAATTCAAAATTAAAAAAAAACAAAGAAAGTTTCTCCTTTGGTTCTACTTTAAAGGGGAACTAAAGGGAGGATACTCACCTTCCCAATGCTCCCTCGCCAGTGCCGACATCTTCGTTTGTTTGTTGGGCTTCGGTCATCTAATTGGCCAATGCGGGATGACAACCTCCCTGCACATGAGCACGAGCTAGTCATTCCACCACATAGAATCAGCCTGGCTGCTGTATATTGAGCTGCACATGTGCAGCCCAGTTTACAGTCTGGGGTTTGCTGTCAGCATGTAGGTAGTTAGTACGAATTTATTGATGGTGCACATGTCTAGTGTGTTGCACTTAAACGCAAGGAGAGCCCTCTCGGTACCTCTGCCTCTAAACCGGCACGTGACAACAATCTTGCCACCTTCACTTCTGAAGCCATTGGAAAAAAAACACTCCTTCTTAACCAACATCACTAAGGCCCCATTCACACCTGAGCGTTTTGTAGCTTGCAGCCTGAAGCTACAAAACACTGGAGGGGAAAAAATCTATTATTCTCAATGGAGATGGTTCACATTTCCACTCCATGTCGCCTGAAGCTGAACGCCTGAAGCTCAAACAAGTTCTGGACCCTTTTTTGTCGCTCAAATCGGGCAGATTTGGGCGTTTTTCTTTTTTTTACATTGGTGACCTTCTGCCCTGCACAAAATCGTGGCAAAACGCAGTAAAAAACGCAGCAAAATAGCGGTAAAATCACACGATTTTCTGCGTCGAAACGATACGTTCAGGTGTGAATGGGGCCTTAGATACGAATTCTTGATCAACTCATGCTTATACAACTACTACATTTTGTTTCGCTGCCCCTTCCATTTCCGTTCAAGCTTTAAAGAGCATTGCATCTTGAATTGTTTTGTAACTGTACTGTCTCACCTTTATTTTGTAAAGCACAAACTATTTTACCAAAAGAGTAGTTGATGGAATAGACTTCCAGCAGAAGTAGTGATGCAGTCAATAATAAGCGTATTAAAATATGCTGAGAGAAACAGAGAAATATATATATATATATATATATATGTATTATATATATTATATATATATATATATATATATATATAGAGCAGGGGTTGACAAATTTGCTTGCAATCTAGGAGCCAGCTAAAAAAGTTAGGAGCCAGGTCCGTGACGGCGATCCCGACCTGTCCCTGGCCTGACATGGAGACGAGTGAGGGGAAGATAGCCCCCAGCCCCTCACCTGTCTCCAAGTCATTGCCCATAGCTCTTAGAGGGACATTTTATTTGTTTTATTTTTTTCAAATGACGATTTTTTTTTAAATTGCATTTTAGTGTAAATATGAGATGTGAGGTCTCTCTGACCCCAGATCTCATATATAAGAGGACCTGTCATGCTTTTTTCTATTACAAGGGATTTTTACATTCCTTGTAATAGGAATAAAAGTGATACACTTTTTTTTTAAAAGAACAGTGAAAAAATAAAAGTTTAAAATAAAGAAAAAAAAAAATTTTTTTAAATGCGCCCTGTCCCACCAAGCTTGCATGCAGAAGCGAACGCATATATGAAAGCAATGTTCAAACCACACATGTGAGGTATCGCTGCGATCGGTAGAGTAAGAGCAATAATTCAACCCCCAGACCTTCTCTGTAACTCAAAACGTGCAACCTGTAGAATTTTTTAAACGTCGACTATGGAGATTTTAAAGGGTAAAAGTTTGTCGCCATTCCATGAGCGGGCGCAATTTTAAAGCATGACATGTTGGGTATCAATTTACTCAGCGTAACATTATCTTTCACAATATAAAAAAAAAATTGGGCTGACTTTACTGTTGTCTTATTTTTTTTTTATTAAATAAATTATTTTTCCCCCAAAAAAGTGCGCTTGTAAGTCTGCTGTGCAAATATGGTGTGACAGACATTATTGCAACGACCACCATTTTACTCTAGGGTGTTAGAATAAAAAAAAAAAAAAAAAAGTGTGTGTGTATATATATATATATATATATATATATATATATATATATACAGTGGTGTGAAAAAGTGTTTGCCCCCTTCCTCATTTCCTGTTCCTTTGCATGTTTGTCACACTTAAGTGTTTTTCGGAACATCAAACCAATTTAAACAATAGTCAAGGACAACACAAGTAAACACAAAATGCAATTTGTAAATGAAGGTGTTTATTATTAAAGGTGAAAAAAAATCCAAACCATCATGGCCCTGTGTGAAAAAGTGATTGCCCCCCTTGTTAAAACATACTATAACTGTGGTTGTCCACACCTGAGTTCAATTTCTCTAGCCACACCCAGGCCTGATTATTGCCACACCTGTTAACAATCAAGGCATCACTTAAATAGGAGCTGCTTGACACAGTAAGGTCCACCAGAAGATCCTTAAAAGCTACACATCATGCCGAGACCCAAAGAAATTCAGGAACAATTGAGAAAGAAAGTAATTGAGATCTATCAGTCTGGAAAGGGTTATAAAGCCATTTCCAAAGCTTTGGGAATCCAGCGAACCACAGTGAGAGCCATTATCCATAAATGGCAAAGACATGGAGCAGTGGTGAACCTTCCCAGGAGTGGCCGGCCGCCCAAAATTACCCCAAGAGCGCAGCGACGACTCATCCAAGAGGTCACAAAAGACCCCACAACAACGTCCAAGGAACTGCAGGCCTCACTTGCCTCAGTTAAGGTCAGCGTTCATGCCTCCACCATCAGGAAAAGACTGGGCAAAAATGGCCTGCATGGCAGAGTTCCAAGGAGAAAACCACTGCTGAGCAAAAAGAACATCAAAGCTCGTCTCAATTTCTCCACAACACATCTTGATGATCCCCAAGACTTTTGGGACAACATTCTGTGGACCGATGAGACAAAAGTGGAACTCTTTGGAAGGTGTGTGTCCAAGTATATCTGGCGTAGAAGGAACACTGCATTTCATAAAAAGAACATTATACCAACAGTAAAATATGGTGGTGGTAGTGTGATGGTCTGGGGCTGTTTTGCTGCTTCAGGACCTGGAAGACTTGCCGTGATAAAAGGAACTATGAATTCTGCTGTCTACCAAGAGATCCTGAAGGAGAATGTCCGACCATCTGTTCGTGTACTCAAGCTGAAACGAACTTGGGTTCTGCAGCAGGACAATGATCCTAAACACACCAGCAAGTCCACCACCGAATGGCTGAAGAAAAACAAAATGAAGACTTTGGAGTGGCCTAGCCAAAGTCCTGACCTGAATCCTATTGAGATGCTGTGGTATGACCTTAAAAAGGCCGTTCATGCTCGAAAACCCTCTAATGTAACTGAATTAGGACAATTCTGCAAAGATGAGTGGGCCAAAATTCCTCCAGGACGCTGTAAAAGCCTCATTGCACGTTATCGCAAACGCTTGGTTGCAGTTGTTGCTGCTAAGGGTGGCCCAACCAGTTATTAGGTTTAGGGGGCAATCACTTTTTCACACAGGGCCATGATGGTTTGGATTTTTTTTCACCTTTAATAATAAACACCTTCATTTACAAATTGCATTTTGTGTTTACTTGTGTTGTCCTTGACTATTGTTTAAATTGGTTTGATGTTCCGAAACACTTAAGTGTGACAAACATGCAAAGGAACAGGAAATGAGGAAGGGGGCAAACACTTTTTCACACCACTGTATATATACACACATATATATACATATGTGTGTTTAGATGTTCTAAGGAGATATCTCCATTAGCATTGGTGGTTGTAATTCCAACGGCCACCACAAGAGGGCGCCAGATTCCAGAAGGAATAGGATCACAGAAGGCCTCAAAGCCGGGGGCTCAATTACCGGCCGCCGGCGGCGCGGCCCGACGCAATCACGCCGGGGGGTCCACAGAGACAGGATACCCCAGCTGTGCTGCCCGAGGCGCCAATCGCTAATTCTAGTCGCCAATGCGACCTGGCGCCCGGATTTTGTCGAGCCCTGATATAGAGTATATACTGTATATACAGCAGGTAAAATAAGTATTGAACATGTCACCATTTGTTTAGGTAAATATATTTCTAAAGGTGCTATTGACATGAAATGTTCACCACGTCGGGAAACAACCCGTGTAATCCATACATACAAAGAAACTAAAACAAATAAGTTCAGAAATGAAGTTATGTATAATAAGATGGAATGACACAGGGAAAAAGTATTGTCTTATTGCAACAATAAGATTGTGAAGGTCTTGAGAGATATTTTTGCTTTTACCCATCATGAGATGTTTCTTTGGTAATGAGACACCTTTACCAAATATATATATATTAAAAAAAAATCTCTGTAACTCTTCTATAATGCTCTGTTTCTATGCAATATAAATTCTTCTAAAAACAATCTATGTACTAGGAGAGCTAGAGTAAGCCCTTGTACACACGGTTGGACATTCCGACAACCAAATCCATTGGATTTTGTCAGACGGATTTTGTCCGAAACTGGTGTTGCATATACACGGCCGACAAAGTTGTCGGAAAATCCAATCGTTCAGAATGTGATGACGTTATTTCGTTACGATGGGACTATGTTCAGGCTAGTAGCCAATAGCTTTGGTCTAGGAATTTGATCTGAGCATGCGTGGCACTTTGTCCGATCGGAATTCTCTACAAACGATCGGGCAAAGTCCGATCAGATCATGTTGTTGGAAAATTTTACAGCCCAGCTCTAAAACTTTGTCGGTCGGATATTCCGACGGAAACAGTCCGATGGAGCCCACACACGGTCGGATTATCCGACAACACGGTCCGATCGGACATTTTCCGTCGGAATGTCCAACCGTGTGTACAAGGGCTTAGGGACATTGGAAAGACATGAGGAGAGATCAATGAGAGGGACATGTTCCCTGATCAGTGTAGCACTCCACAACTCCTAGGAGGGGTGGGCACCCCTGTATAAACTATAGTACATACTTATGCACTCCAGTTATAGAGGGTAATATAAAACATTATCCAAAATATACTGTGTATGATCTAGTGTTAAACACTTTTAATTTGAGAAAGTTATCTCTATGGCAATGCTGTCTATTTAGAAAAAGAAACTATTACATACAGAGTTTTACAGGGAAGCACAGATAGGAATTTCTGGAACCTTATTTCACCTTATTATTTAAATTTTATCTTGTCATCTTTATCAATTATTTATTTCCATGGATATCGTTGCTGTTTACCTAGCCCCAATTCAACCCTTGGTGTCAATTATGCAAACTTTGGTGGATGTCTCCAACTTGTACAACTTTTCACCATCGAGTAGTTGAAAAATAGCACGAAGAACTGCTATAAACAAATTCCAGAAAACCATGTAATCTTATCATTACATTCGGTGTATTTAAATAATAAATTATGTCTATGCTACATTTGGAAAAGTTTTTAGGTGCAGCCCATCAATTATTACTGTTTGTATTACTTCCTTTAAATTGTACCTAAAAATAAAATACCCAGCACTGTCTTTTGTATTTTCATTTATCATCACAAATTATAAGCCAAGACTTCTAAAGACAACTGAGCTGAAACATCAGATGCTTTAAAAGTCGCTAAGAGCCTATCTTTGTGTAAGCAGATATCATTAGTATACCTTCCAGACATGACTCACCATAGACAGAATTCAAAGCTCTGTAAAGATGACACCTGATGAATAGCTCAAGTTCAAACATGTGACACCTATCAGCTATCTGTGAAATCGCAAGGAAGTAATATACTACCTCCTCGTGGCTTTGTTATAATGACTAAACTATAATGGTGGTGGCACACTTGCTGTTTTTAGTCTGCACTTTACCCATTCAGGTTCATTTTTAAAAGTAAATTGTCTACTGAGTTTTACATTTGGGTATGGACAGGCTTTCATTCGATCCAAGGAAATTTTAGCCGCAGCAATGAAATATCGGTAGAACTCGTAAAATAACACAAAAAGCCAAAAAATTATTTACCTAAAAATTGTTTTTGTTCTAATTTTGTTTCTAAAGAAGTAGTGGATTTTAGATCCATTGTTATAGGATTTACACAGTTTGCAACACTGTACTAATAATAAAGCAAGTTTGTTGGATTTTCATCCTTTGGAAAATCTGTCCATGGTATGTAAGTAAATATAATATACTGTATAAATATAAAACCTGAGGAAATATCAGGTGTTTTATGTAGTTGGGGAATCTCGGTCAGTAACCATGCATATATGTTCTGAGAGGGTAATGGGTGCTTAAAGAAAAACTGTACGCAAAGAAAAATTTAGAGTGCCATAAATAGCCACTCTTGCTAAAGCTCCTAGTTGCCTACCTATCATGCTGATCAACATGCTTCAGTACTTTAAGTTGGGATTCTCCAAACTTTTTAGGGCCTCATTGTGTATTTTACAATTATTCATGGACTAAAATAAAATCTGATTTAGAAATTAACTAATTCAATTTAAATGAATGAATTATTTTTTTCTTGGAATTTTTTTGTTTTTAATCGGAGTGATATGAAGCATGGGTGCTCAACCTGTGGCCCTCCAGCTGTAGTGGATCTACCATGTGGAGTCCCATGAGGCATTGCAAGGCTGTCAATTAAACATGACTCCAAAAGGCAGAGGCATGATGGGACTTGTAGTTCTGCAACAGCTGGAGGGCCACAGGTTGACCACCCATGATTTAAAGCAACAGGGAAGAAAAAAAATCAGTAACCTAAGAAAAGAAATTCCAAATAAACTTGAGTCCCCATCAGAGCCCTTTTATATCAGTATCTCCATAAAAGTCCTCCCTACATAAGATTCCCCATCAGAGTCCCTTACCTCACATCAGGGTCCCCACTAGTGCCCCCCCCTCCTTATATCGGGGTCCCCATAAAAATCCCTTATTACATCAGAGGGCTAGATAAAATCTTGCAGCAGGCTGGATTTGGCCCATAGGCCATAGTTTGTAGACCCCTGCGTTAAGCCATGCCAGAAAAGGCATGCAAGTCATTCTGATTTTCTCTGAATTCACTGACTGCATGTTTGTTATGAGACTGTGACTGGGAAATTATTGACTCATAGACAGCAAACTTGGCCAGCACTTTTTAGAAGGAAGTCATCAATGGCATCCATGTTTTTCTCTGTACAGGTATCCTTTAAAGTGTGGGTATAACCATTTTTTTAAATTAAAAGAGTATTGAAGAGTAAAAACCCTGAAAGCTTTTTGGTTTATTAACCACTTCCCACCTGGCCAATGCACATATACGGCCGGGTGGGAGCCGTCTACTTCTGATAGGACATTCAGGAACGTCCTTCAGAAGGAGCGGCGCGATCCTGATGTGCTCGTGTCAGCCGGACACGGCGACTCTCAGATCGGCAGGAGGGCTCTGTGATTGGCCCTCCTGATCACATGACAGCCGTGTAAGCAATCGGCTCCTCCTCTCCTCACACAGAAGAGCAGATCGCTGCAGCCGGCTGATGATCAGTGAGTATGAGCTGTTTTTTACAGCTTTTTACTCACTGATCACCAGTCTAGTGTAAACACACAACACACCACACAGTATAAACACAGTCCCCACATATGTCCCCAAAACACACATGTCCCCAAAACATAAAATTCTGCAAATAATAAAAACACATGTCCCTAATAATAAAAACATGTCCCCCACATATGTCCCACTAAAATCACATGTCCCAATGATTATCTGCACACATATGTACGTGATCACCTGCACACATATGTACATGATCATTTGCGTACATATGTCCGTGATCACACAAACCAATTATTATACACTTAACGGATTTTTTTTACCAAAAACATGTAGCAGAATACATTTTGGCTTAAATTTATGACAAAATTTGATTTTATTGGATTTCTTTTAAAATAGAAAAAAGAAAATATAGTTTTTTTTCCAAATTTCCGCTTTTTTGCGCTTATATCGCAAAAAATAAAAAATGGAGTCGTGAATAAATACCACCAAAATAAATCTCTATTTGTGCGAACAAAATGATAAAAATTTCATTTGGGTACAGTGTAGCATGACCGCGCAATTGTCACTGAAAGCGCTAGAGCGATGAAAGCTGAAAATTGGGCTGGGAAGGAAGGGGGCGAAAGTGCCCTGTATTGAAGTGGTTAATTTCACTTGATTTTTTTTTTTTTTTAAGGAACACAGTAACAGTCATAAAATTTCAGTCTGTATGGAATATTAGTGTATAGGGTTTCATATGTAGGAGAAACACAAGGAAAAAAATGATTTTGACAAGCGGGTTAAAAAAAAGCGGGTTAAATGCAGTTACAAATGGTAGAGGTAACAAAGCTGACAGCCAAAGACATATACACGAGGCAATGTCACTGAGCACTGCCCATGTAAGCAGATTTGGTGATAAAACTCAGTAGTTCACCCCATCCTACAATGGAGCCTGTTGAACAGCCTAAGTGGAGGAGAAATGGGCAAAAGAAAAAATCTGAATCCCATTTTATGTAGTGTTGAAAAAATCCTAAAAAAGGGTAGAGAGCGGGTAGATGAAAAAGTATGATCGGAGGGAGAAAACAGCACCAAGAAACCAGAGAAGAAAGAGGGGGGAAAGGAGAGGAGGAGAAGGGAAAGGGGTACACCAGAAGCCATCAAATTGGGCTGCTATAGGGGCACTCTATGGGTCCAATAGGTGTGTGGTTGATTGGGTGAATAGTAGTAGTCAAGCCGCAATTGACAACTTTTGAGGAACGTATTATGTAGGTCATCAAAAGTTTTTTTTTTTTAAATTTATGTTGTTGTCTGTGTTGCACTCGGGCAGTTTCCTTTCACGTTCCGTCCAAAAGATGCAACAGAAAATGAGAGGACATCTCAATAAATGAGAGGAATTCTTGTCCTAGTTTTCCTTATTAAAAGATGTAACCTTCACATCTCTAAAATCTTGCATTTCCCCTCATTTTCTTTTTCAGTGACAATGTTTACTAGCCACTATAAATACAGGGGCAAATCTATCTCAAAGAACACAGACAGCAAAAGAAAAAAATTCAAAGGATTTAACCTAACTCAACTCTTTCCAAAACAAATACAAAGGTTTTGCCTAGAGAAATACTTTGTTATTGAATGACACATCTGTGGGTTTGTGCGTTATCTACAAATGCAGACTAATAAAAGTGGAAATAAATGATCAAGTCACAAATAGATTATTAAATACTGCAAATCAATTTTTATTTCTGTAGTAAGCAAACTAGTAAATTCTCCTGGTCGATAGCAAAAAAGCAAAAACCATGAATAATGGTTGCCAGGATTCAAAGTTTGCCCCATCCATGAACATGCACTTGTTAAGTGGAACAATGAAGACCAATTTGTCTGTGCTTTGTTAGGCTGGTGAATTACAAATCAGTTTGCTCATTTGGAGTTAGTTGTTCAATAACAATATTAATGTGGAAGTGGAGCAAGTTGCTAAGTGTGGATATCCCATGATTCAAAAAGTGTATTAATAGAAGATGTGGTTGTAGTTACCAAAATGTGTGATGCACAAAAGCAGCTAACAAGTCGGTGTGATGTTAGTTTGTCAGGTTTTTGTACTTCATGCCTCCAGTGCAGGTCAGGCTGGCGTCTGTGTTCACAAAGATGATGACCTTGTGATTGCTGACAGAATCTGACAGGACAAAAGGAGGGTACAAGCATTTGTGGAGGACAAAACAGCAAAGACAAAAAGACGAATCGCAGTGTCTAATATTTAAATGAACAAAACGAGAAGGCATGCAGATATTCAAGGGGTCCTACAAGGGTTTCTTTTCCCAGAATCCACTTTGAATGAATTCTGGTCTTGAGATGAAAACTGTTCTTGGCCCCCACACAGTGTAGGTAAGCAGCATGGGAAAAATGGGAAAACTGGTAAACTGAACATTCGGGTGACATGGGATTGTTTACTCAGGCTTAACAATGCCTTAATTGGAAAGTGACAATAATTTGCAATATTTCTTTTAAAATGATATCAAATGCATAGTAAATTTGGAAAATGTATGCAGCTATGTGAGGAATGGACACATTCCTTAAAACAGTGGCTGAGATCCAAGTATTACAACCTCTGTTAGATTTGTGTTGCTGTTTGTGTCCCCTTTGACATACCTCCCAACTTTTTGAGATAGGAATAAGGGACACCTATCAGCAAATGTATGCAGGCATAGGATACACCCCTGGTGACACCCCCTTAAAGGAGAATTGTACAAAAAAAAAACAAGATTGGTTAAAACCACAAGTGTTTTTTTTTTTCCACTACTATTCCTTTATATTGGCTTTTTGAATTTACAAATGCAGCAATTTAGAAATCAGATGAATGTTTTAGCACTGGGAAACACTTTTTGATAGATAAAAAGTGCATTTTATATACAACTATATAAATCAGACCAAAATGAGGGACAGATGAGGAAGAATGTGGGACAGAGGGACATTGCTCCAAATCAGGGACAGTCTCTCAAAATCAGGGACGGTTAGGAGCTATGCCTTTGAGGCAATTTCCACCCAGCACATATTGGTGTGATAATGTGTCATATAGTGACTGAGCTGAACTAACTGAAGAGCATGGCCATATACTGTTTATCCTAGATTTCTCCCCTGCGGGGTGTAGCTGCAAGGACCTGTTATCCAGCTCAGACCCAAATCTGTGTAGCAAAGCTGTTTCCAGGAGCTTGGTACTGATACCTGTTAAAGTTGTAGTAAAGCCGAACTCTAACTATTCTTAAAAATGTTCCATTCCTGCATACTCTGTGTAGAGTAAAATCTGTGTACTTTATTTTAATTTAGTCTGGTTATGTGGTTTAGCACCTCTGGTTCCCCTCTGTACTGGAGAACTGTGAATTCTGGACACCATGACTTCACCAAGGGGTTCCCATGACCCAGCCATTGTTGGCACTCCCTCCTCTTTCCTGCAGCAACCTCTCTGACAATGGGGAGCCAGAGTTACTAGACGAGCAGATTAAAGATAGGTAAGTACACAGGTTAAGTATGGGGGGGGGGACATTTTTAAGAATAGTTAGTGTTATGCCGCGTACACACGACCGGGATTTCCGTCAGAAAAGGTCCAGCGGTCTTCCCGACTGACTTTTGACAGAGCTACGAGGGATTTCCAAACGAACGGACTTGCCCACGCAAAAACAGACTAAAGTCCATTTGAAAGTCCGTTCATTTTGCACGTGATGACGTATGATGGGACTAGAAAAGGAAGTTCAATAGCCAGTAGCCAATAGCTGCCCTTGCGTCGTATTTGGTCCATCGGACCAGCATACAGACGAATGGTTTTCCTGATAGGAATTGAGTCCGTCGGACAGATTTAAAACATGTTCTTTTTCTAGGTCTGTCTGAATTTTTAAAAGAAAAAGGATCAGACTATCCCACAAACGATCGGTCTATCCGACGGAATGATTCCGTCAGACCTATTCTGCCAGAAAGTCCGGTCGTGTGTATGTGGCATAAGGCTTTCCTTCCACTTTAAAGAGGTTCTAAAGGCAACAAAATATATTTATACACATAGTGCATTAAGGTAAAAGACTTCAAATGTCTGTGCCCCCCCCCCACCCCTAAACACTTACCTGACACCACACTCGATCCAGCACTGTTCCCACTGGCAGGCCTACTCTCCCCTCTTCCTGCATCTCTGGCTTTATGGAAAGTAATGGGAACCATTGGCCCCCACTGTTGTCACTTAAATCCTTTAAGGTGGGAGTGGAAGCGGAGCTAAGCCATGCTGTATGTGTTTATGGACGCACACAGCCCGACTAGGGATCAAGTGCAAACGAGTGCCCCCATAACAAGCGGCTTGCTATAGGGGCACTCGTGGAAAAGAAGGAGACAAGATCATCGGTGAGGGACTCCAGAAGAGGTTGTTCAGGGCCACTCTGTGTAATACCCTTGCACAGAGCAGGTAAAGATAGCACGTTTGTTATTTTAATTTAATAGAAAAGCAAATCACTTACAGCATCAATATTTTTTTGATAAGTAAACAAAAAATGATACACATTATTAGTTGTAGCTGTCAGGAGCAGGTATTTACCATGTATCTATTTACTTCCATTACATTGGAATTGTTAAAGTAAACCTTAAAGTAAAAATTTAAACCCCTTTCACACTGGGGCAGTGGGTGCGTCTGCTCATTTTAACAGTGATTTACCGCTGTTTAAGCAGTGCTTTTTGGACGCTAGTGGGCGCTTTTAACCCCTAAGAATCCAGCGCTCCCAAACAGCCTCAAAGATGCTACTTGCAGGACTTTTCTTGATGTCCCGCAAGCACACTACCCCAGTGTAAAAAGACACACTGAAATTAATGTAAGGCAGTTTTCATGCGCTATTTAGAGGCTATTTCTAGCGCTAAAATGCCGGAAAACCACCTCAGTGTGAAAGGGGTCTTAAATAAAAAAATTAAAAAGTTATGTTTAAATAAAAACAATCAATATTAATAATAACATTAATTTTCATTCTTTACCTCTGATAATATCTTTCTTGTTGTCCTGATCATTTTAATTCTTTCCCTCCCTAGATAGTTGTTTTCATCAAAAATGTTTTTGTGTTTTAATTTTTGTTCACACACACACACACACATGCAGGCATAAAGAATCATGATAAAGGGGACAAATCATAGAATAAAATGATTCCTTTTATTTACATAAGTACTTGTTGTTTGAACATTATTATTGCTCAGAAAGGAAAAAAAGTATTTTCTCAGTATTTTTCTTCTTTTTGCTCCAAATAATTTTGAAAAATAGATGACTCTTGGTTGGCAATACCTCAGAAAAAAAGCCTTGTTTGTTCTCCCAAAAACACTCACAAACAAATATGACTCACTTCCATATCATAACTAATAAATTATAGGCACATAGCTGAAATGTGAAAATTGCTCTGGATCTTAACTGAATAATAGTAAAAAAAAAAAAAAAAAAATGATGCCAATCCATCACACTGTAACAGGCACAGAGCTGGTGGAGGAGCCAAAAGGAAGGCTACATTTGCTCTTAACGTATACCAACCTTGCACTAACAAATACATCATCAAAATTAGCAATGTACCTTTATGCCCACAAATCCTTAAGTTCTATGGATATCAACTATTATGCTAAAAGTCACAGGTTGGTAGAAACTGCAGTTTTGTTTTTTTCTTTAATTCATATGGATAAAAAAAAAATACAGATCTAGTACTGATACTCTGGTGCTGCAGGGTGATTTTGTTTTTATTCTTGTGCTTTCAGAGTGGTTTAAAATCAAGTGGATATCCCACCCAGTCTGAACAAACCAATCTCAGACCAGGTATTAAAGTGACGGTCACTATCAGTATCTATGAGCGCCACCTATCAGTGCTCAATGCCCATCAGTGCCCATCAATGCTGCATATCTGTGCTCATCAATGCTGCCTATCAATGCCACCTATCAGTGCTCACCAATGCTGCCTATGAGTTCTGCCTATCAGCACCCATCAATGCCACCTATCAGAGCTCAGCAATGCTACCTGAGTTCTGCCTATCAGTGTTCATCAGTGCCCATCAGTGCAGCCTTTGAGTTCTGCCTATCAGTGCTCATGAATGCCCCACAGTGCCACCTGTCAGTGCCCATCAATGCCCCCTATCAGTGCAGCCTATCAGTGCACATTAATGCCTCCTATCAGTGCTGCCTATCAGTGCCCATCAATGCAGCCTATCTGTGCCCGTTAGTGCATCCCATCAGTGCTTATTAGTGCCATCTATCAGTGCCCATCAATCCCTCATATCAGTGCTCATCAATGCCTCCTATCAGTGCTCATCAGTGCCTCCTATCGGTGCCTTCTATCAATGACCCTCAATGCCTCCTATCAGTGCTCATCAGTGCTTCATATCAGTGCTTTCTATTAGTGCCCATCAATGCCTCATATCAGTGTCTCCTATCAGTGACCATTAATGCCTCCTATCGGTGCTCATCAATACCTCCTATAAGTGCCTCCTATCAGAGCACATCAAGGCCTCTTACCAGTGCTAATCAGTGCCTCCTATCAGTGCCTTCTATCAGTGCCCTTCAATGACTCTTATCAGTGTCTCCTATTAGTGCCTCTTATCAGAGCTCATTGATGCCTCCTATCAGTACCCATCAGTGCCTCCTATCAATGCCTTCTATCCATGCCTCCTATCCTATCAGTGCCTTCTATCAGTGCCCATCAATGCTTCCTATCAGAGCTCATCAATGCCTCCTATCAGTGCCTTCTCAGCACGGCTTTGAGCTGACAGCGTCTATCTCATGGAACATCACAGAGCAGGCATTGACAGTTCTATCTCCCCCACCATCCTCTCTAGCATGGGATGAGACAGGACACAGCCAATCTGCTCCCCCTTCTCCCCCTCCCCTCTCCTGTGTGTGCTCCGTGGGCAATCAAGTGCGAAGCTAACAAGCTCAAATTTAAGGCATGGCAAACGCAGGAGAGGAGAGGGAGATAAGAGGGAGCAGATCAGCTGTGTCCTGTCTCATTCCGTGCTAGAGAGGATGGTGAGGGAGATAGAACTGTCAATGCCGGCTCTGTGCTGTTCCATGAGATAGATGCGTCAGCTCAGAGCTGTGCGTCTAGCAACCCCGTTGGCTCCCCTGACAGTGGCAGAATGCCAGAGCCCTGTCGCGAGTGCAACTGTTGCGATCCTAGTAATTCTGACACTGGCTACATCTCAGGGTCAAAAGAGTATCAAATTGCTGAAGGGGTACCATTGTATCTACATTAAAGAGGTGCTGGGAGACTGAAGTGGGAGGCTGGAGTGGAAGATTGGATCTGTGATGATCTAATGTCGACGTTGAATTCTGTGATGTTCTAATGCAGTGTTTCTCAACCCCCGTCCTCAAGACGCCACAACAGCTCATGTTTTCAGGATTTCTCTCAGATGAAATGGCTAAGGTAATTACTAAGGCAGTGAAACTGATCAAATCACCTGTGCAAAATAATGGGTAGCCTGAAAACATGACCTGTTGGGGCGCCTTGAGGACTGCAGTTGAGAAGCACTGTTTTAATGTAATAAACTTCTAACTTTGAAGAACTTTGATAAAGAACTTTGAGCTCATCTAATTTGTGCAGTTAAGCTCCAAAGCAGCCTCATCACCCCCACAAATACTACCGGTAATCCAAAATTAGTGTTTAGTTTAAAAAAAAAAAATTCAAGTCAAATTTGGTGTTTTGTGCTTTGCACATCATCAGTCAAACGGTTGACAAGATATGCTCCAGCAATCAAAGAGTTACCGTGCCTTTAAACTTCATAGCCTTGCATACAAGCTTCTGAATTCCTTTAGACCATCAAGTACAAATGAAAGTGTTTTTGAAAGGAGACGGTGCATATGAAAAATAAAAAATAAACCAAAAAAACGAAATGTAAACATACAAGACAGATGAAAATTTAAATCGAACTGGAAGAAGTAAAAAAGACACTTTGAACAGACCAGATTCTAAATATAAAAATGTTAGTATTGCAGTACCTGTAGTCCATTGACTCCTTTAAACCCCAAAACATGGTCAGGTATCAGACAACTCCACTTATCAGCGTAGATTTTACATTTAGTAAAAGTATTTTGTTTACATTTTAGTAAACTTAAAGCAAAACACTTTAACTTGCAGCATACCTATCCTTATATGTGGTGGCTGCATTAGTCTTCCTTTTAGTTTTTTTCTTCCTTTATTTACTAAAGAAAAGGAAAAGTCCTGCGCAATAAAACAAAACCTAAAGTGAGTTTATTCAATCTAGCAACCAACACTGCTATAGACCAAAAGCGGCAAAGTAAATGTAAAAAAAAGTGTAGCGCTATGTTGCAATAAAAATGCCACAATGTGAATATAAACCACTATAAATATTACATACAATGTATTCATATCCTAAAATCTTCAATGACTGGCACCATACAATTCTCAGACGTCAAATCGGGAGTAAACGTTTGGAGTTTCACATATAAGCCATAAAAATAAAAAAGACTCACATAGCGTAACCCCATTTAAAATTCTTTTTAATATGAAAAAAAAGTAGGTTACTCACATTTCCATAGATGTAAACAGCATGTAAATTAGTAGTAAAGCGGTGTCTATTGGTAGGTCCACCCAGCGTGTTTCGATGACTGTGTGAGTCGTTTGACTTGAGCGGCATAAGCTTCACCAGGTTCAAATTATCTGGTAATTATCTGGTAAACCTCCTCTCTATCCCTATTACAATAGTAAAGATTTAAAACAAATTTGAAATTCGATTAGAATTCTAATTGAATTTGAAATCAATAATAGATTAAAATGGAATAGAAAATTCAATACAGCCTCACCGGTGTCCGTCAGTACAGTCTCACCTGTGTCTGTCAGTACAGTCTCACCTGTGTCCGTCAGTACAGTCTCACCTGTGACCCTCAATACAGCCTCCCCTGTGCAGAGGAAGAGTCAAGCTGACCAATCATCAGAGCAGGGATTGTCCGCTGTAACAGGTTTCATTTGAATTGATGTGCTCCCGGCGCCACTCACGTCACATAGAGCCCAGTCCCCTTACCTGGTGCTGCTCATGTGACACTGTCTCACCTCCTCGCTCGGTGCCTCCCGGCATTGGACTGGTGTTGTGTCTATCAAATACACCTGACGAGGAGTTGGGACAGTGTGACGTGAGCGGTGCCAGGTGAGGAGATGGGGCTCTATGTGACGGCGAGTGGCGCCGGGAACACAACTCAACAAACAATTCAAATGAAAGCTGTTACAGCGGGCAATCCCCACTCTCTGATAATCGGCCAGCTCGACTCTACCTCTCCTTTCTTCGCCTGGCTGGGAGAATGGCTCCCGTTCAATCCCGCCTTCTGGAGGTGCTCCCCCCTCCCCCTCTGTCAAAGCAGCCCATAGACGCCAGTCATCATTTTCTACTTGCAAAATGCGAGTGGAAAGTTAGGCCGCGTACACGCGGGTGGACTGTCTGCCCAACTTAGTCCGCCGAAACACATTTGAGCGGACAGTCCGCTCGTGTGTGGGCTTCAGCGGACTTTTTCAGCGGACAGTCTGACAAACAAAGTCTTACGGAATTTCCGTAAGATTGTCCGTCCAAACTTGGTTTGAGCGGACAGTCCGCCCGTGTGTATGCCAGTCCGCTGTACTTTCGAAATGAGCGGACTTTTCCCGCCCGGAGAAAAGTCTGCTCATTTCGAGCGGGTATCCAGGTAGGCGGAGCACGCAACGGAGACGTTGCGGGCCCCGCCGCCTGGTATGGACTTAAAGGGGAACCCCAACGCCGAAAAAAATCGGCGTGGGGTGCCCCCCAAGTCCACAACAGACCCTTGTCCGAGCACGCTACCCGGCCAGCCAGGAAAGGGGGGCGAGCGAGCGCCCCCCCCCCTCCTGAGCCGTACCAGGCCGCGTGCCCTCAACATGGGGGGTGCCTTGGGGAAGGGGGAGCCGCGCGGCCCCCCCACCCCAAAGCACCTTGTCCCCATGTTGATGAGGACAAGGGCCTCTTCCCGACAACCCTGGCCGTTGGTTGTCGGGGTCTGCGGGCGGGGGGCTTATCGGAATCCGGGAGCCCCCTTTAATAAGGGGGCCCCCGGATACCGGCCCCCCACCCTATGTGAATGAGTATGGGATACAATGTACCCCTACCCATTCACCTGTAAAATAAAAGTACCAAAAAAAAACACAACACACGAGATAAAATATTTTATTGCACAGCTCCTGGGGTCTTCCGTCTTCGGGGGTCTTCTCGCCGGACTCCTCCGCTATCTTCTTGTAGCTCTTTTGCTAGCGGAGGAGTCCGGCTTTCTTCCTCCCCGCCGCCGGCCTCTTCTCCCGACTTCGGGGGTCTTGTCCCCCTCTTCGGTTCTTCTGCCGGGCCACCGCGCCTTCTTATAGCTCTTTTACAGGCGGTGGCCCGGTCTTCTGTCGCCGCTGTTGCCGCTGTCGCCGCCGCCGCCGCCTTCCATTCTTCTTCTTCTTCTTCTCCAGGAGATGTTGCCTCGACGATCTCTCTGGCCGGAATGCCAGAGCCGCACAGCGCGGCCACTTATATAGTGACAATGGGGCGGTGTCACATGGTATATGTCACATGGGTTGGTCACATGGGTTGATGTCACATGGGGACTATGACATCATAAGGGGCGGGGTCACCATGTGACACCAACCCATTTGACATATACCATGTGACACCGCCCCATTGTCACTATATAAGTGGCCGCGCTGCGCGGCTCTGGCATTCTGGCCGGAGAGATCGTCGAGGCAACATCTCCTGGAGAAGAAGAAGAAGAAGAAGAAGAAGAAGAACGGAAGGCGGCGGCGGCGACAGAAGACCGGGCCACCGCCTGTAAAAGAGCTATAAGAAGGCGCGTGGCCCGGCAGAAGAACTGAAGAGGGGGACAAGACCCCCAAAGTCGGGAGAAGAGGCCGGCGGCGGGGAGGAAGAAAGCCGGACTCCTCCGCTAGCAAAAGAGCTACAAGAAGATAGCGGAGGAGTCCGGCGAGAAGACCCCCGAAGACGGAAGACCCCCGGAGCTGTGCAATAAAATATTTTATCTCGTGTGTTGTGTTTTTTTTTGGTACTTTTATTTTACAGGTGAATGGGTAGGGGTACATTGTACCCCATACTCATTCACATAGGGTGGGGGGCCGGTATCCGGGGGCCCCCTTATTAAAGGGGGCTCCCGGATTCCGATAAGCCCCCCGCCCGCAGACCCCGACAACCAACGGCCAGGGTTGTCGGGAAGAGGCCCTTGTCCTCATCAACATGGGGACAAGGTGCTTTGGGGTGGGGGGCCGCGCGGCCCCCCCTTCCCCAAGGCACCCCCCCATGTTGAGGTCACGTGGCCTGGTACGGCTCAGGAGGGGGGGGCGCTCGCTCGCCCCCCTTTCCTGGCCGGCCGGGTAGCGTGCTCGGACAAGGGTCTGTTGTGGACTTGGGGGCACCCCCACGCCGATTTTTTCCGGCGTTGGGGTTCCCCTTTAAGTCCATTCCAGGCGGCGGGGCCAGCGACGTCTCCTTCGCGGGGCCCGCCTACCTGGAGACGCGCTCGAAATGAGCGGACTTTCCTCCGCGTGTGTGGGCGAGTCCGTTCATTTCAAAAGTAGAGCGGATTGTATGGCGGACTTAGTCCGCCGTATTAGTCCGCTCAAAAAGTGCCGTGTGTGGGCAAGTCCGTTCATTCAAAAGTTTGGACGGACTGTCTGTCGGATTGTCTGACGAACTTAGTTGGGCAGACAATCCGCCCATGTGTACGCGGCCTAAGAGTGCTGGAATAGAATATAGAATAGAGTAAAACAGAACAGAATAGAATAGAAGGGAATAGAACAGAAAATTAAAAATAGAATAAAATAGAATAGAAAAAAACAATAGAATAAAATAGAAAGAATATAATCGTCTATACCCCTAATTTGAATTTCAAATAGAATGAATTTGAATCAGAATAGAATCGTTCAGAATAGAATCATTTAAAATAGAAAATAATAGAATAGAATAGAAAAAAACAATAGAATAGAATAAAATAAAGAGAAGATACTGTATATACTCGAGTATAAGCCAAGTTTTTCAGCTTATGCTCGAGTCACTGTGCCCATCTGCAGCCTCAGGAGCCTGATCTCCTGGCGTTGTGACATGCAGTCTAGTCGGTCGTCCAGTGTAACAAAGCCCCATGTTCTCCTTGTCCGTGATAGGCGGAACACTGACTCATTGCTGGGAAACTGAATCAGTGTTCCGTCATGGACGAGGACGTGGAGGAGGCGGGGCTTTGTTACACTGGATGGCCGCCCACTAGACTGCATGTCACAGTGCTGGAGATCAAGTTACATGAGACTGCAGATGGACACAGTGAGGCAGGGAGATGGGCAGAATGAGGCATGCAGATGGGCAGAGTGAGGCATGCAGATTGGCACAGTGAAGCATGCAGATGGGCAGAGTGAGGCAGGCAGATGGACACAGTGAGGCATGCAGATGGGTAGAGTGAGGCAGGCAGATAGACAGAGTGAGGCATGCAGATGGGCAGAGTGAAGCATGCAGATGGGCAGAGTGAGGCATGCATATGGACAGAGTGAGGCAGGGAGATGGGCAGAGTGAGGCAGGGAGATGGGCACAGTGAGGCATGCAGATGGACACAGGGAGGCATGCAGATGGGTAGAGTGAGGCATGCAGATGGGCACAGTGAGGCATGCAGATGGACACAGTGAGGCATGCAGATGGGCAGAGTGAGGCATGCAGATGGGCAGACTGAGGCAGGGAGATGGGCAGAGTGAGGCATGCAGATGGACACAGGGAGGCATGCAGATGGGTAGAGTGAGGCATGCAGATCAACACAGTGAGGCATGCAGATGGGCAGAGCGAGGCATGCAGATGGACACAGTGAGGCATGCAGATGGGCAGAGTGAAGCATGCATATGGGCAGAGTGAGGCATGCCAATAGGCAGAATGAGGCATGCAGATGGACACAGTGAGGCATACAGATGGGCAGAGTAAGGCACGTAGATGGACACAGTGAGGCATGCAGATGAACACATGGAGGCATACAGATGGGCAGAGTGAGGCATGCAGATGGGCAGAGTGAGGCATGCAGATGGACACAGGGAGGCATGCAGATGGGCAGAGTGAGGCATGCAGATGGACACAGTGAGGCAAGCAGATGGGCAGAGTGAGGCATGCAGATGGGCAGAGTGAGGCATGCAGATGGGCAGAGTGAAGCATGCAGATGGGCAGAGTGAAGCATGCAGATGGGCAGAGTGAAGCATGCAGATGGACACAGTGAGGCATGCAGATGGGCACAGTGAGGCATGCAGATTGGTAGAGTGAGGCATACAGATGGACACAGTGAGGCATGCAGATGAGCAGAGTGAGGCATGCAGATGAGCAGAGTGAGGCATGCAGATGGGCAGAGTGAGGCATGCAGATGGGCACAGGGAGGCATGCAGATGGGCAAAGTGAGGCATGCAGATGGACACAGTGAGGCATGCAGATGGGCAGAGTGAGGCATGCAGGTGGGCAGAGTGAGGCATGCAGATAGGCAGAGTGAGGCATGCAGATGAGCAGAGTGAGGCATGCAGATGAGCAGAGTGAGGCATACAGATGGGCAGAGTGAGGCATGCAGATGGACACAGGGAGGCATGCAGATGGGCAAAGTGAGGCATGCAGATGGACACAGTGAGGCATGCAGATGGGCAGAGTGAGGCATGCAGATAGGCAGAATAAGGCATGCAGATGGACACAGTGAGGCATGCAGATTGCAGAGTGAGGCATGCAGATGGACACAAGGAGGCATGCAGATGGGCAGAGTGAGGCATGCAGATGGACACAGTGAGGCATGCAGATGGGCAGAGTGAGGCATGCAGATGGGCAGAGTGAAGCATGCAGATGGGCAGAGTGAGGCATGCAGATGGGCAGAGTGAAGCATGCAGATGGGCAGAGTGAGGCATGCAGATGGGTAAAATTAGGTGCCTTGGCTTATATTTGTAACAGCCTATACTTGAGTATATATACGGTAACTGTTTTCTGCAATGCAAACTCAAATAGAATAGATTAGAATAGAATTAAAAAAAGTAAAGAATATAAAAAACAATAGAAGAGAGTAAAACAAAGAATATAACGTCTTCTGAAATTAGTTGAATAGTTGAAAATAGAAAAGAATAGAATAGAAAAAAAGCAATAGAATAGAATAAAATAGAGAGAATATAAACTTCTAAAACTCTATTTTTGAATAGAAAATGTTTTAATTTGAATGCTGATTCAAATTGAAATGCTGAATTTTAAAGTGAATAAATTAAACAAATCCTAAAATAAATTAAACAAATTTAACTGAGCAAAATGTTTTAAGTAACTAATCGAAATGAAACAAAATGTTTCCTTCTGTACATGTCTAGTCATTATGTTGCTGAGGACAAAGGCCTCTTTTCCACAACCCAAAATAGTCATGATTATAACTGGTCAGGATCCCTGGCTAGTGTGTTTACAAACAGTAGCCAGCCAGAGATCTGTCATTTTGTCACAGTGGTATAGCAGGCCCTGAGATATTTGCCCCCTCCCAAATGAATGAGTACAGGTTACATTAGTACCCTTCGCTACTCATTCCCAGGGAAAAAAAGTGAGTTAAAAAGAATTAAAACGTAAATAATGGTGTTACCCAGCTCATGGCGATGTTTCTCCCCACTAGGGATGAGCTCAGGCGTGTTTGCATGGTCCACGTGCAGAGCTCTGCGCTAATCACAGGCAGTGAGACATTGCCCGATCTCTGCAACAGCGCATCGGGGCAATGTCTCCCTGCCTGTGATTAGCCCAGCCCTGTGCCGACTTCCTGGTGGGCTCTGCACATGGACCATGCGAACACGCCTGAGCTCATACTTATTCCCCACTAGTCTCACCACACATGACAGCTTCTGTTTGTAAACATATTTGGCAAATACGCCACCCAGGATCTCCATCTGGTTTGTTTACAAAAGATGCCAGCCAGGGATCTGTCATTTAGTAGAGGTTGTGCTACCTCTGATAAATGACAGACCTTATGCCAGTTTGTTTACAAACAGCAGTTAGGTATTCACGTGGGCAGGGATGCACAGCAAGGATTAAACCATTTCTGTTTGGAAAAAAAACACATTGTATTGGCTTCCTATGCCTTTAGCAGTCAGGAAACTGTTGAAGAATGTAAAATTAGCGGCCGCACCTCTTGTCCAGCTGAGCGGCTCAGAAAACAAATTTGGATTCCCAGGATACAATAAGAGCTTCTCCTATTCGGTTCTTGGTGAGCTGCGCTGTTAATCAACTGGCACACAAAACAGCTGAAGGGGTAGGCACATACAAATCATTTTCCAATTGTCAGAGGTTGGGCGGCTTTCACATTGCAAGGGAATTTCAAAGTGGATTTCCTCTTTAACCAGCAAGTTGCTTTTTCTGAGGCCTCGTGGCTTTGATGTTAGAGTAGTATGCAATAAACATAATAAAACAGTAAAAAAAAACAAAAAAAACTTTTACACTGTTGACAACTCAGCAACATGGGTAGACAATTCTATTATGCTGTAATACTATAGCAATAACTCAGCAGTATTTGTTACTGGAGGCAGAATCAGTTACTGGAGACAGGACAATGCAATCTTTGTAGAGGTAGAGCAGTGCAATGTACAGCCAAAAATGGATCATCGGCACGTGTTCTAACACACTCTGTGCCGCTCATTACGGCACTTCTGATATTTGCAGATAATACGGCAATTTGAGACGTTGATTGAAGGGCTATTTCTGCAGCTTCTTTGTAAACTCTACATAACGATCATCCTGAATCACTGATGACAAATTTAAATGAGCAATATAACCTAAAAGAATTGTACAAAATGATATTAGAAAGGAAACATAATCCTTGGATCTGTCATCAGCAGATAACTATACGTAGACAAACAATGGGAATAGACTGTGTTCAATGCTCCTGAGACTGCGGATCTCCTGACCCTGCACTTTCCGCATTTTTTCTTTGTGTCTGCAGGGAATTGGTATAATCTGATGGCAACTCTGTTTATAACTAATTATATTATGATAAAGGTGGAGGAAACATGAAGCTAAAACTCCCTGATGTAAATGAAAAACAAATGAATAACATAGGCATATAGTTATCAAAATACATTAAAGAAAAAAAGCATCCAAACATAATGTGCCAGAACAATATACACTGTATATATATATATATATATATATATATATATATATATATATATATATATACATACATACATACAGTATCTCACCAAAGTGAGTACACTTCTCATGTTTTTGTAAATATTTTATTATATCTTTTCACGTGAAATCACTGAAGAAATTACACTTTGCTACAATGTAGTGATTGTACAGCTTGTATAACAGTGTAAATTTGCTGTCCCCTCAAAATAACTCAACACACAGCCATTAATGTCTAAACTGCTGGCAACAAAAGTGAGTACACCCCTAAGTGAAAATGTCCAAATTTGGGCCCAAAGTGTCAATATTTTGTGTGGCCATCATTATTTTCCAGCACTACCTTAACCCTCTTGGGCATGGAACTCACCAGAGCTTCACAGGTTGCCACTGGAGTCCTCTTCCACTCCTCCATGATGACATCACAGAGCTGGTGGATGTTAGAGACCTTGCGCTCCTTCAACTTCCATTTGAAGATGCCCCACAGATGCTCAATAGGGTTTAGGTCTGGAGACATGCTTGGCCAGTCCATCACCTTTACCCTCAGCTTCTTTAGCAAGGAAGTGGTCATCTTAGAGGTGTGTTTGGGGTCCTTCTCATGTTAGAATACTGTCCTCTGGCCCAGTCTCAGAAGGGAGAGGATCATGCTCTGCTTCAGTATGTCACAGTACATGTTGGCATTCATGGTTCCCTCAATGAACTGTAGCTCCCCAGTGCTGGCAGCACTCACACAGCCTCAGACCATGACACTCCCACCACCATGCTTGACAGTAGGCAAGACACACTTGTCTTTGTACTCCTCACCTGGTTGCCGCCATACACGCTTGACACCATCTGAACCAACTAAGTTTGTCTTGGTCTCATCAGACCACAGGACATGGTTCCAGTAATCCATGTCCTTAGTCTGCTTGTCTTCAGCAAACTGTTTGCGGACTTTCTTGTGCATCATCTTTAGAAGAGGCTTCCTTGTGGGATGACAGCCATGCAGACCAAAATGATGCAGCGTGCGGCGTATGGTCTGAGCACTGACAGGCTGACCCCCCATAGAATGCATGAAGCTAAAAAACCTTCAGCCTATACAACCACTTTTCTAATCTGAGAACTGCCGGTAATTATTTAAAAAGGAGCTCCAGGCTCCTACAGAAAAAAATTTAAGTCGGTCGGTCGGCACTTACCCCATCACTTACCCCATTACCAGTTGGTCGGCACTTACCCCATCACCTACCCTATCACCGGTTGGTCAGCACTTACCCCATCACTGGCAGCTTCTCCTGCTGTTTTCCTGTAGCCTCCTGTTCTCCTGCTCTTCACCTGCAGCCTCCTGTTCTCCAGGTCATCACGACGGCTTCTGTTTTCTCCCTCCTCCTCGGTGGCCAATCTGGAGTCTTTTCCTTTTGGCTTCCATTTTGGATGGAGCTCCACTTTAAGAATCTGTTGCTGCCATAGTGGCAAGTTCTTAAAGTGGTGGTAGTAAGAACTACCTGAATTTCCCACAGGTGTCGGTATTGTTACTGAAGCTGGAGCAAACACTTGTATGAATTAAATGCAGGCAGTTTACCTAAAAAAATGAGCACAAGGGACATTACTTACAGTCAATGAGATGTGTCCCTTATGCTGCAGGCTGCAGGATTAGTGATCGACCCGTCTCCTCCATTCATAGATCACTTTTTATTTATGGAAGCTATAGTATGGCTTCTATGAATGGAGGAGGTGGGATGGAAGAGTGGAAATAATTGGATACTATACTCTTGATGAACGCCTCTCACAGGTCGGCTCTATTACCCTCTGCCACCATGATCTTCAGGTACGGGGGGGGGGGGGGGTTAGTTGAGCTGACAGATCTGTGAGAGACACTCATGAAAAGTACCCAACTATGCCTACCCATTCTGCTCACCTCCTCCATTCTTAGAAGCCATACTAGAGCTTCCATGAAGTGTAGCACAAGGGATACATCATACTGACAGTAAGCAATGTCTCTTTTGTTTTTTTGGGTCTTTAAAGAAACTACCACCATAAACTACTACTATAAAATTGTTATTAAGCTTTTATTGAATTCCCCTAAATGAGCCATGAGCTGTATCCTCAGAACTTGGCTACGTTCAGCTAGACTTGCGACCCCTTCTGGCCACCTGTGAGGATTGCACCAAGTCATCACATAACAGGCAGTGCCAGACATCTCGGGGACACACCATGGGGAATAGGAAGCAAATAATAAGCCACACATAGAAGTACTGCGTGCTCTGCTCCCGGCAGCTCTTGTTTTCTAAATATTTGTCACCATGAAAAGCCTGAGAACTCAATCAGCAAAATGGAAGTTCTCATTGCATTGCATGTGTTTAGAAGAGATAAGGGATAATGGCAGAATATTTCCCAGACATCCAGCAAATGGGCTCCTACTTTTCAACTATAATAGAGATCATATTCCTTTTTTTAATAATAAAAACGTGCTTACATCATGATAAGAATATCATTACTCACTCCTATGATGCATTTTATTCCAGGAATACACTGAGTTACAGAAAAAGCCGTCACCTTTTTTCCAGACCTGCTGAATACATTCAGGTAAAGAGAACCTGTAATTATTATTATTATTATTATTATTCAGGATTTATATAGCGCCAACAGTTTGCGCAGCGCTTTGAGAAATAGGTGGGATGACATTGCTAACCTTTGCTTTTGGAAATGCTTGTAGCCTGGCTGGTTTATGGTCCTTGATTTAAAGAGACCCTGCCACCAACTTCAAAAATGCAGGCAAAAGCACAGAAAAAAAAGAATAGTTTTTATTCACTTGCAATTTTTCTTTAAACTTGCTAGAAAAATTGTTCCCTATGACAGACCCATCCCTTGAACATCAACATTCTCTCCCTTTATGGGAGTGTCTAACTACTGTCTATGCTGGCCCAGCTACTCAGCCCCTCCCCTTCCCTCCTTACATAACCTTTTTTTTATATGCAACCCGGGAGAGAATCGAGGGAGACTACTATAGAATGTGACTTGAGTGACAGCTATAAGTCTGCTTGAGCTGCTAACATCATAAACATTTTAAACGCACATCAAAGATTATAGGAAGATTGCTGTTGAAAAAAATATTAAAAGCCAGCAGCTACAAATATTGCAGCTGCTGAGTTTTAATAAATGGACACTCACCTGTTCCAGGGTCCAGCGATGTGGCAGATGACGAGCAATCGCTCGTCTCTCCGCTGCCCCGCCGCTATCCTCTGTCAGGGAATCGGGAAGTGAAGCATTGCAGCTTCACTGCCCGGTTCCCTACTGCGCATGCGCGAGTCGCGCTGCGTGTCTCCACTGGTCCCCGCTGTGTCCTGGGAAATGTGTGTTTCCCAGAACAGAATGGGGGGGGGGGGGGGGCATCTGTGGCTAGCTGTGGCTAGCTTGTCCTGGAAGTGGGTGCAGAGACCTGGATTATCCAGGTATCTGCACCCCCCTCCCCCCTGAAAGGTGCCAATTGTGGCACCGGAGCGGGGGAGGGATCAGATGAGCGGAACTTCCACTTCAGGGTGGAGGTCCGTTTTAAGTTCACAGGCAGGGCAAAAGGGGCAGCTGCCCTGGGCCCTGTCATTGTTGTGGGGCCCAAAGCAGCTGCCTCATACTTGCCAACTATCCCAGTTTACATTCCCTTGAGGTTTTAGTCCTGTTGTTGTGTACAGACGACTCATCTGCAGACCCCGTGTTTACATGTAAATAACCAGCATTCGTATGTAAATAGCAGTGACATGCATATGTAAATAGCTGAGGCCAAGGGCATTGATATGTAAATAAGGCAGCATTCATATGTATATCATGCCCCCTGCAGTGAGGAGATGATGTGCTGTAACCTACAGCAACCAGTAAGCAGTATTACTGTACAGTAATCTCTAGCAGCCAATCAACAAGCCGAAATCATGTGCTGTAACCTCTAGCAACTAATCAGTGAGCCTTAAGGAGTGATGTAACCTCTAGCAACCAGTCAGTAAGCAGTAATGATATGCTGTAACCTCTGGCAACCAATCGCAATAGCTGTCTGATCTGATACAGTAAACTGATTTTAAGTCTAGCTGCTATTTATTGTATGTCTCAGAGCAGGTGGAGAGTGAAATTGCATGGGGGGTGGGGGGCCCTAAGCAAATTTTTGCCCAGGGCCCAATCAATATTAAAGACGGCCCTGTTCACAGGGACTGTGTACAGAGCTGGTCCGAGTGGCTCTGTACCATGTGATCACTGTGATGACTACAGTCACAGTGTTGTTCACAGATGTAAACGGTGTAGTGTCCCCCTTCCTCTCACATAAGAGAAGACATCCCCATCCTCTCTGATAAGAGGAAGCCTTCCCCTTCTGCTAAATGAATTAATCATCCATTTGTTATAAATAGCTACACAAAGGAAACTGTTTTTCTTTTATATAGTTAAAATAAAAAAACACAGTAGTTATTAAATACCACAGTGCCACCTATCAATGCCCACTAGTGCCCCCTATCAATGCCCACCACCAGGGTTGCCAATTAGTGCCTCATCAGTGCCACCTAACAGTGCTGCCTATAAGTGTCACCTACCAGTGCCGATCAGTGCCCATTACGACCACCCATCAGTGCCAGCTATCAGTGTGTCTTTCAGTGCCACCTATCAATGCCCTTCAGTGCCGCCCATCAGTTCCACCTCTCGGTGCTCACCAATGCCACCTATCAGTGCTCACCAGTGCCACCTTATCAGTGCCATCTATTAGTGCCCATCAGTATCGCCTTATTAGTGCCCATCAGTGTCACCTTATCAGTGCCCATCAATGCAGCCTATCAGTGCCCATCAGTGCAGCATTTCTGTGCCTATCAGTGCCCATCAGTGTAGCCTCATCAGCGTACATCAATGAAGGAGAAAAATGACCTGTTTGCAAAATGTATTAACAAAATATAAAACAGTTATTTATATATATATATATATATTTTTTTTTTTTTTTTTTTTTTTTTAATCTGTCTTTTTAATTTGTTTTGTGCAAACAAATAAAAAACCCAGAGGTGATCAGATACCACCAAAAGAAAGCTCTATTTGTGAGAAAAAAATTATAACAATTTGGGTACAGTGTAGCATGACCGCGCACTTGTCATTCAAAGAGTGACAGCGCTAAAAGCTGAAAATTAGTCTGGGCAGGAGGAGGGTTTAGGTGCCCAGTAAGCAAGTGGTTAAAGCTAGTCTGTGCCTAGAACCTTTTTTCTGTTTGTTTTTTTAAGTGCACCCAGTAAAGAAAATGTATATACTCACCTGTCCCCATCTGCACTGACATTGTGCTTTTAACCACTTCCCGACCAGCGCACGACGATGTACGTCGACAGAATGGCACGGGCAGGCATATTGGCGTACAGGTACGTCCAATATTCGATGCCGCCCTGCCATCGGGGCGCGCCGCCGGTGGCGCGCTCCCGCGCTGGTCGGGACCCCCGTGAGTCCAGTCGCGGGACCCGCGGACTCGATCGCCGCGGGCATCCCCGCGATCGTCTCACGGAGCGGCCGAATGGAGGAAATGCTGTGTAAACAACATTTTTCCATTCTGCCTAGCAACTAGTGACGCTGATCTCTGCTCCATGTGATTGGAGCAGAGATCAGTGTACACTAAATGAAAGCCCAACCCCCCCACAGTTAGTAACACACCCCTAGGAACACTTAACCCCTACACTGCCACCCACTGGTTAACCCCCTTCACTGCCAGTGTCATTTACACAGGAATCACTGCATTTATATAGCAGTGATTACTGTATAAATGACAATGGTCCCAAAAATGTGTCAAAAATGTCCAATGGGTCCCCGACAATGTCGCAGTCACAATAAAAATCGCAGATCGCCGCCATTACTAGTAAAAAAAAAATAATAAAAAATTATTAATAAAAATGCTATAAAACTATCCCTATTTTGTAAACGCTATAACTTTTGCGCAAACCAATCAATAATCGCTTATTGCGATTTTTTTTACCAAAAATATGTAGAAGAATACGTATCGGCCTAAATTGAGGGAAAAAAAATTTTTTTATATATTTTTGGGGGATATTTATTATAACAAAAAGTAAACAATAATGCGTTTTTTTCAAAATTGTCGCTCTATTTTTGTTTATAGTGCAAAAAATAAAAACCACAGGGGTGATCAAATACTACCAAAAGAAAGCTCTATTTGTGGGAAAAAAAGGACGTCAATTTTGTTTGGGAGCCACGTCGCACGACCGCGCACTTGTCAGTTAAAGCGACGCAGTGCCGAATCGCAAAAAGTGGTCTGGTCTTTGACCAGCAAATTGGTCCGGTCTGAAAGTGGTTAATGTGGTAATAATTGTGGTTATTTATAACATCCTCGGCATGTGAGAATTCCAGGAGTGTTATAAGATTCCTTCTGGATTCTTGTTCCATTCTTCCGGCCTGATTCACAACTATGCGCTGGACTGTAGTGCAAATCTGCAAAATGCAAAAAGCACTAAAAAATGCATAGGTGTGAAATACATTCCAGGCGCATCAAAACAAAATGTATTCAATGTCTTATAGTTTCCTTTCTTTCTAAAGCTCCCACAGCTTGAGTAGTAAAGCCTGTCCCCTTCCAGCAGCTGAAGAGTGAGAATCTTGCTCCCTGTGTGGAAGCAGTGGTCTCTCTGCAGAGCTTTGCTCCCTGTGCTCCCTGCTGAACTATAGCTCTGCAGTCAGCGAGGCCCATGTTCCCTGCTGATTGGAGAGCTCTAACTCTGACTCTAGCTTTTCTACTCGGGCTGCGGTTATTTTAGAAAGAAAAAAACCTGTAAGGCCCCTTTCACACATTAACGCCTGTTTTGATGGACTCCACTTGCTCAGCAGGGATCATTCCGTTGATCCTCAATCCATCGATGTGCACAAGCCCAGCAGCTCCAGTCCCTGTCTCTCTCCTCGTTGGACAGATTGAAAGCAGCGGGAGCCGAGGGCTCCCACTGCTGTCAATCAAATCCTGTGACAGGGGAGCGGGGCTGAGTCCTGCTGTCTGTGTCAATGGATGCAGTAGTGGGACTCAGGAGCGAGCCTGCAAAGGTACCCCCCATTTTACCAAATCGCATCAATGTGAACCAGGACTTACAATCGCTTTCAGTCAGATGGACAACATAGTCTGACAGTAGTGGGTTCTGCTGTCAGAATACAATGTCCCAGTAGGGCGATGGGTGATTCCTCCACCCACCTAGTTTGTGTGGATGGCTGAATCTAATGTATTATATTGCAGCTTATCAATCCTTAGTCCCGGTTCACACTAGTGCGATTCGAGAACCCTGCGAATCAACTGCGGGTTCCCGCATCGCACTCGACACGCGCGGCAGTTCACACTGCCATATGCGAACTGCTGGGGAGTGTCATTATATGTTAACGACACCCCCATTTCAGCTCGCATATCGCACTGTGAACTGACAGTTCGGACATGAATCGGATCGCATATGTGTGAACACACATGCGATCCGATTCTGGTCCAAACAGAAAAAAGGGTCCTGTGCGTATTTGGACCGAATGTGGTGTGAGATCAGCCATACTATCTGTATGGCTGACATCGCACCCGCACAGACATCACATGTAATGTGAACAGCCGTGCGCTGCGAATTACATGCGATGTCTGGCATCGCGCTAGTGTGAACCGGCACTTACAGGTGGTGGCTGCATTTGTTTTATTTTTTAAGCTTTTTTCTCTCTGTTTTCACCTGGTGATCTGGCCAGTAATAAACCTCCTGTATTAGAGTGCCCCCCGTCTGTATGAAGGAGCACAGGGGGCACCTTTGGACAGCAGTATTGCCAGTCTGGGGGGAGTGTTAGATGTATGAACAGATTTAAATACACTAATAAATTGAGGCCAAACTCTAACACCTTAAAAGCAGTTACAGATAACAGTATTTTCCTTTTGGGGTAAAGGTTTTGCATAAATAAACAAAAGCTGATCATTGTAAGCACTCCTGTCAGCAGCAAATTGTACAAAAATTCGGAATCGTCTGTCGAAAGTTTTGTACACACTATACGAAAATCGCACAAACATTCTTCGGACTAAAACGTTCGCCCAATTTTCTTATAGTGTGTACCCCACTTTAGTGTGGTCAGTTTTTAACCGCTTGCCGGCCGCTGCCTGCATATTTACGTCGACAGAATGGCACGGCTGTGCAAATGAGCGTACCTGTGAATTTGCCACTGGCGGCAGCGCGCACCCGCCACGAGCTTCATGAGTAGGATCGCGGATCCTGTGGACTCGATGTCCGCAAGGATACACTCGATCGTCTCACAGAGAGGAAGAACGGGAAAATGCTAATGTAAACAAGCATCTCCCCGTTCTGCCCTAGTGACACTGTCACTGATCACAGTTCCCTGTAATCGGGAGCCGTGATCAGTGATGTGTCACACGTAGCACCTCCCCCCCAGTTAGAATCACTCCCTAGGACACACTTAACCCCTACAGCACCACCTAGTGGTTAACCCCTTCACTGCCAGTCACATTTACACAGTAATCAATGCATTTTTAATCGCACTGATCGCTGTATAAATGACAATGGTCCAAAAAATGTGTCGAAATTGTCCAATGTGTCTGCCATAATGTCGCAAAAAAAATCCCTGATCGCCGCCATTGCTAGTAAAAAAAAATGATTAATAAAAATGCCATAAAACTATCCCCTATTTTGTAGACGCTATATCTTTTGCGCAAACCAATCAATATATGCTTATTGCGATTTTTTTTTTACCAGAAATATGTAGAAGAATACGTATTAGCCTAAACTGAGGAAAAAAACGTTTTTTATATATTTTTTGGGGATATTTATTGTAGTAAAAAGTAAAAAAAAATATTGCTTTTTTTTCAAAATTGTTTCTCTTTTTTTGTTTATAGCGCAAAAAATAAAAGTCGCAGAGGTGATTAAATACCCCCAAAGAAAGCTCTATTTGTGGGGAAAAAAAGGACATCAGTTTTGTTTGGGAGCCACGTCGCACGACCGCGCAATTGTCAGTTAAAGTGACGCAGTGCCGGATCTCAAAAAGTGCTCTGGTCTTTGGCCAGCCAAATGGTCCTGGGCTGGTTAATAAGAAAGCAGAGGGACTGGCAGGAACTCCAGGGATTTCACATAAAGGAAGCAATACAAAGAGAACAGGATATTTTCTCATACAAGTACATGGCACAGCAGACCCATATCAGGAATATGAAGTGTTGGGGTAACAACCCCTTTCAGGCTCGTAGACACTATAACAAAATCAGGCGAACAGTTTAGTCCGACAAACTTTCACACGATTTTCTGATAGTTTGTACACAACTTTCAACAGCCGATTCTGACCTTTCCGAACAAAAGTTTCCGAAGGGACAAGCTCCACATCTTTTTCTCGTATGGGAACAGAACGAACGATTTTCGTTTAATACGCACAATTTTTGTACGAGAAAAATCAGAAACAGAAGACTGCGCATGATCAGAAACAATAAACAAACAAACAAAAAGCCTTTGTGGTGTGAGAATTTTCATATATCATTTCCTTCTTCGGTTCCGACTTGCTGTGAAGCAATGATGAAAAAAATCAGACGATCATTTGCCTGATTTGCTGTGTGTACCCCACTTTAAGCTAAGGGAATATTCCACTGCAAAGTGAACAGTCTATTTGCCTTTAGTTAATCACCTACAGTAAAACCTTGGTTTGAGAGCGTTTTGCAAGACAAGCAACATTTTTTAAAACATGTTGACTTGATATACAAGTAGTGTCATGTCACACCTGAGTATAAAAGAGAAGAGAGGCGCCTCTAATGCCGCGTACACACGGTCGAAATTTCAGCCAGCAAAGGACAAATGAGAGCTTTTTCGCCGGAAAATGCGACCGTGTGTATGCTCCATCGTAATTTTGCTGGCCGAATTTCCGCCAGCGAAAGATTGAGAGCAGGTTCTCACTTTTTCAGACGGAAATTCATATCGGAAATTCTGATCGTGTGTATGCAATTTCGACGCGCAAAAACTCACGCATGTTCCGATTCACTACAAGACGGAAGTTATTGGCTACTGGGTATTGAACGTCCTTTTTCTAGTCCCGTTGTACGTGTTGTACGTCACCGCGTTCTTGGCGGTCGGAATTTGGTGTGACCGTGTGTATGCAAGACAGCTTGAGAGAAATCCTGTTGGAATTCCGTTGGGAAAACCATCAGAGCTTTTTCCGACCAAAATTCCGATCGTGTGTACGCGGCATAAGTGTATCAATATGGTTACATTTGATGAAGGTACAACATTTAGCAATATATTGCTACACTTAGAGGCTCCTCTCTTCTCTTTTATGCTCTGGAGCTCCTGCTGGATTTAGCTTCTAATCCCCTTGTGGAAGCTTCCAATTGTGGATGGACATTTTATGCTTACAAAATCTATGACATTGCTATGATCTTTTTATATGGATTATAAATTGAAGGATTTATGAATAAATGGCTGTGGAACGAATCATCTGAGTTTCCATTATTTCTTATGGGGAAATTTGCTTTGATATACAAGTGCTTTGGATTGCAAGCATGTTCCTGGAACGAATTATGCTCACAATCCAAGGTTTTACTGTAGATAGTATATGATCTCTGCTATAAAAATTGCTTGTGTTTCAGTTTAGCAGCTGGAGATGGGGGGATAATCTGTGATTGAAGCGTGTATGTAGTGCAGGAATCCTAACTTTTCCCCGACTTTTGTGCTGAACTCTTAGCCCTTGTACACACGGTCGGACATTCCGATGGACAATGTCCGATAGGACCGTGTTGTCGGATAATCCGACCGTGTGTGGGCTCCATCGGACTGTTTCTGTCAGAGTATCCGACGGACCAAGTTTTCCAGCTGGGCTTTAAAATTTTCCGCCAACATGATCCGATCGGACTTTGTCCGATTGTGTGTAGAGGATTCCGATCGGACAAAGTGCCACGCATGCTCAGATCAAATTCCTAGACCAAAGCTATTGGCTACTAGCCTGAACGTAGTCCCGTCGTAACAAAATTACGTCATTGCGTTCTAAACGATCGGATTTTCCCATAACTTTGTCCGACCGTGTGTATGCAACAGTTTCAGACAAAATCCGTCGGACAAAATCCAACAGATTTGGTTGTCAGAATGTCCGGACTTTTGACTGGACTTTCGGTCGGAATGAACTCTGAAGGACTTTTCGACAGAGTGACTTGTCTACACACGATCACACCAAAGTCCGATCGTTTAACGTGATGACGTACAACGCGTACGACGGGACTAGAAAAAGGAATAGCTACCCTTGCGTCTTTGTTGGTCTGTCGGACCTGCATACAGATGAGCGGTTTTAAAGTCAGATTGTTTAACAGAGAAGGTCCGATGAAGCCCACACACACACGATCCAATCGGATTCGTTCCGTCAGAACTTTGCTGTCGAGAAATCTGACGGACTTTAGACGTCTGGCTGTGTGTACGCAGCATATGATGATGACTTACAATGTCATGACTCCAGAGACTTTCAGTATTTTCCTAGTCATCAATACATTTTCCATTCATGATGTGGATGATTGGGAATCGTACAGAAGAATTGGGTGTGATGTCCTCCTGCACCATGGAATATCTCTCTCCTCTACAGAAGGAATGTTATGCGATGTATGATTAGCATCCTCTGCGTACGGTCAGCCTCCGATACGATCGGATTACTCCCCATTGATTTTTTTTTTCCCCCCCACCCAAGGAAGGATCCGCTCCGGGTTTTGCAGTGGTAGGAGCAGGCGATGAGTAGGGGGTGGGCGTGCCCCGTGAAGAGGAGAGGCGGGGCTTGTGAAGAGGAGAGGCAGAGCTCCGATTGAATGATCAGTAGTCAGTAGCGGTGGCAGTGAGTGAGTACGAGGAGCAGGCTGTGGGTCGGAGGAGATCGCAGGGAGTACGGAGGAAAGGCTGACCTGTCCATTGTGTCCTATAGAGGGCGTGTACCCCTGAGCGGCGCTGGCTGGATTGCATGCAGAGGAATCGCACGTCTCTCTACAGACACAACAAAGTGCAGCGATCCCCATTGCCTTCTATGTGTAGTGATGACTAAGGATTGCCCACCACAGCCCACTGGATCCGTCTTTCCCGAGAGATCCCTCTCAGTGGATTACTAATGGGACTCTCCATGAGCTGATCGTGCACTGCCTGTGTTCCCAAGGTAGGCTGCCTGCCATTGTCATTGTGTGCTTCTAGGAATCAATGGGGCAGGGGAGGGGGTACAACGGGGGGCACAGGGAGATCGGGCACCCCCACATCTCTATACACAGGCCAGTCATCGGGAGACCTGGGATCGCCTGTCTGGGGATCGGCGCACTGCATTGATGAGCTTTAATAAGGGTGAAAGGTTCGTGCTGGGGTCCTCTCCTCCATCCTCATCGCTACTGTCCTCCCAGCAGAATCAATGGAGATCGCACTGGCACACCCACCTACCATCCACCCAACCTACCTACCATCCAGAGCTCTGCAGTCTGCCCACTCAGGGATTGCACACTCCCATGGGTACTGTATGGAGATCGCTTCAAGTTTAATAATCAGGTCACTTGGCAAGTTCATGTCATGCACTTTGCAGAAGTGTAATGAGATTTGTGACAGCAAAGTTGGTGCCAGGAATGGATCTAGGGCAGAGTAACTGGCAGGCAGCTCCTGCTTGTTCTGGTGCTCTGTCATCTACCTTCTGGGGGCACTGCCTGGTGCCCAATATGGTCCACTGCTTAGTAATTGGGCACTGCCTGGTGTTTACTAGGTCCAGGGCACTGCATTGTGCCTACTATGGTCCACTGCTTACTGTGGGACGCCGCCTGCTATGGTCCACTGCTTTAGTATGGGGCACTTGCCTGGTGCCTAATATGGTCCACTGCATAGTATATGGCTCTGCCTGGTGCCTACTATCGTCAGCTGCTTTAGTATGGGGCACTGCCTGGTGCTTAGTATAGGGCACTGCATTGTGTCTACTATAGTCCACTGCTTAGTAAATGGGCACTGCCTGTTGTCTAGTATGGAGCACTGCCTTGTGCCTGCTATGGTTCACTGCTTAGTAATTGGGCACTGCAATGTACCTACTTTATTCCACTGCTTAGTAATCGGGCACTGCCTGGTGCCTGCTAGGGTCCACTGCTTACTGTGGGGCACTGCCTGCTATGGTCCACTGCTTAGTAATTTGGGCACTGTCTGGTGCCTGCTGGGGTCCACTGATTACTGTGGGGCACTGCCTGCTATGGTCCACTGCTTAGTAATTGGGCACTGCCTGGTGCCTGCTGGGGTCCACTGATTACTGTGGGGCACTGCCTGCTATGGTCCACTGCTTTAGTATGTGGCTCTGCCTGGTGCCTACTATAGTCCACTGCTTAGTAATTGGGTACTGCCTGGTGTTTACTAGGTACACTGCTTAGTATAGGGCACTGCATTGTGCCTACTATAGTCCACTTGCTTAGTAAATGGGCACTGCCTGGTGTCTACTATGGTTCACTGCTTAGTATGGGGCAGTGCTTGGTGCCTGCTATGGTTCACTGCTTGGTAATTCTGTAGCCTTCTGTGGGTGACTGCCTTCTGCATGTTGCCTATGGTGGATGACTGCCACCTGCCTTCTGCGGGGCACAGTCATGTGGTTATTTTAGGCTACAATCACATGTCTGCTATGGGGCACTTTCATGTGCTTATTTTAGGGTACAGTCCAAGTGCTTTTCTGTGGGGTTTCATCTATCTGCCTCTTGGGGAACACTGCCCACTGCCTTTTTGTGGGGCTCTGTCATCTTGTATCTTCTGTGAAGTACTGTTATGTTTATTTTAGGGAACAATCATGTGCCTCCATGCCCTCCTGCTTTTCCCCCTTTTTTTTTTTTTTTTTTTTTTTTTTTTTTTGTTTTCCCCTCATGTCTTTCTGTGAGGCACTGCCATGTACCTACTGTGGGGCACTGCCTATTTGCTATCTGCCTCCTCTATGGCACTGTTGTTATCCATTTTGCCTTGTGTGGGGTTCTGCCACCTGGCTTCTGTAGAACACTTGTCATTTGCCTACCCTGGGGTATGGTCACATGCTTGCTGTGCTACACTGGCATCTGCTTCTTGTAGTGCACCATCATCAGCCTCCTAATGCACTCCCTACACAAGTGCACAGTGACTGGTGCTCTGCTCTCCCCAGTGTATGAGAGTCAGTCATCTGAGAGTAATGTTCTCTAAGTGCTCTGGCTGTGAATTTAGAGGAGAGCTAGTAGGAGCTTTGGGAAGCTGCCTGTAAATCCCCCCCATGTGTTGTTTTCCCTGCTGCCTTATGGAGCTTGCTTCTGTTTGGTACATTTGAGGAAATGGAGCAGAAAGTCAGGGAGTTGGTGGGCTGCCTGAGTCCCATAGGGGCCCACAGCGAAATAAGATCATTACAATAAAATGCTTGCGATGGATCTGGGCAGGAAAAACAAGTCGTTCCATCACAACAAACATGCAAGTGCCAACAGTGGGTGCTAACCACCAGCCAGTACCAATCCAAGGTTAACTCTGTGCATTGATCTGTATAGGGTACAATTGTTGCACAGGGGCCTCATGGCAATTAAATGGTTAAATGAAGCTATTAGTGCTTAATGAAGGAATGTGCAGGGCACAGAGCGGAATGGCTTTTCCTTTGTGCCCAATGAGTAATAGGGGAGATTTAGGTTCCAATGATTACATTAACATAGATTTCTCTATTGCTGGAGTAGAAAATACACAAGCAGTGCCCGGAAGACACAACAAAGGTTAATTGTGCAAAACCAGAGTGTCTGCTGTGTGTCTGCAGTACCTTGTAATCTGGACTCCCGGCTGTTTCATTGCTCCAAGGAAGTCAATTGTGCCCACAGCACCGACTCTGCTAATGGCAATACAATATAGAAATCCTTATTTCCCTTAAGCATGCTTCTGCTTTTAACCGCCCTGTCAGGAGTCATTTCTTGATGGTCTTGAGTCGCTTTGATTTGTCATTCCCATTTCCAAAGTACTAAGCCAGCAAAATAAGAGAAAGGCCTGTTTAAGTCTCATCTGGATCAATGTGCTGCACTCAATACACATGTGGGCATTTCAGTGATCTGTTTTTATTGAGCTTGGATGGGATGTGTTGCTGGGATAAGGAAAAGCTCAAGCGCCAATGATAAAGTATTAATAGCATAGATAGTAGAGGAGGAAAGTGTTTACAGTGTAGTTACTGTGCTGCAGTCCACTAAAATAGAAAAAGACATTAAATCCAGCTAGGAATGCTTGCCTAGTGGTTGCTGCCTGCCCTGTACTGTCCTCCAGCCTGCCCTGAGCTCTATAAGTTAATTATTAACTCGCCCTAAATTGGACAGACCCATGTCTCCAATCTGGAAAGTACACAACATTGATTTGTGTTCAGTTGGTATTTTATAGTGCTTTTCCAAATCCATCTTTTATACTAATCTCAAAAGCAAATAATTTTTTATTGAAGCTTCTGAGTCCAAAGTGCACAATCAGACGTTATTGACAAAGTTGGTTATGTCCTGTTGACTTCATTATTTGTGCATTAAAAGCTTTTTAACTACCATAGATGCTTATCAACTAGTGAGGCTACAGTCATTTTCCAACACTGAGAACTCGGTGCATACATTGTAACCCACCCATAATAGATGACTAGTTCAAAATTGATACTTTTCTTGAAAACTTCTTGTTTTTTGCAACTTTTTAGTATTTTATATATGCTTGAGACATTTGTTGCGAAATCATGTAAACGAAAACATTGCTTTTGTATTTTTCTTTTATTTTTTTGCCAAGTCCGTTACATTTGTAAAATATTGCTGATAACTTGGTTTGGCTTAAGTTTGTAAATGTTGGAGGCGCTGAATGTTCATTTGTATGCTGATCACCCCTATGGTAGTAATGCCAGAATGCAAAATTAGCATCTTTGTCAAGGTGTGGTGTTTTTTTTTTTTTTTTTTTTTTTTTTTTTTATATTTTAGTTTTGATATGTTGAGTGATGTGCTTAAGCAAGCTCTTTTAACTAGCTAAGCTATGTGAAATGTATAGCTCCTTGTGTATATATTGTCTTTAAGACACATGGATTTCTAATACATGGCTACTTGAAGATAAAATCAGACTGGAGCTCCTTCCTGAGCTAGCTGTGTGGGAGAGAAGCCTGCTAAATGCATTGAAATTGGTAAGGGGTCTTTTAGGGTTAGACAAGAAGGTGCCTTTATTGCCAGACCTGCCAGGGTGTATATCCTGTGATAAATCCAAGGATGTGTTTTTGTATAGATGACAGCAAATTTGTTTGTATGGTTGTTTTAAATTACAAAAGGAAACTCCTTCATTTGCTTTGCCAGCTCCACAGACTGACATTTTAAAAAAAGGGGACATTGTGCAGCGCTGACAGATAAAGTGGCCGCACTACTGTTTTTCTTTCTCTTTGTTTGTCTGCCACTCATCATTATATCAAAGGCGGAATTAATTTATTTTGTGATAACGCCACCACTGGAGACAGGCCATGATGTTGGGGAAAGCTGACTGTGAAAACCTTAGCTCCTTACTTTTATCTCAGATGTGTCCAATGATACAGTTTACTCTTGTTTCAAAGTTGTTGTTTTTTGTTTTTTTTGTGTTTATTCTAGAAAAGGAAACCCTTTTTAATTTTCATTTTGTTGATTTTGTCAAATAACAATTGCTTGTTTTAATAAGACAAAATATAACAAGAACAATCCTGAATTTAAGTGATTTCACTAAACTGGAAACTGATTGCTGTACTTTGCATGCCATCATTGCTCTTTGGATTGTCTTATTAAATACAGATGTGTGTGTGTGTGTGTGTGTGTGTGAAGGTTTTAAATGAGTGATTTCTGCTCAGGTCCCCTAGTGGCCATTGTAGGATTTGCAGCAATTGCTTGCTCCTTACTTCAGGCTATTTCTCAGCACTTTCTCTATTTTGTGTAAAGTCCTTACGCCAATAATTAAACAATGGATTGTGGCATGACAAGTTGTTTCTTTTATGATGACCTCGGGTTTCAATGCGGTGTGTGTGTGTGTGTGTGTGTTTTTGTTTTTTGTTTTTTTCTTTTTTTTCTCCTTTTTGTCTGCTTAATGGTTGAAATAAAAAAAGGAATTGGGTTGCTTTCATCTTTGAGGCATAACATGGGGACTTTGCTGCATTGCCTTTCTTAGTAGTTTTGGCAGCTAAACTGGTTAGTTAATTGGTAAACCTGGTGGTCCATGCACAGCAGAGCAATGCTTCTTTAAGTAATCCCAACCACATGGCTTTTTTTTTTTTTTTTTTTTCTCCTCCCTTTCTTTGTAAGCCAAATACAGGAATTTGGAAATGCACGGTTAACCACTGATATATTGGTGGATATGGTCAAACAGACGTTCAAAACATGGTCCCCAACTGGTCTTTCCTCTTTTTAAATTGCTTGGATTTGGGCTCTGCAGTAAAGATCTGGTTAAATCCTTTACATGGATTTCCTTGGCATATTTAATATGCCTTGGCATATTGAATGTATTAGATTATGCAGCTTCCCTGTGTGTACCATGCAATATATGTTGTATAACATGTTGAGAGATATTTATTATTATTATTATTATTATTATTATTATTATTTTATACTTCCCCCCCCCCCCCCCCATGAGCTCTGCTATACTATGTCCCTTTCCACTCTGTGTCTTCAGTGACTTGACACCTTCTAAATACAAATATCGGCAATAAAAATTCTGTATAGGAGGTTTGACACATACATGTACGTTTTCTTACTATTTCTTACCTACTTGCCATGGTCTAGAGGACATCACTCTACAAATATACAGCTATAAAATAAACCCTTCCCCCCCCCCCCCCCCCTTTCTGTACTATTGCAGATTGAAAATTTGTGGATGGTTGCTATGAGATACTGAATGATACTCTTCTCTTTGTAAATTCCCTCACAGTTTTTTTTGTGGGTGGAGGGGGTTTGTTTATTTTTCATAGACCTGTTGATTGGGCCAGTGGTTTTGTGAACATATTTACCCTTTGATGTGCAGATGTCACTTTTTAAAATGCTAACAAATAAGTGTGTTTTGGAGGTGATCCTGTAGTCTTTCTCCTGTGTATGTTCTCATACATCCTAGCACAAAGATGGACTATTAGCATTGTTCTAAAGACACATTTTTTTTTCATACAAGGTGACGATAAAGAATAAAAACATAACAGCTGTGCTATGTTGAATGATCTGATTTTAGGTTTAAAGAATACATACAGTAGTTGTATAATGCTAGCCTGGCCACAAGGGGCACTCTTCTCCTATAATGTGTAGAAAGTACGGAATTTCATTCAACCTTTTTATGGATTTTATATAAAAAAAAAAAAAAAAAAAACTGTAGATAGATTTGGTTACACGTGTAATTCTTAACCAGTAAGCCCTTCCTTATAGTTTATACACTGTTGATGTAATGCCTAACTAGCTATTTTTTTATTTTTAGGATGCTTGTATATGATTTGCATAAATGCTTAATTTTGCTCAATTTATTCCCCTTTTAAAAAGTCACTTGTTTTTTGTTGTGAAAGTTGGAGCATAAAAACAAATAGAACTTTATTTGTAAAGCCTCCACAACATTTTGGCCGTGTCTTCTTTTTTTTTTTAATGTAAATATAAAGAGTGCAGTTTTCTTTAGTACAATTCCGAGACCTCCTTTTTTTTATTTATTTATTTTTTTATCCCTATTAAGGACATCTACTTGTTAAATGATTCAGCCTTCATCAATTTTACATAAGCCCAAGAAGCACTCAGGCGATCGAGAATAGTGTTTTATATAATCCCCCACCCCCAAGAGGAACAGAAATACACAGTCCCAAATAACCCTTCTTTGGGCAATAGAATTGATCGTTTAAAGGAGGGCGCCTAACCTCCTCTGATCATTGGTTAAAAGGTTAATCTCATAGACGATAATCTCCTTGGTTGCCTTCATACCTGTATAATAAACCCCCACGGTCATTGAAAGAACAAAGGTTTGGTGACCAGGTTAAGCTACGCATCTACATTGCACCTTATTTTAGTTTTATTTTATTTAATTTTTTATTTTTATTTTGCGACTTGCTTGTGTTCTTGCTGAAATTTCTTATTCTGCGTTTGCTTTTCCTACTTTAGCTGTCAGCTTTTCTGTTCTGTTTGCTCTTTAGTTAATTCCTCCAGCATCTTTAAATTATGGCCTAGCGATAGATAGCTACACTGTGTTGCCTGATCTTCATCTATTAATCATGGAAGGCGCTTTTTTATGCGGTTGCCATAGCACCAGGGCCTCAGATAGTGTTGGGGTGCCTTGGGGAAGGCTCTCTGTATAACAGGACTTGCAAGCCTTGCAGTTATTTTGGCAGAAACCGAGCTTGAAAGAACAGAGAGCCCCTATCCAACATTATTCAGTATTGGATTAAAAGAGGCAACTCCTCGATGTGTCTCTGTGGACCTTGTTATGTGAACATCCAGCTGATATGTTTTTTTCCAGGGTATATAAATATATATATATTTTTTTTTTTTCTTTTGTTCTTCATAACATATTAAAAAAAAAAAAAAAAAAAAAAAAAGGTTCAGAGAAAGGAAGGTTACTTTAATCCATCAGCAAGAGTAAGGATTGCTTTTCATCACACTCAGTGATAAATGTCCAGGCTAATGAGAGTGTTTAGGCCTTTTAAATGCAATTCAGGTAATTTTGTATTTAAAATTAAGCTTTGACACAAATGGGGGGGGGGGGGGGGGTCATGTTTATGTGTACCTTCCCAAATTGGTTTCATTTGATATTTTAGTAGCACTGAAGGTTTCAGTAAATTTTGTTTTAGGTTCTGATATATTTATAAAGAGACCATTAGCAGTCTTCTCATTAACAAACCTAGTAGCAGACTTTTGAAAGGAACCAAGTCTGGTGAACCATTAGCATTTATTCTACTAACCTAAATAGATTTCTGGGTACTGAATTTCTCACAATATATATATATATATATATAATATATTTTTTTTTTTTTTTTTTTATATATTTACCAGAATCATGAGGTCAAACCTAAACCCTTTTTAATTTGTATGCAATCAGGCAGGCTCTTAAACTACATAGTTAAAGGTAATTGTATAATGTATAGACTGTTCAGCAGGAACCAGCCAAGATTTAAATCATGTATGGGCAGGCTGTCTGTACCCAAGTTGATCAATCAACTTGGGTACAACCATCTCTGGATTTTACAAGCGACTATTGCTAGTGGCTAAAGCCAGCTAAAGGCATAGCTTCCCCTGCTGGGAGAATACAATGGTTTTGCAGGAGGGATTCCCCACACTGAAATTCGCTTTGTTTATGACTGGCCTTGGTCAATAGGCCTAAGAGAAGCAACTTGACCTCCTGCCTGCACTATAGCTGAAAGATGGCTTCAGCGTGGGCCTAAATTTCCGGGAGGGTGTCAGTCCTCCTGGGAATGCGCCACCATGTCGCATGTACTCTGTGACCAGTGAGTCAATGAGGCTCTGTCGATCAGAGTAAGGGGCTGGTCCCAGCCCCTTACTACGTAATTGGCTGCCAGCCAATGACAGCTGATCACGTGATGTAAACAGAAGCTCGTAATGGATTTTTTTTGCCTGCCCCCCCCCCCCCCCCCCTCTGCCATGCTGACCGGCTTCTAGGCGGAGGGACATTAGCCCCGTACACGAACACCGGTGCCACCTATCAGTGCAGCTTCATTAGCGCACATCAATGAAGGAGAAAAGTTACCTGTTTGTAAATTTTCTATAACAGACTATGAAACTGGGTGTGTGTGTGTTCGTGCGTGGGTTTTTTTATTTTATTTTTTTTTCCAAAAAAAGATATATAAGCCCAACAGTGATTAAATACCACCAAAATAAATCTCTATTTGTTTGACTTTTAAAAAAATAAATAAAAAATAAATAAAAATAAAAAAAGTCAGTCATTTTGTGTACAATGTTGCATGACCACGCAATTGTCATTCAAAGTTCGACAGTGCTGAAAATTGGCCTGGGCAGGAAGGGAGTTTAAGTGCCTTGTAGGCAAGTGGTACTAAACTTTGCAAATGCTTACCTCTACTCCAATAATCTGATGTCCCCAAGGACTCTCGCCAGCATTGGCATCTTTTCTTTGGCTTCGTCCAGGTGCTTCCGTCGTTTTGACCATTTCGGGGTGACGTGCATCAATGCTAAGAATGCGCACATTCTGGTGTACAATCAAAGAAAAGATTGCGAACAGTCAGTCAGTGGGTTGTTTTTTTCTGCTATTAAAAAAAGACATTGCGCATCTCTTATGCAATGTTAGCCTTTTTTTTTTTTTTCTTCTTCACTTTAGCCCTTCTTTAAAGTGAACCTTTGCTGTAAAATGGGGCAGATTATAATATTGTGACACCCCCAAAGGTACCTGTAGTTCAGAAAGTTTAGATTTGACTTCGCTTACACCTCTTCTGCATCTCAGCACCTAAACGAGGGTGACATGACTCTCCTTCCAACTAGGTCCTGAGAAATACAGAGCAGTCCAGATCTTTTGAGAAGACACACGAACAATAGATTGGAGTGCCTTCTTGCAAGATCGGATGAACGCTATGTCCAGAGATGTGGCAGGTGAGGAGAAAGTAAATACAGTAATCTAATGTTTTAATTTGCAGGCACCTTTTGGACATATTAACAGTTATCGGGATTGGCAATACAGATAATAAAAGTCACATTTCTATTTGCATGTCCTAATTACAAAATTAAGTGGGCCAGCATTACAGCAAAGCAACTAGCACTTTCATAATGTACGATCAGCAACAGCAGGTTGTCTTTTTATAAATAAAATCTAGAACTGTGCTGCCTATTTTTACTACTGTAATTCTTTCTATATATGAATTCAACTTTATTCTGTTTATTCTGCTACATTTTTAGAAAAGAGGGCATGAAGAGGCAATAAAAACATAACCTACACCAACACATGAGAACAATGCTTGAAAGTGTTTAGAATAACAAAACGACTTTCATTGACATCCGCATACATGGTGCTTTATCGTGGTTGGAAGTAAAATCTTCTAATATAGACTATGCATTTGTCTTGTTCAGTGCTTACATGGTGACAGATCTGGGACACGTGGTAGTCTGTGTTTTGGTCTACCTTTCTTTGTTTGTAGGATCATATTTTAATGAACAAGCCACATGCTGAGTGCAGCTCGCCATCTGCTCCCATATTATTAAACATATATATTCATTTTATTTTTTTATTTTTTTTATTGCTGTACCTGAAGGGGAAGCTGATCAGTCGCTCTGGGTGTAGTGATGATGGATCCCTTTGTCCTTTGTTGCCACCAGAAGGCATGAAATTATATATCCTTTAGCCAGGAGCTTATCATCTATGCACTATGCCTGATATGGACATATGCTAACTGCGGTCATTTAAAAAAATGGCCACATACCATACAAGATTTATTAAAAGGGAATCATCTTGTCCTGAAGATGTAAGGTTGTAAATTGCTTTTTTTATTAAGTTTGCTTGTAGAACAAGATGCATTGCAATGTTATAAAATGATGCAGTATTACCAAGTTCAATATGAGATTGAAAATGGCTGCTTTAAACCATCTATCGGGTCCCTTTAGAGGTGGCTAGGGTTTTTATGAGGTGTGGTTGAGGACTTCCCATTTAAGGGTTCCTGCATAGTTTTTGGGGCAAGCCATGATGCCAATGATCTTTTTAGCTGTCTCTAAGGCTGGTGATCTGTGCACCACAGTAGGAGGGGGCATTCTTCTTCTACCCAGCCATCAATAAATTGCTTGCAGAAGGGGTTCCCATAGACCTGAACACTTTTCAGGATTTCAAATCCGCCCTAAATGTATTTGATGGTGCAAAGTGAAGTCACCAGAGAACTTTTCTTTAAGTTCTGGTTCTGCAACCTGCTGTGGCTATTTGTAAAGGAAGCCCATTCTCCCTGCAGCAACTTTCATGTTTCCATCATAATGCATAATGCAGCAAGAAGTGTTAAAAAGTATAAATTGGTGGGAACTTCTGGGTAAAAAAGAACAAAGTGGGAATTTATGGCAGGGAGATCATGTTAGCATACCCATGATGTATAAGCCAATCATGCTTTGCCTATAAATAAAATCTCACTTTTGGGCAGACCAAATCTTTTATAATAAGTGTTTTTCAGAAAATAAATGGTGTGTAAGCTCTACTTCAGGGGTAGGTAACCTTGGTACTCCAGCTGTCACAGAACAAGTCTCATAAATTTCTTGTAATTGCTAAGAAGAGATCTAGTAGGTCACTCTGCTCTTAGCCCTTGTACACACGGTCACACATTCCGACGGAAAATGTCTGATCGGACAGTGTTGTCGGATAATCCGACTGTGTGTGGGCTCCATCGGACTGTTTCCGTCAGAATATCCGACCGACAAAGTTTTAGACCTGGGCTATAAAATTTTCCGACAACATGGTCCGATGGGACTTTGTCTGATCGGAATTCTCTACAAACGATAGGACAAAGTGCCACGCATGCTCAGATCAAATTCCTAGACCAAAGCTATTGGCTACTAGCCTGAACGTAGTCCCGTCGTAACTAAATAACGTCACCATGTTCTGAACGATCGGATTTTCCGACAACTTTGTCCGACCGTGTGTATGCAACACAAGTTTCGGACAAAATCCGTCGGAATGTCCGACCATGTGTACAAGGGCTTAGAGTTGATTTACTCTAGTTAACTTCAGCAATCCATGCATATAGCATGGGGGGAGACTTGAGTTTGATTCAGAAGATAACCAGACAGCTCAAACTCATTGGTTCTCCTTGGGTGCCAAAATATCAAGCCAAGGAATCTATATTCAAAGCACAAGTAAAGCTTTCCATACTATGTACTAAAAGTTAAACAGAAATCGGTAGTGATGAGTCTCCTTTTATTTGAATAAAAAGTTAAATGGTTCTCAGCCTTTCTGATGAACAAAAACTGCTGTAAGAAAGCTTGTATAGTGCCTACTGTTTCTGCAACACCCTACACACATCTGGTTGATATTTTCATCATGGCTGGACAAGGACTATATGGCAAAATGGTATATATCTAGCCTACAGGTTTTGCATGTCATCGGCCTATTGACTCAATTCTACAGATTGTGGATTATGGTAGGTCAATAGAATCTGTGACCTGAAGATGTTAAGACCTTCAAATGACAGTATAGCCTTTGGTACCATTAAATGAATATGTGCTGAAAAAAAGTGTTGCTGTTCTTAAATAAATAAAAAATGCCTGGCTATTTCAGGCTTCAATACCTTTTATTGACCTAGAACCAGTGTTCATCAAATTAGGTCAGAGTTAAGTCAGAACGTCTGATCCGCATGCTTGTATTTTTAAACTTGGATGACCGCCAGAAAACTCGTTTTCAGTGGAAGAACTTAATGCCTCCATAGTTTTCTGAGTTAATATGTCCTTTAATGAAATGGATAAATGTGGGAATAAAATTAGATTCCTCCACATGAAGCTGGCTATACATGTGACAATTTGATTTAAATAGCCTTCCCTATTAACCTAAAATGATGTAATGTACAGTTAACACCAGTTACAATCTGTTACATAGTTAATCTGGTTATAAAGATACAAGTGCATCCAGTTTAACCAAAATCCAACTGGATTTTGTCATCCTTGGTTAAACACTTGGGTATATATCTCGAATTCTTTCTAGGTTTGCGTTGTACAACCTCCCCCTTTTTTTTTTTTTTTTTTTTTTTTTTTTTTTGACTTAGATTAATCTATATAATTCAGGGCCTGCCTGATTTTAGATGTAAATGAATTCGGTACCTATATTACATGGCTATTTTAAATCCTAAACTACTTGATTCTTTACTGTTTATAGATTAGGGGCCCCTAAACCAGTGGTTCTCAGCCTCAGTCATCAAGTACCCTCAACAGGCCATGTCTGCAGGTTTTCCTTTATTTTGCACAGGTGTTTTAAAATCTGAGTCAAATGCTTGGTATTTTGGACAGCTATTTTATCTAAAAGAAATTCCCAAAACATAGCCTGTTGTGGGTAGTTTGAAGACTGAGGTTGAGAACCACTGACCTAAACATTCCAACCGAACTTGTAGGCCACCGCGTTACATAGTTATAGGTAAAGAGAAATGCAATTGTACAATAAGATTATAACCTGTATAGTCCTTTAAAAAAAAAAAAAAATAGGCAGAAATGAATGTACAGTCTGAGCATTTTCAGTGGTATGGTGCGATTTGATATACCTCATGTATACAGTATGAGCTTCTATTATCTGCCATCTGCATGTCTACTGGTTAGTTGAATTAAATTTTGTTTTATATTGATAAGTCAAGGTGATGAATAAAGTTATTGATCCTGTTTACTGTCGCAAGCAAGGATGATCACTTGATATGTACAGATTGGATCGTTACATGATGACCAGATTCCCCAGTGTATGGCCCCTTTTGAGGAAAGCTCCAGGTGGAATTAAATAGCAGATAAGGGTGTAATGATAGAAATTCAGAGACCTCTGTCCCTTTTTCTTGAACTCATTTATGTTTAATTTAAATGCAGCATTCTGTTTGGTTATTCACAAATTTCTTCAGCAGACAGGTATTTCTTACCAATTATTTAAGTAGAATCGCTGTACTGGTGAGTGTCATCGGAGTATAATGCCCGAAGAACAAAAAAGGAAACCTCTATTCTGCATACTCAATGACTTATGTTGTATTTCCTACTATTGTGATCCCTTATGCATGGTTCAACACTTGCACGTATCTCCTGGGTTTTTTCGTCCTTGGATAAACACTTGTGCATATATCTTGAATTTTTTTTTTTTTTTTTTCTTTAATATTTTTCTCTACTGCATGAAAGTGCATCCTATTTACAATGGGGACTTTAATGGCAAAATCGGAGACTGTTGTTTGATGTTTTGCATGTGAATAATATTAGAGCCCTCACCAGTACACTTGTCAATAAATATTGAATTAGCAGTTTGAACTCTGTATATAGAAAACAAGTGGTTGCATAGCATTGACTGTGAAATGAGATGTACTTGCTACAACGGCATTATGTAAGCCAAGGGGAGTTATAGGTCAAAAATGAAGTACTTTGTCTTATAAAATGGTAATTAAAGGAAAACTCTGTGCCTCTCCTCCAAGAATCTCAGAGTAGAACCATCCCAGACAGTCTGTTGCCCCAGAAATGTAGTCAACTTAGTTGATCTAGAGCAGGGGTCTCAAACAGGCGGCTCTCCAGCTGTTGGAAAACTACAAGTCCCATGAGGAATTGCATGGCTGACCGTTACAAGCATGACTCTGAGGCATGATGGGACTTGTAGTTTTGCAACAGATGGAGGGCCACCAGTTTAAGACCTCCTGGGATTTATGTAGGAAAAGGATGCCAAGGAGAAAATGTCTCCTTATCCATAGCAACCTGTCACAATCGTTATAATCTTGCTTTGGGCAATAAGATTGCATTTTTGCTCTCAAGCATCCCATTGTTTATATTTAAAGGCAAAACCCTGCAAGTGGTAGCCCTACCCACTTAGTGCACATGACTTCCCTGCCTCTCCCAGTGCGCAATAAAAAAATCATGTGAGAGGGTGATGGCTAGTATGCCTGGCAATTGTTAGCCTGCTGATCCATTGATGGGTTGATTAGAGTTCAGAGGAAGGTATGAGGTGTGATGGCTAGATGTGATTGGTGTATATGAATAAATGGGAATGAGGGGTGCAGATTTTATTGGGGTGAAAAATGTGTCCTCTCCATACACTTTGCTGTGTGTGGCATACTACAGATTGCCCCATTCTGTATATTGTAGAATGTTAGAAGGGTGAGCGCACTAGAAAGTTTTTAAGTTCTGTGGGAATTTTATTCATCAAAGCTTGTAAAACAGAGTAATCTTATTCATTTTGGGGTCTCAAAACTTAGCCTTCATAGCTCCAGGGATTAGTCTAGGACAGCTGTGATGTTCTAATTCATATTTACTGCCAGCATACAAGCCCTGGTGAAGAGTGATTTCTGAGCCCCCGCAATGGGTTTTTCTTTGTAGGGTTTATTAACTAAACCTGGAGAATGCAAAATCTGATTGGTCTCTAGGCAGAAGTCAATCGGCTTCTAACCTCCGGCTTGTTCAATTAAGCTTTGGCAATAAAATGTGGAAGCAGATTGGTTTCTATTCAGAAGTGAGCATGATTTTTGCACTCTCCGGCTTGAGTAAATCCAATTGTTTTTACATACCTTGAGTAAAATTCTTCCTAGGCTTAACACTTTTTTTTTTTTTTTTTTTTTTTTTTTTTTTTTTTTTTTTTTTTGTGGTGCTTTCATCCTTCTAACATTCCACAATTGGCCCCAGGTATTCTTTGTGATCTAGACCTGCCTTGGAAAAAATTCTGATTTCTGGGGTCCAGTACTCCACTACCACATATCTACCACTCTGTAGTATGTTACATTGTAACACTAACCATCGCAGCATTGTCATCATGGGGGGGGAGGGGAGTATTCTACCACTAGGACTTTTAAATTCAACCTTATTCAACAAACAGGTGCAATGTTGCTAAAAATATTTAATCACTCTTGTAATCTGCCACAATTTAACAGTGGTGGAGGAAACAAAATTGCAGAAACATTGGCGCTAAATATCATGGCAGCCAGTCACATTCGATGTTGAAAACCAGACTGGTATTTGTATGAAGCAGCTCGACTTAAAGTGACACTAAACGTCCAGGTTTTTTTTATTTAAAAAATGACAAACGTCATACTTTCCTCAACTGTGCAGCTCGTTTTGCACAGATTGGGCCCCAAACATCATCTGGGGTCCATCGGCGGCTCCCCCCCCCGCATCAGATAATTCCCCTGGGAAAGCGATCTCCTGCAGGCATACTCCCGAGTTCAGCATTCGGCATCCATAGACTCCAAATGCAGGACTCAGCCCCGCCCCCCCAGTCGGCCACATCATTGGATTTGATTGACAGCAACAGGAGCCAATGGCTGTGCTGCTATCAATCGATCCAAGAGCCGAGAATCCCGGGTAGAGAGAGAGCACGCATCCTGGTGGGACAAGTTTGAGGTGAAAAAACGCTAGCCTTTACAACCCCCTTAAGCTGTCTATACATTAATAAAAAAAAAAATATTTTTATTTTTTTTCTAATTTTTTTAATAATGTTGGTTGAATTTTTGCATCTTTGGTGGACTCCAAAAACAAAAATGTAAAAAATGAATTTTAGTGATGAGAAAATTTGAAGGAGATTCTTCATATAACATTATATAATTTGTGTGTGTATAATTTTATGCACTAAGACGTGAGGATTACTACACCCAAATTCGAAATCATCACCGTTCTGTAGCTGGAAAACTAGAAGCTGGGGGAAAAAAGTTTAATATTTTAAAGGCAATAAAAAGAGGATAATGTGGCTTTTATTGTGACTAGCTATTCTAGAATCCCAGACGCCAAAATTCTTTGGGGAATACTCTCACGCTTTTAAGCAGCACAGTAGTGTTTGATCTCGCTGTCTGACTTTTACCATAGCCTGCAATTAGCACCCAAACCACCTTTTATGAAAATAAAACATGTGCTAGCTTATTCTCCTCTCTGTGGTGGATGGTTATGAACTCTTGCTGGAAAGTGGATATGACTTGGCCATATTACAAGAAGGGCAGAATTGATCAGATCTGAACTGTGCTTTTAATCTGGTTAGTATCATGTGAAATCCTGTTAGAAATTCTAAAACATAAGGTTTAGAAAACTGTGAGACTGCTTAACTGTTTGAGTTTGGTCTAGAGTCTACAAGGTTTTAGTTTTATACTTTTTGTGATATCATAATACCATGATGCATAGGCAGTTTGAGGGCAGGGCAAAAAAAAGCTGATTGTTATCTGTTGAAGGTTCAGATGAAATATTCAGTTGTGTAATGACCTAGTTTATCCCCTTCTTCTCAAGAATGTATGAAGCTTTGCTTGGACATCAGTCATTTGGAACTTACCGTTTGTATGGCCAAATCCAAGGCCCCAAGTTGGATTAACCAATTTTACCTTTTTTGTGTTCTAAATATATCATCCTATTTATCAGTCCAACAATGCTAAACCTATATAAGAAAAAAAGAAATGTTGCAAACCAAATTTTCTTTGAAACAAATCCCTGTTACATTTCTATCTTCTTCTTCTTCCTCTTCTTCCTCTTCTTCCTCTTCTTCCTCTTCTTCCTCTTCTTCCTCTTCTTCCTCTTCTTCTTCTCCTCCTCCTCCGGGTGTTAGCACTGTGAATTTGTAAAACGTTTATGGTGGAGTTTGTGACCACTAATGGAGAGCAGTCTTTATTTAAAACTTGCATTTTATGATTATTAATACGTCCCTGTAGAATCAACCATAAATGGATAGGAGGTCAAAGAATAGACTGGCCTGTACAGCCTGCATATAGAATTTATTTTAGTGGAAATACAGAATATCTTCCACAGAAACTGGTTCTGGCCAACTTTGTGGCCTTTAAAAATGTATGTCTTAATAATGCCAATAAGTGCGTGTGGGGCTGCATATAGAGCTTGTTTGTTGTGACTGGAGGAATGAGATGTTTAACATTCATGCATAGAAGTGTTCTTTACTGTAAGGACTGCAGAGTAGTCTTCCATAGAAAGTGCTTCTCTCCCCCCCCCCCCCCTCCCCCCATTGTCTTGATCAGTGGTTTCCAAACTGTGTGGCCTGGGGGCCGGATGCTGCTTTCTGCCCGCTTTTATCCTGCCCTTTTGGGCACCATTCTTCCCACTGACCAACGATGGGGGAACCATTTCTCCCACTGGTCCACCACCACCAAGGGGGTAACTATACCTCCCACTACTGGGGGATACTTTTTTTTTTTTTTTTCTTTTTCCAGCAATGTCGGGACGTTCTACTCCCACTGACCACTGCTTGACCCTTGTAAAGTTTGAAGGACAGTAAAGTGGGCATAGGGTAATGAGAATGCTAGGTGTTTTGTAATCCTTTTTTTTTGATTACTGCAAAATAAGACCAAGGAATATAGTAACAAAAAGGTAATCAGTATGCTAATCCAATTGCATTACATATGTCTTTAAATGTATAATCCTTAAATAATAATGTAAAAGGCTTTCTGTTTGACATAGGTTATTTTTATTTAGGGATAATAGAGTGGTATCTTCTCTTTTTCTAATGCATACAAAGAACACTTTTTTTTTTTTTTCCCCCTTAGACACACAAATACATTTTCACATTTGCTGACAATGGTTATTACTGTGCAGAAAGCTTAGTGAACCTTAAGACAATAGAGTTGTGATGATATGGATGTTGCCAAGCAGGTCTAACAATGCACTCCCTTGTTTTAAGGGAGTTGAAGTATGAAATTGCTGGCGCACAGTCTTGGCCACCTCATATCTTGTGAGCAACACCTTTCTCTGTACGCTGCATGGCTCGCAGCAGCTCCTGCTATGCAAAGTGCAGAACTAAGCTACATAGATGCCTTTTATGAAAATGGAAAAGAAAACGCTCATCTTTTGCTAACATCTGAATTTAATTCCAATGTGTGAATAACACGTTTTAATGCTTACAAACCTTGCAGCAATCTAACTACAAACTTGAGAATTATCTGTACTGTCTAATTAGATGATGCCATATCTTTAGTGCACCGACACATGATCTCAGTGAAGTCTCCTGAATTATATTATAATTTTTTTTTTATAAAAGATTTAATAAAATGTCAGAGTGCTGCCAAATCATTTCCTGACTCATTGCGGCAGCATGGCGGTACTGTGGTCGCAGTCTTGGATTTGTTTTCAGGATGCACCCTTAGTTCATGTGGTTTTCCTCTGGAAACATAGTTGCCAGCCACTGCATAGTCATTTTCAATGTTTCATATATTAAAGGGCAAGTTTGCCCATAGTTTTATATTGCAGCTTTGATTGGATGCCAGTGGGATGAATTGCACATCAGCCTCCTATATATAATCTATTTTTATTTTTTATAGCTTAACTCCAGGCACACAGATAAATATGCAGTTGAACACATATGGGAGAAATTGTACATACCAAAGGATTTGCATTGCTGTCAATCCATTTCTGAGATTTACACGCCTACCACAGAGCACTTTTACCGTTCATATGTGCACAAAAAAAAGACCTTGGCCTCATTTTTAAATAACATAATTTGAACATTGTTAGAAATGACAATGATTCGGTTGTTAACCATTTTCATGATCATCATTACACCACACTGGTTTAACCATGCTGATTAAGCCATGTCTACTTAAAGGAGTTGTAAAGGGAGAAGGTGTTGTGCGTGTGTGTTGTGTTTTTTTTTTTTTTTTTTAATACATTAAAATAAACCTTTTGTGTGTAGTGGCCTTCCCAGCACCCCCCTAATTACTTACCTGAGCCCCATCTCTCTCCCACGATGTCCACGAATGTCTAAGTCGTCCAGGACATTCCTGTTTGGCTGAGACACAGCAGTGGTGCCATTGGCTCCCGTGGCTGTCAATCAGGGGAGAGAGGGCGGGGCCGGGTCAGGGGTCTGTCTGCATGGACACACGGAGCTGTGACTCTGCTCCAGTGCCCTCGTAGGAAGCTACGCAACTGTTTAAAAAATATATGGAATTGGATGGGACTTTGTAGGAAGCAGCTGACTTTGGGGCACTTGATAGGAGGGAAGGACCAGGAACAGCAAAGAGGGATCCAAGAAGAGGAGGATCCAGGCTGCTTTGTGGTATTAAAACTAAAAATGCAATATTACAGCTTAGATGTAATGGGTTTATTATTAAAATATAAATATATTTACACGCACACTTTTTTTTTTTTTTTTTTTTTTTTTTTTTTAAAGCTTCCCCCGTTTTACACCTGGTAACATATCTCCTGTATTGGGGTGCCTTCACCCTGGATGAATAAGAACAGGAAGCACATTTGGACAGCAGCAGTGTCAGTTTGGGAGTAGGGGAGTGTTCAGCTGGCCATACATGTTTCCTTTTTTACATTTACCTTCAACTATGTAGTGCATATTATTATATGGTTTTGGTTAATCTAATGGAAAATTGTATAATGTATGGCCATCCTTAGATGTAGTAGATTTAAATGCAGTACCAAATGGAATCTGAACTCCAGTTAATACTTAATCAGTTACAGCAGTGTTTGTGTTTATTTATTTATTTATTTATTTTTTTTGGGGGGGGGGGGGGGTTAAAGGTTTTACAAAAATAAAATCTGATCATTTTAGGCAGTCCTGCCGGTGTTAAATGGTTTGCCTCATCCCTATAACTGCAGAAGAGCTTTTCTGTTGAAAAATAACAAACTTACGAAAGGCAATAGACAGAGCAATTTTGCCTAGATTCTCCCATCAACAGTCTGTTGCATTTGGGGGAATCCCTCCTGTGGAGCCATTGGGTTCTCCAGGTGGGAGAACCCATCCCTGCTGGGAGAACAGTGAATATTGTTATAAAATCTGCTAGCAATAATTGCATATAAAATCCAGCAGGATGGTTTTGCCCAAGTTGATCGCTCAATTGGCTTGAGTGCTCTCAGCCTGCCCATACATTGTTTGTTTGAATCCCAGTTGGTTCCTGCTGAGATTCGGACCATCTATGGCCGGCTGTACTGGTTGGATCGCCAGATGAAAAAAAGAACCTAAAAAAGAACCTAATGCAACCATCACATCTAAAAAATGGTAAAATGCAATCTAATAAACGTTTGCCTTTTGGGTTTATTCTGCTGCAAGATTAACCACACTTGCTTTTCAATGTGGTTCACCATCCAAAACATGGCAACTCTGACTTTTTTTTTTTTTTTTTTGTCAGCTTAACTTTGGCAAAAAATGTCTTGTAAATCAATTAATTGTATATTTTAAATATTTTGTCCATCTTGCTCTTTTAGATTTACACAAAATTCCCACAGGGACGCACATTGTTACCTCTTTTTTTTCGAATAAAGGAGGATGGAAAGTTGCGCCCCCCCCCCCCCCCTTCCTATCCTACTTAAATCTCCACATGCTCCCCCTAATTCAAAGAAAAGACCTGGGAAAGATGTCAGTCCAAAATATATGTGACCTCTATTTAGTCAGTGCAAGATTAAGGACCACAAAATTGACCGTATAGGCTTTAAAAAATAAAACAAAAAAAGCTGGTAACTTTAAAACTTTTACGTTTTTTGTTTTGTGTGTACCAAAATTGACCTGTAGAAGCTATTTTATTGAAAGGATTGAAAATCTGTATGATGCTTTTCTTGAACGGCAATCCTGGTAGAATGTTTAGGAGATTTCTCATCACCGGGTACAAGAACATGCCTTTTATCTGATTTAGAGTTATGATTATTGAAGGTTTTATCTACTTCTCAGAGCTTGTGTTCACTGACCCTATGAGAGGAGTTATTTCTGGTCACTGGCCATGTTCTTATCTAACAAATGCTCTGCTATAGCCTATATTTTACACAATTACTATGTGTGTAATTGCTAAATTGTGAAAGCCGGAAAACCGTTAGGATTTATTTATTTCTATTGCAACTTAGAAAAATATTTTACAACAAATGTATTGCCATGTTTATAACAATCTTGGGCATTATTATAGTAATTTAATCCACACGTTTTTATATATAGTGTCGTAACACGACTGACGTTATAAAACCAGAGGCAAAACCTTACCGGTGTGTCCTATGTTGATTTTGTAGGTCGTTCTTTGTTTTTATACTGAAGATGTGTTGACCTTCTTGTATAATTTATATACTGTAACTATTTTATTGCCTGATCCCCCTTCAAACACCACCATAGACCCGGCATGGCATCTATAATTTATTTATATTTCCAGCTCTAGGTGTTTGCTTGTCCTCCTGGCTCTTGGGGAAAGACTGATGAATGATCCTTGAAATTGTATAAACAGATGTTAGTTGGTTTTGTCCAGAAGATCTGAAGACAATCTCACCTTCTCCTCTTTTTTTATTTATTTTTTTTTTTTTCCCTTTTTCTTTTAAGCTTTGGTTTGTTTTATGGTTGTGACTGTTATTCTCACATGGTGGTATACTGCCTATTCTGTTGTAATTGAGACTTGCATGGTTGGGGTTTTTTTTTTTTTTTTTTCTCTGTATTTTTTACAGTGGGTATAGGAAAGAATCCCTCCCCCCCCCCCCCCCCCCAAAAAGGGGGTATTCTTTCCTATACCCACTGTAAATATTAAATACAGTTTTATATCTGAAATTAAGATGGATGTGTTTGTTTGTTTGTTTTATTTATTTTTATTCCCCCCCCCCCCACCAGTGTCTTACTTTTAGTGCGGCTTATAAAATCCAAATCCAAGTAACACCAAGTCAGAAAACCCAGAAAAACAAAAAACGGAATCACTGAGTTGGAAAGAGGATCGCCGACCCATAGGCCCCCCCCCACATCAGTAATTTGTTGGGCCGTATTTTGCTTTAATTACAGCCTTTCGTCTGTTGAAATAGGTCTCTACTAACTATGCACATCTAGACTTTGCAATATTACTCTTTACAGAACTGCTCAAGATCAGTTAAATTTGATGGTGACCGTTTTGTGGACTGCAGTCTTCAAATCATTCCACTTATTTCCAATAGGGTTTAAGTCTGGGCTCTGACTAAACAATGCAAGGACATTTTACCTTTTCTCCTTTTGGTTCATTGTCATGTTGGAAGGTAAACCATTTTCCCATTGACAATTTTTCTGGCAGAGGGCAGCAGCTTTTCCTCAAGAATTTGATGGTATTCTGCCCCATCCATTTTTCCTTCTATCCTGACATGTGCTTCAGTCCCTGCTGCAATCCCTATAACCAGATATTACCAACGCCACGCTTTACTGTAGGAATGGTGTTATTTGGATGGATTTTCACCAGACCTATTGTTTGGTGTTGAGACCAAATAATAAAATTGTAGTCTCATCTGACCACATTTTAAACGCACCTTGAAGATTGGAAAAAAAGTGTTGTGTTTTATGGTCAGATGAGAATAAAACGCACCAAAAAATATGTCTTGCGGACATTCAGTGGACAAGTAGTGATGAGAAATCTCACATATTAAACACAGAAAAAATAGGAAAAATAATCTGGAGTCTTGACCAGTTTCTATCCAAAACTATAAAGGGGTTTTGGCTTTACATGCACTTTTTTTTTTTTTTTTTTAAGGCAATATTCGAATAAGGAAGCCAAACATTCCATTTGCGTAAAGCCCTTTTTGGTTAGTTTGGTTGGCCTGCTGCTTGGAATACCAAACTGTATTATAGAAGTAATCCGTTTTCGTTATGGGGATATGATTTGCACTTTTTTTTAGGGAATGTATATTTAGTTAACCATTATACTCATTCATAAATCTTCCTTAGGCCCACCTTACCACAATGTACTTGGTAACGCACAACCTTGCATTGTGGTGTCGTGTCAGATAAACGTGTGTGTGGTGTTTTTTTATTTTATTTTTTTGTTAGCCCATTCATATGACAGCATTGTTAACTTGGCTGAATGGATAGTCTTAAGGCAATGCATGTTAATACATGACATAGCACATGTCAACTCCATGTACCAGGTTGGAAAGGTGTGAACGGGGTCAAAAAGTGTGTGTGATTAACTATTTTGAACACACTAATATGACAGTTCTGTCATATCCAAATATTCCTGAAATAACGTGCAGGGATACTAAGCACAAACCATCATCCTCACTAATGAACTGCAAACAGTCTGTCCTAGGATAAAAGGCCATGTCCTATTTCTTATGCTGTGCTTGTATTCTTCCTCTGTTTCTGCTGATGCATGTTGCTTTTATTCAGCAATGTAGCTGTTGCAGGCTTGGATTAATTGGGGATGCTTAGGCATGCATCTTAGTGGTGTCAGCATAACTGTTGTGTATGCTTTTTGCATAACTCTGCATAGAGGGCATGGCCGTTTACTCATACTGTTTTTACATATAAAAATGATATACGCTTTGCTGTATATGCAGAGTAAAATGGAAAGTCAGGAAGTTGTTTTTCTGTTTATTATTTTTTTGTTATTCTAAATGGCAAACTATTATGAATGAGACTAGATGTTTTGTTCATTTTATTTCACTTTAAAAATAACACAAACAAAAACAAATTATTGATGATCCATTAAAGTGGTATTAAACCCCAAAATGTAATATATTAGAAAGGAAAACAAATACAACCATCATATGAGAACTGGTAAGCTGCAATATAATGCATTTTATGCTTCTCTTTTTATTACTGCTTTAACATTATTTATTTTTTTGAGTGACAAAGTGGGAAGTTTTTTCTATTTTGAATAAACGAGCCTCAATAAATCAGTACACTTTAACCACAGCTATGATCTGCTCAGCTCAAGTTTTAATACCGTGGGTGTAGCTTAACCAAGAAAACATAAAAAATGGGCAGAAAATAATAACATACTGCACAAAAATGCCAAAAGGTGTGCAAATGAAATGTTAACAATGGGCTAAGGGCACATGCATGGATATTTTATTTATTTATTTTTTATATATATTTTTTATATCTAAACCCAAACAAAATGCAGCTTACCAGCCCTTCAATGTGGTGGCTGCATTGGTTGACTTTTTCAGGCCAAGTACATTTTCTGCAATTACAGACTAATTCCTGTTGCTACCGCTAGAAGTCTTGTGTATATGCAAGTTCCTGTTTACTGAGCGAAATATAATTTAAACTCAAACAATGGTATCTGCTTTTCCACCAAACTCCTCCTCCTCCTCCTTTTTCGAACTACAAAATAACTCTCTTCGATGTATTGAGACGAGGAGAGATTTTGTAGTCCAAATTAGAGAAGCAGACTAATGTGATGACGTTACTCCTTCGTAGACAACAGAAGTATGTTAATGGCAGGTTCGCTAGGTACAAAATTAAAGGCAGGGAGGAGGGGGGGGGGGGGGGAGGATATGAGTGTGCACATCAAAGGACCTATACACTGCAATATATCACATATTTTGTTTTTGGGTTTAAATACGCTTTTAAAGAGGAAGTAAACCCTGATGGGTTTACTTTCTCTTTTTTTCCCTGCAAAGGTAAAGCATAATGGACTACTATGCATCGCATAGTAGCTCATTATGTGTCACTTACCTGACACAGGAGCCAGCGAAGTCGCTGCTGATCCCTGTAGTCCGCCGCATCCATGTTGCTGGTGGCGTCTCGCAGCTCCGACGAATCAGAGCGGCGAAGCCGCGATGACGTCACTCCCGCGCATGCGCACGGGAGTCGCGTCTCGCAGCTCCGCCGCTGCCACTCGGCGAAGCCGCGATGACGTCACTCCCGCGCATGCGCACGGGAGTCGACAAATTTGGCAAATCCATTCATGGATTTGCCGCATTTAGTGCGCCAGCGCGCCGCTGTCTACGGCGCATGCGCCGTAGACAGCGGTGCCCATTTTCGGGCAAATATCTCCTAAACCATATAGGTTTAGGAGATATTGCTTGGACCTACAGGTAAGCCTTAATCTAGGCTTACCTGTAGGTCCAAGTTGTTTGGAAGGGTTTACTTCCTCTTTAACCTTTTTTTGTTTCCCATTAGTAGATCAGACATGAGTAATTTTTATACTGCCCACCTACAATCCCAGAAAGCTCTTGTGCAGTATAGTCACTTATCAGCTGGAGGGCTGCAAGATGGCTTTATGTTGAGACAATTCACACTTGGATGGTCTCAAAATCAGTTCCTTTGTGTCCAAAGTGCACTTATTTTCTTCAACAAAGAGGCTCCACAGTAGATCATCTCAATATAAATATACACACATCCTCCACATTTCAGCTGAATTAGTGTCTGTATATTGTTTAAGATGCCTCAAAGGATATCTTGTTCTTACTATGCCATGCAGTTCACAATACAAGCTTTTCAAGTCCATTGGTCACATAGAGAATAGAAAAAAAAGTGTTCTAGACATTTTTTTCCCCCCCTCCATTGTTACCATTATTGTAATTCTAGCAGAGCAGACATTGCATTATATGATCATATGCTTCAGCTTTCAGCTCCAGATGAAACTTCAAGAACAGCTATTTAAATTCATATTGTTTTGAATGCATAATTATTGCTTGCCTAGGTGTTTTGGGTGGTGATGTCAAGAGGTATTGTATGAGCGCTATGGCCATTCTCTAATAAAAACAGATAATTCACATGTCCATATTCTTTCTCATTTAACTGAAAACTGTTATCATTGTCTGCACTACACAATTTTCTGTAGCCCATTGTTGTAGATTGTTTTGTTTGGATGCCTTTTGTGTTCTAGCTGTCTGGTTGGAAAAATGAAGCCTAGAAATGTAATAAGCTTTTCCACATGTTTTATATAATATTTCTTTCTTGGCTTTAGAAAGATTTTAAAATGCCGAAGATTCTGCTTGTAGCTTGAGCTATGTCGTTGGTTTTTAATCCTGAAAAAATTGCAATGCTGCCGTCAGGGGTGTTTTTTTTTTTTTTTTTTTTTTTTGTGTGTGAAATATTTAGTCTGGCCATTGAGACGTAGATTTTCAACAGTTCTTAAAGTTCTACCCTCCTTGTTTTTGTTCTAAAACATCTACATTCCTGTTATTCGTTGGACACTTTAACAGTGCACAGACAGTCAGGATTGGCAGACCTGGAGGTTGTTGAATATAAAAATATTTACCTGGTGGTCTAAGCTTGGTTTTGATGGAGCAATGCAAAGGTTAAACTGGTTTCCTTAAACCGTGATCAATTATGTGATCATAAATAAAGTGCACAAAACCGTGAAGTATATGTATAGTCAACATGGTAATTTTAGAAGTTTTGAACTCCGGTACACGAAAAAAGGATCCCTGTCAAGTATTGTTGGTGTCCCCAATATGTAGATTCATCCTTCTTTTTTTTTTTTTTTTTTTTTTTTTTTCTATTTATCCTGGTGACCATTGCCACCAAGATGTAAACATGTTAAATGTTAGCGTGGTTACCAAAACAAGGTATGAGAGGAGTAGGAGCAGGTTTACTCAACCTTTTCAACAGAGGAACTCCGGAAATAACTTTTTTTTTTCCTGGGGTACCCTTGCTAAACTACTATATCTACAACTCTTGATACATTAGTGTGATGGTAAAAATGCTTACACTTGTGGTCATTGGGAAGAATTACCCCCTTACAGATGGCTAAAAAGATCAATGGTGTTAGTGGGAACTTATCCAAGAGGCAGAAATTGCTCATTACTCAAGGAGCCCCAGCAATCTCTAGAGCAGTGATGGCGAACCTTGGCACTCCAGATGTTTTAGAACTACATTTCCCATGATGCTCTGTTACACTGCAGAGTGCATGAGCATCATGGGAAATGTAGTTCCAAAACATCAGGGGTGCCAAGGTTCGCCATCACTGCTCTAGAGGAACCCTAGTTGAGAAACCCTGGTTGGAAGACTTGTTCTTCACTAGAGATGGGTTCAGGCTGAAATTTGGTTGTTCGTGAACAATTACCATTATACAGGGTTTGTGGCAAATTCAAAAGCCACATAACAGTTAAAGATTATGGGACATTGACATGAAAAACCAAAAGTGCTCATTCTAAAGGCTTGTATGCAAGTTATTGTCATAAAGTGTTTGGGGACCTTTGTCCTGCCCCAGGGGACATGTATCTATGCGAAACAGTTTTAAAAACTGTCCTTTTTTCGGGAACAGTGATTTTAATAATGCTTAAAGTGAAACAATAAAATTTCAATATTCCTTTAAATATCCTGCTTGGGGGGTATCTATAGTATGTGTGTAAAGTGGCACAGGTTTCCCGTGTTTAGAACAGTACCACAGCAAAATTTACACTTCTAAAGGGGGGAAAAAAAGCCATTTAAAACCGATTGCGGCTGTAATGAATTGTTGGGTCTTGGCAATATAGATAAAACTCATTGAACCAAAAATGTAAAAATTGCGTGGGGGGTCCCCCCAAAATCCATACCAGGCCCTTCAGGTCTGCTATTGATTTTAACCACTTTCAGACCGGACCATTTTGCTGGTAAATGACCAGAGGTCTTTTTACACTTTGGCACTGCGCTGCTTTAACTGGTAATTGCGCGGTCATGCAATGTTGTACCCAAACAAAATTTGCGTCCTTTTCTTCCCACAAATAGAGCTTTCTTTTGATGGTATTTGATTGCCTCTGCGATTTTTATTTTTTGCGATATAAACGTAAAAAGACCGCAAATTTTGAAAAAAAATGATATTTTCTACTTTTTGTTATTAGAAAAATCCAATAAACTCAATTTTAGTCATACATTTAGGCCAAAATGTATTCAGCCACATGTCTTTGGTAAAAAAAAAGTCAATAATTGTATATTTATTGGTTTGCGCAAAAGTTGTCACATCTACAAACTAAGGTACGTTTTCTGGAATTTACGCAGCTTTTAGTTTACGACTGCCTATCTCATTTCTTGAGGTGCTAAAATGACAGGGCAGTACAAAACCCCCCCAAATGACCCCATTTTGGAAAGTAGACCCCCTAAGGAAATTGATAAGAGGCATGTTGAGCCCATTGAATATTTTATTTTTTTGCCTCAAGCGATTGAATAATGACAAAAAAAAAATTTTTTTTTTTTTTTTACACAAAGTTGTCACTAAATGATATATTGCTCACACATGCTATGGGCGTATGTGAAATGACACCCCAAAATAAATTCTGCTGCTTCTCCGGAGTACGGGGATACCACATATGTGGGACTTTTTGGGAGCCTAGCCGCGTACAGGGCCCCGAAAACCAAGCACCGCCTTCAGGCTTTCTAAGGGCGTAAATTTTTGATTTCACGCCTCACTACCTATTACAGTTTTGAAGGCCATAAAATGCCAAGATGGCACAAAACCCCCACAAATGACCCCATTTTAGAAAGTAGACACCCCAAGCTATTTGCTGAGAGGCATGTTGAGTCCATGGAATATTTTATATTTTGCCACAAGTTGCGGGAAAATTACAAACTTTTTTTTTTTTTTCACAAAGTTGTCACTAAATGATATATTGCTCACGCATGCCATGGGCATATGTGAAATGACACCCCAAAATAAATTCTGCTGCTTCTCCTGAGTACGGGGATACCACATATGTGGGACTTTTTGGGAGCCTAGCCGCGTACGGGGCCCCAAAAACCAAGCACCGCCTTCAGGCTTTCTAAGGGCGTTACAGTTTTGAAGGCCATAAAATGCCAAGATGGCACAAACCCCCCCCCCCCCCCAAATGACCCCATTTTAGAAAGTAGACACCCCTAAATTTAGGGGTACACTAGTGAGACTAGGTAATAAATGGCGGGTGCCCTGAAACTATAAAAAAATAACTAACCAACCAGCGTCACCTGTAACAGTTATATGGTGATCACTGGTGAAAGGGTTAACTAGGGGGCAATCAGGGGGCTTTATGCGGTAGTATATGGGGGTCCCTGGCGCTATAAAAAGCTGCGGCGAACCTAAATACCTACCTGCCTAACTAGCGTCACCTGTGACACTAATACAGCGATCAGAAAAACGATCGCTTATTAGGCTGGGTTCACACTGGAGCGATGCGGGAACGCCACGAATGCGCGGCGGGTTCCCGCATCGCATGCCTCCCGGCGGCAGTTCACACTGCCCTATGCGAACTGCTGGGAGTGTCAGTGAAATGTTAATGACACCCCCAGATCAGTTCGCATATCGCAGTGCGATCTGCAAACTTGGATCGCATGGTGTGAACACCCATGCGATCCGATTCTGCTGCGGACCAAAAAAAGGGTCCCGTGCGAGTTTGCGGCGGGTGCGGCGGGTGCGACACGAATTCAGCCATACTATCTGTATAGCTGAACTCGAATCGCACAGAGATCGGATGTGATTTGCACTGCAGTGCGGTGCGAATCACATCCGTTCTCATAAACCGCTGCAATGTGAACCCAGCCTTAGTGACACTGGCGACGGGGGGTGATCACGGGGTTAAACCTTTATTGGGGGGGTTAGGGGGGTACCTTAGAACTAAAGGGGGCTAACCCTAACTGCCCTAACAGTTATTAGTCACAAATGACACCTGCCGGGTGATCAGGGGGTTAAACCTTTATTAGGTAATAAATGGCGGGTGCCCTGAAACTATAAAAAAATAACTAACCAACCAGCGTCACCTGTAACAGTTATATGGTGATCACTGGTGAAAGGGTTAACTAGGGGGCAATCAGGGGGCTTTATGCGGTAGTATATGGGGGTCCCTAGCGCTATAAAAAGCTGCGGCGAACCTAAATACCTACCTGCCTAACTAGCGTCACCTGTGACACTAATACGGCGATCAGAAAAATGATCGCTTATTAGGCTGGGTTCACACTGGAGCGATGCGGAAACGCCGCGAATCCGCGGCGGGTTCCCGCATCGCATGCCTCCCGGCGGCAGTTCACACTGCCCTATGCGAACTGCTGGGAGTGTCAGTGAAATGTTACTGACACCCCCAGATCAGTTCGCATATCGCAGTGCGATCTGCAAACTCGGATCGCATGGTGTGAACACCCATGCGATCCGATTCTGCTGCGGGCCAAAAAAAGGGTCCCGTGCGAATTTGCGGCGGGTGCGGCGGGTGTGGCGGGTGCGGCGGGTGCGGCGAATGGCTGAACTCGAATCGCACAGAGATCGGATGTGATTTGCACTGCAGTGCGGTGCGAATCACATTCGTTCTCATAAACCGCTGCAATGTGAACCCAGCCTTAGTGACACTGGCGACGGGGGGTGATCACGGGGTTAAACCTTTATTGGGGGGGTTAGGGGGGTACATTAGAACTAAAGGGGGCTAACCCTAACTGCCCTAACAGTTATTACAGTCACAAATGACACCAATGCAAAAAAAAAAAAAAAAAATGACATTGGTGTCACTGTGACTGGGGGGCAGGGGTAATTGGGGGGGTGATCGGGGGGTAAAGGGGGGGTGTGAGTGTGCCTGGCATGTTCTACTGTGTGTGGGATGTGTTGGTGCAACTCACTGATCCGCTCTCCTCCGTGTCGGAACGAAAAATACCGACACGGAGGAGAGAATACATCACTTCCTCTCCTGTGTTTACATTACAGGAGAGGAAGTGATGTCACCGGGGATTTCCATTCGTCGGGAGCGATCGCGAGGGGGTGGCCATGAATGAATGGCCGTCCCCTCGTCCGGGATCGCTCCCGAACGAAAACCGACCGCCGCAGGCACCGGGCGGGGGCCCGATCGGGCCCCCGACCCGCGGGAGGCAAAGGACGTACATGTATGTGCTTATGCCTGCCCGTGCCATTCTGCCGACGTACATCGGCGTGCGGCGGTCGGCAAGTGGTTAAGGGGAACCCTGTGCCAAAATGTAAAGAAAATGGCATACGCCCCCCCCCATGCATACCAGACCCTTATTTGAGCACACAGTCTGACAGGCCGCAGGAAAAGAGGGAGGACAAGGGCGCCCCCCCTCCTGAACCATACCAGGCCACATGCCCTCAACATGGGGAGGGTGCTTTGGAGTAGCCCCCCAAAGCACCTTGTCCCCATGTTGATGGGGACAAGGGCCTCATCCCCACAACCCTTGCCCGGTGGTTGTGGGGGTCTGCATGCGAGGGGCTTATTGGAATCAGGAAGCCCCCCCCCCCCAAGTGAATTGGTAACGGGTACATTGTACCCCCAACATTTCACAAAAAATGTCAAAAATAGTAACGACAGACACTTTGAGACAAGTCCTTTTTATTAAGATCTAAAAACAAATGTCCCACAATGTAAATCCATCTCATGCCGCTGCTGAGCCAATAATAAAAACAAAAGCAGCAACACCTCCGCCCCCCATGGGAGGCTCCCGCCGAGTGACGCTTCTGCTCGGTGACAGCTGTTTTATATATAGCTAAGGGTGGTGCCACCTGGTGACGTAAAAGGTTTTATAACCCTAGACAGTTGATTACATGACCAAGATGTCTACACATACTGATGAGTCCTCCACTGCCCACTCTGCTCTCTTCTCCTGTCAGCATGTTCCCTGAACACATAGGTATGCAGCAGAACGTGATTGTCTCCTAGTAATGGCTCTCCAGTGCCGCAGGAGATAGGCTGATATGACAGATACAGGTGCTCATTTGCTGCATGTAATAATACTCTACTGCCTTTTACTTGTTGGTGTTATATGTGCCTGGAGTTCAACTATAAAAATGAGAGAAAATTTATTTTTATTTTTTTTGTTTTTTCCGCTATGCACTTTCTGCCTGTAAGGTTATAGCGGGACACTGCAGGGAGTCCTGTACAAGGAACAATAACATTCACAAGCCAGCATTTTACATTCTCACGATACAGGAACATTTGATTATGACTTGTGCACGAGTAATACTGCAAGATGCCTATTAGTTTTGCCTTGTCTAGTATTTCTTGGCTAAGTGGATCTTTAAAAATTGAGTACCGCAGGCTGTTCCAAAGGGCATCTTCAAAAGGCTACGCCTGAGTTTTGCAAGCTCCAAGCATGAGATTTCACAGTTAGTTGGATTTGGTTCATTATTTAAATTAATTGATAGAATCCATTTAAAAGGCTGTCTAGTGCAATGTATTTATGCTGATGTGCCTGGGAGCCTGCTGTTAATTCTTATGGAAGATGTATATTCACCTAAGTATGAGTTACATATTTTAAAATATTGTGTTTTTTAATTACAATTTCTGAGATGAAAATGATTTTGGAATTGAAAGCCATTCGTCAGCCTTTTGTCAGTTAATGTGGAAATGGCTATTGCTGGCTGCACAGTTGTGGCACCAGAGTACAACATTGGAATGTTTAGTGTCAAGGGACTGTAAGCAAAATAATGCTAATGCTTGACCTGCAAGTATGGATCGATTTGCATCTCGGCTTAACACCAGTGAAACTGTATATCCTTTTCAAACAGGCCATAAGCACCTGCCTAAGCTTTTGAATAGCACTGTATAGTTCAAATGAAAGCGAAGACTGGATGGAACATGCCGTGACATGTAATACAGAAGGAACAGATTAAATGTTATGGTGATTCTTTATTACCCCAATAATTACAGACCTACTACAATAGGACACGTAGAAAAAAAGACTTGTGGCATGCAACTATTTAAAGAGCTGGACATAGATGTAATCTTATGGTGGTCAAAGGTAGGCAGATCTCTCATCAAGAACCCTTCAAAGTCCTCATTCCCCACACAAGGACAGATCGTTGAAAACAATGCTCACACTATTACATCACTACTGCTTGTCTAAATTTTGTATTTATTTTATTTTTTATTTTTTTTCATATGCCACTAAGGTCTAGACAAGCATACATAGCTATATTTCTTAATCAGCCTGCTGAAGAAGTCAATTGAGTCCCCCATCTACACTAAAGCAGTAGTAAACTCTCATATATAATTTGTACATGCAGGTAAGCTTATAGTAGGTCATACCTGTAGGTATGGTTAACTTGTGCTGTTTAGGAGACATTCACATGGCTTTAGCTCATGGGTGCTCAACCTGTGGCCCTTCCAGCTGTTGCAAAACTAAAAAGTCCCGTCATGCCTGTAACTGTCAGTGGCTTGTATTGCCTCATGGGACTCGTAGTTCCGCAACAGCTGGAGGTCCACGGGTTAAGCACCCTAGCTGATGATATCACTGCAGATGCGCAGTGATGCTCTGCATTCAGACCAGATGCCTAACTGACATTTTTGACACTTTTTTTTTTTTTTTTTTGGAACCAGTGACATTACACTAATTGGTGCAAAAAATATGCAATGTTGTACTAAAGGCAGTGAAGGGGGTTAACATCAGGGGCGATCAAGGGGTTAAGTGTGTTTGCAAATTGTATGGGGGACTGTGTGACAGCACAGATCGGTCTTCCTGCTTAGCAGAAAGACGGAATCTGTGTGATCTCCCCTGTCAGAATGGAAATCTGCATTTACACAGGCAGATCCCCCGTTCTGTCACTGCGGGGAACGATTGCTGGTGATTGGAGTACGTAGAGTCTGCCAGACCTGCTGATTGGTCCCGGTCAATGGAAGCGTGCACCCACAAAAGAAATCTCAAGCCGGCGTATAGCTATGGCGATTTGAAGGATCTTGCCACAGTACAATGACTGTGGCTGGTCGGCAAATGGTTTAAAAGAAAAAAAAAATTGGTAGACTTTACTAGCACTTTTAAAAGTGGCGATAGAGAATTCTCCACTCCTGGCTATTGTATTCAGGCAGCCGCTACACCAATGGATGCCCAAGTACCTGAATCGTATCTGAAAAGACACCTCTTCAATACAGGGCATTTCCTCTATTCGCGCCTGTTTTACACAGTGATCAGCTGTGATTGGACACAGCTGATCAGACTGACACCCACGGGGGTGCGCCGGTTTTGTATCCTGAAAGACGTCATATGATGTCCAGTCCAGATAACGGAACCAAAAGGCAATTTAACCACCTCCCGTCTGCCCTATAGCAGAATGACAGCCCGGTGGGCTGTGGTTAAATGGCTCTTTGTCAAGACGGGGGATGCTTGTAGGGCCACTCGGGGCTCAAATTTTGGAATTCGAGCCATGTATGGCTAACTTAGTACTGTATACAGAATAACCAGGAATAATGGCTAAAAAACTTGGATTGACCATTGTTAAAACTGAACTCCAGGAAATGTATAAATTACATAAGTACCTTTTTTTTTATTTTATTTTTTTATTAATATATCATTTAATGCAAGCTGTAGAAGTACCTGGATGTTTGCTTGGTATCAGTTTTTTGCAGTCAAAGTACCGAGTTCCTAAACCTAGGGCAGGGAAAAACTGTATAAAGTCACAGGTGTGCTGCTTTCCATTAAAGACACAATATGGGGAGTGAGCCTGGTGCACCCCAAGGACAGAATGTGTATTACTGGCAAGATCACAAGATGGAGCATTTAAAGGGAAAAGAAAACCATGCATAGACTGCATCGGAGCACTGGCAAGCTGCAACATATTAGATATTTGTTCTTGGGTTAAGAGCAGTATAGCCAAAGCCAATGTCGCATATTGAAGGCTGACTCTGGCTCTCCACTCTCATGATCTTCCAGTCTACTTGCATGTATTCAGTGCTGGGGGTGGTTAAATAGGGTGAATCAGTTTTTTAATTTTATATTTACTCTTCAATTTTCCATATTTCTGAAAGTATTCTGGCATGCATTGTGTTAGAAGCACAGAGTATTTTTTTTATTTTTTTATTTTTTTGTTCTTAAGCATCAGCTACTGTTATTCAGAGGTCATCTACTGCACATGACTTTCTACTGTTGTGACGTCGTCCCCTGAGTCTCGTGGCTTCTACATTTGGTTAATAATTTAACCCTACATACATAACAATAGGTGACTTCATGGAGGAAGGAGTTTATACCCTGAAGCGATAAAATAAGCTCATCTGTTTCTACTTTTTACCACTAAAGTCAGTTTAAACAAAATGTGTAAATCCCCCAGTTACTAAAGAGTATGTGTTTTGTGCCAGCTTTCCTTGCAGTTCAGGAATGTGGAACATGTCCAAACGCCTAGATGCCTTTTTGTGAACTTTTTTTTTTTTTTTTTTTAAGATTCTTTTCTTTATATCTGATTTAAGTTTTAATACTTGCATATCATCATCTTGCACTGTATCTCAAACCGTGTGATTCACACAGAATGTTGTTGTGTAGTGTTGTATTGTGTTGTAAGGCACTACGAAGGCGGATAAAAGTAGGCATGTTTCAAATAATAACTTATTTCCCTAATGTTTGGCTGACAGTTTTGGCAGTACGGTACTGCATGTTAACATTAAACTGTCTAGGCTGAAAATAAGCAAAAGAAAAATGCTGTTTTAATATTGTAGAAACATTTTAGACACGTTTTTAAAAGCCACGTTTAAAATGGAATAAAAAAAAGAAAAAAAAAAGGGTTTTCTTTTGAGACAAACATTCTGTTTTACACACAAGTAAACATAAGGTTGTTGGGGGGGATTCAGAGAAATTAAAATGTGGATAATCCTATAGATCTCATGCTTTCTTACCAGTGGTATAGTTTATCTTGTTAATAATAAAACATGAAAATTTAGGCCACCCCAAAATGTAATCCAATCTCGAGTGTTTTACTACCCTTTGTTCGTGTTAAAAAAAAAAAAAAAAAAAAAAAAAGAGAGAGAGAAACTACTCCACCACCAGTCTAACAAAAAGATGTGCGGTTAAAGTAGAAGTAAACTCCCCTATCGTTTTCAGCCAAGGAAGCTGCCATCTTTGCCTCTGTTTAATCTTCAACTGCTATGGTGCTGCACATGTGATTCGTTATCACACCAGCCATTGGATGGTTTGCTAGTTTGGCTGAGAGCACAGCCAATGTGCAGTTAGCATTCCCGGCATGCCTTTTTTTTTTTTTTTTTTTTTTTTTTTTTTTACTGTTTAAATCGATGGGTTTACTTCCACTTTAAAGAAAATGTGCTGTAGTCCACAGAGATGAAGTATCATTCTGTGACTTCTCAATAAAGTTAAAAACTATGCCTAATTGCACCATCCCTACACAACACATTGCAACACTTATGCATGTGGGTTGATATATGAATGAGCCATAAGTCTCTTTGCAGAAGAAACGTCTGCTACAGTTACCAATAACAATAATATAAAAAAAGTTGCATGCTCATCCTGCAATAGATCGCTTCAGGTAGAGACTCGTCCAAGGTATTACTTTTTCTGGAGAGTAGGCTAATCGTTTATGTGAGATTTAGACCTTTCCCTGCAATAAAAAATGAACTTAATGAGATTATAACTTTCTCTTTTAGTCAGAATAATCCCGATGTAATGTTGAAAGCTAAGCACATGACTTGTTTCATGTTGCAAAGATTTTGACTACCGGTAACTTGCTTTGACTAACTTGACTATCCTATATCAAAATAGCAGACCATCAAAATAGCTGTCAGAAAACTCCAGTGATTCCATTCTACTTGACTGCAGATGGAATCTCTAGAGGTCAGATCTGTTTTATAATCCATTAGTAAAGTAAAACAGACCTTTGGTATAGTGTATTGCCTGTTCCATGTGCCTTTTAAAGGGGCATCCTATGATTTCACCTATAAGGTGAAAAAACAGCTGGCAGTCCGTGGTGCGCTCCCCCCACCCCTGTGTTTAAAAAAAAAAAAAAAAAAAAAAACAACCTACCTTCATCCATGTCACTCTCTTCATAGGGTCTCTGCTCTTAATTGGATGGATTGATAACAGTGCAGCCATTGGCTCCCACTGCTGTCAATCAAATCCAATGACGTGGGCTTCGGGGGGCAGAGCAGAGTTCAGCATTCGTGTCTGTGGACGCAAATGCTGGACTCGGGGGCGCACTTGCACGGTAACCCCCTTAGGAGAGCGCTTCTCCTAGGGGGTATCTAATGCCAGAGCGACTGGGGGACCCCAGAAAAGTATGTTTCGGGGCCACTCTGTGCAAAACAAGCTGCACAGTGGAGGTAACTATGACATGTTTTATTTCTTTTTTTTTTTTTTTTTTTTTTTTTTTTTTTTATTGACAAACGATCCTTTACAATCACTTTAAGAGCTTGCCTATGTTGGTGTCAAGTAAATCGGAAGACATATAGCGACTTATTTCAACCTATCACCCGAAGTAGAGCACTAAAAGAACAAAAATCATATTTTTTAAAAAGCCTTGACACATGAAAGCCCCATGTAGTCGGTCCCCTTTTAGTGATTTAATGCCGTTAACACGTAGCAGATTGACATCTTAGGAGGTCAACCCTCGTCCCAGCTGCAGCAACATGAATATCTGCTTATTCTTTGTCAGTACAGTCACATTTTGTTGTTCCAGCAATGACCATGTTCAAAATGTAGTTAAGAACTGCAGTTAGGTCATAAAGTAAAAGTATAGACACTTTTGTTGAAATCTTGTATTAATGTTTCTTTATGACCCATGTGTGAATTGGTTTATTCATGGTGCACTGCTCCTTGGAACGTGATAGCATTCAGAATGTAAGAGCTTTGATTGTTTCTCTTCTACTACGACTTGCATGGAAAACAGTGCTGATTAAAAAGAGCTTGGACAAGTTGAATTGGTGATGCTCGGTGCTATTGAATCTATTGTCTTCGCGTTTCAATTGAGAAACCCATATCTCATTTATAGCACAATATCTGCTCGAATTGTTTACTTCAATAAGACAACACTCTTTCTTGTCTTGCTATTCTTGTCTTTTATCGCGGCAGTTGCATGTACAATCATAACTTTCATCTCAGATATTGTGCTCCTTCATGAAATAGGACACAGAATTGTGCATGACTGCCATACTAATGGACTGAGGAGACAAAGCGTGCACTGTCTCCAATATCTTGTCCTCTTGCCTCACTCAGCTAATGGTTTAGGAGCAATGGGGATTTGAAGCAAATCACATTTCTTTGGTTTGTCGATTAGGATAACTGTTTGTTTGTTTTTAGTTGCATATTTTTTTGTAAAATGTGTGTGTGTGTGTGTGTGTGTGTGTATATATAAAGTGGTGTTCTTCTCTCCTTTTTTTTTTTTTTTTTTTTTTTTTATTCTAGTAGTTCCTCAAATTTTCGAATGAGTTTAAAAAAAAATACACACTATCAACATCTGCAAGAAAATGTAGACTGCTTTATTATATTGCAGCTTATACAGGAAGTCCTCAACTTGTTGGCTGCATTTATATGATCACTCGCTGTATGAGTGACCATACATTCTGGAGAAGTATTGTTCTCACCCTTGCCTGGTCTCATGATTTAGGCCTGGTTCACACCTATGCATTTTTTAGAACTTTTTCAGTTTTGCAGAAGAGCACAACAGTCCATTTAACACAGTTTCCTATGGCTGCAGTTCACATTTGTGCATTTTATGGAAAGGGCCATGGGCTTTTTTTCTGCTTTTTGGTTCCATAGAATTCAATGGATAAAAAGCATGTATTGAAAAATTCTAAATTCACCTGCAATATGCAAACTACAAGCTGCATAAGGCCCGAGACTACAAACACTTCCCCCTCTACTCTCCTTTACTTGGAGGGGAGCAGCAGAAGAGCTCTTCAGTCAGATGCATGGAACAATGTTAACCCTTCTAAATGTCTGTATTATTTATATGATGATGTTTGAGTAGACATATATGGCAGAAAAGCTATACCTGGTTGTCATTGAGAATATTGAGTATATCTGGCTATGGGCAGGGGACTGGTCAGAATGGATATATGGAAACTGCCATTGCTGACCTTGTCAGTGCTTAATGATTTAGTGACCTAGGATAAACCAGCAGCCAGATACCTGTGTGTACCTGTCCCTTCTCAAGAACTTGCTATTTATCAAAGCAGGTCCACAATATAAACCTCTTTATTTCCTTTTAGATATCTGTAAGCTACTGTATCGTAATTACAGCAATAGCTATAGCCTGTCATTAAAAACTCATACTATCCAATTGGGAAAATCGTCTTCTCCAATTTTTCTGATAATTTTCAGCTGATGGCTAATCTAGATCCTGGTGGCTGGACATTTTATCATAATCTCTATGGAATTATCTTGTATGTAAATTCAAAAGCTACTTTGTTTGGCATCATGCCCTACAGCATACAGGTTTTCATCCATTGCAAAGTTACTTTACTGGAGATTCTACCAGTAATCGTGTTCCGTTTCAGGCTGACAATGCAAAGCCATTCACACAATTGCCAGTAATATTGTCAGTCTGCCCATGAACTCATGTATTTTGCTGATTTTGCCTGCTTGTTTCTGAAAGACCCAATAGACAAATCAACAGCCAATTAAATCAGCAACCAAGTTAAGCAGAGAACTCGATTGCTAGTTGAGTCATTGGCTTTTGGGATTGTCTACCTGTAACAAGAAGTGCAGTTACTAAAAAGCCTCTCCAGGTAGGAAATTTGGCCCCCGATTCCCAAAAACAAATTGCTTGATGCCTAACATACGGAAAAAAAAAAAATTGGAGTTTACAAACACTTTGCGGTTTATTTACTAAAACTGGAGGGGGGCACAAAATCTGGATGCAGCTGTGTATGGTAGCCAATCTGCTTCTAACTTCAATTTGTTCACTTAAGCTTTGATGAAAATCTGGAAGCTGATTTTGCACACTCCAGTTTTAGTAGTTTTGAGTTTAAAAATCCCCCAAACTTTCACAGAAACATCTGTTTTCCAGCGTACAGGGACAAAGCTTTACATAATGATGAACAAGCTAAGGGGCATTGACCGGTAGAAATGGTGTGAGATTGAATCAGCTCTGTGAAGGGAAGATCTGAGTGTATAGTGCCCTTGAGAGCAATTACAACATACCTATTTGTCCCCTCTCTCAAGAAAGCCCTACAAGTACACTCACAGCTAAGCTGTGATGTTTCTGTACAGTAAGATATTAGAGGTAATATTTTGTAGTGTAACCTTTTACTGAGCCATGTAAACATTGCTGACATTGAGAAATACGTGATCAAACTACATTGTAAAATCAGTTCCGTGATAGTCTGCTTCTCTGTGCGGGTTGACAGCTAACCTTTTACTGCGATCCCAGACTTTTAGTTTGTGCAAATTAACCAATATTTCATCCTTGTATTGAAGAGTCTGAAGGGTTCTAAAAACAATGATGCAGAAACTAAGCAGGCCCAGGAATTTTTTTTTATAAAAGCTAAATGTTTTGATGAATTTAACCTTTTTGAACAGAGAGTAATATCTTCTGTAGAATGACAAATGCCATTAAACCCAAAGCCCATGGAGCGTCCATGTCCATCATGCAGATGTCTCTAGTTTTTGTCGTGTTCTGAAGACAGCAGCTAAGAGTATAATGTAGAACATCGATTTTCCCCCCCCCCCCCCCCCCCCGCTTGTGACTGGGGTCTCAGATTCAACTTTTGAGATCCCATATTCTCTAAAGACCTTTGCAAGGAGAGATATCTATTTTTCATTTAATGCCAATCTTATTGTAGAAGTCCTAAGAAATGCACCACTGAAATTTGTGGCCCCTAATTAAAAAAAAAAAAAAATTCTTGCCTCCTTTCTTGGGAAACTTCAAGCATTTTGAATACATCTTTACTTGATAAAATAACCAAATGAATGACCGTAATTTACCCTACTACTATCTTTCTATTAGTGCTGCGAAAAAGATAGTGTTGGGGGTGATATGTTGCCCCAATACATTTGGTTGTTTTAGCTTTTGATAATTGACAGTTTTTGAACGTGTCTCAAAGTTTATTTTATGTGGGCAGCTTAATTGAAGAACTGTCTCCTTGAATTGGTTTTGATGTCTTCTGTTTATATATAAATTGTATGGTTCTAATTGCTGGTTTGCTGCTATTTATTTTTATTTTTTAACTTCGAGATACAGTTTTGAGAAACAGTACAATGCTGCTTGACATGGATAAGGTTATTGTACAAGCATATGCATATATCTAGTCTACATTATGGTAAACAAATCTCTTCAATGTTAACCACTATTCATCTGACTTTAAAGCTTTCTCTAGCTTTCCACTTTAGTAACATTTATGGAGTGCTATTCAGACTAATTCATATGGACTAAACCAAAATCACTGGGTCATTGGATCCTAGAATAACTGTGTACATTGTTCACAATGCTAAGCAGATAATATATAATAAATGTTTAATGGAGCATAGCTGCAAAAATAATGCCTCCAAGCTAAATATGACTTTCATCCTGGCTTATCCAGCTTTGTAGATGGTCTATGCAGTCATTGTAGGTTTTGTTTGCACATTCTTCAGGTCTGGAAGCATTTTCAAATGGAATTGAAGGTACCAGTATTGTACCCATACAGAAGAAATAATTGATGCCTGATATTTGCGCACCTTCAGATCTCACTGGCTTGACTTTAGTGGTGGGAGGTTAAGTGTGGCCACTGAGGCTATTGACTGGCATGCTTGGGTGATTAGAAGGGGCATATCTTTGTACCTGTCATGCATGGGTACTTATTTGGAGCTGTGAAGAATTGTCCACCACAGTGGAAATGGTAGTAGGAAGGTTTGTTACTTGGCTGATCTTTGTGATAACATGATCTGGAATCACACAGATAATTGGCTACCAGTTCACTCATCTGTAGATACTGGCTTATTTACTAGAGAGTATGCTGGAAGGAAAAATGTATATTCTTACAGCGTGGGAGCTGCCATTTCTGATCCTGGCTCCACTACTTGGTCAGTCTGTTAATTCCAAGAAGCATGCAGGTTGTAAGTGAATAGTTATAAAACCCTTAAGGCTGTATTCACAATGTTCATGAGCATGCAAAGTAATGCATACCTGTAGGTGTGAATTTGCGGTCATAGTTTCCCTTTCATATTAAATTGCAGTGCATATATGTGAGCCAACCCTATAAGAAAATGATTTCTTCCTGACATAAGTCGGATAGAAACAAATAAATGGTTCCTCTTAGTAGAGGTCTTATACTTGGCTCTCCAGAAGCCATTGTCTTCCCTCCATCTTAAAGTACTGTTGTATCTATAATAATCTTCAGCACTTGACACTTTTGGGTGTGTTGGATGATTGTAGCGCCCCCCCCCCCCCCCCTGCAAGCTTTGATTCAGTTTTCTAGCCTGTACAGCACTACAAGACACACAGTAGTTTAGGGTCAATGGGTGGTGGGAGATACCATAACCCATAGCTAACAATTAGACCAAAATTATTTACCTTCTCCAAGATGCTAAAAACCGACTGTTGATCACCCTTGATGTGCCACAAAGCATTTTATGTGTGTGTGTGTATGTATGTATGTATGTATGTATATAATTTTCTCATTAATACCTTTAAAAAGTAATGGGACCTTGTGCATCCTATTGAGGTGTGTGTGTTTTGTGTGTTTGTTTTTTTTTTTTGTTTTTTTTTTCAGTATTGCAGATATACATTCAATTTCTTTTATTTCAAAGACTGCCCAGTAAAACTGACAGGATAATTACATGATATTGTCTACATTACACCAAGCAGAATGCCACATTGACATTTCATTACAGTTTGAAAACTGATTCTTTGGAAAACAAATTTAGCCATTTAGACATCTGTTTGGTAGAAGAGACTTCATCTTTTGTTCTGAACTTAATTCTAATTTTCCTATTAAATAATAACTTCTTGAGTTTCTTAGTATTCATGTGTTTAACGCTGCTAAACAAACCTTAACGTTGTTTTATGGTATTGTTATACGCCGCACCTGATGTTTGAGGTACAATAAAGATAACCGTTATGGCTGGTGCCGTATCCTATCTGGGCTAACAGTCTGATTTAAGTGTTGACTAACAGTATCAACAAGGAAATCCTATTACTGCTGGGATAATTGCAGCCTGCTCTGTTTGTTCTACCAAGTCAAAAATCAAATACATCTACAGACTTTGAAGTTCTCAAGCTAAGAAGTATAGATTTGTTTGTGTTGCAACTTGAGGTTATCAGAGGTAGCGGAGACAAGGGTAAGCATTGAGTGGCCATTCTATAAATCATCACTGGCAGGTTCAAGGTGAGCAGAGGAAGGATGGGAGATGAGGGCATCTGTATCTTATTACTAGCTGCACATGATCTTGGGGGGAGTGGGGGGGGGGGACAGATTTTCTTTACAAGATAGTAAATTGTTCTGCCACAATGCCAAGGCAATGTGATCTTTGAGACCAGAACCTTGTGCAGTTTTCAGTTATCTTAAGGAAGCGCCTACTAGAATTTGTTCCACATTGTTGTGGATTCTTATAAATGATTGAGGTGCTGTCTGTTATGTGCTTTCATTAAGCCAAAAAATCATAAATTTTTAAATGGAAGCATATAGGAGCTCACCATTATATAAACCACTAAATACACAGCTGAGATACATGTATTTTAGGAAAGATTAGATATATTTCTCTATCTCCAAATAAGGCAATCCACATATTAAAAAATAAATAAATAAATAAAATAATCCAGTGAAAAACAAATGGAAATAAGGGATGTTCTGTGAAAAATAATAAAGTACACAATAAAGTGGCCACTATCCAAAAGTGCTCGTGCTTGCCTCCACCTGTGTCTTAGGCTGCTCACCTTATATTTTGACCCCTGTTTTACCAGCGGTTCAAAAAGAACAATATTACTGTTTGATACAATGTGGAGCAAGATTTTAATACCATATTTGGTCCATACCACTGGATCCGAGTAACTGAAGTGGGTTAAATTGGGGTTTCTCCACAGCGGGGTATTGGGAGAAAGTGTAGTTGGGTTAGGCGTTTGCCCTCCCTGGGCCATGACCCATGCCTTCATCACTGAGCACATGGAGGATTTCAGTGGGTATGGGGCTTTTAGACCCCAGTAAACCAAATGAGACAGCACCTTGTAGGAGCCCACACAGGCCGCTTCCAGGGATACAGAGGTATCATCAGGAGTAGTAGTAAGCCAGTGGTGGGCCACCGTCAACTGTCCAGCCAGGAAGTATTTGTGAAAGTTGGGAACCGCGATATATTTAGTATTTTCAGCCACTGATTTAGAACAGATCAGATAGGGCAAATGAGGATTTATGACTTTGACTTTTCTGTGTAGATTGGGGAGTTAAGTCCGTTTTTTTTAATTTAACCCTCTGGTTCAACAAAAAAAAAAACCTGACTCCTCTCTGGCTAGTTACAGAAGTAGACCCTTAACGTTGCTGTAACATCAATATGCTTACTTTCCTTGTTGGCTTTAGTGAAGTTAAACCTCAATGGAGATGTAATTGATTAGTCTGTACCAATAATCTGAGTGTCGCCAATTTAGTCTGTTGTGTAGGGCCTCTTATTTTAATTATCCTTCATCAGTGAATGAGAAAAAATGATGGTAAAATGTTCAGCCGCTGTACTAATCAATTTGAAATTGAAATATTGACATGCAGACGCTGCAGTAACAATCTATTGTTTTGCTGTAGGTAAATAGTTTGTTTTAGTAGTATTGCTTTTTTTTTTTTCTTTGATTTGACATCCACATTCTACAAAACCCTCTGAACTTTGTGTTCTGTAAAAGTCTAGCTATGAGCAAGATTATATTCTGTCTACTAGATCTCTTAATTAACATTTCATCCTGCAGTGACAAATATGGCTATAACAGAGATGTGAATGGCTTGTCAGAGACGTAATGGTTTACAAATATGAACAGCAGATTTAGCCATTTTTAAGGGAAGCCTACACTGAACAAAATACATCCATTACTGAACTCTCCTTTTGAAAATAATGGATGCCCGATTGTTGATCCAAAGTCTTCTTCAGTTATTGACCTGGATCAAGTATCCAAAATCAGTGGAGTGCCTCCCTCAAGGGTAAGTTCCTTTTCGATTAACGTAGATCTCCACACTTGCCATTTTCTGAGTGGCACCCTCATTATGCAGAAAGCCCAGAGACACTGTGGTATCCTATAGCATTTAAGAGAGACGTGCTAAGCATATCCCAGTCTCAACCACCACACCATGTCTTCCATGATGCCACCTGTTAACATTTACCAGGACTTTTCCTTCATGGCTGCCAGGCTCAGTTAAACCCTGCAAGCAAGCTCCAGTATGGAGACCAAGTCGCAAGTGGGGACATTGGCCACATCAGGAATACTACCACAGTTGCTCACATCTCATGCTGGCTGCTAACTCCTGAATTGGACATCTCAACTTGAAGGTTGTGTGTAGTCCACGCTGGTATATTTATCCACGTGTGTTTTCCCATTATACCACTTCTGTATGACCTCGAGGCTCTTAACCTAGATGTTTCAATAGTCCACACTTCCTGTATTCAGATTAAGATGCACCGAAGTTACACTAGTTGATTGATTTAAACATCTTTATTAAAGGACATGGGCACCTTCTTTACTTAAAAGTCCTTTTTACTGGCCGACTTGAAATTTAGCTGTTCATTAAAACATATTCTTCACATGCATGCACGACCGAATCCTAATAACATAAGCAAACCCAGTAAAATAGCTACAGTAAGCACCTGCCTACATGCATGCTTATTCTAGGCAAGTGACTCAAAGCATTAAACTGCAATTAAACGTGACTATATTTTTATAATTTAAATTGGTCTCCAGGAACTTTATGGCATAATGTGCTAGTATGCGCCTAAATTTGCACATTATGGTACCCTGTCAAACGATGCCCTCCAGCTCTGCATTGTCAGCACCACTGTTGTGGGCGCTCCTATATTCTCCCTCTCCCTCCTTCACGCTCTTATCTTCTCTCAGTCTCCCTATCCGGTTTTCCTGTTTGGCCACTTGTCTGGCCAAGTTCCAAGGCATTAGCCCAGAAAGAATTCATGCCTACCAGCCATACAGGGAGACTCGTACTAGCCAAAGATTTGCAGTCACATGACTGCCTGGAAAACATTTTGGTCTTTCACTTTGAGCAGTAGGGAGGCGATGTTCAAAAGGTTTAAAAGACTTCATATTGCCTTTTCTAGAGACAGCTGGCATTTTCAGAAGCGGAACACAGAGCTGTGTGTTCTGCCCCTTCATCGCTCACTGGAGCCTGTGGAGGGGGCGGGAGTGACAGAGCACTGAGAGGCTGAGCCAGCTGCTGGTTAGGCATTTGGGTGGATCACAACATTTCCAGGATCATTCCAGTGCCAGGAGTGGCTTTGTGGCGCTAAAGCCTGCTGTCGGCTGATTCTGGGTCACAGGAGAGCAAGAAGTGCTGGAGTCCTGTGATCCAGAAATATGGCTAGAAAAGCTTTTTTAATGTACTTGTGGCTGCTCCTTCCTTGACTTGTATATCAGCCACACTGACTTCACCCTAAGCCTCGGCCTTCTGTCATATAATGTCATATTCTGCACACTGTCTTTTAAAGTGGACTACCATCTATTAATCCTTGCAGGAATATAACTATACAGAATGAGGCCCAGCAGATTATTCTTCATCAAGCACCCAATAAATAAGAATGCCTTATCTCTTCTGAAGTGTTTAAAGTGTTTTAGATATATGTAAGAAGTTTAATGTGGCTATGATAAACTTAATCTGAATAAATGTATGTGTTTAAAACCTTTTATGTGATAAGTATACTGTATATGTACAGGAAGGCAGCCATGCTTCTGTTCAGTATGTAGTGCTGTAAAGTGACCATGTCTTAGGACCGGTAAATTTAATGTTGCGGAGCATTAACAAACATGTCTTGCATTGCCATTCATTCAGAAAGGGAATACTAAAGCAACTTGGCCAAAAAAGGACATGAAACAATTTTTCAATGCAGTGTGGGCTTTAGTGCATGTGCTTGCTACTTTTTAATGCATTGACGGCACCACAGTACTCCTACCGTATTTTTGTCTCCATAAGACACACCTGACCATAAGACGCACCTTCGTTTTAGAGGAGGAAAACGAGAAAAAAAAATTCTAAACCAAATGGTGTCTTCACCCATACCTCCCCCATATCAAATCAGTTCAGCTGCAATATATCTGGGTGGGGATGGTGGACACAGTGCCCCCCCCCCCTTCCCTAGATCAGCTCAGGGTGGCAGGGGACACTCCTTCTATCACAACAACTCAGGTGACTGGGCAGTGGATACAATACCAGCCCACATCTCCCAGCCCTTTATCACCAGCTCACCTCTGGCAGTGGAGGACACTGCCCTTACAATGCACAACACTGGCTGGTTCGCTCTTGGCCTCAAATGCACCCGGGCAACAGCTAGGAAGGAGGACTGAGGACATAGTTTGCATAATCAGCTGCTGGTGGAAGGACAGGGCGGACTGCCTCCTCCGCTTCCCCTCGGTATGCGCCTCACGTCTCCTCCCTCTCCCTCTACAGAGAAGAGGAGTGCCGGTATTCTGACAGGGGGCCTTGGGGGGGGGGGGGGTGTAGAGTGAAGCCTTGCGTCTTCTGGGACCTGTGATTTCTCACTGTGGGGAAGGAGGGAAGCCGAACTTCCGGCTCAGTTTGCCGCGGCGATCTGAGCCAGAAGTGGGAGTGGGTACCTTTTTTGGGTGGTGCTCTACTTTAAAAAGATGATGTTAGAAGCTGGCTACCATGCACAGCTGAACCAGACTTTGCACTCTCCAGTTTTAGTAAATCGACCCCATTGTGTCATGTTAAGTGAACCTTTGCTAAATGTGTACATTTCATGTATGTATGTATATTCATCATCTCTGGAAGGAAGAGGATTTAATTTAGTAGTTGGAAGATAGTCATGCATTATCAGTCACATTCCTCTTTTGACCATGCAAGTTTATAATCGATCCATCAAAATATGATTGAATTCATGAACCAAGCATCCCAAAGCTGCTGATCAGTGCAACACAATTGGTCATTTTCTGCCCTGGCCAATTACCGAATTTTGACCAAATACCATCTTAAGTGTAGCACCCTCTACTTAGGTGCTAGAATTAGGATTTTTGTGAGAACAGGTACATTTAAGCAGGCTTAGCTGGAATCTAGGCCGGTTTCTTTTGATTTGTGTGGGCTGGCAGTGACTCGAACAGCATCACTCCATGTTTTACTCTAGAGGATTCTATAAGAGGAGAGGGGGTGAGTGGGAGGAGCAGTCTGGGGTGTTTCAGGGAGCCCTGACCAATTCTCAACTAGGATTGACTGTCAGAGGGCAGGCCTCCTTAAATACCTAGTCAGCGCAGCTGGGGAGGAGTTTGGTGGAAGAATTGAGGATGGAGTACTAGGCTGTCAGGGCCTTTTGAGGGTGCTCACCATTCTGGGGGGTGACCTTGGGCCTAGAACTCGGGTGCAGGATGGATCCCTTCAAGAATGCATGAAGGATCTGAACAGGAGGCACAAGACAGTGGTAGCTAGTACTGCTGGACAAGTCTTCAGGTGGGAACCACCCAGCCAGGAGAGGAGATGAGTGATGTGCTATTGGAAGAACTGGAGAGACATGCCAGAGAGGACTGAGAGGAAACAATCAGAGCTGGGTGTGGAGCCAGTGAGGATTGCAATGTCATGGTCAGTGAAGTCGGGCAGCTGCAGCAGGGAGGGCTGAAGGGCATGAAGAGGGGTTACTGGGAGCAGTAGTCCACCATAGGTCAGCTAGCGCTAAAGACTTCCTATTTCTATTTTTGGACTTGTGGTCCCTGCCTGCAATGGCAATTTCTAGGGCCCGACTGAGTTAGTGTTGGGCCTAACCATGTGCTAGCTGTACCTGGATGTGAAGTGTTGAGAGAGACTGCAACTAAGTGTTGTACTGGAAGAGACTGGAGCTGTAAAGTGTATAGTGTCCCAACTGATTTGAAAATACAAGCAACAAATTGTTCATTATACTGGGCCGCCCATATATTTCTATCCCTATCCAACTTCAAATCCCTCAATAAAAATACAAAACGACCACATGAACTGTTCATTCTGTCTCAAAAGTGACTGTGAAATGATTGCCGGGCTTGGCAAGGTGACGGGTGGGCCACGACTTTCTGCAGCCCTTATTGGGGGTACTGCTACACAAGTCTAAATGGATCAGAAGGGAAGGCGTGCCTATTTGATTGCTGATTTCAGTTGTTTTGATTAAAGCCTGGTAGGCACTGATTCTGTACAGAATTCATAGCAATTTGTGTTTCCCGTTCATGCAAACCGCTGCAGGTGTGTGCATGTTAAGTTAATAACACACCCCAAAATCAGTTTGCAAAAGGCAGTACAACTTGCAGAATCTTTAGCTGTAGCTAATGAGGCAAGATGTTACCCCTAGCTCAAATGCTATATTCCATATTCAATGGCTGGAGACGAATTCTCTGGCTGGGATGTTCAGTCCCAATGTAGACTATCTATAACAAAGTCAGATACTCTGTACCCCTCACAATGATTTGTTATTGGATACATATAAAATGACTCGGCGTTCAGAGTGAGGGGCCCAGCTGTAGCCTTTATCTTGCTACCAAGTTACAATGTTGTATTCTGATTACTGAGGGAGAAGAGACTGAGAAAATGTCTGCAGCAGAGCGATGCCATCACCTCAGCCTAGGCAAGGGGAACATAGTTTTTAATAAAAACCAACTATTGCTGTATATTGAGACATGTCTGGTATATGACGTAAAGTTATTGTAAGGGCCACTTTTATATGAAGTAAATGTTGGAAAGTTATTGGTGTGAAACGTCAACCTCCATGCCGTAAGCGATAACATTCCGCCCTCTTTCCCCCGAAGATTGGCATTCATTGTGCATAACGTTAATCTTGCTTTTTGATTAGGCACATTGTGTATTGACTTATACAGGATAAATACTGCACTGCTCATCTTTTCAGGAGACGGTCATGTTGCAGAAAAGAGCCATCTCGCAACCACCAGAACGTTATTATAAAACGACTATAAAAGGTTTCCCGGCCATATTGTTGAAGCAGCATTTATTGACCTCTCCAAGGCTGGTGTCACAGCTGATGGCAATGTTCAGTTGAAAGCAATTAGCTGGTTATAAATAGCTTGGGATATTGTGCGCTCTTCTTAACTCCTTCACTGCCAAGCACTCTATGAGCAGATCGACTTCTTATGTTGGAGATGTGTATGTAAATTTAAAGGGCAACTCCACTCAGAAGTGATGTTGATTTACAATTGGTGCTATAAGAACTAAATGCCTAAATTCACAAAATGTTATGTTTTATGTAGACACAATAATCAGTGCTTCACATACTCTAAATTGTGGTTGCAGGAAAGAAAATCACTTGATTCCCCGCCAGGAGAAGACAGTGATTATTGCTATCCGCTTGCATGTACAATTAGGCAGGCTGGTTGTACCCAAGTTGATAATTTTGATGAACTTGGGTACATTTAACCTGCTCATGCATGGTCTGAATCTTGGCTGGTCCCTGCTGAACCAGTCAAGATTTGAACTGTCTATGGCCGGCTTATTCACTCAAGTTTCTTTGTAATTTTTAGTATGTACTCTTTTCATCTGAGAGAATACTCTGTAAAAAGCAGGCAGTTTTAAAGAGGAAGTAAACCCTGATGAGTTTACTTCCTCTTTCATTCCCTGCAAAGGTAAAGCATAAAGTCCATTATGTGTCACTTACCTGACACAGGAGCCAGCGAAGTCACCGCTGTCCCCTGTAGTCCGCTGCATCCATCTTCTCGGTGGGTCTCGCTGCTCCACCGCTGTCATTCGGCAAAGTCGTGATGTCACTCCCGCGCATGCGCACGGGAGCCACCACTTGCAGCATATCGCGCTCAGTGTGCCTGCGTGCCGCTGTCTACGGTGCCTGTCTTTTGGCAAATATCTCCTAAACCGTGTAAGTTTAGGAGATATTTCTTGGACCTACAAGTAAGCCTTAATCTAGGCTTACCTATAGGTCAAAGTGTGTTTGTAAGGGTTTAAAACCACTTTAACATGTGTTTCTGCTTTTGTAGACAAATTTAGATACCACCTACATTGTATACCGCATGTTACATGTTCCCATTCATAAGCATAATCTAAAAACAATATTTTAATTGCTGCTTACCATTTTTACTTGCTGAAAAATCCTACCTGGCTTACCCTTCAATGCAGTTAAGGAGGGGGGATGAGTGGTAATGTTTACCATAAACCTATCTTTACTGTGCTAGCAGATTTCGTTATCAGTTGTGAACTAGTTGTATACACTGTCATAACAAAGGGTCAATGCTTGGGTGGGACACTGTGTTAAATTCAACTTTTTTACAGGAAAAAAAATCCTACATCGTTCCCTTGTGTGAATGGGAACACTTGGAAAACAGTGGATGTTTCTAAAATGTTACTACTAAAGTAGAAATACATTATAGCTGTGTGTGTGTGTTAGCCCAAAAAAAAAAGTTTCTTTAAAGCATGTTATACAGTACAGTGTTTGTGTGATTTGCCCCCCTGTAACACCTGGCGGACCCTGCCAGTTTCTGCCCCCCCCCCCCTGTAAACTGACCAAGGTTTATCATGGCTACTGAGCCCTGGTCAGTTTACGTGAATCCATTATCCGCAGCCTGCTATCAGGCAGCTCCTCTCTCTGCTCTTGTGTCCTCATCCCCCCCCCCCCCCACGCTCTCCGTGTCAGCTCTGTGTGAGCCTCCCCTCTCCTCCCCGTTCTTTCACAGTTCTGAGCAGTGCACATGTTACTGCTCCCAATCACTACCAGCCCCTCTGCTAGGATGACATGTGGTGTATATACAATGCCATTTTCTAAAATTCTTCTTATAAATGCTGTGTTTTTCTTATCCCCGATCAGTGGTCAGGTGATCGCCTGGCGCTGTCTTCCTCCAATGTCATATGACTGCTTGGCACCTCCCTATAATACATACATCGGAGGAAGGTTGCTTATTGGTGATGAGAAAAAACTGTATTTATAAGAAGAATTTTTTAGAAAATGGCATATAGTATATACATCATGTAATCCTAGCAAAGGGGCTGGTAGTGGCTGTGTGCAGGGCCTTAAACAAAAAAACAAAAAAAAACCACTGTTTAAGGCTTGGTTCACACTAGCTGTGGCCGCGGCTCGCAGCAGAGATCTGATGCATTCCTGTTCTCTGTTTCAGGTGCAAATCTGGTCCGACTGAAATGGAGCAAAAGACTCGCATGACCTTTTCCAGTGTGGACCGCGGCTGCCATGGAGCTGTGAACCGGCCTCATTGAGAGCCAGCCACAGTCTCCTGTTATGCGAATTGGATGTGGAGAAACCCACATAAGTGTAAACCCAGCCTTAATCCCTTACACAGCCTTGCTAAGACTGAAAGGGGAGGGGACGACAGACATACCAGTGCTGACAGGAGGAGAGGGCAGAGTGAGCAGGGTGGCCTTACTGCTGTGCTGTTGCAATGTTTAATTTTTGAATGCTTTTTCTTTCATCTTTATGAAAGCCCTGGAAACTGCACTAGAATGCAACATTCATGATATTTCTACCAATCTGCTGTGAAGTGCGTAGATGTGAATTGCATCCCAGCTTAGGAGAAAATGAATATACAGTGCTATCTAATGAGGGTGACCTTATTCTCCACATGACACACTTCCAGCATTTTCTGCTTATGTACTGTTGAAAGTGAGAGGTCTCTGCTGGGGGATACAAGATGGTGTGTTTGCAGAGAATAAAAGCTATTTTTCTAAGAGATAATGTATTGTACCTCCTACCAGGAAGCTGCACGGTGACTACAATTTCAGGACAAATGTTTATGTGTTGAACAAAAGAACACCGGTTTTGTCACACCATGCAGTTTCAATAGGCCGGTCAAGCAGTCATTTGTTTCTTGTATTGAGCATCCAGTATTTTAGTGCTGACTAAGAACATCTTGTTGACAGTATAGAGCCCACAGGGAACACTAACAGTGTGAGCCTTTCAGAGGCGAGAATTGGGCTTTTTGCCAGGCTGCTCCATGGTACATTTGACCTTTTCCCAACAAATCCGTATAAATCTAAAACTTTTTTTTTTTTTGAGGCAGTACTTTCATCTCCTCTCCTATGGTTGCTGAGGAGAGAAGCTTGGGAAATGCATTACAAAGCTATACTATTTATTTTAATTAAAGGAGAACGTTACCTATAACTCGATAAATGTTCTTTAGCTAGGAACATACAGTCCACATTAATTATGCTACATAGATTGGTGTATTCTGTAAATTGCCTCCAGCGTTGTTCCTGGTACACCTTGCTAGTATCGGGTTGTACCCCCTTTTGCCTTCAGAACTGCCTTAATTCAACAAGACGTTGGAAACATTCCTCAGGTTTTGGTCCATATTCACATGATAGCATTACGTAGTTGCTGCAGATTTGTCGGCTGTACATCCATGATACGAATCTCCAATTCCACTACATTCCAAAGGTGCTCTATTGGATTAAAATGTGGTAACTGTGGAGGCCATTGGAGTACAGGGAACTCATTGTCATCTTCAAGAAACCAGTGGCAAGATGATTTAAGCTTTGTGACATGGAGCATTATCCTGCTGGAAGTAGCCATCAGAAGATGGGTACACTGTAGTCATAAAGGGATGGACATGGTCAGAAACAATACTCGGGTAGCCTGTGGCATTTAAACGATGCTCAATTGGTACTAAGGGGCACAAAGTGTGCCAAGAAAATCCCCCCACACCACCACCATCCTGAACTATTGATACAAGGATGGCCAAATTTTGACCCTACCTCCTGAACGTTGCAGCTAAAATTGAGACTCGTCAGAGCAGGCAATGTTTTTCCAATCTTCTATTGTCCAAGTTTGGTGAGCTTGAGCGGATTGTAGCCTCAGCCTCAGGTACCCGGTGTGGTCTTCTCCTTCTGCAGCCCATCTGCTTGAAGGTTCGACATGTTGTGTATTCAGAGATGGTATTCTGCATACTTTGGTTGTAGCAAGTGGTTATTTGAATTACTGTTGCCTGTCTATCATCTCAAACCAGTCTGCTCATTCTCCTCCTCTGGCACCAACAAGGCACACAACTGCCATTCGATGGATATTATCTCATTTTTGTTTTTGTTTTTTTTTTTGGACCATTCTCTGTAAACCTTAGAGATGGTTGTGCTGGAAAATCCAAGTAGATCAACAGTTTTTGAAATACTCAGACCAGCCCGCCTGGCACCAACTATACCACGTTCAAAGTCTCTTAAATTGCCTCCCTTCCCCATTCTGATGCTCGGTTTGAACGTCAGCATGTCATCTTCACCATGCTTTTAGATGCCTAAATGCATCGAGTTGCTGCTGTGTTAGCAAGCAATTGAACAGATGTAACTAAAGTAAATTACTTCGACATGGCTCAGCAAAAGCAAGCTCTGATTGTGGAAGGGGTCCCCAAATTCAGAGGTGTGGTGGGTGCCAGCCATGTGCCTTAGGCACCACTGGACAGAATGCCCAACAGCATATAGTTCTAGCCAGGGTGGATTTTCAAGTCCCACGGATACCTGTTGATCTGTGCTGTGGACAGTATAGTTTGATTTACAGTCTAAAATAGTCATTTGACTATACCAACTGATTTATTTCAGTATTAGTTAATAAGATCTAGTTGTCAAAGTACCAGTATGTGAAGCCTTCATTACGAAGAAGCTGGCACGGTAAACTAACACCCACTGAAGTCCTACAGCTGGTATTAATCATAAGGGGATGAATCTTAACAAGGAGTGAATCTCCCACCTTCTACTGATAAGCAGAGATTTCAGGGAAGGCCTCTCTAGGGTCTACCATAATTAGCTTTGTTGGTCTGTCTACACATTTAGAAGATAAATGTTTAAAGTAGTGAGTAAAAGAATTTTATTTTTTATTGCAGTGATCACATTCCCGCTGTTCTTAGCTGCATAAGTGCCGGGGGAGGAGAAGCAGTGAATGGCTTTGCACAGGAGGTGTGTCAGGACATGTTTGATCATTGGAGGACAGCACACTGAGTTCCCAGAATAGCTAGAGAACTGACCACGGTGTTCCTACTTAGGCCCCTTTCACACTTGCGTGACTTGTCATGCGACTTTGAAGTCCCAAGTTGCAGGACAAGTCTTTGATGTGACTTGAAGTCCATAGACCAACATTACACAGACCTTGCTTCAAGTCATGTCAAAATAGTGCGACTTTCAGGTGGCACAAGTGTGAAAGGGGCATTAGTGTGCAGGGCTCTCTGACAGTCTCCCAATTTCTCAGAGACCACCGTCATGTCTGCAGGCGCGAGGATCTTGGGGTGAACATGTGCCCCTCGGTAATACACTGCCTCCTTGAATGTTTGAAATGGACATTGCAAGGGGCAGTACTCCATTCTTATTCGACTAGAAAGCAGGAAGTGTTGGGATTCACAAAAAAAAGGTACTGAATTTTTTTTTTTTAATTATAGAAAATTCAGCTGTGTAATAGGAAGGGGGGAAGGGACAAGAGAATGTTTGTTAGTTTAATGGGTGAAGGCATCTTTTAAAGAATGTCAACCCAGAACTTCATAGTTCTGATATGTGCTCTCTGTACCACATACTTGTATGAAGGTATCCTGTTCTTTGTGTTGCTTCCTTTGTGTGAAATGCCTGGTGTTCCTGACAGTTATTCTGCTGTCATATTAAAAAAAACTGACCGCACTAGGCTTGAGCACAGCGTAGTCTTTTTTTTCTTTTTTTTTTTTTTCTAGCTAAGCTGAGAACTCCA